>NC_134859.1:54485000-55195000 GCF_049852395.1 Peromyscus maniculatus bairdii | reverse complement strand
ATAGGATCGCATCTTGGGTGCAATGCCAGAAACCAGGTCCCTAGAACAAGAGCTCCCTGTCTGGTGAACCCTGTCCTTATTACCCCACATATCCTGGCTCCTTAGACTTAGTGACTAATTCATTTCAGGGGAGGCTAGAAAGGCAGGATCCTGAACAAGGGGGCCACGCTACGTGCATTGTCATTTTCGGTCATTACTGGACCCTCTCTAGGTTCTGCTGAGTGTCAAGGAAGAGGCACCGGCAGACAAATTCAGCTGACTCAGGAGCCCCTGCTTCCCCGCCTACGTGGTCATTTCAGACAGAGCCAGAGAGAGCACAGGAGTGAGTCCTCCCTTTCTCTGAGATAATGTTGGGCAGAGTATTTGTCAAGTCCTACATTCCAGTGTATTTGTTGAGTCCCGTGTCCCAGTGTATTTATTGAGTCCTGTGTCCCAGTGTATTTATTGAGTCCTGTGTTCCAGTGTGTTTGAGTCCTGTGTCCCAGTGTATTTGAGTTCTGTGTTCCCAGTGTATTTATTGAGTCCTGTGTCCCAGTGTATTTGAGTCCTGTGTCCCAGTGTATTTATTGAGTCCTGTGTCCCAGTGTATTTGAGTCCTGTGTCCCAGTGTATTTATTGAGTCCCGTGTCCCAGTGTATTTGAGTCCTGTGTCCCAGTGTATTTGAGTCCTGTGTTCCAGTGTATTTATTGAGTCCTGTGTCCCAGTGTATTTATTGAGTCCTGTGTTCCAGTGTGTTTGAGTCCTGTGTCCCAGTGTATTTGAGTTCTGTGTTCCCAGTGTATTTATTGAGTCCTGTGTCCCAGTGTATTTGAGTCCTGTGTCCCAGTGTATTTATTGAGTCCCGTGTCCCAGTGTATTTGAGTCCTGTGTCCCAGTGTATTTGAGTCCTGTGTTCCAGTGTATTTATTGAGTCCTGTGTTCCAGTGTATTTGAGTCCCGCGTTCCAGTGTATTTATTGAGTCCTGTGTTCCAGTGTATTTGAGTCCTGTGTCCCAGTGTATTTGAGTCCTGTGTCCCAGTGTATTTGAGTCCTGTGTCCCAGTGTATTTGAGTCCTGTGTCCCAGTGTATTTATTGAGTCCCACGTTCCAGTGTATTTATTGAGTCCCGTGTTCCAGTGTATTTATTGAGTCCTGTGTTCCAGTGTATTTATTGAGTCCTATGCTGAGTAACCATGTACTGTGGACTGGGAGGTGTCAACATGAAGGCTCTTTTCTTACATGTCTAGAGGCTGGACATCCTTAATCAAGCAATTGGCAGGATTGGCTTCCCTAGAGACCTTTTGAATGGACTGGAAATGACTATTTCCATGTGTTTCCACATAAATTTTCCCTAGATGTATCTGAGTCTGAGCAGATGGCATCAGATTAGATTAGTGCCCATCCTAAGGAGCCTCATTTTAACTTAGCCACTTTTGAGTCACATATTTCCAAATACAGTTACATTCTGATGTAATGGGGGTTAGAACATCAATATATAAAAAAAAATCGAGGGCTGGAGAAATGGCTCAGTGGTTAAGAGCACTGGCTGCTCTTCCAAAGGTCCTGAGTTCAATTCCCAGCACCCACATGGTGGCTCACAACCATCTGTAATGAGATCTGGGGCCCTCTTCTGGCCTGCAGGGACACATGAAGGCAGAATACTGTATACATAACAAATAAATAAATCTTTAAAAAAAAATCGAGACACAATTCATCCCATAATGAGTGGATAACTTCCTTAGGACCACAGGGATGGGTTAGAACAATAATAACCCATTCCTACAACCTCCAAAAGTATCAATATTATCTGAGGAGAGAATGAAGGGTGAAGCCTGACTTCTTCACTTAAATCGGGGGAAGCATAGGATACTGTTTTGCTTTGCTTACATGTTTGTCTGGGGGATGAAGGGAGCCCTGGGTGAATGTGTAAGAATGATGTCCTGAGTGAGTGTGTATTGTTGACATGGGCACAGGCACGTCAAGGACCCTGACACCGCAGACCCTTGGAAATGACAAAACTTTCTCCAGTGAAGATCAGAGACATGACAAAGCCTTTCTCTAACCAGGTATGGGTGTTTACTAATGACAGTGTGAGCAAAAACTAGCAAGTGCAGCCCGAGACTGCTCCCTGCACAGTGACCTCCCACTTGAAAGGGGTATAGAATTAATTTGATGAGATTCTGGGCTACATAGTTAGTGCCCTCCCCCAGAGGGGGCACAGCCCGCCCCTCCCAGCTTTCCTGCATGTTTCATTTCTTCCTTTCTTTTTGATTTTTTAAAATCGATTTTGTTATAGTGTTCTACCTGTATGTATGCCTGCAGGCCATAAGAGGGCGCCAGATCTCATTACAGATAGCCGGGAGCCACCACATGGTTGTTGGGAATTGAACTCCAGACCTCTGGAAGAGTAGCCGGGGCTTTTAACTACTGAGCCATCTCTCCAGCCCACGCTGCATGTTTCATTTCTTCTGTACCTGTCATTTCTTCATTTCTGAGTCTCCCCAGTCAGGTTTCCAGGACCAAGCTATGCAGGATGTGGCAAGTGGTTCCTGAACAGGGACTCCTGCCTATGGAGAGTTCAAACTGGTCAGATTGCTCCCATGAGATATACAAAAACAAAGGTTAAGATAAGGAGAAAAACAGAGGTTACAGAGTAGAGTGCAACTCTATGCGTTGGGTGTAAAACATTGGACAGACAGGACTAGAGACAGGCAGTCAAATGCTGGTGCTTTGAAGGAGATTTTGAGGAACCTCAGACATAGAGTAAAAGGTTTATAGCTCCATCAATTCTTGGGCTAAGTCTAGGAGACGTGCCCTTGGTTTCTCGAAGAAGGGACAGTAAGTTTGGATACTTAGGAAAGAATAGGCGAAGAGTTGGGGTACAGAACATAGTGGAAGGACCCAAAGGTCTTCACATTTCAGTTTTGGTTTATGAAGCCTTAAACAAGATTCTGTAGCTCCGAGGCCATTTCCTCACAAAAGTCAGGGTCTGTGGAACTGGATCCCAGAGGAGTCCAACCTCATAGGCCTTGCTCCTTGGGCTATGAAGGGGCTGAAAAATATCTTTTTTTTTTCTTTTCTTTTCTTTTTTTTTTTTTTTGCAAGTTTACCAATGAGCTAACACAGTTGCCCTAAGAGCATGGAGAGAATTATTCTCCAAAGGGAAAAACCCTTATTGTTAACTGGGATTCACCAAGGTCTGAAAGAATTATACACAGACTTTGTGACCAGGCTCTCTCTCTCTCTCTCTCTCTCTCTTTTTTTTTTTTTTTTTTTTTTTTTTTTTTGCTTTTTTGTTTTTGTTTTTTGGAGACAGGGTTTCTCTGTGTAGCTTTGAAGCCTGTCCTGGATCTCACTTTGTAGACCAGGCTGGTGTCAAACTCACAGAGATCCGCCTGGCTCTGCCTTCCAAGTGCTGGGATTAAAGGCTGCGCCACCACCGCCCGACTGTGACCAGGCTCTTAACACGCAGCCCTGAGAGAAGCATGTTGCTGGGGAAGGAACTTACTGGTTTTTGAGATTTTTTCCATTTTATAGCAGGATGACCCAAATAACACAGGCCAGAGGCAGCTGTGTTCTGTTTCTCTCTCTTGTCAGTCAGGCTCTGGAGAACATGGAGAGCGGCCACTGTGCCAGAAGTCAAGTGCACTGGGAGCGTGTAAGAAACGAGATAGGGGAGGGGTGTGGGGAGCCGATGAAGTCCTGAGTAAACATGAGCTGTTGACATGGGTGCAGCTGAGTTAAGGACTCTGACGCCTAAGAACCATAGATGTGGCAAAGCCTTCTCCCATCGGAGTTCTGGGGAGTGGTGAGGCCTTCCTCTGGTTTAAGTACCACTGTTTATGAGTGACTGACATTCTACAGCATGGCATGGTTCTTGTAGACTGCAACTTACTATACTCAAAATATATTTCCAAACAATCAGGGTGAGTTTTAATTCTTCCAACAAACACATGGATATGATAACATTAGGGTGGAAACTCTGATTACTCTGACTTGATCACTGTATGTGGCAGATGTGTATTTATTATATTATTTAGTATTTAATTAGAATAATGTAGCAGGGCGGTGGTGGCGCACGCCTTTAATCCCAGCATCAGGAGGCAGAGGCAGGCGGATCTTTGTGAGTTGAGGCCAGCCTCATCTACAGAGCAAGATCCAGGAAAGGCGCAATGCTATACAGAGAAACTCTGCCTCAAAAAACAAAACAAACAAACAAAAAACCCAAAAAAATTAGAATAATGGATCACATAAAAAAGTACAAATACTATGCTTCAACTTAAAAAATAACACCCTGTGGGGCTTGAGAGATGGATAGTGGTTAGGAAGGTAAGCTGCTTTTGCATATAGGACCCAAGTTCAGTTTCAAGCACCCACATCAGGTGACTCACAACTGCCTGTAACTCCAGCTACAGGGGATCCAATGCCTCTGGCCTCCACAGACACCTGCATTCACATGCACATAAATACACATAATTTAGAAATAATAAAAATAAATCTTAAAAAAAAAAGCCCAGCTGAATGTGATGGCACATAACTTTAATTCCAACATTAGGAACTCTATGAGTCCCAGGACAGCTAGAGCTACTCAGTAAAGTCTTCTTGTCTTCAAAAAACAAAAACAAAAACAAAAAACCAAACTAAACAAACAAAAAATGCCTTGGGGCTGAGGTGATGAGCAAAGTATGGGCTTAGCATGCATGTGACCCTGGGTTCAATCCTAGCACAAAAACCACAATGAAATATTAAAGAAATTTTGGAAATGTTAAAGAAAAACATTAGAGCCTTTAATCCCAGCACTTGAGAGGCAGAAGCAGGCAGATCTCTTATGAGTTCAAGGCCAGCCTGGTCTGCAGAGTGGGTTCCTAGACAGCCAGGGCTACACAGGGAAACCCTCCCTCAAAACAAAACAAAAAAGGAAAAACATTAGAGAAACAAGCCATGGGATGTCAGGTCTTTTAAAACATCAGAGAAGATGAGCGTAAAGGCGTCGTTTTGGGTTTTGTTGTTGTTTAATTTTTATTTTATGTGAATCTGTGTTTTGCTTACATGTATGACTATGCATCATGTATGTGACGGGTGCCAAAGGAGCCGGAAGAGAGCAGCAAGTCTCCTGAGCCTGGAGTTACAGACGGTCGGGAGCCACGATGTGGGTGCTGGGAATTGAGTCCAGTCCTCTGCAAGAGCATCCAATGCTCCTAACCACTGAGTCATCTCTCCAGAGCATTGTTTGTTTGGTCTCGCTGTGTAGCTCTGGCTGGCCTGGAACTCACTGTATAGACCAGGCTGCCTCTGCCTCTTGAGTGCTGGGATTAAAGGTATGTGCCACTATGCCCTGCTACATTGTTTTTGAGGTAGGGTCTCACCATGGAACCCTGGCTGGCCTAGAACTTGCTATGTAGATCAGACTGACGTCTAGCTCACTTTACTGCCTAGCCAAAAGCAAAGATAATGCACAGAGAGAATAAAAACACAACCAAAAAGAACGAAATAAGATGGCTAATCCTACCAAATATGTGGGTCACAACATGTAAATATTTTAAACTCTACAAAATAATCAGTTAAAACGTTAGAAATGCTTCTAAACTGAACTGATTAACAATATTCTGTTAGTAGTGGTTGCCCTGAGGAGGGGAACTGGGTGATGGTAAGGAAGGAAAATTACTTTCGTTATTGTATCTTTGTGTGTGTGTGTGTGTGTGTATGTGTGTGTGTGTGTGTGTGTGTGTGTGTGTGTGTGTGTGTGTGTGTGTGAATTCTAGGCTGGCCTGGAGCGAGCTGTGTAACTGAAGATGACCTTGACCTTCTGTGGTGTTTTGAATGACAATGGCCCACATAGGATCATAGATTTGAATACTTGGTCACCAGACAGTGGCACTATTTGAAAGGGTTGGAAGGTGTGATGCTGTGGAGCAATCTTTTTACACTGTAAATATGTATTACTCTCATTGGTTAATAAAGCTCTTCCTGTAGCTAGGCAGGAAGAGATTTGGCAGGTGAGCCAGACTAGGAGGACTCTGGGAAGAAAAAGGGAGGAGTCTCAGGAGTTGTCAGCCAGATGCAGAAGAAGCAGGATGTGTAGAAAGTGAGGTTACAAGTCATGATCCACATGGTAGAATTTAGATAAGAAATGGGTTAATTTAAGTTGTAAGAGCTATTTAGTAACAAACCTAAGCTATCAGATGAGCATTTATAATTAATATTAAGTCTCTGTGTAGTTATTTGGGAGCTGGTCAGCATTCCCTATGGAAAAAAAATCCGCCTACAGTGTGGTCTTGTTGGAGATAGTGTGTCACTGGGGGTGGACCTTGAGGTTTCAAAAAACCTATTCCAAGTCCAGAGTCACTCTTGTCCTGCTGCCTGAGGATCTGGATGTAGAACTCTCAGCTACTTCTCCAGCACCATGTCTGCCTGCATGTCCCCATGCTCCCCACCATGATGAAAATGGAGTAAACCTCTGAACTGTAAGCAAGCTCCAATTAAATGATTTAAAAAAAAATAAGTTGCTGTGGTCATGGTGTCTCTTCACAGCAATAGAACATTGAACAAGCCAATGTCACCAGGCATTGGTGGTGCACGCCTGTAATCCCAGCACTCAGGAGGCAGAGGCAGGTGGATCTCTGTGAGTTTGAGGCCAGCCTGGTCTACAGAGCTAGTCCAGGACAGGCTCCAAAGCTACAGAGAAACAAAACAAAACAAAAAGACAGTGTCTTATCTTCCTAGCATGTGCCACTTTGCTTGGTTTTATGTGCTTCTAGAGAGTGAACCCAGGGCTTCTTGCATGCTAGGTAAACACTCTGTCAACTGAGTTACATACCCAGCACCATTTTCTTCTTTTAAACAGTAAAATATTTTCTCTGTAGAAAGTACTATAAATGATAACATTTCCCAATGAGCCCTTTTAAGCCAAGTGATAGCTGAATTATACATATAAATATTGATTAGATTCTGGGATACAGAAGAAACCTATCTTCATCTGTTCAGAGAGCTATGTTTTACTTCATGTTTTATTTTTTATGTGTTTGTTGTGTGCCTGTGTTGATGGGGATTGAACCCATGGCCTAGTGTATGTTAGGAAAGCACTCTACCACTGAGCTATACCCTCAGCTGACACTTTTATTTTCTTTCATTTTTTGAGACAAGGTCTCTCTATATAGCCTTGGGTGGTCTGGGACTCACTCTGTAGACCAGGCTGGCCTTGAACTCACAGAGATCATCCTGCCTCTGCCTCCCAAGTGCTGGCAGTAAAGGTGTGCACCACCATGCCCTGAAATAGCCCTCACTTTTGTCTTTTGAATTTTGCTGTCTGTTGCTTACTCAAGATAATAAAATAATAAATAAAAAAATAAAAATTAAGCCATATCTTACAGTGTTTTGTTAAATAGGCATTTCATTTCAATATTATATATATTTGTAGTGGTGATATAGAGCCATACACTTTTAGACACTTAAATCATATTGTTTTGAAATAGAAATATACTGGGAAACTGTCAGAAACATAACGACAATAGGAAATTACAGCTGAATTTATTAGTGTTTGTCAGACAAAGAAAAAAAATACAGTACACAGATTTTGAGACTGTCAGTGAATGGCTAAGCATGGTGGCATAGCATTTGGAAGGTAGAGACAGAAGGACCAGGTTCAACACCATCCTCATGATGAGTGAGTGAGTTTGAGGACATCCTGGGCTACATAAGACCCCAGCTCAAATAAAACATAACAAGGAGCTAGGTTCAATGGGTAAAGAGCCTGCTTTGTAAACATAAGGACCTGTGTTCAAGATGCCCAGTGCTCATGTAAATGTCAGGAACTGTCATGTGAGTCTAGATTCCCATTACTGGGGAGGCAGAGACAGGTGGATCCCTGGAGCTGTTGGCTAGCCAGCCTGGCTGAATCAAAGAGCTTGAGATTCAATAAGAGAACCTATCTCAGAAAACAAGGCGGAGGGCCAGCCATGGTGGCACATGCCTTTAATCTGGGCACTCAGGAAGCGGAAGCAGGCAGATCTCTGGGAGTTTGAGGTCAGCTTGGGTCACAAGTGAGCTCTGGGGCAGCTAGAGCCACACAGAAAGGCCCTGTCTCAAAACAAGCAAACAAAATAGGTGTTGAATGTAAGTCTGTAGACAAGTCCTTAATTTTCTTTTTTCTTTTCTTTTCTTTTCTTTCTTTTTTTTTTTTTTTTGTTTTTGTTTTTGTTTTTTGGGACAGGGTTTCTCTGTGTAGTTTTGGTGCCTTTCTTGGATCTCACTCTGTAGACCAGGCTGGCCTCGAACTCACAGAGATCCACCTGGCTCTGTCTTATATTCAACTGCTAGCTTCAAATTTGGGCTTTGTATATTTGACTTTGGATTGTCTGGAGAGGCCCGGAAGGCAGGAAGTACCTCCGAGAGGGAGGAGGGGAAGAGTTGGAAAGAAGGGACAGTAGCACTTACATGATGTGACTGCAGAGGGAAGGGGGGGGGAGGTTTAAGTGGTGACGGTTGGGGGAATGGGTCTGTTAAACCAAAGCCTCGGTGCTAGGCATGAGATACTTGTCTATGAGTCACTGATCAGGGACGCCTCAAGCCCCCCAAAGTAACATAGGCTATTGGTATTCTATTGCTCTTGGTCTGCCTGCTCTACCTAGATGGTAAGACCCTATTAATGAAGACACAACCCACTGTGATTTGAAGACATAGAGAAACCAGCCTGTCACTGATCTGGGAACTTATTCCCTGGTGGCTTGTTTTGTAGTGATGGAAGTGGCAGTGTGGGCTGTTAGGGGAGAAAAGTCATCAGCAGTCTTACTCAGTGGTAGACCCTGCATGCTACAGTATCAACCTGACAGACAAGATGCGCATGAAATAGTGTCATGGATGCTTTGGGGTAGTCAACTGCTTTCTGATAGGATTTGAGGCTTACTCCACAGGAGGGAATTTGTGCCCAGTACCATAACCTTGATCAAAGCCCATGCATGGCTGGGGAGGTCACAGGCCCCAGAGGGGTACCTAGTACTGTGGTTTTGTTAAATGGGCATGTTACCAAACTACCTTCTAGCTATGTTTATAGCCATAGATTTGTGTGCTTTCAATCTTGGTCAGAGAAGTTTCTTTTTGCAGTGGGCAGTGGTTAACACAGACTCGTAACTGGTCAAAGTGCTGAGAAGTGACTGGGAATGATAAGTCCTAAAGAGGACATTTATATCAACTATCCCAAAGCTCAGGGACTGTCGAGGAAGAGGGGGCAGAAAGAATGTAAGAGCAAGAGGATGGGAGAGTGCTATGAAATGCTGTCTTCTGGACCTGATGTGACCATTCATGTGATATTCATGAATTCACTGAATCTGTGGTTACTTACACAAGATCAAGCCTGTCAACATTCCAGCACTGATGGGAGAGGCTCATGAGGCCCCATTCCTTACTGGTTCTGATTGGGAGAGGCCCATGAGGCCCTGGTTCTAACTGGTTCTGATAAGATGGCGCAAAAGCCATGCCATGTGAGCAGAACTAGTTGGACTCAGTGGGTTTCATTTAAAAAAAAAAAAAAAGGACTTAGAGGCAGAAAGAGGTTGTGTTGGATCTGGAAATGGATATGAGCAAGATGGGTTGTTGTATCACACATGAAATTGTCAAAGTTTAAATAAAAATATTCTTTAAAAAAAGAAAAAGGAAAAACATCATTAATTGAATTTGATTTAGTCAAATTTCACAGGATTTTGTTTTGTTTTAAATTTATTTAGTGTGTGTGTGTGTATGTGTGTGTGTGTGTATATGTGTGTGTATGTGTGTGTGTATGTGTGTGTGTGTATATGTGTGTGTATGTGTGTGTGTATGTGTGTGTGTGTATATGTGTGTGTGTGTGTATGTGTGTGTGTGTATATGTGTGTACGTGTGTACATGTGTGTGTATATGTGCGTGCCTGTGTGCGTGCGTGTGTGTGTGTGTATGTGTGTGCGCGCGCGCGCGCGCGTGTGTGTGTGTGTGTGTGTGTGTGTGTGTGTGTGTGTGTGCCACCTTGCTCCTTCTTTCCTGCCTCTCCCTCACACAGTCACTCACTGTAGTGGTGCTGGGCTCTTCGGTGTGTCACACAGTCACTCACTGTAGTGGCACTGTGCTCTTCGGTGTGTCACACAGTTACACGCTTTTGCCCAAACAGCTTTCCTTACAAATGTGCATTGCAGTGAGCTGCTGGTCTGGTTCAAGGCCTTTGGCTTCTGCTGCATCAACACTGGACCCTCACTGAGAGGTCTTTCTGCTCTCTGCTGTCTCCCTGAGTCATGGAGACCCTACAGTGGCAGTTCCACCAGCTCTCCCACACCCCTAGCATCGGGGCCAGCTCTCCCATGCTCAGGCCACCCCTGGCACTGCCTTGTGGCAGCCAGTGAGGGGCCAGGCCAGCTCTCCCTCACCCACGCCACTGGGGCCGGCTTTCCAGTGCCAACACTGTGCCAGTGCCTCTGTGTGTGGCAGCTGGTGAGGGGCGGGACCATCTCTCCTGCAACTGTCGATGGGCAGAACCAGCTCAACATGGCTTTTGGACATCAGCATGGTTTCTGGTGGCTCCTAGACCATAGGCATCTGAGTGGCTTTGGATAGTAATCTGGGCCACTGACATCAAACAGACCCTGGCTTCGGTAGGACCATGGATCCAGACATGGTCTTCCGCCGCAGCGTGGGCCTGGACGTCACCATGGCCTCTATGACAGTGCAAGCCACTCAGATCAGTATGGCCCTCGGACATGAGCATGGCCTCTGGTGGCTGACTCAGACATCAAATATCTGTATGGCCCTTGGTGGTAACACAGGCCACAAACCCCAGCTGCAGTAGGGCCACGGATCCAGAGGTGGCCCTCTGCACACCAGCCTGACCTCACGTGGCCTCAGGTAGTTCTGCAGGCCACTCCTGTCGGCCTGTTCCTCACTCTTGTCTCCAGTTCTGACTCTCCATAGCACATGAACTGCTCTGCTCCTCTCCCATCTCTCTGTCACATACTTGCTCTTCATAGTGGCATCTGTCCCTGGTAGGGGCTCTGACTGTCTTCTGTGTGTCCCGCACCATGGGGGTGGTGGGCTGGGGCTGCTTCTCAACTTTTTATTGTTTTTGTTTTGTGTGTATGGATGTTTTGTCTGCACGTACGTCTGGGTACCACTGGTTTGTCTTGTGTGCACCATGGCCAGAAGAGGGGGTCTGATCCCCTAGGACTGGAGTCACCGATGCTTGTGAGTGGCCATGTGGATACTGGGGAGTGAACTCAGGTTCTCTGGGAGAGGAACCAGTGCTCTCAACCCTTGAGTCATCTTTCCTGCCCATTTGTTTCGTTCTCTTGAGATAGGAACTTGCCCTGTAGCTCAAGCTGGCCTTGAACTAACTATGTATCCCAGGCTAGCATCAAAGTAGTGACGATCCTCCTGAGTCAGGTTTCTGAGTAGTGGGACAAAGGTGTGCATCACCGTGCCTGGCTCAGCTTGCAGTGTCATAGTCCAGCAAAATGGAAAGAGGAGAACTAAGTGTACTCAGAGCTGCGTGTGGCTCATGCCCTAATCCCAGCATTTTGGAAATGGAATCAGGAAAATGAGGAGTTCAAGGCCATCCTTAGCTACAAGATGAGTTTAGAGGCCAAGCTGGAGTACAGGAAACTTTGTTTCAAACAAATAGTATTAAAAAACAAAAAACAAAAAAAAAAAAACACACCGGGCTAGAAAGATGGCTCAGTGGTTAAGAGCACCAACTGCTCTTCCAGAGGTCCTGAGTTCAATTCCCAGCAACGACATGGTGGCTCACAACCATCTGTAATGAGATCTGGCTCCCTCTTCTGGCCTGCAGGGACACATGCAGGCAGAATACTGTATACATAATAAACAAATAAATCTAAAAAAAACAAAAACAAACAAAAAAAAAACACCAACAAAGTAGTATAGTAAAAGATGTTTACAGCAAAAGACAAGTGGATGCCTGGTTTAGCTGAGATGTAAGGGTAAGAAGAGGGTGATACACAGTACAAATATGAAATGCTTCCACTAAAGAGCCTGAAGGCTTGGAGACTCGCTGGTAGGATGGTCCTGGAAGAGGGATAATGAGGGGATGCTTGTACTGGGCAGTCTGGAGCTGGCCAGTTCCTGCCAGAGCCTGGGTTTTGACCACGGAGTGTGTAACTAAGATGGGGTGGAGGGAAAGATTGTACCAGAGTGTACACAGAATTGAGAAGTCAGGGTATTGGCTGGATGGTGCAGGTGAACTTGTACCCAAACGAACAAACAAAGACTCATAACAGAAAAGCAAATGTATGTCAGACGCTTAAGCATTGATGAGCCGGGCGGTGGTGGCAGACGCCTTTAGTCCCAGCACTGGGGAGGCAGAGGCAGGCGGATCTCTGAGTTCGAGACTAGCCTGGTCTACAGAGCAAGTTCTAGGACAGGCTCCAAAGCTACACAGGGAAACCCTGTCTCGGGGGGGGGGGGGGGGAGGCAAAAAAAGCATTGATGAAATCAGTGGAAGTCCGGTGATGACAGGCTATGGAGAATGTGGTTTGTTGGTGTGTCCCTCAAAGATGCTTGGGTTTGGGAAAGAGAATATTTTGGGAGCAACAAGAAGCAAGAAAGACGCCTTCATTATTTCCAGGTACGCAGAGTGTGGGAGGAAAGGAAAATAGCTGCCAGCTCTCCGTGCTGCAGGGAGAGCTGGTTTCCATGAGTGTAGGAGGGCAACAGGAAAGTTGAGAGCAGCCTGGTGACTTGGGGCAGTGTGTTGATGTCTTACTTTGAGTCCCAGAAAGCTCAATGGAAGGATCTGAGGCAGGATGGGGAGGATCTAGGAGACTGGGCTCTCAAGGGAGATGAATAGAACTGTTTGTGGCTAAGGCTGGCTGAGGATGAAACTCAGGCGCTATTATTATGTTTAATTTCATGCAAGGAGATAGATCCAGAGAAACTGGTCACTTGCCTAAGGTCATGGTTTGCTTTCCATAACTATAACAAAATACCTGAGATAATTAACCTCTAGAGAAGAAAAGGTTTATCTTCGTTCGTCCTTTCTGTCTGTTCCTATTGTTGGGTGAAGTAACCTACAAATATTGATTACTCCCTGTTGGCTGAAGGTACTGTGTTTTTGTTTCCTTATTGATTTCTGTTTAATTGTTCAATCAGGGGCTGACGGGTGAGCTGTGGCTTATGACTTCAGAGAAAACTGGTTTGAAGCTGAGCTCTCCTAGCCTTCAGCAGAGTGGAGAGGCTGACTTCTAGGAAGGTAGACAAACTGATAACAAGGTAACCAGACTCTAGAGAAATGCTTCTCAGAGCCAAGCTCCGCCAGCCTCGGATGGGAAACACGAATAGGAGGTTTCTGTCCATGACCAGGTGAGCTCAGTTGTTTGGAGGCCTGTAGGGAAGCAGCTCATTCTAGCAGGAGCACATGTAAAAATGTTCACCTCGTGGCCAAGGAGCAAAAGAAAACAAGGAGAGGCCCAGGTACCACATTTCCCTTCAAGGCCGTAACCCGGTGACCTGAAAGACCTCCCATCATGCTCTACATGTTAGAAGTTCCTCCATCCTCCAATGGCAGCACTGTGAGGACCACATGGATCTTCAGGGGGGAATTCCAGAGCCTAAATATAGCTGTGATGAAACTAGCCAGCTGGGGGGGGGGGGCTGGATTTAGGTTCTCCTGTGTCGTCTTTTACCTATGCCTTTGCCCTTCTCACTGTGCTGGTGGGGTGGGCAGGGCTGAGCGGTGATCTTAGAGCACTGTGGCTCTCCTTAAGAAGACCTGGCATGCTGGGGGGCAGTGGCGCACGAGGTGCACCCCTTTAATCCCAGCACTTGGGAGGCTGAGCCAGGCGGATCTCTGTGAGTTCAAGGCCAGCCTGGTCTACAGAGTGAGATCCAGGACAGGCACCAAAACTACACAGAGAAACCCTGTCTCGAAAAACAAACAAACAAACAAACAAAAAAGAGGACCGAGCACAAGTGTTTCTGATTTTCTGCATGGTTAATCACAGATGCCTGGTTTAAAGTGTGCTGACTTTGGAGCTGGGGAGAAAGTTTAGTGGGAAATGCTTGCCTTGTAGGCATGGAAGTCTGAGTCCAATTCCCAGACTTTGATCTCTGAAACTCATGTTAAAAAAAAAAAAGGGAGAAGTGCTGGCTGGTGTGATGACGCTGACTTGTGATCCTAACACCGGGGAGACAGACAGGCGGAGCAGATCCCGGGGCTCGCTGGCCACTCAGCTTAGCCTACTAGACAAGCTCCAGACCAAGGAAAGACTGTCTCAGCCCCAAACAAAACAAAGGCTGTGACTCTGAACACACACACCCCTCAAAATAAACACACACACACACACACACACACACACACACACACACACACACACACATGCACACACAAAGAGAGAGGATTAGGGGCAGAGGGAAAAATACCGGCATCCAGGAAGGAAGTGTTCCCAGGCAAAGCCTTTTTTACTGTCCTGGAAAACCTCATCCTTTAGCATGGAGGAGGCTAGTGAGGGGCATCAAGGCCCATGTCCTGAAGCTCAACTGCCTGGTGTGTTTGATTGATTAAGTCACATGGTCCCCTGTGAGTCAGTTTCCTTATCAGGAAGGGAGGGTAATGTCCCCTGACTTGTTGTGAAATTGGAGCATGTCAAGAATTCAGTGTATAGTCCGGCACAGCATGAGCACATGAGTATTTGATACTTGGGTTTCCCATCCCAGGCTGGCGGAGCTTGGCTCTAAGAAGCATTTCTCTAGAGTCTGGTTACCATGTTATCAGTTTGTCTACCTTCCTAGAAGCCAGCCTCTCCTCTCTGCTGAAGGCTAGGAGAGCTCAGCTTCAAACCAGTTTTCTCTGAAGTCATAAGCCACAGCTCACCTGCCAGCCCCTGATTGAACAATTAAACAGAAATCAATAAGGAAACAAAAACACAGTACCTTCAACCAACCGGGTGTAATCAATATTTATTGACTACCTCACCCAACAATAGAATACTTGCTCTTTTCAAGTATGGAGCATATGCTAAGGTAGACCATACACTCGGGTCATAAAATCAATCCTCGGCGAGTTTCGAAAATTGAGGTGAGGGACTAGAGAGGGCATTTGTTGCTCCTACAGAGGACCCCGGTTTGGTTCCCAGCACCTATATGATGGCTCACAAATGTCTGTAACTCTAGTTCTAGGAGATCCAACACCCTCTTCTGACTTCTGTGGGCATCAGCCACACATGTAATGCACATACATACATGGAGACAGAACACACACACGTAAAGAAAACATAAATTACCTTTAGAATGTTTTAAACATTGAGATCATACAGAGTGTTCTCTGATTACAGTGGGCTCAGACTAAAAACTGACAACAGAAAGGTAGCAAACATACTCTTCAAACACTAGGAAACTAAGCCCATGCCCCTGCCTCAGCACGTGGCCATCAACTAGGCTGTTTGCTAACAACCCATAGCTTGCCAACTCTTATCTCATCTATGATGCCCCAGTGAGAAAGCAAAAGCTTTGAAAGCTGCCAGTCATCCCTGAGTGGAGGTAGTCTTGTGGGTTCCTTGGAATCACTAGTAACTCCCAAAACCACCCTGTGTGTCCCCAAAAGTGAAGCCCTGTTGACTCTACAGTGGTTCT
Organism: Peromyscus maniculatus bairdii; assembly: GCF_049852395.1. Classification (NCBI taxonomy): domain Eukaryota; kingdom Metazoa; phylum Chordata; class Mammalia; order Rodentia; family Cricetidae; genus Peromyscus; species Peromyscus maniculatus. The sequence continues at coordinate 55,179,419 of NC_134859.1, read as the reverse complement.
TGTCAATGGCTCCTTAGATTTCTGACTATGGTTCCTCTCTCCTGGGCCTAAGGCCTGAGGCGGAAAGGCTGAGCTGGGACTGACTGATAGTGTCTCCAGCCCCCAACCTACATATTTACCAGATGCCTATAAAAAGTTCTCTTCCTTGATCAGAAACTCCATGCAAAGTAGGGACATCGGTTCCTCGCTCAACAAGCAGACCCAGACTGTCTTGGATCCTGCTTGGTAGCAAACTGGGCCCCTTTTCACTTCATCCTTCACTTATCATGGAGAAAATTTAGGAATTGCTCACATGTCCAAAACTAGAGCTGATTACAATGTGAATTTTTTTTTTTTTTTTTTTTTTTTTTATTTTCCATCACAGGCAATTTATTTTGTTCTATTCATTCACAGTTAATACAGAAAATACTTGGAAACATTTCCATATAATGTTTGACACAGAAATCATCAAATAGAAGTATACAATGTTGACAGGAGGCAGTATATTTATAATTTATAACCCCAAATGTATTTATAAATTAGAAATGGAAAGATCTACAAATGAAATTATGAAGGTTCACCAAAGTCATTTAATCTGTCAGTTTCTCATTCATTTTTATGTCTTAATAATATTCTATTGTATGAATAAGCCACATTTTATTTCTCTCCAGTATTTGATAGCTATTTGAGTTGCTTTAACTTTTTTACTATTAGCAACACACTGCTGTAAACCTTCATGTACATGTTTCATAGGTGCACATTTTCAGTAGTTTGAGGATATATTCCTAAGGGTAGAATTGTTGAGTAACAGAGTAACAATGTTTTGCATTTTGACCAACCACCAAACTGTTTTGCCAAAGTGGCACACCATTTTACAATCTCACCAAATCCTTGTTTTTAAGGCTCTGATCTTTGTACAAAAGCATTCAATCATTCTGTCAGACCAAACCAGGAAAAGTTAGCTATAGTTCAGAGCTGTTCTATTCCATTTACTATGCAAAGCCATTCTTGGCGTTTGCAACTCTCAGCCCTTTTGAGTATTCTTGCAGTGTTCACCTTTTCCTCCACCACTTTTTTTTTCTTCTTTTTTTCTGGTTTATTTCTATCTATTACAAATGTATAAAAAATCCTCCATCAACGCTGTTGTTAGCAGCAGAACCTTGAGAAATATACCTTTGGTTTGCCTCAGAAAAGGAACACATATTGCACTGTAAAGTTTATAAAATTGGCACAAAACATTGTGATAATGTTACAATACCAGTTTTAAGAGTTCAGTGACTAATGGGGAGCCAATGGGATACATGCAGAACTGTGAAAGCAATCTCACTTAGCCAGCTATACACGTAGACTGTAAATCTACATTCAGATCATTTCTGAACTAAGACTATCATCTCAGTTTATCTGTTGAGGTCAACCAGGAAACCCTAGAATATACCTTGATTTTTGCAAAAAACAAAATAGGGGGAGGGGTTTCTTCAGCATTTCAGTCCACGAGTAACAGTATCTTAACAGGCAAAGTGTTCTCTCACTGTCAACATAGAATGAACTGCTGCTGGAGGTCAACTTGGGCTTTAATTTGCATTAGCACTTACATGCATAGTAGTCCAAGTTGTTGACCTCATGACTTTAAAAAGTAACTCTAAAAAAGTACAATGGCCCTTCTTGGAAGACTAAAGAAAGACATCTAGCCACAGTTGTAAAAAGTCTCATCAAAACAATATACCCTTTTATGAATTACGCCTAATTTAAAAAAAAAAAAGTAGCCCCAATTAAGAAGCAGCTCTGAAAAAGAAAATATAACTTAAGATATTTGAAAAAAACAAGGTGAATACAGGTTCAAAAATAATTAAGATACATTTTCTTAAGGCTACCTAGAATTAGGCTTTAAAGAATTCTACCATTTCAAGTTTACCACTAGTTACTAGATACCTATTTACAAACAAGATGTTCACCTTTTTTGTTTCTTTATCAAGAGAAAAATCTACCTTCAGACTATGAGGGTGGTGATGGGGAGGAACTAGAAAACAAGATTCAAACAATCCCATGCAAATATCACATTTTTTAAATGGAAGAACTCCAAACTGCACTAGAAGTTCCAATCACTAAGACACTTTCCATTGAAATGATTTAAGTACAACTACATGGCACCAAGGTTTAGGCCTAATATAGGCCTGACAACCAAGTCCTTGTTTTCTGGAAGAAAGGCCTCAAAAGTCCCACTCAATTCCACATAACAATACTTCAAAGATCAGTTAGGTTTTCCTTTCCTTAATATTTTTGTTTTTGACTTCTAATCTTAAAGACTAGATTAAAACTTAGCTCATTTCCCAGAAGGCATTGCTTCCCTTTGCTCTATGAAAGAGTCCACCAAGACCTCTTCCTCAAAACCATCTAGCCCCCAGCCTCCAGCCTGTGCTTGTGATGCATCTTTCTCAACATCCTGATAAGGTAATGTAGGTAAAATATGCTCATAAACATTAAAACTAGTTGTTAGAAAGACGTAACTAGCTTTAAGTTTTAGAACATAAATACTTGCAGCTTAATCTGCACTGACAATGATTGTCGAAGCCTAGAATTCAACATTTACAAATTCTCATTCACACACACAAAACACACTATTATCACACAACTTGTATCTTGAGAGAATCTTCTGCTTTTTAAATCTTTGGCCTCCCAGTCAATCCCAAGTTCAACCAACTTTTCCAAGTTCTGGTAGTTACCTGGACCACTGAGCATTGCCACAAGACTTCTTCTCTTTTGAAACATCCTTTTTCTCTAGATATTAGGATAGCTACACCAGCTTGTTTCTTCTGTGGTGTATGTTGGTGTGGGATTATCTATTGCTTGATTTTTCATGGATGTGTTTAGCTTCTTTGGGTTGAATTTTCCCTTCTAGTGCTTTCTGTAGGGCTGGGTTTGTAGACAGGTATTGATTAAATCTGGTTTTATCCTGGAATATTTTGTTTACTCCGCCTATGGTGATTAAGAGTTTTGCTGGGTATAATAGTCTGGGTTGGCATCCGTGGTCTCTTAGTGTCTGCATGAGATTTGTCCATGATCTTCTAGCTTTCATAGTCTCTATTGAGTAGTCTGGTGTTATTCTGATGGGTTTACCTTTATATGTTACTTGGTCTTTTTCCTTTGCAGCTCTTAATATTTTTTCTTTGTTCTGTGTGTTTAGTGTTTTGATTATTATGTGGCGAGGGGACTGTTTTTTTGGATCCAGCCTATTCGGTGTTCTGTAAGCTTCTTGTATCTTCATAGGTATTTCTTTCTTTAGGTTAGGAAAGTTTTCTTCTATGATTTTGTTGAATATATTTTCTGTGCCTTTGAGTTGGTATTCTTCTCCTTCTTCTATCCCTATTATTCTTAGGTTTGGTCTTTTCATGGTGTCCCAAATTTCCTGGATGTTTTGTGTTAGGACTTTTTTGTCTTTAGTGTTTTCTTTGACTGATGAATCTATTTTCTCTATCGTGTCTTCAGTGTCAGAAATTCTCTGTTCCATCTCTTGCAATCGGTTGGTTATGCTTGTTTCTGTAGTTCCTGTTCGTTTTGTCAGGATTTCTATTTCCAGCATTCCCTCAGCATGTGTTTTCTTTATTGTCTCAAATTCATTTTTCAGATCTTGGAATGTTTCTTTCATCTCTTTAATTGCTTTTTCTTGGCTTGATTTGATTTCTTCCCATTTTTTGTTCATTTTTTCTTCCATTTCTTTAAGGGAGTTTTTTATTTCCTCTTTAAGGGAAGTTTTTATTTCCTCTTTAAGAGAGTTTTTCATTTCCTCTTTAAGGAAAGTTTTTATTTCCTCTTTAAGGTAGTTTTTCATTTCCTCTTTAAGGAAAGTTTTTATTTCCTCATTGAGGGAATGTTTTATTTCTTCTTTAAGGGCCTCTATCATCTTCTTAAAGTCATTTTTAGGGTTGATCTCTTCTGTTTCTTCTGTCATGGTATGTTTAGGTCTTGCAGGTGTAGAATCACTAGGTTCTGATGTTGCCATATAGGTCTTTATGTTGTTGCCTGTATTTTTGCACTGGCGTCTACTCATCTTTTCCTCTGTGGGGTGCAGGTGGTGTCTGTGTCTGAGAGTGCCTCTCTTGTTCTAATTTTTAGTCTTGGTTTAGTAGGGGTTCTTGGTTAAATTGGTGCTATTGGGCTGTTTCTTCAGGGACAGCTGATTTCAGTCAGTGAATTATATACTTATGATTCTGGTGATCTGGTTTAGTGGCTGGGTAGCGCCTTCTTCTGTGTTCCCAGGTCATGTTTTGTTCATTTGTCAACTCCTCAGCTGATCTTGTTTCTTCAGACTTCAAACTGTAGGCATCTGAATCCTCTCCCAGATGGGTTTCAGCTGAGCAGGGTAGTCTCACAAACACCTTCAAGTTGTTGGGTTTCACAGGATCAGCAGTTGGGCCCTGGGTTGTCCCCAGATGGAGTGCCCAGACTCGCCCTGGTTCTGACCCACGGAGATAGCCTCTTCCCCAGGTGTTGGGGCTAGGGGCTTCCCCGTTCCAAGCTGTGTCCGCCCCTCTCCATCCCTGGGCCTGTCCACCCCTGTGGCCCGCTGCCACAGGCCCACTTGTGTCCGCTTGTCTCCTCTGCCAGGCCTGTATGGCCCTGTCAGCTGCCGCTGACTCTGTCTGCCTCTGTGGGCGGCCAACGGGCCTGTATGTCTCTGCCGGTTGCCACTGCGGGCCTAGCTACCTCCGTCTGTCACTGCTGCCGGGCCCATCCACCTCTGCGAACTGCCACCGGGCCTGTATGTCTCTGCCGGTTGCCACCGCGGGCCTGTATGTCCCTGTCGGCCGCTGCCACGGGGCCCTTCCACCTCTGCGAGTCACCGACCTGCGTCCGCCTGTCTCTGCCGCGTGGCCCGTCTACTTCTGTGGACCGCCGCCGGGCCTGAACGTCTCTGTCGGCCGCCTCCGCTGGGCCCGTCCACCTCAGTCTGCTTATCTCTGCCGCAGGGCCTGTCCACCTCTGTGGACCGCCGCTGGGCCTGAATGTCTCCGCCAGCTGCCACCGGGACTGAATGTCCCTGTCGGCCGCTGCGCCGGACTCGTCTACCTCTGCGGGCCGCTGCCACAGGCCTACCTGCGTCTGCTTGTCTCCGCCACAATGTGAATTTTAATGAGCGTGCAGTCAACCCCGAAGAGAGGCTGCTGGAAGACTTTACAAACTGGCCGTAATAAACTGAACATGAAAAAGGAAGTTGTTGGCTCCGCAGACAAACGGCTTGCTGCCAAGCCTGATGCCCTGATTCTGATACCAACAAGATACTCTCTAAACTACGCACATGCACCTTGGTGCAAGCATGTGCCAATTAAGTAATTAATGTAATAAAAATTACAAAGGAATCAGAATTACGCGCAGCATGATTAAAATTTTGTCTAAAACAAAGCCAACCCTACATTCTGGTGAAAAGTGTCTACAAATACAGCCACATGGTTACAGTGATTCTTCCTGTAGACCGGGACTGAGGGTCATTTATATTCATTGAGAGCGGTCAGTGGACCTGGGTGCATTTGGATAATGTTCTGTATATACAGGGTGTGGTGGACAGTTTACTGTATGCCTCAGAGCGGCAGCACAAAGGATTTTGAATGTTACTGACACAAAATGATAAAAGTGATACCAGTCACCCTGATCTGTCATGGCACATTATACTTGAATAGTTGAAATTATATAACAATTAAAAAAATCAAGCTGGGCATGGTGGTGCATGCCTTTAATCCCAGCACTCAAGAGGCAGAGGCAGGAGGATCTCTGTGAGTTTGAGGCCAGCCTGGTCTACAAAGCAAGTTCCAGGACAGTCAGGACTCTGTTACACAGAGAAACCGTGTCTCGAAAAAACAAAAATGAATGAATGAATGAATAAATAAATAAGCCAGATATGGTGGCTCATGCATGTAATCACAGCACTCAAGAGGCTGAAGCCAGGCAATTACTGAGAGTTAAATGCTAGCCTCAGCTACATAGTAAATTCCAAGCCAGCTAGAGCTAAATAGTAGTAATAAGATTCTGTTTCAAAATTGGATGTGGTGGCACATGCTTACAATTCTAGCACTCAGGAGGCTGAGAATTTGAAGTCAACCTGGCCTATTTAGTAAATTCTAGACTATGGGCTGGAGAGACCTATCTCATAAACAAACAAATAAAGAAGGCTGGGCATGTGGCACACACCTTTAATCCCAGCACTCGAGAGGCAGACAGATCTGAGTTCAAGGGCAATTTGGTCTACTAAGTGAGTTCCAGGACAGCCAGAGCTACACAGAGAAGCCCTGTCTTGAAAAACCAAAACCAACCCCCCCCCCAAAAAAAACCAAAAAACAACAAAAACAAAACAAAACAAAACAAAAAACAAACAAAACAAAGCAAAACCCACAAATAAATAAATATAACTGGAAATATATTCACTATAAAATGCATAGAAAGTGCTAGACTACAAGATGGTGGCATTTCAAAAGTAAAATAAGCACGTTTTGCTGGTAGTTGTTTCTGTGTCTCCATAGGAAGAAGCAGACGTAGGTATTGGAAGGAAGTGAAAGGCAGAGAAAGTTAGGGTCCCAGAGGAAGGCTCCCACACACTCCTCTTCCAACTATGTTCGATCTCCAGCCTGCCACCACCACTCTGTGGAATGCCAGTTTGCTGCCAAGAACAGCCGTCTTTCCATTTCCTACCTGGCACACGTTAACTGATGCCCTTCCTGTTTCTGGCCTCTCCTGATTTTCTGGTTTTCCCGCCCTCTCTCCTGGCTTCTCCGTAGCCTTCCTGGATCCTCTTTTCTTCCACACTATTACATTTTGCCTCCCATGTGAATTCTGCTTTTGGCTTTTTTTCACTTTGGGGATCCTATCCGAGGCGTTGGCATGTTAGGCAAGGTCTCCACTGCTACGCCACCTTCCCAGCACTTGTGGCTTGACGGCCATCCCTCAGTCCCTTTGGGTGCTCGCATCTATTCTCACGGTCATGTGAGCTGATCTTGGGCTTCATCGATCATAATCTTCCCCAGAATGTCCCACAAGGACTTCAAGCCCCAGCACAAACTGTCTTTCTCCTTCACCCTCTTTAGCTGTCAGTGCTCTGCATTCTCATGGTGTCCTGGCTGTGGCAGATAGTGCTCTCTTGCATCCACCTTCCATTATCTGTCCTCTCTCTGTCCTTCACTTCCCTCCAGCGTGGATCACATCCATTGTTTCTTCCTCTCCGTTAGCCCAGAGGGTTCTCTGCTGGTCAGTCTCTGTCTTCTCCAGTTTTTCTTGCTTATCATCTCTTATAGTCTTTTTTGTTGTTGTTATTATTATTATTTTGAGACACGATCTCGCATATCTTGGGCCGGCCTTGCTGTGTGGCAGAGGATGACTTCAAACTTCTGATCCCGTTTCCACCTCCCAAGTGCTGAGTTTACAGGTGTGCACCACCAGGCATGCATGGTTTTACGTGGTGCTGGGGAACGACCCCAGATCTTTGCCCATGCAGGGCAAACACTGTACCAATTGAGCTACATCTTCCAACTCCAATAGAATAGGAACATCTTTCTAAAATTTCTGTAGTGATTGCTGAGTGGCTGTGATATCCGAGGCACTTTTCTAGGGCACGATTGTAAACAAGATGGTCTCCTTTGGGCCAGTGAGAAGGTTCAGCGGTTAAAGGTACTTGTCACCAAGCCTGGCAACCTGAGTTTGATCCCTGAGACCCAGCTAGGAGGAGAGAACCAGCTCTGCAGCTTCTCTCATGACCTTCGTATATGTGCTGTGATGCATACACACAGGTAAATGAATATAATCAAAATGTGCTTTTCAAATATGGTCTCCTTTTTCATAGATGTTATTTTTTTTAATAGTTTTAGTGTGCCTATGATAATTAGTAAATGAACAAATGAATGAAATACGCCTAAAGAAAAGAAAAGGACTGTGATAAGAGTGGTGGTGGGGTAGCCTGGCATGGTGGTCCCTACTTACAATCTCTGCACTCTACAGTCTAAGGCAGGAGGACCCCCAGTTCAAGGCCAAGCTGGGGTTATATAGTTGAGACACTGAGAGAAAGGGAGAGGGGGAGAAAGAGGGAGAGGAAGTGAGAGAGAGGCTGGGTCTGATTTTAAACTCCAACCAGACTGAACTTCTTGTCTTTTGTCCCAAGCGCTTTGCCTACTTTTATTTTGGCCCCAGGACCTTTGCACGAGCTATGATAGCTGCCATGTCTCTCCCCTCTCCTTGGTGAACTCCCATGTTTCCTCAGGTCATGGCTTAAGAATCAGTTCTTCCTGGAAGTCTTGCCTGACCATCCAGAGGTTGTCTTGGTGCCTCTTCTAGGCCCCAAAGAATGTAGTTCTTTTATTCTCACACCAATCATTCTATATTGTAGTTTTCTTGTCTGTTTCCTTCAGGCCATGGCCTATAGTAAGAGATGGCATTTTATATCACAATGCAGTGCATTTACATATGTATAAGCAGATGTGACACATGCAGGTGAACCAGAATAGTATTTACTAGTACTGCATATAATACACATATATAATACACGTTAATACTTCACTTTATTCTATTTCGTTAGACTCTATTTCATTTTAAAAGATGGTTTTTTTTTGGGGTTTTTGTTTGTTTGTTTGTTTGTCTTGTTTTTTAAAAAAGTCTTAGTCACCTGTATTGGTATACACCTTTAATTCCAGCACTTGGGAGACAGAGGAAGGCAGATATGTGAGTTTGAGGCCAGCCTGATTTTACAGGGTGAGTTCCAGGACAGCCAGAGCTACACATAGAAATTCTGTTTCAAAAATAATAAATAAATAAATAAATATAAAAAATAAAGTCTCACATGGCCCAAGCTAGCCTCAAGTTCTCTGTACCTGAGCGTGACCTTGGGTTTCTGATCTGTCTACCATCACCTCTCAAATGTGAGGACTACTGGTGTGTGCTACCATGTCCGCCCAGCTGAGAAAGTGTTTTGAGACCTACTAATTGGATTTGTGATTCACACAAAATGTCTTAAACCCACATTTTCAAAATCCTACCCTATAATAGGCTAGCACACTTTTTTTTTTTTTTTTTTTTTTTTTTTTTTTTTTTTTTTTGCCAAAGGCCTGTTAGTTATTTTAGCATTTGTAGTCATGGGGTTCTTATTGTCAATCATATTAGACCTCATTGATGTCATAAAATACCTGAGAAAGGATTTACTGCTGTTCTTCGGGTCTTGCCATCTCACAGGTTTCTGTCTACGATCTGTGTCTCTATGACTTGGGCCTGAAATGAGGCAGATCATCCTGGTCAAGAGGACCTATGGAGCTCAGCTTCTTACCTCAAAAGCAGCCAGAAAGCAAAAAGAGACAGACAGGGGCCTGGGACAACATGACACCCCACTGACATGCCTCCAAAGACTTGCCTTCTCCTACTTCCCACCACCTGGTAATAATTCAGTAACAAGAATCCTTTAAGGAATTAATTGATTAAGCCAGAGCTCTCACCACTGATCTCTTCCAAAAAGCCCATTGTCTGGTAGCTGAGACTTTTAGGGAGACATTCCACATCAAATCACAGCACACATAGGGTACATCCAGCTCACCCCTGCATGATCTGGAAAGCCCCGCTCCTGTGTCTCTCCAAACCCTGCCCTCTCAGAGAATCTCCGACAAGGGGAGGCTCCAGAAAGCCGGGTTCTGCCTTCTTGACAGCCACGGCAGCTCCTCTCCTGAAACTGCCTGCAGCCCAAGTCCCCACCTAAGCAGTCAGCTTCTGACCGTGCTTGGGCACAAACCCAGCTTGTGGTGGACACATCATCACCCCTCACCTACGAGCTATATAATCTCCTTGCTTTAGCTTGGGTGTATGGCTTCTCTGGCCTTGATTTCTGGGGCTGGAGAACCCACCCGGAAATTGCTTTGCTCAAATAAACTTGTTGTTATATTTTTTTCAGTTCAGCTTAATCTGGCTCACTGTGTCAGTAGAGAAACCTTTTATCAGGGGACAGAAAACCTATTATAGTCAATGTCTGCATTTGTGTCCTAAAGCATCAGATGATATACAAAGTGATGTTTATGGCTCTGTTTCAACAGCTCTACAGACACTCTAACTTGAAGTTATAAATTCACATAATTTATAACTATGAAATATTCTCTTCCTGGTTTTGTTTATTCTTTTCCTTCCTTCTCTCCTTCCTTCTTTCCTTCCTTCCTTCCTTTCATTCTTTCTTCTTGAACAGAGTCTCAGGACCTGGCTTTGAACTAGAGGTTCTCTGGCTTTAGCCTTCTCAATTTATGCCATAACAGGCATGAAACCATGCTCAGAGGGAAGTGAATTCAGAAAGGAGCAGTTTGCATAGGAAACTTTTTGTTTTGATTTTTGAGACAGGGTTTCTTTGTGTAGTCCTGGTTATCCTGGAACTCTCTCTGTAGACCAGGCTGGCCTCAAACTCACTGAGATCCACATGCCTCTCTCTCCTGAGTGCTGGAATTAAAGGCGTGTGCCACCACCACCCGGCTATGAAACATTTTTATTAGAAAAGTACTGTCTGTTCATGGGAGAAAAGTGAACGGGTCGGTGGAACAAAGTGAGTAAAGGAATCTTTGGCAATCCCACAGCTTGCAGATAGCATATCCTTTCCTTTATTTATTTATTTATTTTTTGCCAGGAATTTGGAGTTTATTTTTGGCTGGAGAAGGAGCAGTGAAACATTTTGTTTTTCTTCAGCTCACCCGGAAACCCAGCTTCTCCTCTCTGACTACAGAGACTGAAGCTAAGGAGAAATGATAAGGAGGGGGAAGTAGAAAGCATGAGTGTGTGGGAGTAATTAGATACACGGCATAACAAGTTCCTAGGCCTGGGCCCCACCACACCTTTAGAGACAGATGGAGTGCCTACCCTTTGTTGCTGTGTAACCAAAAGGGTAGACTAGGAATTATGATTGCGAGAAAGGGGAAATCAAAGGTGTTTTCAGGGCTTGTGGGATGTGTCTGTCTAGCTTTCAAGTATGAAGCAGGAAATGCCTCCCTCCCTAAGGAAGTGAAATAATAATTGAGCAAGAAAATGGGTAATTCCACAATGACAGAATGCATATTGTCATTTAGAGGTGTCTGGCTTGAAGGGACAGAGGAACTAGAAGTCATGAGCTTAGCTGGTTGAGGTTGGCGAGGACGGCATGAAAACACACTGCCAATCATCTAGACCTAGTGGCGTGTTTGTGGAAATTAAAGACACGGATAAAGGACAAATGCAACCCCAAGGAAGCAGTCAGCAGTCAGTTTCAGAAGGAGAAACATTCTAGGGGACAAGCTGCTTCCTTTAGGTTCTCAATAAATAAGCTCTGTGAAAATTCGAGAGAAGAGGCAGAGGTCTGTTACAGAATAATAGCGACTTTAAGACATAACCAAAGGCGGTGTGCAAATCTCAGTCCTCTCATTCTTTTTTTAAAAATGTTTAAAAATCAGACTCATTCATTTTATCTGATGTGTGTACATATTTTGCCTGCATGTGTATACTTGTGTGCCTGGTGCCCAAGGAGGTCGGAAGATGGCATCTAATCCCCTCCAACTGGGGTTACACACAGTTGTGAGCCACCATGTAGGTGCTGGCAATGGAACCTGGGTCCTCTGCAAGAGCAGCAAATTCTCTTAACCTCTGAGCCATTTATCTCTCCAGCCCCCCTCCCCCATCATTCTTTCGTCGAGGTCTCACTTTGTAGTTCAGGCTGGCCTAGAATTTGGGGAGCTCCTCCTGCCTCAGCTTCCCAGATGTTGGGATTATAAGCCATCTGCCATTATACTCAGCTCTCATTATTTCTTGATCGAAACAGAGCAACACTAAAGGCATATTTGAGCTAACTGGAGGAATTTTAATGTGAGCAGGACACTGTGTTAAGAAACTCCTGGGGCCGGTGAGATGGCCCCTTAACTGATGGGGCTTGTCCCCAAGCCTGACACCTGAGTGGAAAGAGAAAGCTGCCTCCAAGCACCATTTTTTTAGACGGTAGCATAGGTTGTCCTTGAACTGAAGGCAATCCTCCTGTCTTAGATTCTTGGTGATGGCATTGCAAAATAAGTCATCACACCTGGCTTGGGGGGTTCTTTATCAGCTCTGCAAGGCTAATGATATGGATTTTTTTTTTACATTAAAAACTTTAAAACCTATTTATCATAAACTTGTGTATGCAGTGTGTTTACACATGCCTGTGCCTGAGGAGGTGAGGACAGCTAGCAGGAACTGCTTCTCTCCTTCCAGGTGGGTCCGGGGGACTGAGCTCAGGTTTTACTAGGCTTGGCAGCAGGTGCCTTTCCCCGCTGAGCCATCCTGCTGGCCTCTGGAGATGCCATCATGATGACATAAAGGACAGTTAGTTACCAGTGCTCTTGATTGGCCGTGGAGAAATCTTGGAAAGCCAGGCTCTGTTTGCACGACCCTGTTGTAATACGGCTCACCACATCGGTCTCTGGTCCCCATGCAGTGTCACTGCTTTCCTATTCCTGTCTACCAAACCTCACTTCCAACCTGCACTGGGGGTGGGGTAAGAAAGAGAGGTCCCTGAAGGGGACGTTGGCAGGGAGGTCTAGGTTCTGGATGTGTGGGATTGTGAAGAATGAGAGAAGGTGGAGTTTCTTCAACACTCCAAACCAAGTGTGGATTGTGCCCCATGGAGGTTCTCTGCTTCCCAGCCCAGCGAGGGGTAGCCACTTTCGGCTTTTTTGGTCTCTCGTTGTTTTGGTGGGAGACCCGGATGTTACCAGACTGGAAACCGGATTACCAACACTGGGAGAGGATTTGGGGATTACCAGGGGAGGTTGTATACCCGACTCCCCGCAGAGTAAAAAGGACCGGGAGAAAGTTATCCCTAAATCTTTATCTCCATTCCCAGGGTAATGAACCGATCAGGAGGGTGAAGTCAAAGGAACTCAGAGGCTTCAAACAAGGGGTTTTATTTAACCTTTCCTGTGTGCTGACATTCAGTCCTCCCCCGGGCCTTGGAGTGTTTTCCTTTCGGCAGCATGCTTGGGAAGGGAGTGGACCGCTGCCAACTCGGCACTCATCTGCGCCGGCGGGGCCTGCGCGCAGCCTTCTTTTCTCCTCGGCGCCTTCGAGCCGGGACCGGAGGAGCAGCGGGAGTCGGGGGTCGAGGCGCAGGGCCGGGTGCCGAGCGGACGGAGCCGCCTTGGGCAGGCTTGTAGACCAAATGGAAGATGAAGGCGTTGCAGTACCTGCAGCGAGGGCGTGGTCGGGGGCAGGGCTGGTGAGGCTAGGGCACAGGCTCGGGGCTAGGTGCAGTTAAGGTGGTGGTGGGTGGTGTGAGGGACTCTAAACCTGACGCCTGGGTTCGATCCCCAGAAAAAAATAGAGGAGCAAAAGAGTCTTTTTAGGAGGAGTAGGGTGAGGGGTTGAGAGATGTTGTGAGCGGGATCTAAAAGGTTGTTTGTGTTGGAGGTTGTTCCAGACCTGCAAGGAGTAACGAGGACAGAGATGCAGGGTTGTAAGGCTGGGGCGGAGAGAATCCCAGGAGTACAGAGACCTTTTAGGCTATAGAGTATATGAATCAGGGGTCAGGAGAGCAATAGGCAGCCATGGGCCCTTACCATGGCATGCAGTTGTCAGCAGCTCTGAGGCGGAATGGGGAGCGGAAGGGGTTGGGCTGGGGCGAGCTGGTGCCCCCTCCTGTGGCCACCGCCATGGTCTGGTCATCCATCACACAGCCGTACTCACTGCTCTCAGTGAAGAAAGCTGGCACTCGGAGAGACTGAGGTTTGGGTGGGTCCTCAGACACTCCCTGGGAGGCTCCTTCGCCCAGATACATCCCAAGCCCCACCCTCCCAGATAGATAAAGCCTCAGAAGAGACCGGGATGCTGGAGAGGTACTCCCCGAGTCTGTGGAGCAGCTGAGGGGTGGGTGAGCCCAGTCCTTGAGAGAAAGAAAGGAACTGGGTAGGTGAGATTATCCACCTGCAGTCGGGGTAGAGAGCTCAGCCATGTGTCCTTGAGACCAAAGCCAGAGTTAAATCCTGCCAAGAGAGGAGGACACTGGTGTCCACGGTGCGCTTCTTTTACATTCCCCACATCCCCGTCCTTGAGCCCCAGGCTCTTACCAATAACCAGGTCAGGCTTGGGTCCCTGGAGCAGGTGGTAGGGCCGGGTGGACACCCTGATTTGCAGATCCCTTCGCCCTCCCTTCTCCTTGGTCCCAGAGCTGAGCCGTGCTGATACCCCAGAACCAGGACGCACAGACACCTCAGGGCCATCCTGTGGGTCCAGGAGTGGGGTGGGGAAGCCACTGGAAGTCCAGGTAATGGGAGCACCAGGAAGAGCAGAGGAAGGTGGAGGGGAAGGAGAGGGGGACCTGCCAGGCTATCAGAGGCGGGGCTGGAGAAGCAGGTCTCGCTCTAGTTCTCACCCTCTGCATAGTAAAATGCTGCTGGTCACTCTCAGGTGGTAGACTGTCGCCCACAAACTGCAGCTCCAGGGCCACGTGGGGAAGAAGGACCAAGAGCTCCTTAAGAGACCGAGAGAAAGGTCAGGTCGGGGGTCCCACGCTATGACCACATCCATCTTTTCAATGCACACACTCTGAGTCTGGGCTTACCCAAAACACCATGAGGAGATCAAATTCCTTCCCGGCCTCTACCACGTGGATCTTCAGTGACTGCTTGTTCTGGATGTTAAGCTCAGGGACTGGTGAGAAGTCCACTCATTAAAGATCTGGGCTCCCCTCCTGCCACCCCCACCCACCCACCCCCACCCTCCCGTCCTGTCTGCACTCCTTACAGGACTGGGGTACCAGGTGGGTGATGACGTAGTACACAGTCAGCGGGTAGGTGAGAAGCACAGCCATGGGGGAGTCCAGGCTAAGGCCTCTCCACGTGTAGTAATCCTGCCATGAACCTGGGGAGAGTTGTCTTAATGGGGGGGGGGGGCTGATCCCAGGCTTGGGCCTCGATCTCTAATAAGCACTGCCCCCCCACTTTCTCAGGCACCAGGTTTCTGTCTGCCACCCCCTCCAGGATCTCTGTCCCAACTCCTAGTTCTTTCAGGACCCCTCCAGCTCACCAAAGAGGCTCCTGGGAGGGTCCAGAGGCACCGGAGGCATCAATGCAGGTCCGTCTCCCTGCAGAAGCTGGTAGGGATCCCCTGAGTGGATGAGAAACAGTGCCTAGGGCCTGTATGCCCCCACCTGCCTCGTCTCCCTGCTCCTCCTGGAAGAGCTGTGCACCCTGGGAGAAGGACTGAAGCTGAAGCAGGATTGGAGTTAGCCTGGGGACAGGGTTATTGAATGGGTCAGGCAGAATGACTCCTTTGAGGTCTACAGAAAGACTTAAAGTAGTCCTAATGGTGTTAGTACAGGGGTGGCATGTATAGTAGTGGTTATATGGGACCTGGTCCACTCCCCCAACCCCCCCCCCATGGTGTTAGTACAGGGGTGGTGTGTATAGTAGTGGTTATATGGGACCTGGTCCAGTCCGCCAGCCCCACAACCTTCCTCTAGGCTTAAGAGTCCGTTCCTTAGTTATATACATTTCGATTGGCTTTGAAAATTATAAATTTATAAACTCAAGTTCCATTTGCTTTTGGGATACCATCTTACAAGGACTCCAATTTGCAGTAAGGCTCATTAAGGAAGGGAATGGCTCAGTTGCCTTTAGCCTACTGGCTATGGGTGGGATAGGACCTCTGTTGGTCTTTTCTGTGTCGAACACACAGATTGCAAGCCCAGTGCCACTATGAGATCTTTGGCAGCAGTTAACTCTGCAGCTCACACACGATTGAGCCTGTATGATAATGAGTATTCAGAGATGGGTAATGCCTGGGGGGTGCTCAACAACCTAAAACAGAGCGCCTGTGTGGCCTGGGCAGGCATCTCCATGACGGGTAAGGTGACCTGCTGACGTCCCACACAACCTAAGTCAGAAGCTCATTTTTTAGTAAAAGGGGGACCTGTAGGGCCCTAGCACCCATTTTGGGTAACTGTTGCCTTGCTTGATGACCTTGACCTTGATATCCTCCCTATGCTAATTCCCTGCTGGATTCCACGCTCCTGAATACTTAAGGAAGTTCCTTGTCTGTGTATCCTGCATAATGGGTGTTAACAGCTTAGATGCAAGATTGTAAAACATCGGTAGTGAACTTCTGCCCTCCGGGGTTCTCCCATTGTGCTGTAAGCCTGTATTTAAGACCTCCTCCCTCCTTCAATAAATGACATTCGGCATTAAAAAAAAAAAAAAAAAAAAAAAGAGTCCACTCCTGGCAAGAGGACCCACATACCATTGAGAAGGTGACTGAGGGACGGTGTGCTGCCCCAGGGGTTCCTGGGGGCGCCAGGCCCTGGAATCAGCATGCTGAGCTGGGTCCAATAGCCACGAGTGAGGCCCCGAGAGGCCAGGAAAGCTTCCTTGTTAAAGGTTTCACTGGTCACCTCTGCAGAAGGGGGTGAAGATCGAGGGCTTGGTGGCTAGGCCCCAGGACTTTAGCTTTCCTCTGCTATCCCTAAGGACCCTGACTTTGAGCCTGGTTCTATCTAGGGAGGGAATTTTCTGAGTGTCTACCATGTTCCAGGCACCAAGAGCTTACATAACCTTTGAAATAATTAAATATGAGTTATTATTCGCTAGTATTCCTCTTTTACAGATGAGGAAACTTGGGTTTGAAGTGGGAATTTTTTGTTTTGAGGCAGGGTCTCATCATAGCACAGGCTGGCTTTAAAGTCACTATGTAGCAGAGGATGGTTTTGAACCCTTGCTCCTCCTCTCTCCACCTTCCAAGTGCTGGGATGACAGGTATGCCTGTCAGGGCCAGCTCTTGTTTTGTCCTGTTTTTGAGACGAGGTGTCACGTAGCACAGGGTGCCCTGGAACATTAGATCCTCCTGCCTCAGCCTCCTAAGTGCTGGGAACGTGCCACCATGCCTGGCTAAGTGGAATATTTGAGGTCGTGCAACTGGACAGTGGTAGAAGTGGGCAGCAAGCATTTGAATCAATGCCCTCAGATGCCCTGGTGTCTCTCAGGGGTCCGGTCCTTTGGCCTCAGCTGCTCTGTCTCTGACCCCTCATACCCAGTGCACAGCACCAGCTCCTATTCCAAGGACGCAGACTTCAACCAAATACTCATTCTTCGAGCCCTGGAGCCAAGGCCAAAGACCTGGTCCCAGGCTCCCCTCCCTGCCACGCTGGCCTTCTTATGGTACCTGCGGTGTAGGTGAAAGGCAGGCTTGCCAGTTCTCCTGCTCGCTCCATGAAAGCGGCAAGTCTCGGGCACCAAAATCTGTGGCTCACATCATCTGGGCATCGGTGCCAGTCGGCCTGGAAACAAGCCTCCCCACAGTATAAGACAGCATTGCACTGGGGGCTGGGGACACAGGGGGAAACTGTTCGTCCTGTCGGCTGTAATCTGCGTGTTTGTACTGCATCCTGCGGCTAACTTGTTTCTCCTAAACCTTTCCTACCTTCCTGGCCCTCCCTCTGTCTGTCTGCGGGGCCCCCCCCCCCCCACCCCGCCCGCCTTTCTACTTGGTTGTCTGACTGTTGGAGTCTTCCCTTGACTCCAGCCTTGGGGGTGCTCACCAGGGTGTCAGCTTCACTTCGAAGCTGTGCTTGTGACAGACATGGCATGTCCTAGCCCGGAGGGAAGCGAAGGTGAAGCCTGGCCGAGGGCCCCATGTCCGCATGGGGGTCTTCGCTAACTTCACCCCCAGCCTCGGGACAAGGCTCTCCAGATCTCTGCATGGGGATGAAGGTGGGTATCAGGCTGAAAGGGCTGGGGGGTGGGGGGTGGGTCCGATCCCACACCTTCCCACCCTCTGATAGCAGATATGCGTACCGATGCAGGTGGGCATCTCCCACAGTAAGCTGTCGGGGCTTTCGGGGGTCCCCAGAGCCCATAGGGCAGGCCATGCTATGGCAAAGGAGAGCATAGGCCCGAGGAGCCAGATTCTCAGTGGCTGGGCTCTGGCTTCCATCCATTAGCAGATCAATGCCCAAGATGGTGCCATGCTCATCTGTCACCAGCAAAAGGCAGGAGAGGTGCAGGGGGGCAGCCTCTGGGGAAAGAGGGACAATTTGGGTGAGAGAAGGGGGCAGATAGTCACAGTCAGATATTCCAAATGTAGATGCCTTGAGGGGCAGACAACTTCAATGAGTAGAAGGGACTAGATCAAAGAGGGTCCCCATCTAAAGGGGGGGGGGGCAGGGCCAGAATGTAAGTCACATAGGCACCTAATCAAAATCGGGGTTTTTGTTTCTTTGTTATTTCACGCCTATGGGTGCTTTCTCCACATGTATGCCTGTACCTCACATGCATGCAGTGCCTGTGGGAGGCAGGAGAGGGTGTGGGATCCCCTTGGAAATGGAGTCTCAGAAGGTAGTGAGCCACCATGGGGGTGCTGGGGATTGAACCTGGAACCTCTGGAAGAGCAGCCAGTGCTCTTAACCTCCAAGCCATTTCTCCAGCCCTAGCATCTGGATTTTTCTTCAGATGCAAGGTCTCTGGACTTTCATTCTTTACAGTGCCTAGATGCTGATTCAAGTTAAAAGACAAAACCACACCGTGGCAGAACTTCGGGCATCAGATTTGCGTGAGGGTTACCAGCTTGTGATTCCTACTGGGGTTTGAGTGACGTGGGAGGAGTTCAGAAAGGTGTCTGGACAGGGGACAGGGCAGGGCCCCCCTGGGTTCTCACCACTCCTCCGCCCTTTCCTCTTTTCAGGAGCCCTCTCATCCTCTCCTCTGTCCTCTCGGCATCCATCATCACAGCTTGTCTCTTGCTGGGTCACCTGTGACTCGGCTGAAGGCTTTGCTTCTTGGGGCAATTCCCTGCTTGGAGGGGCTGGCTCCCCACCTCCCTGTGGTTCCACCTTCTCCACACCTGAACTGGCCTTTCCATTCTCCTCTTCATCTTCTTCCTCTTCCCCTTCTTCCCCATCCTCTAGGCTGACAAAACTGACATAAGGACTCAGGTCCCTCAGATGGAGTGGAGGCTCATCTCCCAGGAGCCGGGAAGCCCCCAGGCCTGGCCCAGGACCTGGCTCTGCACCTTGCCCCAGGCTGATGCCCACACTCCGGTTTGGTAAGACGTGGAGCACCCAGAGGGCAGGGTCCTGGGGCAGCCTCCTTATCTGAGCCTCCAGTTGACGCCATCGGCCCTCAAGGTTGGTCCCTATGGTCCCCTTCTCTGCCACGAACTTGCGGAACCAGCCAAAGAGAAGGGCAGCGAAATCAAGGAACTCATCCCGGTATCCTGACACAAACTCCATGTCTTCAGACACACAGGGCCTGGACCCAGACTGAGCAGAAAGGGATGTATGGTAACCGTCAGGAACAGGGGTAGTGGGGAGGGTATGGGCTGGGTCACAAAAAGGAGAAGGGTATGTATGGGTTTGAGATAAAATCTATGGAGTATTAGGAAATGAGAATAGGATTTGCAGGGATAAGGGTGGAGGGAAGCTGGATCGGAAAGTAGATATTTAGGGTTAAAGAGTACTCAGAGATGAAATCATAGTTTGAGGCACAAAACTCAATGACTCAAATCCTAAAGCAAGACTTGAATTAAGGGAAGACAGGAGGTAAGGCTAATCAATCCTACGGGGAAAGGCTTGCTGAGAAGGGAAAAACTTGGGGTCTGTTGATCTGTGGGAAATACAAGCGAGAGTTAGGTACTGAGGCTTCTCCTGGGCGAGGATCAGTTTGGTGTGAGCCCCAGTACACCCAACCCCTTTCCAGCCGCTCCTCTCCTCCGGTACCTGCAGCCGCCGCCACTTTTCGAAGGTAAATACCTCGTGCTGGAGGACCGTGGTGACGTCAGGGCTGCCCGAGCCCACGGCTCATAACCTGGGTGGCATGCTTAGGGCGTCTGGCCAGTGCGTGCCTGCGCACTCCCACAGGCCTGGTGACCTGCTTGACTGCTTCACCTTGGCCATGTGACTGCATCCCACTGTGACCCAGCGGACCAGGGAAGTGAAAGCATCTTGGAGCGGGCAAGCAGACAGGCGAAAAGACTGACATCCCGAACCCAACCGAGTCATTCTTCCGGGGGGCGGGGGGCCACGGCTCGCCCTCTCCGATTCCTCCGGCGCCACGGTCCGAGCTTTCTTTCGATTTTGTTAGGCAGTCTTGGCTGACCCCACGACTGGTGGTGAGTCTAGAGTCGGGTGAGGGAGCTCCGCCTTCGGGGGTTCCCCGACGGACGTGGGACGTGGGAGCTGGGCGCAGCGCAGGCTCCCCGGTACTGACCAGGCGGTCGGTTCGGGATATCGCGCGGGGGACGGAGGGCACCACCACCTCGCGCCCTCTCCCCACCTGAGCTCCGCAGAACTTGAGGCAGGCGGGGTGAAGAAGCAAAAGCAAGAGAATCAGCTGGATGTCGGCGAGGTGCCCTGGCGGCAAGAAGCTCCGCGGAGCCCGGAGATGAGGCGGGGCCTCGGACCCCTGTCCCTAGTGCTCTTTTTCTTCTTGCTGAATCTGCTGGCCCGGCCAGGTTAGTCAAGGGGTGGGACTGGGACAGAATGGAAGCTGTGGAGGGGCACAAGAACTGAGGGATTAAGAACTCAGCCCAGAGCTGCCAAAGGCATCAGCCAGGACTAGGGGAAGGCTGTCTGGGGTTAGACTGGGACTGGCATTACTCTGGTCTGGCGGGTAGGGGAGGCTGAGTGCGACAGCTGAGTTAGAAACCGAATAGTCTGAGCACCAAGGCCGATCCCTGTTTCCCCTTCAGGTGATGGCAACCAGGGCAGTGTCGCTGGCAGCTGCTCCTGTAGTAAGAGAATTCGTTCTGGCGGCCGGGTGCCGCCTGCTACTGTGGATCATATCCGAAAACACCTGAAAACATACGATCGCTGTCCATTCTTCATCAGGTACGGATCCCTACCCCACCCCACCCCCGGGAGTTATAGGACCTGAACACCCAGTCGGGATCGGGGAGCCTAGCTCCTTACCAGTTTCACTTATGTGGGGATTTCCAGCTCTAGTGGGACTCACCTGGGGTGACTTCACATCTTTGGAATGAGGAAAAGTAGGAAGGGGAAGGAGTGGTCATGGGAGACTAGATCGATCGTCTTGCAGGTTTCAGTTACCATCCACGAGTGTGTGTGGAGGAAGCCAAGAGCCGTGGGTTCGTGAATTGGTAAGCTGTTTTGACAGCAAAGGTGAGAGAGCCTTTTCTATTCTCCAGTGGGCCTCCATCTTACAATTGCCTTTGCCTCTGCCACACAGCACTTTCCTAACTCTGGCTGAAGTGCTTTCTTAATTCTGAGCCTTCTCAATATCTTTTCTGTCATCTTCCTGGTTTCGGCCAATTTGCTCTACCACACACGCCATTTTCTTCTTCTATATAATTTATTTTTATTCCGTATGCATTCATGTTTTATGTAAATGTATGTCTTATGAAGGTGCTGAATCCCCTGAAACTGGAGTTACAGGCAGTTATGAGGTGCCATGTGGGTGCTGGGAATTGAACCCAGGTTCTCTGGAAAAGCAGCCGGCACCCTTAACCACTGAGCCATCTCTCCAGCCCTACTTTATATTTTCTTGAAGTCACTACTATAATATAGAGTGTATTCGAGATTGATCATGCTAAAAAAGTGCTCTACCACTGAGCTATCGCCCTGTTTTTAAAACATTTTCAGACAGGGTCTGGCTAAGTTGACCAGGATGGTCTTGAACTTGGTATCCTCCTGTCTCAACCTCTCTAGTAGCTGGGATTACAGGTCTCTACAACGGGCTTGGCTTTCACTATTGTATTGTAATTGAAATCACTTGAAGGTACTCTTTTCATTTTCTAATACTTAATGATGAAAATAAACGTTAAGGTTGAAAGAGTTTATCCAGGTGTGGATAACCCTAACATTCTGGGAAGCAGAGGCAGGTGGATCTCTGTGATTCTGAGGCCAGCCTGGTCCACAGAGTGAGTTTTAGGACAGCCAGGGCTCAAAACAAAACAAAACAAAAAGTTGAAAGAATTATACAGAGAACAACCTCTATGAACATCAACTACACTCTTCAATATTTGATTTACAATTTTATATTTATATAAAGCAAATACACAATCAGTAACAATTACAGTCTTGGTTCTACAGCATTTTATTATACTTGCATTATTGCAAACCTGTTCTGTTGTCGATCCATCTCTCTACCCATCATCAATCTTCCTGCTCCCCCCCCTTAAAGTGATCCTCACAAGTGCTAAGATTACAGGCATGTACTATCACTCTCCCTTTCAACTCACCTTATTTTAAAAGTTTTTCATCATAAATTGCAGATATTATTATATTTAATCACCAAACATTTTCAGCATGTATTTTACTGAGTTCATTTTTTTTTATTTGTTTGTTTTGGTTTTGGTTTTGGTTTTTCAAGACAGTGCTTCTCTGTGTAGCCTTGGCTGTTCTGGAATTTACTCTGTAGACCAGGCTGGCCTTGAATTTATAGACATCCGCCTGCTTCTGCCTTCCTGAGCACTAGGATTAAAGGCCCAACTCTGAGTTCAGTATTTTATAGCTCTTTTTTTCTTTCTAGGTTAAAAAAAAAAACCTCAATCAACTAAATGAAAAAACCTTAAGTATTCATAAGCCAGTTTTCAAACATACAAGAAACATACAAGCCAGATGTGGTAGTACACACCTTTAAGCCCAGCACTTGGGAGATAAGAGATGGGTGGATTTCTGTAAGTTTGAGGCCAGCCTAGTCTACAGAGCAGTCAGAGATACACAGAGAAACCCTGTCTCCAAAAAACAAATAAGATAGAAAACAGGAAATGTTCTTCGATAGTCTACCTGGTGTCAACGGTCCCCACACTGCCTTTCAGGCTAGGGAGACCTACATTATTTCCTTCAACCCTCCCAGATGCCCTGGGCCTTGTTACCAGGAAGTGAGTCCCAGAACAGCTGCAGATGAGGAGTAAAGTCCCTCCAGAGTCCAATGCAGTGCAGCACCCCTGCTTGCCCTGTGACTTTGTGGTTTGTGGTTCATGATCCTCGTCTGTCTGTCCCTCTGCCACTGTCTTCCTCCCCTGGCCTTCAGCTGCCCTGCCCCAAATTTCTTTTTGCACAGAACTGGGGAATGAGTCCAGGACCTCACCTCATACATGCTAGGCAAGAACTCTGCCACTGAGCTGTAGACACAGCTCTTAACTGTCCTCTGGATGCTCCCCATGCCCTCCCTCTGCTGGGCTCAGAACATGACACCCAAATAGGTGATTTCAGCAGTTGAGAGACTCAACAAAGCAAATCACTCTGACTTTTCTCCACCTTTCTGGGTGCCAGCAGGCCACAGAGGAATTCCATGACTTATGTCACCTGGAACTGAGGCATAATACTTTCATGCTATAGGAGCCCTGGCCAGGACTCGGAGGCCAAAAAGAATCTGGCAAGGCCATACTGGTCCCCTCCCTGTTACCCTGGGGTGGGGGTGGGGACTGGAGATTTAATCCAGAGTCTTGTACATGCTACACCCCAACCCCCCCCCCCTTGTTCACGGCCACTACTCAGAACCCTTCCTGTCCAGTCATACAACTGTCCATTCCTCATCCAGTCTAAGCACAATGGAATAGGTTCCTGTGTCCCATCAGACTTTGACTCAACTTGTTCTGCTTTTCTGGTTACTCTGCTTTTTTTTTTTTCTTATTGGCGGCAGTGGCAGGGTGTGTGTGTGTGTGTGTGTGTGTGTGTGTGTGTGTGTGTGTGTAAAACCCTGAAGATAGGTGAGGAAGATACTTCAGCTGCTCCAGTGGCCCTGATCCTTTGTTTGTTTTTTCTCCAGAGTGTGGAAACGGTCATGGGAAGAGCTTACACCACCAGGAGCATTTGCCTCATGCTAGCACCCGGATCCCAGTGGCCACGGAGGGGACACCTCCAGACACAAGCACCCCTGCAACGATTCAGAGTACCCAGCAGTCCACTTTGCCACCTGGAACACTGTCCTTGAACAATGAGCTCACCCACCACAGCAGATCCACTGCCCTCACATCAGGCTATGAAACCACTGTTCTCACGTCAGGCTATGATCCCGAAGCTGGACCTGAGGCTGAGGCCAATAAAAACCGGTCGGAGGGCAGCCAGCAGGAAGGACCGCCAAGGGCTTCAGCTGGCATACAAACCGCAGTACCGGTGGTGTCTCTCCTGGCCATTGTTTTCCTTCTCGTGGCAGCCATGGTCTACATGCTGTGCAACAGGAGAGTGAGACGGCAGGGCTCTGCAGGTATGTGAGACTCCTGAGCCTCACCTCAGGGACTGGAGCCTTCCTGGCAGCTGCTAACAGAGGTACCAGATAGCAAGGCTGTCAGCACCATGGGCCGTGAGGGAAGTCGGCCAGCATGGACTAGGTCTTTAGGTTAATTAGTGTCTAGGAGTCTGACTTTCCATTCAGTTCATGTCCTGCCTCTGTTCTGCTTCATCTCAGAGTTCATCTCCCAATTTCTTTACTCTTTCCAGATCTGCAGCTCCATTATACACTGGTGAACCAAGACGCCAGCGCCTGAAGAAGAACGGAAGCTTGAGAGAGAGGACTCGGGAGATAGGTGGCAGACTGGGCTCCATCAGTGAACTGGACCTTCGTTCATTCATTATTTCCTATGCTGTTCTGAGACAAAGTACTGAGATCACAATCCAGGGCAGCTCTGAGTTGTTGGTTCTCTGCCTCTGCCGCCTAGGTTCTGGGATTACAGGCATAGGTCACATCTGCCCTAATCTACTTCTGTAAAAAATGTGTAAGTTTTTAGAGTTCTGTTTTGTTTAGCCAGGATCTTATTTAGTCCAAGCCTGCCTCAAATTCCCTATGTATCTGAGGATGACTATTGATTCTCCTACCTCCACGTCCATAGTGGATTACACACTTGCTAAACACCTTTTTTTTTTTTTTTTTTTTTTTGAGATAGAGTTCTCTATGTAACAGCCTTGGCTGTCCTGGAACTCGCTTTGTAGACCAGGCTGGCTTCAAACTCACAGAGATCCACCTGCCTCTGCTCTTCATGATTAATAATATATGAGCAGCACCCCCCCTTCCCCTTAGTCCTCTCCCCTGCTGCTAATAAAATGTACTATTCTAAATTATGTGGTCTAGAAGTACAGCCCCAGGCTGGAGAAATGGCTCAGAGGTTAAGAGCACTGGCTGCTCTTCCAGAGGTCCTGAGTTCAATTCCCAGCACCCACATGGTGGCTCACAGCCATCTGTAATGAGATCTGGTGCCCTCTTCTGGCCTGCAGGCAAACATGCAGGCAGATCACTGTATACAAAATAAATAAATAAATCTAGAAGTACAGCCCCTGGGTAGAATGCCTGTCTAGCATGAGTAAAGTTCTAGGTTTAACCCTCCCACTACCAATAAATTAATTTTTTTTTTTTTTTTTTTGGTTTTTCGAGACAGGGTTTCTCTGTGTAGCTTTGCGCCTTTCCTGGAACTCACTTGGTAGCCCAGGCTGGCCAAATTAATTTTTTAAAATGTCTTGTTTTTTACATTGTATAACAATAAACTGGCCAATTTCTGTGTCTTTAACTGTAATAGTAAAATTGCTTTTAGAATCAGTGGCTGAGGGCTGCAATTGTTCTTGCAGAGGACTCATGCAGTGGCTCACAACCGTATGTAACCCCAGTTTCTGAGGACCCGACAACCCTCCTTTGGCCTCCACAGGCACCAGGTAATGCACATATACATACAAAGGCAAACTACTATCCATACACATAAACCTAAACAACTTTTTTATTTTTTAGAATTACTAACTTCTGCAGACACTGGCTTAAGTTTTTGTCCCCTTAGAAGGGCTGATGGTGCCCCCAGGCCACAAGTTCCCCTTCCCACTACATCAGCTCTTCTCCAATCCCACACCGAAAGCCTAGGCCTTCTCCCTGCTGTGCTGATTCCGTGCAGGCTGGACTCACTTCCTCAATCTCTCGATCCCAGAGAGCAAGCCTGATCTTTATAAAAAAAAGTTACAGCTTTTATTATTAAAACAGTTCCGGTTTTGTTTCTTCCAATGAGGAACATAACTTCTCTCTCTCTCTCTCTCCTCTGTCTCTCTCGGTTTTTTTGAAACAGGGTTTCTCTGTGTAGTCCTGCCTGTCCTGGATCTCACTCTGTAGACCAGGCTGGCCTCCAACTCACAGAGATCTGCCTGCCTCTGCCTCCCGAGTGCTGGGACAAAGGTGTGAGCCACCACTCAGGCTCCATAACTTCTTTTTGAGGAAAGGTCTTGCTATGTACTTAGCCCCGGGTGGTCTCAAACTTCAGCAACCTCCCCCTCCCTTTCCCAAGTGCTGGGGTTACAGGTTCAAGCCATCATGCCTGCTTATGAGAATATTTTTATT
Source organism: Peromyscus maniculatus bairdii (assembly GCF_049852395.1). Classification (NCBI taxonomy): domain Eukaryota; kingdom Metazoa; phylum Chordata; class Mammalia; order Rodentia; family Cricetidae; genus Peromyscus; species Peromyscus maniculatus. The sequence continues at coordinate 55,153,191 of NC_134859.1, read as the reverse complement.
GGGGGGCTGGAGAGATGGCTCAGAGGTTAAAAGTGGTGACTGCTCTTCCAGAGGGTCCAGGTTCAATTCCTAGCACCCATATGGTGGCTCACTACCTTCTGTAACTCCATTTCCAAGGGGATCCAACACCCTCTTCTGGCTTCCACAGGCACTGCATATATGTGGTGAACAGACATACATGTGGGAAAATCGCCATACTTGTAAAGTAAAAAAAGACCTTAACAAAAAAAGGATATTTTTATTGGATCTTCTGGAACCCCAGGGCAGGGTGTGCATGAGGAAGAGGGTTGGGCAGTTGTCTCTCTGGCTCCTCTCTGAGCTTGTGGAGTGGAAAGCAGGGCCATCTTGCTGGAGGAGCCAGAACACATCTGTGGGCAGGCGTGGGCTGGAGTCTCTAGTTCTGCTTTCTGCTCCATGGTCCTCATCTGCCCTGACCAGTAGAGCACGCATCACTCTGCTCCCCAGCCTACCAGTCTCTGGCTTCGGTCCCAGGGTGCAGGTCACACTCTGCATCATCTTGACTTAGTTCTCCAGCATCTGTTCACAGGTGCGTGCCACATCGCTGATCTTGAGGCGGGCATAGTCCACTCGCTTCAGCGCCATTTGACAATCCTTCCTGGAGGAGTAGCTGGAGCCCTCGTGGGGCTGCCCTGTGGCCACCTACAGGACAGTTGGATCGATCAGTGGAGCACTGCCTTCCGTGACCACCCCACAACCAGACATCAGGTCTCTGATCTCATTTCTGTCCTGAGTTTGACCTACTTTAGCTGTGTGGTAGCTCAGCGATCTAAGGCAAACCACTTAACCCATGTGAACCTCATCTGTGAAATGTGGCCGGCCGTGAGTACTTCCTAGAGTTGGAGGATAAGACTGCAGAGTAAGGACTTTGGAAGTCTCCTAGTGCTGTCCCTTTACTTGGTCCCCAAGCATATGGGGCGTCATCAGGTCAAGTTTCTGGGAGCAAAGTTCAGTGGCTTCAGTTTTATGTTTTGTTCAGCACTGGGGCCTCCTTTAGAGTAGGCAGGTGCTCTATCATGGGGCCCCGCCCTCTTTTTTTACCTACTGGGTCTAAATTGCCCAGACAGGTTTTGAATTTGTGATTCTCCGGCCTCTTGAGTGGCTGAAATTACAGGCCTATACTACCTGGTCAGACTAGGTATTGTTTACACACCCTATACACTTTTAATCCCTAGCTTTTACAGGACTAAACCAGCCCTGAAATGAGGCTACTTCAAGCCAGGCAGTGGTGGCACACGCCTTTAATCCAAGATCTTTGGAGGCAGAGGCAGAGGCAGGCAAATCTCTGAGTTCGAAGCCCAGCCTGGTCTACAGAGCTAGTTCCAGGACTGGCTCCAAAGCTACACAGAGAAACCTTGTCTTGAAAAAGCAAAAAAAAAAAAGAAAGAAAGGAGAGAGAGAGAAAGAGAGAGAGAGAGAGAGAGAGAAAGGAAGGAAGGAAGGAAGGAAGGAAGGAAGGAAGGAAGGAAGGAAGGAAGGAAGGAAGGAAGGAAGGAAGGAAGGAAGGAAGAAAGAAAGAAAGAAAGAAAGAAAGAAAGAAAGAAAGAAAGAAAGAAAGAAAGAAAGAAAGAAAGAAAGAAAGAAAGAAAGAAAATGCCTACGCCGGCATAAGAGTCAGCCTTACCCAGCTAAAGCTGGGAATCCCTAAGTCTAGGGCTGTGGTGGAGAGCTGGGGTCCCGCCCAGCACCTTCCTTGGGTTCCGCCACACCCACCTGGGTTAGGTAGCGGATCTGAGCCGACAGCTCCGCCTCCACGTGCTGCACAGAAGCGGTGAAGGCTGCCGCCTGCCGGTCTAGCAGGCGCTCGTTGGTTTTTTCCTTGGACAGTTCCAGGATCGCCGTTCCTGCCAGGGCGGGGAGAGGGCGGCGTTAGGCGGAGGCTGGCCACGTAGCCCCGCCCCCAGGCCAGCACTCAGGTCCCGCCCACGCCGCGCGCGGACTCCCGCCCGGCCTTGGCTCCCTGAGCTCCGCTCCTCGCCTCCCGGACCTGCGTTCTGGAGGATGGCGCCGATTTCGCGCTCGATGTCCTCCAGGGCGCGCAGCCGCTCGTTCGCCAGGCTGTAGGTAGCCATGGTTCCCGTAGAAAGTCCCGCAGGACGTCTTTTTCGAGACGAGGCGCCAAGGCCCGGAAATGCCTGTTAGTGTGCGCCTGCGCAGAGGCCACTGTAGCGAACACTACAATTCCCAGGATGCTCAGCGCGGCCTCGCCCTTCCGGGTCCACCTGGTCTAGTATGACTTCCAGGGCCTCTAGGGCCAGGTTAGATCGTGGGGGTGGAAAGAGGCGGTATTGATGTTTTTGTTTTCTGGCAGGGTCTCGCTGGAGACCAGGCTGGGCAGGAACTCACAGAGATGGAGATACTCTAAAGAGACACTTGTGTCTCTTCATCCTGACGGTCAGACAACTGAAAGAATGGATCCCAAAGGAATGGGTATTTTCCTAGGACTCTCATGCTGGGGGAAGGAAAGGGCACCAGCCAGAGCGGGGACTTGTCTTCCAGAGGTTTTACACAGTTCTGATAACCTGCACACCACATTACAGAATGAGATTGAACCCGGGTAATGATGCGTCAGGGGTGGGTGTAACCACCCCTTGACTGGGACTACTTGGATGTACACATTCTTAGTCCTCTATAAATAACCTTGATGTTACTTCAGGACCGTGAAGGCTGACTGAAGGGGCTTGCTGGATCTCTGTGTCCCTCTTCCCGAGGTGGCCACATTGAGTAAGCCTCCTTTTTCGGCATTCCACTTTTAACTTGGCTGTTTTAATTGATTTATTGAGCAAGAGTGGCCAGACATGACATTCGCACAAGTTTTGCCCCTCACCCCAACCCATGCAAGTTGAATAACAAAGTCTCTGCCTCCCTAATGCTGGGAGTAAAGGTGTGAGCCACCACTGAAACAGGTCTGTGGCCCAAAAGCTGTTTGGGCCTGCCAGATTTAACTGACACTGTCTGATGGCATTATTGAATTTATAAGAATTTATTAAGCATTGGCCCTGTGCAGGTGAGGGCGGTGGAAATTCGAGTGTGTTCCTCCATACTGGATAGTCATGGGCTCTTTGCAGGCCAGTCTCTCCCAAGGGAAGCCTGATGGAGTGTTAAGCTATTCTCCCTAAGGCTCCTTCCTGATTCGGAGCCCAGGTGGTTCTCGGGTCCTGGCTCCTTTCTATCTCTGGTTATCAATTAGGTGCTGCTCTAGGGATATAAAGACAAACAAGATGGTCTCCCACTCCAGTGTTTTGTTAGTGCAGGTGCAAAGTTTTTTATTTTTTTTTTATTTTTAAGATTTATTTGTTTTATGAGTATGGGTGTTTGGCATGCACGTATGTCTGTGCACAGTGTGCATGCACTGTCCATGGAGATCAGAGAGAGCAGAGGATTCTCTAGAACCAGAGTAATAGGCAGTTCTGAGCCACCACGTGGGTGCTGGGAACCAGGGTCCTCTGAAAGAGCAGTCAGTGCTCTTAACCACTGAGCTTTCCCTTCAGTCCCAGGGAAAGGATTCTTGGAGGAAGTGGTGTTTGAACTGGTTTTTGTTTTGTTTTGTTTGTTTTTCGAGACAGGGTTTCTCTGTGTTGTTTTGGTGCCTGTCCTGGATCTCACTCTGGAGACCAGGCTGGCCTCAAACTCACAGAGATCCTCCTGGCTCTGCCTCCTGAGTGCTGGGATTAAAGGCGTACAGCCACCACACCTGGCCCTCTGTCATTTTTGCCCCTTCAACTTTATACCCAGGTGCCCACCAAGGTGGAAACCCTGTTTTCCATTTCCAACAAAGAAGTCTCCAAGACCTTGGGAGAAAAATTGGGGAACTCTTCATGCAAGTAAAATAAATGAAAAGAGCAACTGGGTGAGGTGGTCCACGCCTTTAATCCCAGCATTTAGGAGTTCAAAGGCAGCCTGGTTTACATAGCCAGTTCCAAGGCCAGCCAGGACTACATAGTGAGACCCTGTCTCAAGAAACAAACAAAATGACAAAGAGGAATGGAAAAACGGGGCATATTGTCACCTGCCTATGACCCTAGCCCTGGGCAGGTCAAGGCAGGAGGATCAGAATTTCAAGGTCATCCTCAGCTAAACAGTGAGCTCATGACCAGCTTGTGCTCAATGGAATTCTGTCTGCAAGAAAACCAAACAAGCCGGGCGGTGGTGGCGCACGCCTTTAATCCCAGCACTCAGGAGGCAGAGCCAGGCGGATCTCTGTGAGTTTGAGGCCAGCCTGGGCTACCAAGTGAGTCCCAGGAAAGGCGCAAAGCTACACAGAGAAACCCTGTCTCGAAAACCAAAAAAAAAGAAAAGAAAACCAAACAAACTAAAAACTACACTAAAAAGTGAAGAAATAAGTAGTGATGGTGCTAACCTTAACGCCAGGGGCCACAGACAGCAAAGTCAAGGCTAACCTAAAGATCCCAAATGCTGGCACTGTGGCTTAGAAGCTTTGTTTGGAACTCTGGGTTTTATCCTCAGCACGGAAAAGAAAAACAGCCAAAAGAGAAAGGGACGGGAACGAGTGTGGAAACATTAGATGATGGCTGGGGCCAGCGGCTGGTGGTGGTTGGCTCAGCAGTGAAGTGGTAACTAAACCAACAGTAAGTTCTAGGGAGCAGACTGCCCTTAAGTTAGTGGTCGTGATGTGACTTTGGGTAAAGCTAGTACCAAAATTCAGGGGCTTATTTGAAGTAATTAAACTACCAGATCTTGACTTCACACATCTTGGCAACTACCCCTTACCCCAGGAGAATACTCAAGTGTTTTTTCTTTTTTTAGATTAGACCCTCTGGGGGCCAGAGAGATGGCTCAGCAGTTAAAAGCACTGGCTGCTCTTCCAGAGAACCCGGGTTCATTTCCCAGCACCCACATGGCAGCTCACAACTACCTGTAATTCCAGTTCCAGGGGGTCTGCCCGATGCCCTCTTCTGGCCTCTGTGGACACACATTCACTCAAGCACACACACACACAAATAAACAAACAAACAAACAAACAAAAATTAGGATCTTGCTGTATACCTGGCTGGCCTGGGAAACACTACAGATCCAGCCGGCCTCAGAGATTCTTCTGTACTGTTTCTGCCTCCAAGTACTGGAGGTGCATGTGTGCTACCACACCTTGCCTCAGAGAGTTCTTTGTTGGAAATGGAAAGCAGGTCTTTTTGCTTGGTGGGTACCTGGGTAGAGTTGAGAAAAAAAAGCATGGCCCTGAAAACAAATGAAGTGAATGTTTATGTACTTGGTTATGGTTTCTACACTTGACAGCCAAATTTATAGTTTCCAGGTTCAAGATTCCAGGATGCTCCTTGGGAAACTTGATTACCCAGGGTTCTAACAAAATCCTTAGCCAGACAAGACCATGTTGAAATTCATTGCTGGTAAGTCCCGGTGTATACATGGAATAGTTAGTCAACTTCTTTTCACCTCAGGCTCTCCTGGAATTGGATATCCTCCTGCCTCAGCCTCTTGAGCACAGGGATTACAAATTCACACTACCACTTCACTTTTGAATATGACCAGACAGAAGAGGATTTCTAGATATTTGAAGAACTTTCTAGCATGAAAGCAATAAATACAGAGGAAAAACAAATCCTAGTGGGCTCAGATAAGAGATTTTGTATGTTCGATTGTTTTTGTTGAGACTGTGGCATATTCCTGTGGTCAGAGCTAACTTGAAAGACTGGGGTGTGAGGATCACTGGAGCCCTGGAGTCTGTGGGCTGCCTGGGCGACATAGCAGGAATGCCCCCATTTATTCTATTTTATTTATTTTCTGAGACAGTGTCTTGGTATGTTGCCTATGTTCCTTGTCTCTTCTTCCAAACAAACAAACAGGGTTGATTACAGAAGAATGGCATGGAAAACTACATCATGAAGATATGAAAAGATCATCATGGGCCGGGCAGTGGTAGCACACGCCTTTAATCCCAGCACTGCAGAGGCAGAGACAGAGGCAGGTGGGTCTCTGAATTCGAGGGCAGCCTGGACTGTATATCAAGTTTCAGGACAGCCAGGACTAAACAGAAAAACCCTGTCTCAAAAGGAAAAGAAAAACGTCCATCATGGGATGAAAGAGAAACTGAGGAACTCTGCATTCAGGTTAAGAAAATGAAAAGCTGGCCGGGCAGTGGTGGCGCATGCCTTTAATCCCAGCACTCGGGAGGCAGAGCCAGGCGGATCTCTGTGAGTTCGAGGCCAGCCTGGGCTACCAAGTGAGTTCCAGGAAAGGCGCAAAGCTACACAGAGAAACCCTGTCTCGAAAAACCAAAAAAAAAAAAAAAAAAAGAAAGAAAGAAAATGAAAAGCTGGTATGTAGCAGATGGAAATTTGAGCACCAGCCAGTTCCAGGCCTGTAACACGAATTGCTAAACGGTTTTTTAATTTAAAAAAACCCAGTACCAGATATTGGGGTAAATGCTGAAAGATCAGAGAGATAAAAGAACAAGCTACTGCCACCTCTTACATCTAGGAATCCTCAGCCTGAAAAGCTCCAGCCAAAAAAGCCTTTAGTTTCTGTCTCCTCACCCTTATATAACTTTCTCCGCCCAGTCATCACTTCCTGGGATTAAAGGCATGTATGCTTCCCAGTACTTGGATTAAAGGTGTGCACCACTACTGCCTGGCTCTGTTTTCTCTCCTAGACTGAGTCAATTACATGTAGTCCAGGGTGGCTTTGAACTCACAGAGATCCATATTTTGGATCTCTGCCTCCCAAGTGCTAGGATTAAAGGTGTGTGTCACCACTGTCTGGCCTCTATGTTTAATCTAGTGACTTGTTCTGTTCTCTGATCTTCAGGTAAGTTTTATTAGGGTACAAAATATATATTAGCACATTTTCCCTTTTTTGTCAAAAATAATAAAAGGTTATAACTGATGTAATAAAAACTATATATAATAAGTATATATAATATATATATATATATATTATATATTACATTAACAATGTCCAGTCCATTAACATTTGACAAATCCAGAGAAAATACTCCATATTATATCCTATTTTGGTGAGTCCAAAGTGTTGTACTTAATTCACTTTTGTTTGTTTGTTTTTTCTTTTCTTTTTTTTTTTTTTATTTTTCGAGACAGGGTTTCTCTGTGTAGCTTTGCGCCTTTCCTGGATCTCACTCTGTAGACCAGGCTGGCCTCGAACTCACAGAGATCCGCCTGGCTCTGCCTTCTGAGTGCTAAGATTAAAGGCATGCGCCGCCGCCGCCGCCGCCGCCGCCGCCGCCGCCGCCACCACCACCACCACCACCACCCAACTTAATTCACTTTCTATCCTAACTTGTATTGCTACCTAAAACTGTCTTTTGATGTCTTTCGAACTTATACACTTGGGGTTGGGGATTTAGTTCAGTGGTAGAGTGCTCGCCTAGCAAATGCAAGGCCCTGGGTTCAGTCCTCAGCTCTGAAAAAAAAAAAAAAAAAAAGACAAAATAACAAACTTATACACTTTATACCTCTTTAGTGAGTTTCTTTTCTGTTAACAAGGAAAACTATAACTATCTAGTCTTCAACTCCCTCAGAGACCTCAGAAGGAAATAATATTACCTAAGTAAGCAGGAAGTGCAAACAAGCAACTTCCAAAAATTTGAGAAATGATAGAAACAGTTGTCTGCCTAGACAGTCACCCAAGGTTCCTCTGCAATGTTAGGGCATCCATCTTCAGCCTACAGGCCTAGCATATCTGACAGACTCATCTGTGAAACAGGATTTTCTAAAGGGCCTTCCTACCTTGGCAAAGTTTGGGAGTCCTTTCTTTTGTGTCCTGCTTGTCCATTTTGGATAGCTTACTGTCAGCAGTTGAGGCAAGGGCACTTTCTTGCCCAGTGGCTAACTTTTGCCACAAAGAAAGTAAACTCCATATGGAGTTTCTTTGATACCCACCATCTTCTCTGAAGTAGATTGGTGCTACCAGGAGCAGACATGTCTCACTGTCATTAAAAAAAAAAAAAAAAGAATCTATTATTATAAAATCTTAAATGCCATACTCTGTAGATCTCTGAAGTGTTTGAAGATGACCTGTCTATCTAAAATATATCTGTTTGACCTTGAAAACATACCTAATATGACTTACAAGTTTGATTGTAATGACTAACTACTAACTTGCATTTCTTTATATCCTAATTAGTTGGTAATAATAACTTTCAAGGACTAGCATGTTGCACTACATTGTTAAATGAACTGTATAGGTACAATACCTTGAACAAGATAAGTGTATATACAGTATATTCCAATAAAATCAATCTCAAATTAGTATCAATATACAAAATTTGTATATAATATACAAAAATCCAATGTAAAATAATTAAAACTAGTAGTTGCTTTTTAAAAGTAGATTCAATAATCTGCCTTTTTTTGTCTTATCATATCCATATCCTCCCTTTTGTCTTTTCAGAGTAGATTCAATAATCTGTCCTTTTATCATGTCATTTCTATACCTTTTTTTTCAGAGTAGATTCAATATTCTACCTTTTATCTTAATCTATATTGTCTTTTTTTTCTTTTCAGAGTAGACTCAATAATCTACCCTTTTATCCTATCATTTCTATATAATATATTTCTATATCATGTCTCCCTTTCTTCTTTTAGAAAGAGACTATGACCAATAACACTTTTTAACTAACCCCTCCCTTAACAAAGACAAATATCCATAATCCATTTTTTGGGAATGTGGGTATAGTTTTCTAGGCTACTTTCTGCTGGTTGGGGATACTGGTAGTCTTATGGGGACACAAAGAAAATTTAGGATTGTGGTCAAGTCCTGATTGTGAGGCTGTATCATCTTAGCTAGGCATCTCGATATTGTCCTGAGCAGTTTGTAGTCCAAAGCCAATCTTTGGGTAGTGTTTGTCAGCTTAATGGTATTATCATCGTCCTGATGGAATTGTCATTGTGGGGTCCCATCATCCTTTTGTAGACTTCAAAGTCACTGTTAGGCATGGTCATGGCTCACTGCAGAAAATCTTTTCCATGGGACATTTTTTCCAGATGATTTGCCCTTTTTCTTCAGATGTCTCATTTGTCCAGTATTCTTCAGATTCCATGGCTGGATGCCTTCATTCTCCTGAAAGACAAAAACAAAACCCTTTCCCAACCCTAACTTTGGAGAGTTTCTAAATCTAATCTTTATCAATTTTGATTTATGGTTTTTTGTTTTCTCTCCTATAGCTATCACCCCAAGCAGTATGTTTTTTTACAATAGGCATTAGGTTCTTTAATTGCTCTGAAAAGAAGTTTCTTCTACAATGACAGGAAAGGACTGAACCAAATTTGACATGGGGGCCTGCAAGAGGCCCCTCAGGGAGTTTCTCAATGGCAAAGGCAAGGGATTACCTTGTTTGTTCCTTGTTGATCTACATTTGTTAGTCCAGTGTCTGCCTTTGCCACACCTTTTGCATAATCCAGAAGGGAGGGGCATTCTGTTGGGATTTTTCCTTGAAAAAAACACTATTTCAAGAATACCCTGTTTACAGTCCCTTTTAGATGACCTTGTTTACTGCAACATTTGACATTACTATTTTTCTTCAAACCTCTTGCAATCACCTCTCCAAGCACCATCATGATCATGAGATTCAATATTCATTGTATCTCAGATCCATTCCTCCAAGGGTGCTGATCTTGCTTTTAATGGCCTAACCTTTTTTTTTTCCTTTTTTTTTTTCAAGATTTATTTATTTGTTGTGTACATTGATGATTTGCCTGCATGTATGTCTGTGTAAAGATGCCAGATCTCCTGGAATTGGAGTTATGGACAGTTGTGAGCTGCCTTGTGGGTGCTGGGAATTGAACCTGGGTCCTTTGTAAGAGCAAACAGTGCTCTTAACCACTGAGCCATCTCTCCAGCCCGGCCTAATTATTCTTTTGCATTGTGCATTAGTATTTTCAAAAGCCAGAGATTCAATTATTTGAATTCAGAAGTCTAGCTTCTGAATTTGGTATCATTCTATTTACTGCTGAAGTCAGTCTTTGTAAGAAATCAGTGAAGGTGTCTTTTGGGCCCTGTATAACTTTTGTAAATGACTCAATTTTCTTTCCTACTTCTTCAGTTCTGTCCCAAGCATTCAAGGCTGCCTTGTGGCATAAAGCCAGGGTGTGGTCATCATATAAAGATTGTCTTTGTTTATCAGCATTCTGCATAAAATTAGGGTGAAGTCATCATATAAAGGTTGTCTTTATATACCAGCATAATCGCCTTCTCCAAGAAGCTGATCTTGGGAAATTTCCATACCTCTAGCTCTACTTTGTTGTTCAGTGGTCTTAGCCTCATCCTTCCACCAGGTCCTCCATTGTAAATCAGGACCAGCCTCTAAGATTGCTGTAACCAAATCTCTCCAGTTAAGGGATAATTCTATTACAAGTTGACCATGAGTTTAACATCTGCTTCATGAAAGACGAGTGGATGCCATATGAGACTATTGCTTCTTTGAATCTCCTCAAATCTAACATTTGCACAGGAATCCAGTCAGCTCTTACACAGCCTTGAGGACATCTATCACTGGGTAGTTCCTGTAAGGTTACTGTGTAGATTAAGGTTGGCTGTTTGAAAGCCTTAGGCTGTTTCTCTGTAACCTTATAATGCAATGTTGAGATTGGTTCTCCTTTAAATTCTTCTTTCTGGGTCTGAGTTTCTCTATGATCTGTTTTAACAAGTTTTTCTAAAACTTTTATCTTGGCACTCATATTAACCAACTTTTTAAATGATAAAACAAAAATGGTCAAACAAATAATATTTATAATTGACATTATATCTATCTCATCAACATTAATTATCCTCTCATTTAATTGTTCCATTTTCAGACTGTTTAATGTATAGTCAAACAGAGACCAAATGCCTTCCATTGTAAAAATGTTTCCTGTTTTTTTAATGTGGGGAAAAAACTTTCTTTTAACTAATTCATCCCTTTAGGAAACCCCAATTGACTCACCGAATCTGCTGACAATGATGATTCAGATGACGGTGTGGCAGCAGCCTGAGGAGGGGCCCAGAGAAAGCTAAAGCCCACCGGGAGAGGAAAGAAGCGGAAGATCCAGCCCTCTGCCTGGGGGACGCGTGTGAACGTCCCTAACTCCTGTGGTTTGGAGCCTCTGGCATCCTCCCCTCCTGTTTATTATGCCCGCCAGTTCCACCTACCCTTTCCTGCCAAGCTGTTGGCCATTCAGCGATTTATTAGACCATCAGGTGTTTTAGACAGGCACAGTATCACAGCTTCACAGAGTTAGACAAATACAACATAAAAGAATGCAGCACATCTCTGCATCATTAAACAAATGTCCACAGCGTTAACAAATAAATGTACACATCTTAAACTAATGTCCCACAACAAGAGACAGTCTTAGCGCTGACCCCAGGCCAAATGAGTCACAGTCTGTGTTGAAAGGTCCTAGGTGACTTGTATGCACAATAAAATGTGTGAAACACTGCCCAAGGGCACTTACTGTGCATGCGTGGTGAGACCTGAGTTGTCCCTGCCCTGAGCTGGGGCAGGTGGAAAAAAGGAAGAGGAGGAGGACGAGACCTGTGTTAGGAGCCTGGCTTCGAAGTGGCTCACATTTCATCAAAGGAAACTTAGCCACATGTTTTCACCACCTCTGGAAAATGCAGGCCTTTTCTAAGTGGCCGGCTACTGCGGCTACACCTCAGGAGGATAGATTTTTAAGGGGGTATGTAGAGATTCACAAAGCTAAACTCCCAGTTAGGAAGACAGAATAAAAACATTTTGGTCTGTACAGACTGTCAGATTTCCCCAGGGAAGAGGCAGCTAGGACATCCACGAGCTGAGAAAGAGGTCATTTATGAGAGGTGACTACGAACCCCAGATCAATAGAAAGATTGTGAAGTATGTCTTCAAGGAGATGAAAGGGATGAACATCCTTAATTTTGAAAGGACGAAAATGTAGATTCTTGGAAGAGAGTATAGGGCTGGATTCATGATGCATTTGGAGAATAAGTGAATTTCAAATGACTATTACTCCGGGGAAACAAGGTTGTATAAAAATAGAGGGCCACAGAGTCCACTATAAATCTTCGCCAAGGCATAATTCAGTACCGGATATTGATCGGACCCCAACTGGTACAATCCTCAGGGGGATGGGGTCAGGATGGAAAGCATTGTACGGGGATCAGGAGGGACAAAGATGGGCTCGGCCTTCACCTTCTGCCAGGTTTGTCCAAGCTGTGGCCTGCATCTATAGATTCATCTTCAAATGTGGCCTACAAGATCATAAACTTGCAGGGCGGTGGAGGCACACGCCTTTAATCCCAGCACTCGGGAGGCAGAGCCAGGAGGATCTCTGTGAGTTTGAGGCCAGCCTGGGCTACCAAGTAAATTCTAGGAGAGGTGCAAAGCTACACAGAGAAACCCTGTCTGAAAAAAAAAATCATAAACTTACTTAAACCATCCTCCTCTTATTAATTTTTTTTGCAGTTTATTTTTTATTTTTGTGGGTTTTTTCTTTCAGTTTGTTTATATGGTGTATTTTTTTAAGATTTATTTATTATGTATACAGAAGAGGGCGCCAGATCTCATTACAAATGGTTGTGAGCCACCATGTGGTTACTGGGAATTGAACTCAGGACCTCTGGAAGAGCAGTCAGTGCTCTTAACCTCTGAGCCATCTCTCCAGCCCTATATGGTGTATAACATTGACAGATTTTCGTATGTTGAACCATCCTTGCATACCTGGGATGAATATTTTTTATTTTTTTAAGACTGATTTTATTTAGGCCGGGCGGTGGTGGCGCACACCTTTAATCCCAGCACTAGGGAGGCAGAGGCAGGTGGATCTCTGTGAGTTCGAGGTCAGCCTGGTCTCCAAAGTGAGTTCCAGGAAAGGCGCAAAGCTACACAGAGAAACCCTGTCTCAACCCCCCCTCCCAAAAAGATTTATATTTTATTTATTCATGTATTTTGTATACAGTGTTCTGTCTGCATGTCATGCCGGAAAAGGGCATCAGATCTCATTATAGATGGTTGTGAGCCACTATGTGGTTGCTGGGAATTGAACTCAGGACCTCTGGAAGAGCAGTCAATGCTCCTAACCTCTGAGCCATCTCTCCAGCCCCTGCAGTTTTTATTTTGCAACTCAATTTTGCAGTTACAGCATAGTCTGCAGTCTGAGCTTTGTAGGTGACAGCATTGTGTCATATGTGATAGCTGGGCATCTGCTAGATGATGCTGAAAGGGGCAAAGTCAAGAAGGAGCAAAATGAGTAAGTTCAGAGATGGGGGGGGGGTAAATGTCCTCAGAAACATTTGAAGGAGGTGGAGAGAGTGGATCCCTGCAGGAGAAAGAAATCAGCCCTTTACTTTTCTTCTTGTTAAAACTCTTGTTGTTTTTTGAGACAGGGTTTCTCTGTGTAGTTTTGGTACCTGTCCTGGATCTCGCTCTGTAGACCAGACTGGCCTCAAACTCACAGAGATCTGCCTGGCTCTGTCTCCTGAGTGGGATTAAAGATGTGCACCATCACAGCTCGGCCTTGTTAAAACTCTTAAAGCTGCTGGGTGGTGGTGGTGCACATATTTAATCTCAGAACTCAGGAGGCAGAAGTAGGCAGATCTATGTGAGTTTGAAGATAGCCTAGTCTATGTAGTGAATTCTAGGACAGCTAGGGCTATGTAATGGGACACTAAATGAAAAAAAACAAACAACAACAAAAACCCAAACATGGTGCATACCTTTAATTTCAGCACTTGGGAGGCAGAGGCAGGTGAATCTCTGTGAGTTCCTGGCCTACAGAGCAAGTTCCAGGACAGCTAGGGCTACACAGAAAAACCGTGTCTTGAAAAAACAAAAACAAACAACCAAACAAGCAAACAAAAACAAACCCAAACAAATACAACCACCACACAAAAGAATATTGTAGCACCATAGGACTCTTTTTTGTATGTATATAGTGCTGTAGATAAACTCAGGGTCTTGAATGTGCTAGGCAAACACTACTCCAGCACTTATCTGCTGCCTTAAAAGGTCTGTATTTATTACCTTGAAAATAAAAAGTAAATTTTAAAAAAGAACCAAGCTTGATAGTAAGTCCAAGCATTTGGAAGGCAGAGGTAGAAGGAAGAGGTCAAGGCCAGCCTTATCTACTTGTCTCAAAAAACCAAACCAAGGGGCTGTAGAGAGATGGCTCAGCAGTTAACACTGACTGCTCTTCCAGAGGACCCAGGTTCAATTCCCGGCACCACAAAGTGGCTCACAACCAACTATAACTCCAGTCCTAGGAGATCCAACACCTTCCTCTCATATCTATAGGTACCTCATGCATGTGGTATGCAGACATACATGCAAGCAAACTACCCACATACATAAAGTAAACATAAAGATTAAAAATAAAACAACAACAAAATCCAAACTAAAACCAGAAAAAAGTGGGAGAGAAAATCGAGATAGACATTCCTGTGAAAGAGACTTCGGAGTGGAGGAGAGGTCCCCCCGCCCCTTGCTTTCTTCCCTACGTCCTCTCTTTCCTTCCTTTCTTCATGTTCCCTTCAATGGAAGGGACTGGAGTGGGTTTATTTACCTTGGAGGAAGAGCCAGTAGGGAGAGATAGAGGTTGAGGAGGAGGAGATGGTTTGATGAACTGAGATCTAGGAGGAGATGGGAGGGGAGGTGTGAGCAGAGAAGGAGGGACTGGCCTTGCCCTAGGGATGCACCATAACCTTCCTGTCTGAACTGTCTTCTGCATCAATGTAGGGGAGCAGGGGGTGGGATGCCCATATCACCCATGTTTTCTTTTTTTCCCCTTATCTGGAAAAGGGGGAGAAGCCACTGAGCATGAGGCAGGGGTAGAATTAGTAGTATGGGGCAGAGGAGGAGGTAAGGGAGTTATTAGGTATTGAAAGCCCAGCCTAGGTTAGAGACGATCTGTGGTCCTGGATCTCTACTCAGGCCTCAGTACAGTGTCAGAAGCTGTGTGTTCAAAGGTATTTGTCGAATGAACAAATAAGTGTGGTCATGTGACTCCTGTCATTGGCAGTGTACGCCAACCAGCCACTGGCCCTGATGTTAGCGTAAAGAGGTGGGGGTGGGTGATGGATCTAGCGGTGAGGTTTTCATGGTGAAAGGGAAGAGAAACCAAGAGTGCCCATGAGATAGTGGTTGATAAGGCCTTGGAAAAGATCTTGGTGTGTGAACTGGAAAGAACAGGAAGTGTCAAATCATGAGCCAGTTAGGAAATGGCTATAAAAGTCTACCTCGGACTAAAAGTGTGCGCATTAATAATATCAGAAGGAAGTGTTTTGCTATAATCTCAGCACTCTGAAGCCTAAATCTCAAGAGTTCAAGCCAGTCTGGGCTCCAGAATGGAGACCATGCCTCAAAACAGACAACAGAAATGTTTTGGAACTAGATAAAGGTGAAAGCTATACAACACTGTGGTGTGGAGATATCGAACAATGTCACACCGTGTGCTCTAAAATAAAAAGGGAACAAGATACAAATGCAGAAGATGCAGCCACCTTTAATCCCAGTACTTGGGAGGCAGAGGCAGGTGGGTCTCTGTGAGTTCGAGGCCAGCCTGGTTCCAGGACAGCCAGGACTGTTACACAGAGTGACCCTGTCTCAGAAAAACAAACAAGCAAACAGCAACAACAACAACAAAAGGAGAAGAAGATGTAACAACCTGGGAAAATACCGTATACTACACAGGGTTAATTTCCTCCCCCCCCCCCCCCCCCGCCCCCTTCCTTTCTTGTGCTTTGGGCAGCTAGGCAAGTGCCCCACCAACAAGCTAACAAACCCTGCCTTCTGCCTGTTCTTTCCCTCGGGGCTGGGGATTGAACCCAGGACGCACACAGCCTGGGTGAGTGCTTTCTCACCGGGCGATACTCCAGCCTTTATTAGTGTACTCATTTTATTTTCCATTTGTCCATGTGTGCTTCATTTGTTATTTATGTATTTGAGACAGGATCTCCCTGTGTTGCCCTAGCTGGCCTTGAACTCACAGGTTTGCCTGCCTCTGCGGAGATCAAAGGTGTGCACCACCACACCCAGCATTTATTTGTTTTGTAGACAGTGTCTCACTCTGTATTTCTGGCTGTCCTGGAACTCAACATAGATGAGCCTAGCCCCAGACTTGAGGCAATTATCCTGCCTTTGACTCCTGAGTATGGGGATTATAGTGTGTCATTATGTCTAGATTATCAGTGTATGTTATTGTACAAAATAATGGGTTTCATTATGCCATCTATGCACATATATGAAGTTTTGACCATATTCCCTGCCTTATTACCCTCTCTTACCCCCTTTACTCCATGGACCCCTTCTTCTTGCCTATCAGTTCTTTTTCTATGCTACCTTTGCACACATGTGAGAAAACATGCAATGCTTGTCTGAGACTTGATTAGTTTACATGGCAAGATTTTGCTGTATTCTTTAAAAATCTGTATTGTATAGGAGCGTTTATGTACATGTCCCACGGTTCCTGTGTGGAGGTCAGAGGACAGTTTGTCTTGTGTGTTCGGGTATTGAACTTGGGTCTTCAAGATTGATAGTAAGCACCTTTGACCACGGCACCATTTCTCCAGCCCTGTTTTGCTGCACTCTTAAGAGCTTTTAGTCTCTTCAAGGTGTGTGTGGATGGCTGTGGCTCAGGGACAGAGCCCTTGCCTAGCATGCTGAGGTCCTGTGTTTACCAGCTTGCACGGCCCCACCTACCTAACCCCCTAAAAGAAATACAAAGGCATCAGCTCGGGAAGTTGGGTTTATCTTCTCTTATAATCAGATAAATGTAATTGAGATAGGAAATACTTGGGGCAGGTGAGATGGTTCAGAGGTGAAGAGCAGTGATTTTTCTTTAGAAGACCAAGGTTTGATTCTCAGAATCTACCTGGCAGCTCACAGCTACCTGTAATCCAGTCCCAGGGGATCTGACACCCTCACCATGAGTACTGCACATACGTGATACAAACATATACATGCCAGCAAGACACTCAGATATGTTAAAAAAAAAAAAAAAGCTGGGGCATGGTGGCATACACCTTTAATCTCAACACTTAGGAGGCAGAGGCAGGCAGATTTGTGAGTTGGAGGCCTGGTCTGGTCTACATAGCGAGTTCCAGGACAGCCAGGGCTATGTAATGAAACCCTGTCTGCAAATAAATAAATAAATAAATAAATAAATAAATAAAAATGAAACAGTAACACTGTATTTTACCTGCAATGATATGATTAGAAATATGTTCACCCTCTCTGAATTAAAAAAAAAAAAAGCTTGTGTGTGTGTGTGTGTATCTCTATGAAGGTTATGTGCACATGAACACAAGTGCCATGGAGGCCAGAAGGGAGACTCAGATCCCTGGAGTTGGAGTTCTAGTCTATTGTGAGCTGCCAGACATGAGTGCGGGGAACCAAACTCGGGTCCTCTGCAAGAGCAGTCCATGGCCTTCCACTGCCGAGCCCACCCCTCCAGCCTGCAGCCCTCTTTTCAGGGCTCTGACCTACAGTGCATGGCACACAGCCCGAAAGACAGATCTTTAAGAATAACTTATAAAACAGAACTAAAAAAAAAAAAAAAGTGGACATTCAGAGTGTCCATTAGGAAACCAGTAAACATAAATGACATCTAGTGACTAACAGCTGCTCCTTAAAGGGATGGGGTGGGTGTGAGCAGGGCTGCAGGAAGCTTCTTCCGGGTCACACTGTCAAGTGAAGGCAGCGAGATGTGGATGAGCTCATGGCTTGCTGCCCCTGTATTGAGATGAGGCAGTGAGGATTTCATGTGTGACTCAACACAAAGAACGGTCTTTGAATAAACAAGGACAGCGGTGGTTGGTAGGAGGAAGAAATCAGGGTCAGGGACGGGCAGGAGGGAGCTTGTCTTTTCACTATTTACTGTCTTATACTGTTCAGATTCTTTTTTAAGCCATGTGCATGGATTGCCTTCTAAACAGCCCTGAAAACATCAGTTTTTTTGTTGTTGTTATTGTTGTTCTTAAAGGCATCATTCTCCAACCCATAGTCATGGGTTTTTCCTCTGGATCTTCTGACTCAGAACCTGAGACTGAAGAACCTAATTCTGGATCTTTATCTTGCCTCCCTGGTGAAGCTAGGTCTATGGCTTTAGAGGTCAAGGAACAGGGTTACAGGGGTCAGGGACACTAGAGGCAGAGACTTGAAAGGGGCTAATTCCTTCGTGACAAATCCGGCATGGGTAGGGGAGATGGCCCGTGGATAAATGATTTAATTACAACTTCATGAGCTCCAGCACAGACCAATGCCCATGCATGCTGCTCCCATTTGTCTCAACAAAACCCACCGTCTGCTCCGGTCCCTGGTCTGAGTTTATACGCTACACTTTCCAGCCTTCTCGTGAGGCTTTGCCATGGTCCAAATGTTTGTCTATGTACACCCCCTAACTCATTTTCAGTTCTCTGCTTAAAGTTCACTTCCTCTAGGGAAATCATCCCCCAAGCTCAGCCTACATCACACCAATGCATTCTCAGTTCCCATTCCTGGGACACAGGTAGGGCCACCAGGGGATGATTTAAAACGTGTATGTCCTTATACCATGCTTAGCACACAGTAGGGATGTTCATGGGATGGAGCCTTTAGAAAGGTGTCCTAGCTAACTTTATGTCAACTTGACACAAGCTAGGGTCACTGGAGAGGAGGGAACCTTAATTGAGAAAATGCCTCCATAAGATCAGGCCGTAGGCAGGCATGCAGGGCTTTTTCTTAGTGATCAGTGGGGGAGGGTCCAGCACATTGTGGGTGGTGTCACCCTTGGGCAAGTGGTCCTGGGTTCTGTAACAAAGCAGACTGAGCAGGCCATGGAGAGTGAGCCAGTAAATAGCACTCCTCCATGGCCTCTGCATCAGCTCCTGCCTCTAGGTTCCTGCTCTTTGAGTTCCTGTACCAACTTCCTTCAACATGGGCTATGGTGTAGAAAGTGCGAGCCAAATAAACCCTTTCCTCGCCAACTTGCTTTGGTCATGGTGTTTCATCACAGCAAGAGTAACCCTAACTGGGACAGAAAGGTCACCTGTAGGTGTTACAGTGGGTGATGGGGGAGGTGAGAAATGTCTGTAGAGTGTGGCTGACGCCCGGCTTTGGCCCACAGTATGACTCTTACTGAGTTGCTTGTATGGCATCTGTCTGGGGAGGTATGCAGATGTGGTTATAAAGTCCCAGAAGCAGACTGCTTCACAAACCGGAAGGAACAGTGGAGACAAACCTAACAAGATCACAGTGTGGTCATGTGTTGCCAGCTTCAACAGAGAGTCCCCCCCCCCCAGCTCCCTGGATCATCTCACCTTCAGGGAAGTTAGTTAGTTTTTCCTTGTAGAAGACTGTTTACTTTGTGGCTTTACCAAGCTCTACCCTGGAGTGTGCACCAACCAAACCAAGTTTCAATATTTACCTTGGGACACAGGCATAGCAGTAAACATTTATTGATAACCCATGTAAGGTACCCTGAAGATGTAGGAGAAAGCATCGTGGATGGGCACACTGTACACCCCTCAAACTCTGCTGAGAAAACACGTACACACTCATGCCTATTCAAAGGTTTATTTCTTCCCTATGCTCTGAAACAAAGAAATGGCCTTGCCCTCCACACACACAGTCTCATCTTCAAGGAATGGGAGGCAGAAGTGATGACTTGGGGGGCAGGGGGCGGGTTGGTCTGAGGCCAAATGTGGGAGTTCTTTCTACTCCTTTCTCTAACTCACTCCTCATTTTCCGTGTTCCCTTCCCAAAAACCTTAGGTGTGCATACAGCTCGCCACCCCAGGGAGCAGGGCTAGGGCGGCAGAGCTGAAGTCAGAAGATTAATGCCCACGTTCAACAGATGACGGGTCCAGTGCGTATCTTGGGTGGATGGGGAAGGAGGAGAGGCTGGCACCCTCCCACCCGAAATGACAACGGGATCTCGGTCCTGCCCCTACCTCTCCCAGCCCCTCGTCCTAGCAGAATTGGTCATCACAGTCATCATCCTTCATCCCCTTCAGCCGGAGCCGGGCAAAGTCCTCAAATACAATGTCGTCGTCTGTGGCGTAGCTTGGTGACAATAACGAGGGGACGAGGTAAGGGCTTCCGACGGTTCCTGGGGCCGCCCGCCCCGCTTCCCTCCCACCCCATCCTAGAGTCTGGCACTTGGGCAGTACTAGAACCAGACAGAGAGGTTCACAAGAGACCCACCCGGGGCAGTGGCAGCCTCAACAGGCCGACTCATCTGATTTGGTACTTCTACCCATCTCCCCCACCAGAAGGAAACACCCACAAGGTAAGAGGGCGGATCTGGATGATCCGGGGGACCTCTGTCCTAGAGGATCAAATAAGAGAAGGCAGGGAGCGTTCCTTACTTGGTATCGAATTCGATGAGGTTGGTATCCACGGGGACATCTGTTTCCCGGGGGGCTGAAAGGCAGAGCGGGAGTGGGTGGAGGGGCACGAGAAGGATCTGGTGCCTCTTTTCTCCACTGGCCGGTTCCGTCCCTCTCTGCGGGGCTCAGGGTATGGGAAGTGCTCACCTGACTGGGGTCTGGGGAGGGTGATGTGGTCATGGGGCTTGGGGTGCATGAGAACAAAAGGCAGCTCCACGGAGACATCCCTGGGGAGGGAGAGGGGCGGCATGAAGAGGACCACTACCACGGAGCCACGGAGCACCACGTGACCAGGCGTCCACACAATACTCACCCGCCTCGGGACACCACCAGCTTCACCTTGACCCTGTAGGACACCAGGATTCCCAGCACTTCCTTGTTGGCCCCCTCCTTCACTCTGCAATCGGGAGGAGGGGGCTGGGGTCAGGGACCCAGGGCTCCCGCAGCAGCTGCCCAGCCACGGCAATGCAAAGGCTCGCGTGGCGTTCCTCCGCGCAGAACCCTCCCGGGGCCTCCTTGGATCGGCAGCACGCTCCTCTCTCTCCCCTACTTCTCTTTTTGTGGTCCCTTCTCACCGTGTGGGCCCGTGTGGTGGCGGAGCGTGTACCCAATGCAAAGGCAGCGCTGGGTGAAGCTCCTGCCTTCTGGGGCTACGGGCGCCCAAGGTCAGGATCGCGGCACACGGCAATTCCTCCCGCACACTGGGAACCTCCCCACCTGAGTCTGAAGCTTGCAGTTCTCTCCGCCCAGAGGCCTCTTCGCTTGCACATCCCCCGTGGCCCTTCCTCCTTATCCCTCCCGCTTTGCTTGCTCTCCCCACCTAACACTCGCTCCTAACACGCTGTCTAGTTTACCACTTATCTGATTGTCCGTCTTCCCTCCCTTAGAATGTGAGAGGTTTTTTTTTTGTCACTTGCGTTCACTGATACCTCCCTGGCACCTAGGACAGAGCCTGGCACACGGCCTGCATTGAACGGAAGCCTGTCCCCCGTCCCCCACGTCCGCCAGCCCCGCCCTCACATGGTGCTGGAAGCCAAATTGGTGTCTTCGTGCTTGAGCTGCCCGTCCAGGGCAAGGCCACGCTTCTCCCGGTTGTCACTGAGCAGGGGGGTTATGGTGTACACCTTGCAGAACGTGGAACTGGGAGATACCTGGTCACTGGGGGTGGGAACAAGGGAACAAGATTCTTGGAGAGACTGGGCCGGGGGAGGTTCCCCCCACCACCCTCAGGCAGTACCTCCTCCCTCACTGTCCATTTGGGCACAGGTTATGAAGGGGTCGGTTCGGAACAGCCTGGCGCCCCCTGGCTATCGAGGGACGCCCTGAGAGGTGAGATGGGCTGTGTGGAGAATTCTGCCTTCTGATGTTCTCCCCTAAGCTTGGGTCCCACACCTGTCCCGTACTCACTCTTGCTCAAGCTGGGCCACAGGACACTTGTACTGCGCGGTGCTGAAGAGGCAAATGTCGGCATACTGTCTCACTGTGGGGCAGGGGACCAAGGGGCTTTGGGTGAAGTAGAGACTACCACTGAGCCACCACTCCAGACCACACGGTGTGACCCCCGCTTGGGGGGCAGCACACCCCCACCCCTGGTCAACAGCCCTCCTATAACAAACACCGAGGCCACACATCATCCCGGAACAGACTCAATTCCTTATGCCCTGGTAAGTCTCCCACACCGGGATAGGGCCCAGGCGGACATGGCAGCCGAAGCTCCTTGTCAGCACAGACCACCTCCCCAAAGCCCACGTCCACCCCCACCTCCTACCAGAGACTCTGATCTTCTTGACCGTCTTGGCGGAGTTGTTGGTGACATGGACGTTGACGTTGAGTGGCTCCCCGTGGTAGTACAGCTTTTGGAGGGAGGCGATTGTTTCTCACTGGCTCCGTCCTGGGTACTCCCCGACAGAGGCTGCTCTGCCCCACCCCCAGCCCCAGCCCGATCGGCGCCTCCACCCCAAATGAGACAACCGCCACCATCCTGCCTGTGGCTTCACCCCTCCCCTAGACTCTGGCCTGCTTTGTGGCATCTCTGTCACCCTCACATCTCACCTCTTTGTCCAGGGAAGCCTCGAGGTGCAGGGACCTCCGGTCAGACATGAGGAAGTGGCGTGTGGTTTCAGCGGAGGGCTGGGGGCCGGGTGTCTCTGGAGCAAACTGTACCTTCCTGATGATGAGTCTCACGGAGTTCCTGAGTCAGGGTTGGCGGAGGGGAAGGGTCGGTTCCAAGATAACTACAACCCAACTCGGAGGATTCCTACCTCCCACAGGGGCCTGGGGCTCCACGAGGCTGGGAGGGAGTGGTTAAACCAGAGAGAGAGTCGTTTCTCTCACCTTTTGTGGCTTTTTTCTTCTAGTGATTTGGCACAGAAGGCACGAATCTCAAAGTCAACTCCGCAGGCCTTGGGAAGGGGAGGAAAGGCCACCTCTTACCCAAGGCTCCCGTCACCTCTTCCAACACACCCCTTCCTTCCTCTTTGCTTCATTCCCCTTCGGTGTGGACTTTTGCCCCATCACGGAAACAGGGACGCTCTTGCCCCACTGTCTCGCTCTAGTCTGGCACCTGGCAGAGGCTGGCTCAGGGCAGTGCATGGGGGAGCCCCCATACCCAGGCACATGTTCCAGGTGCAGTGACCACACCATGTCCACGGGGACACTTCCCTGTCCTCAGGAGCCCCTGAACTTCACCCTCCAGCTCAGCTGTGTCTGTGCTTCTGCGAAGGCCAGTTCTGCTCACATCCTGTGAGAGCTGTCCCTCCCGTACCTTCCCCGTGTCCTCTGGTCCTGGCTGCAGCGTGACAGAGCAGGGCAAATTCTGGGGTATCTGTGGCAGAGAAGAGGAGGGGTTTCGGTCCCTGGTAACAGGTGCCTCGTCCCATGTCAATCCCACAGCCCCACTCCCCACACCCTTCAGAGAATGGGGAGCATCCTCACTGTGAAAAAAAAGGGATGGGCATGGTGGCCCAGCTTCTTCAGCAGTCGGTCCTGTAGCCGGGTGGGGGGCCGGGGTGGGTTGGGCATCGGGGGGAAGGCTTGGTAGGTGGCGATGAACAGATCTTTGCGGAAAGACAGGCCCAGTACATCCAGGTCTTCTCGGCCATAGCGGAAGGCGCAGGTGAGGGTCACAAAGACTGGAAAGTGAGGTAAGGTGGGATGATCAGGAGTAACCCCTTCCTTCATGTCACCCACATCCTTCCTCAGTATGACAGACTCCCCTGAATCCCACTGTCTGTTCTTGCTTCAGCCTTCCATCTCTCTGGGACATCCTACCAAATGCCAACCCATCTAATGTCTTCTTTTTCCTGCCTCCCCTCCAGCTCCTGGACTTGGGTCTAGTACCTTTGCGATCCTTCAGGTAGTCAGGATCCACAAGCACCACGCCATCTAGGAAAGGGAAACATGAGTTCATTTTCTGAAGGGGGCCTTTCCCCATTCCCAGATGCAGGAACCTCCTCCCCGCCTGGGGGATGAGCTGTCTCCCTTCTCGGCCAACTTACCCACAGGATCCACTTTGTCCAGGTGATCTACAAAGTCGCGCTTGCCCAAGTACACGGTGAGCTGAGGATGCCAAGGGTCACAGGGAACATTGGGGAGGACGGTGGCAAGCCACCAGAGCCCTCAAAGATGGCGGTCCTGTCCTGGGCTCCCCTTGGCTGTGTTCTCAGGAAGGGGATTCTCCCAGTGTTATTGGACGGTGAGAGTGGGAATTTTCCAGATCACTCAGTCAAGTCTTTGTTTAGACTTTTATCTGCTCATTCGGTCCCCTTTTATACCTCTGCCCACCAACCCACGGGTAGATGTGTGTATGTGTGTGTTCCCATGTCTCCAGGGAGCCCTCAGCCAGGCCATGCAGTTAGCAGCCCTCCCCACAAAGGGCTCAGATAAACAGGCCACAGCCTGGGGAACTATTAACTTTTCCTAGCCCCAAGTACCCTGGGGTGGTTCCTAAGGGAGCGACAAGCTTGCTTAGGAACCTAAGCCCGGTCCCCACCCAGCCCTGGGGCTTCTTCAGCCTGTGGCAAGGGGCTTAAGGAGGGAAGGAAGTCTGCTTTTAGCTGTCACAGGAAGTGGGGAGCTAAGGGTTGGGGATGAACTGGGGGTAGGCTGGGCTTTGATAGGGCCCAGGGAGGATCAAAGGGTAAGTAAGCCCCGTGGGTGACTCACCTTGCAGTTAGGGCTCGACTTCTTGAAGACCCTAACAAAACAGAAAGGGAGACCCCACTGCCTCCCTTAGTCTCAGCAGGGACCAGCACGCCAGGACTTATCCCGCCCCAGCCCCAGAACTGGAATTCACCCCAGATCCCTGCTCTACCCTTCCCATTTCTTTTTACAAAGTCCTAGTATTTCCCACATGGCAGCCCCTTGAAGCCAACTGTCGGGACAAACACTTGCTCCTTTGGTGTGTGTAATGGCCACTGGCTGCCCCAGGAACCATCTAGATTCTCCTGAGGGGTCCCTCCCCAGAAGGAGATGTGAACTGAATGGCTACACAATGTCTGGGTCAGAACAAACACACTTTTTTTTTTTTTTTTTTTTTGAGACAGGGGTCTTACTACATAACCCTGGCCGGCCTGAAACTTGATATGTAGACCAGGATGCCCCCAGCTCTGAGCTCCATCTGCCTCTGTCTTCTCGATGCTGGGATGAAAGGCTGTGAACCACCACACTCAGTCAAACTAGCTACTTTTCCACTGACCGCTTGCTTCAAGGACCCCTGGGGTGACTCCTGGAGCAAGGCCTTGACTTTGCCCCTCAGACTGTTTTTACTGAAGGCACTGCTCACATCTGACTGTTTCATGAACCTCCAACATCCCATCTCTGATCTCAGCAGCTTAAAAAAAAAATCCATTTGTCGTTCAAGGCTTAACTCAGACATCCTCTCCTTCATTGAAGACTCAGCCTCGACTTTGATCATCCCCCCCCCTTCATTTTGGTTCCGTTCACATCTTGTTTATATTTTACTTGTGATTTCATGAAGGGCGGCAGCTCTTAGACTGCGACCCTCAGGACCTTGTACACTGAGGCGTCCCAGCAGCCACGTAACAAAGACGATGCCGGCTAACGTTTATTGGGTGGCTGCTCTGTTCCTAGCAGTGTTCCAGTTGCATTGCTACTGCGCTTACAGCCCAATGAAGTCGAGATATTTCTGTTCTACAGCGAAGAAACCAAAGTATAGCGAGGTCGAGAATTTTGTCAACGGTCACAGAGAATGTACATGGTGGAACTCTGACATAAACTTAGGGCAGACAACTCTGGCTTTAGTCCCTGCTCTCAACCATTAAATTGCTTTCTTTTTTCCGTTTTTCTTTTTGGTTTTTCAAGACAGCGTTTCTCTGTGTAGTTTTGGTGCCTGTCCTGGATCTCGCTCTGTAGACCAGGCTGGCCTTGAACTCACAGAGATCCGCCTGCCTCTACCTCCCGGAGTGCTGGGATTAAAGGTGTGCGCCACCACCGCCCGGCACAACCATTAAATTGTTAAACTGGCCTGTCGCTGACAGTTTGTCAAGTCGAAGGGGGTTTTCTATACAGACACTGAAACTATCGAAGCCTAGACTCCACCCACTGCTGGGAGCGTAGGGAACTGTCTAGGGACCGACCCCAGGGCTCTGGCTATTTCGAAGCACCATGCTACCTCTTGTGATGCGCTTTGCCTCAGCAGCAATTCCTGGAAAGGGTCCCCAGGTAACAAACTGAAATACTGCTCCGAGTTCCATCCTTCCTTCAACTCACTCGCATAGTTTCTGCTAGGAAAAACCATTTTGTCCCTTCCCTCTCAAAGGCCAAGTGGTCCATACATCCACAGGGCCAGCACACAGGGTCACATGACAAACTCATAGGGTGCCCCTGAGTATCCCCGAGCAAGAAAGGCACATATGGACATGGCAGCAGTTAGAATCATCATTCTAATTTCTGTCCCAATTAGGGCTGACAGCTACTCCATCAGCTAGGCTGTCTCCCTTCCACTTCTGGTCTCCCTCTGTCCTTTGTTTCCCCCCCACCAGGAGCCCTGGCAGAAGGCTGTGACAGCCACAATCGGTGTGCCTCTCGGTCAGTTGCTACAGGGCATCTGCCCTCCACATCTTCCCCAGCCATCTCTTGCCAGGTTGGGGAGGGGAAGCATGCACATCCTGAGGCTGGCCGAAGAGGCAGAGTAAGGGAATTGCCAGGGAGGTGCCCAGCTGTGGGAGGTAGCTAGAGCAGATGCCCTTTTGTACTTCCTGCTATTTTCTCCATTTCCTATGGCCCAGAATTTGATGAGACTTGTAGAGAATTATGCCAAGTCAGCAGTCTCTCGTTGGTCCATCTATTCCTTCTCCTGAACCACCCAGCGGAAATTTGGGGGCCTCCCCCAAGTAAGTGACTTCCCCTTTCTCTGGGGTGTTTAACGCCAAATCCAGGAGGCCAATATTCCCTCTGATGAGCTCTCTCCGATATTGGTCCTCTTGATGCTTACAAGCCTAAATTCTCATACCCCGAGGGCAGTGGGAGCGGTAGGGCTGATCCCATGTTTTGCAGAAGTGATGTTCAGGATCAGGCCCTAATTCTTGGTTCTCTGGCTGGAGGCACAGAACCCCGACCCATTCTCTGGCTCTCGATCCCTTGGAACTCAAGCATTCACCCCCCCTGTCCTCTTGGGGGCGTTGGGTCACAACAGGAAGTGGATTTTGCTATAGACCAAAAAAGAGAACTCTGGTATCTGTGGAAGGAAGGAGCCCCGATTGCACAGAAAACATCCGGGGAGAGGATGTGTGTGTCCAGGGCAGATATTACCTCTCCCCCTCCCCGGGACGAGAATACCGCCCAATTTCAGCGAGGGTCCCTCTGCACTCTACTCCCTCAAGAAGCTGTTGCTCCTAGTAACCCAGGAGAAGACCGAAGTTTGGTAGCAGAGCTATCTGGCCCTCGGGACAGGTGGGAGCAACCAGACTGTGGGGTATTGGACAGGAGGCTTTCCATTGGTTGGGCATCAGTCTAGGGGAATCCCTTCCCAGCATCCAGTCTCCCAGCACACAACCCCTCGGGGCCGGCCACCTGCTCCTCCTTCCTCCGCCCCTGCATCTCAGCCTGCACAGAGAACCCAGTAGTCCGACTCCTACATCTCTTCGAGAACCCAGGCGTGGGTTTCCTGATCCCTACAGCTCTTGCAATCTGCAGGAGTCCAAGCACGCACCCCGCCCAGTATCTTTAAGGACCTAGGCTTGCGGCCCCGGACCGCTACCCTCTAGGGACCCAGGCGTCCGGCCCCCGGGTTTCGCGCCCGGTGTCCTTGTCTGGAGATCATCCCCGCACCCTCCGCGAGCCACCGCCCGTGCCCCGCAGCACGGCCCCACCTCCCTTACCTGGTCCCGGGTTTTTCCCCCATGGTGCGCGCGCGCTCGCCACCCTCCACCAGCCGGGTTCGCGGCTCGCTCGCAGCCTTCTTGCCC
This sequence comes from Peromyscus maniculatus bairdii, assembly GCF_049852395.1. Taxonomy (NCBI): domain Eukaryota; kingdom Metazoa; phylum Chordata; class Mammalia; order Rodentia; family Cricetidae; genus Peromyscus; species Peromyscus maniculatus. Next base: position 55,125,434 of record NC_134859.1, on the reverse strand, counting down.
GCTGCCAGGTCCCCCGCTCCTCCCCGCGCCACTGCGCACGCGCGCCCTCGCTCTTTCTCCTCCTTCCCCTCCCCTCCGCTCTGGGTTTCGGGGAGCCGGGGCCAGCTGCGTCAGCCGGATCCCGCGCGCCGCTGCGCTGCCCGCCCTCCCGCCCGCCCTCCCCGGACTGGCTCCGCCCCACGCCTCCGTCCTCGGTCTCCCTAGGGGACGCCTCTCCGCGCGGTCCCTTCTCCCACTCTCCCCGCCCATCTCGCCGCCCCTCCTCAACCCCTTGGAACCAGATTGGGCCCCTTTCAATGGAGGCGTCTGCCTTCCAGGCGGTTAGAGCCATCTGATTGGCCTTCGGTATCCATAGCCCTGCAGGAATCCCTCCCCTTTGTTTGCTTTCACGGCGGCGGTGGAGGGACGGGATAGCGGGGGCGGTGGGGATGAGCTCCAACCCTGTCGTCTGGGTCTGAGGACCAGGCTCTGCGCACGTGGGTGAACCGTAGCAGATGCATGATGGTGCCTGCTTCGGTGTGCGCTGCTCATCCCCGCCTTGCAGCCTTGTGTGGCCCGCCTTCCTGCGTTCTCGTGGTCTTTCGGCTCCCCCTGGTGTACGGTCTTTGATTTTTGCAGGGTCACTTTTGAATTTTTCTCAGACTTTGCCATCTCCTCTACCATCTACCCCTGCTTACCATCCACACAATCCATCCACCTCTCTCTTTGTCCATCCTTCCCTCCCTCTCCCTAGTTCGTGTTAGTCACTGTGCCAAGCCATCGGGGCAACACATGAATTACCATGGCCTAACTTTCCTGGGATCCTTGAGACATTGACAGATAGATAGTATGCGCCCAGGAATGCTATAATAGAGGTATGACTCAGAACATCAAGCAAGGAAAAGCGCTTGGCCAGCAGAGGGGGAGGGATGGAGTGCAGTCAGTCACCCCGGAGGATAGGAAATTTGAGGACAGCCGTTCCGAAGGATGGGCAGAAGTGGGGAAGGACATCCTAAAGACTGAGTAAGGCAAAGCACATCCTGTTCTGAAGTGCTTGTGGGTTAGGTGGACGGAGACAGAGAGCTGCGGGGGACTAGAACCGGTTGTGGAGGACTTTGAGCAGGTGAAAGACAGGCCGAGGAACCGGTGGTGTTAATTTAATTTAAATTTTCTTCTAGGGCCTCACACATGCTTGGCAGGTGTCACCACTAAGCTATATCCCTACCCCCAGCCCAGAAGTGATTTGATTTTTTTTTTATTTTGTTTATCACCAGAAGAATGTCGTAATGAAATTTCTCTTTTGGGGTAACATGGAGCATGGCGGGGGGGGGGGGGTCATGCTAGAAATACACTGGCCAAGGGAAAAGGGTGACTGCTGGAGTGGAAGAGGCCACATAATGCCATACTAGAGGTTCATTTCTGGGGTGACATTGGCTGGGTTTGGGGGAGGATGAAGGATGACGGATATTTCCAGACAGGTTTATCTTCTCTTTGTCTCTTGTTGGTGCTCTTCCCCATTTCCCCCAAATGGAATACCTTTGGGCTTCTCCTTCCACATTGCCACAACAACATCCAGGAGATGGAAGTCTCAGATCAACTTTGACTTTCATACAGAGGGCTTGCTCATCACCTGCTCACCTCCCCCATCATCACCTCTTTCATCTCTTTTATTATTTTATTTTATGTGTATGCGTATTGGCCTGCATGTATGTATGTATGTGCACCACCGTTTGTGTGCACAGAACCTGTGGAGGTCAGATGAAGGCATTAGACTCCCTGGAACTGGAGTCACAGACAGTTATAAGCCTCCACGTGGGTGCTGGGAATTGAACTCAGGTCCTCCGTATAAACAAGTGCTCTTAACGAAGCTATTTCACTTAGCCCCAATTTGACTCTTTGAGACAGGTCTCACTACAGAGGCCTGGCTGGCCTGGAACTTGCTGTGTAGACCTGGGTGGTCTTGAACTCACAGAGTGTCCGGAATAAAGATGTGAAGCACCAAACTTAAGTTTACTCTTAAGGTTTTAGTCATATTTTCTTGACTCACGAATGGCTTTTTATTCAGGTTTGACCCTTGCCAAATGAGTCATGGTCAAAAGTAATACAATCTATATCTAAAGTGGTATTTGGGGACAAGGGATATAGCTTAGTTGGTAGAGTGCTTGCCTAGCATATGGAAAAACCCTGTGTTGTATCCCTGGCGTTTGCAAAACTGGGTGTGGTGGAGCATGGGGGATAAAAAAATCCAAGGTCATACTCAGCCACAGACCAAGTTTGAGATTAGCTTGGGCTACTTGGGACATTGTCTCACACACACACACACACACACACACACACACACACACACACACACCAACAAAATATAACAATAACCAACAACAACGGCAACAAAATTACAAAGGGCTATTGGTAAGAGTCAAGAGAAAGGTAGTGGTCTGTATAGCGTGAACTCTGTATGGCTCAGTGGGTAAAGGCACTTAACGCCTTCATGTGTGCCTTCATAGTTTTCCCAATTGGCTTTCCCCTAAGAAGGACTAACAGTGTAGACTGAGCACTCTCTGGACATACACATTCCAGGTATTTGGAGAACAGCCTCAGGAAAGGCTTTCTCTGGAATCAGATTATCTCCCTTAGCCATTTTCAAGGACTACAGGAAACACCACCCAGGTGGGTGCCCAACTTCCAAGGACTAACAATGATAACAGCCCACATGCAAGTCTCCTGACTTACAGTAAATTCCACAAGGAGACACCGCCTAGGAGAGGCAGGCGTTAAGTAATAGCTTTATACAATTTAGCTCAGACCCTCCCTTTATATACCGGGACTTCCAGGGCACAAAGGGGAGAAGAGAAAAGAGAATGGAAGAACTAGATGGGTAAGAACTTGAGAGGAATGAACTGAGATGGGGAAGAACTAGATTGAAGGGCTAAAAGAGAGGACTAGAGGAACGAGATGGAAGATGAAGAAGAGCCAGATGGGGAAGAACAAGATGAGGAAGAGCCAGATGAGAGAGGAGAGATGGGAGAGGAGCTGATAGGGGAAAGAACTAGATAGATGAGAACCTAGAAGGGACAGAACTAGATGAAGGAATTAAGATAGAACCTAGAGGGGACAGTAGATAAATATAGAGAAATCAGGCCAGAAAGGAGCTAGACATGAGAACAGAATAGAAGCTGTCCAGAGAGAACTATCACAGAATAATAAAGTGTATGAACTAAGGAGTTTTGTGTACATAGATTCATTTCTTTTCATCAAAGATTAATTATTAGCTGGTTGTAGATTCTTCCCCGACCCTGGGAGGGGGCTATCGAGGGGCTGGACCCCCGTAGTCCCCAATAGAGTGACCCTACCCAAAAGCCTGAGCCGGTGGTTCACTGTGAGACCCGAGGGGCTGCCTGGGCTTTTGTGCTCCCTAACTAGGACTCTCTTGTTCCTAGAGGTTTGACTTTAGTGCAGATGGGAGAAAGTCTGCAGTATTTGTCTGTCTGTCTTCCCTATCATCCTCTTCCCCATCTCCCCTCCCTTTACATTTCTCTCCACATACAGGTCTTCTTTTACCTTCATGTCATTACATACACACACATACAGACATACACTCCCATATACATACATACACACATATATACATGCACACATATACATGCACACATACATACATATGCACATATACATACATACACTCTTTACATACAGACACATATATACATATACACATGTACATAGACACATACATTCACTCAAACATACATACACTCTTCACACATATACGCATACACATATATACATACATACATGATATATATACCAACTATGAGAAAAATATATTTGTCTTCCTGCATCTGGCTTAGTTCACTCAATATCAGCAGCTCTTACCCTGTAGGTTGTGACCCCTTTGGGGTCAAATGACCCTTTCACAGGGGTTGCGTCTCAGATATTTACACTATGATTCATAACAACAGCAAAATTACAGTTATGAAGCCGCAATGAAATAACTGTATTCTTGGGGGTCACCACAACACGAGGAACTAGAAAAAAGGGTCACAGCAACAGGAAGGCTGAGAACCACTTCTCAATATGCTGATATCCAGTTTGGTATATTTTCCTGCAAATTACATAATTGAATTGTTCTTTACAGCTGCATAAAGTACCATTGTGCACGTGTGTGTGCACATGTGTACGTGTGTTTGTGTGTGTGTGTGTGTGTGTGTGTGTGTGTGTGTGTTACATCTCTTCATCAGTCGGTGAGCGTCTAGATTGGCTCCACGTGTTGGCTACTGTGAATGCTGCAGCTAATGAAGGTGGATGTGCCCAGATCTCTGCAGGATTCTACCTTAGATCCTTTAATGTGTATACCCAGAAGTGGTATGTCTGGATCATGTGATAGTTGTAGTTTTAGGAATCTTCATGCTGATCTCCACGGGGCCACACAATTCACACCCTGTCACTAGCACATATCTTGTATAATATTAGTGGGGCCAGCCTTAATATTATACATCCCAGGGGCTCAGGAGAGAGAACTACTAACGGCGAGGACTATTTTCAGGAAATAGAATCTCAACACAACGAGCTCTGTAGTCCACTTGCTTTAATTCCTCTGACATAACATCCTTTATACACAGCTTCAGTTCTGTTCTTGTGCCTAGCTCCTTTCTTGTCTGATTTCCCTATTTATTACTCCCTCTAAGTTCTATCTTAATTTTCTCATCTTAATTCTGCCTCAACTAGGTCCTTTTTATCTTGTTCTTACCCAGCAAATACATCCCCATCTGGCTCTTCCTCATCTTCCATCTCATCCCTCTAGTACTCTCTTCTAGCCCTTCAATCTGGTTCTTCCCCATCTCAATTTGTTGCTCTCAAGTTCTTACCCATCTAGTTCTTCCATTCTCTTTTCTCTTCTCTGTCCTCCAGTGCCCTGGAAGTCCTGGTATATATACACTTACAAGCAGTATTCCCTTAGCAGTGCAAAGCCAGGCTTCCAGGGTCAAATGGAGGGGTGATAAGAATCACATAGGGAGGCAGTAACTGTTAATTATCATTTGCAACCCAAAAGGGAAGTGACCAATAGGGAAATGAATTAACTAAAGGCTAAATTCAGGTAATATCTAAGAAGAGGGCTCTTATGTGCTCAACGATAATCTTAAACGTGATTGGTAGAAAGTGTTAAGAATCTATAAGTTGCTAGGTCAAAGGGAGAAAATAAAGCTGTCTTCTTTTTTCCTGTGGCTCCTATCTGTCCAAGCTATCTGCCGTTTTTTCTGTAGGGTGGGGGAAAGTGTGCTCGGTCGCTAGGCAACCTGTGTACAGCTAGATGCCTCTGGTGATAGTTAAAGGGAGATCTGGAACTGGAGGTAAGGTTTGGGAAAGGAGGAAGTAAAGCTTAATTGGCACATCCGCCAGGCCTTCTCAAACAGGTAGCCTGGATGCTTAAGTCTGTTCTTAGAGAGTACAAAGGCAGAATGGGATGCCTCTACGTCCTGCATCCAAAGTGTGGTGTGTGTGTGTGTGTGTGTGTGTGTGTGTGTGTGTGTGTGTGTGTGTTTAAGCCAGAGGCCAACCTTAGATGTCCTTCCTCAGAAACCATCTACCTTGTTTTTTGAGACAAGGCCTTTCTTTAACTGAAACCTGGGGCTTCCTGATTGGGCTCAGCTGCCAGTCAGCCTCCCGAGGCTGGGGTTTCAAGATCTGCCACTACGCCTGGCTTCTTAGGTGGGGCTTGAACTCGAGTCCTCGTGCTTGCATAACCAGCATTTTACTGATTGGCTCTTCAGTGAACTGATATGGTTTTAATTTGCATTACCTGAAAGCTAAGGATGCTGAGGTTTTTTTTTTTTTTTTTTTTTTTTTTTTTTTTTTTTTTTTTTTTTTTGGTTTTTCGAGACAGGGTTTCTCTGTGTAGCTTTGCGCCTTTCCTGGAACTCACTTGGTAGCCCAGGCTGGCCTCGAACTCACAAAGATCCGCCTGCCTCTGCCTCCCGAGTGCTGGGATTAAAGGCGTGCGCCACCAACGCCCGGCAAATGAAATACTTCGTATTTTTTTTTTTTTTGGTTTTTCGAGACAGGGTTTCTCTGTGTAGCTTTGCGCCTTTCCTGGAGCTCACTTGGTAGCCCAGGCTGGCCTCGAACTCACAGAGATCCGCCTGGCTCTGCCTCCCGAGTGCTGGGATTAAAGGCGTGCGCCACCAACGCCCGGGTTTTTTTCATGTATTTATCTATTCTTTCTTTTTAAAGATTTATTTATTTATTTATTTATTTATTTATTTATTTATTTATTTATTTATTTATTTATTATGCATACAGTGTTCTGCCTACATGCCAGAAGAGGGTGCCAGATCGAATTATAGATGGTTGTGAGCCACTATGTGGGTGCTGGGAATTGAACTCAGGACCGCTGGGAATTAAGAGCCAGTGCTCTTAACCTCTGAGCCATCTCTCCAGCCCTGCTCTTGATTTTCTATCAGAACTAGATGGTAAGACTATTGCTGAACACACCACACACTTTGGATGCAGGACGTAGAGGCATCATTCTGCAACGGGACGCTTCCTCTCTGCAGGCCGGCTTTTGTAGCGGCACAAGTTGGTATGAAGGTTTGTTTGGGCTAAATTTCATGGAAAGTGATTTTTTTTTTGTTTGTTTGCTTGTTTTTGTTTTAGACTCAATATCACATAGTTAATGTTCTCAAACTCGGGGTGTAGTCAAAGATGATTTTGAACTTCTGACCCTTTTGCCTCTTCCTCCTAACTCACAGCTGTTGGAAAGCCTTCTGTTGCCCACAGTTTTGATTATTTTCTGAAGCATTTGTAACCAGATAAATGAAAAGAAGTCTAATGAGTATAACTTTAAAAAAAAAAACAAAAACGAAAGCCTTTTCACTTGCTTCCTGTTTGAGTTTCTTTTAAAAAATACTTGTTTTATTTTGTGAGTATGTGTGTACCCGCATGTACGTAAGTCCATCAAGTGCATTCAGTGCCTGTGGAGGTCAGAGGAGGTGTCGGATCCCCCAGAACTGGAGTTAGAGGCAGTAACGAGTCGCCATGTAGGTGCTAGGAACTGAACCCAGGTCCTTTGCAAGAATAGCTCGTGCTGTTAGCCACTGGGGCCATCGCTCCAGCCCAAATGAGTACAACTTTTGGATAAAGCTAAACTTATTTTCCAGACAAATTGGTTTTTCTTCTGATTATCTTTCAGATACAAACTGGACTTGTTTTGTCTGTTTTGTTTTGTTCTGTAGTTTGCTTTTGAAACTTGTAGCTGTTGCCTCTGAACATTCTGCCGCAGTACCACCCCTAAGAGCTCAGTCTGGCCCACATCTTAAGGTTGCTCCCCAGGAAGTACAGAACAGAGAAGCTGAGCCTTAATGATGGATTCCAGCTAAGCTGAACCCGTGAGCCGCTCTTTCTAAACCAGCTTGTTGTTCAAACGTGGCTAAAAGGGTTTTGACCCCATCTCCCAATAATCAGTCACTTCCCCTCCAACTTGGGTCCAGATTAGACTGACAATGGGAACAAGTCCATCCTCTCCACGGAGGCAACCAGAACTCAGCCGCAGGACATTTGATCATGATTTGCAGATGCTCTCATGAGACAAAAGAGGCTATAAAAAATATGCGTTTTCAGAATTACCAAAGAGTGAGTGAGAGACGTTATAAAGGAAGTGTTTCTGTGAGTGACTGCCTGATAATAACTATTATCAAAGGTGCTGACCAAATCAGAAGTTGTTTCCCCCCTACTGAGACAGGGTTTCCCTGTGTAGCCCTGGCTGTCCTGGAACTAGCTCTGTAGACCAGGCTGGTCTCAAATTCCAGAGAGATCCACCTGCCTCTGCCTCCTGAGTCCTGGGATCAAAGGCGTGAGCCACCACCCCTGGCTCAAATCAGAAGTTTTTAATGGGCCAATTTGAGCCTGATAACAGAATCACTAAGGTCTACATCATGAATTTTACTCAAATGGGAACAGTTTTAGGGATGAAAGGCAGCATGGAATAATCCAGAAAAAGGTACCGTGAAGTCATCTCTACCAAGTAACTGCATGGCAGGTGTCACTGAGGCTTGGTAGGGCCTTCCTTTAGACACAGATAATACAATGTTTATTTTCACTGATTCCAAATATGTTGTCTTTCTTGGCAGCTCATGCCCATGGAACCATTTACAAGAAAAGAGGGGCCCCTCCCATGATTTATCTAATTAGATGCTTTCTGGCTTGACATTTTTTTTTTCATTCTTACAGTTTATAATGTAATTTGCCTTGTGTTCCAGGCTGGCCTCAAACTTGACAGCCTCCTGCTTCGACCCTCTGAGACCTGGGGTTACATGTATCCACTATCACATCTGGCTTATAATGCTATTTTTTTTTTTTAAAAAAAACTTTAGGCTTAAGTCTCTGATACCTTTTCATCTAAGATATGTTTTGATTGCCCAGGCACAATGATAGACAGCTAACACATCCTGTTATTTTAATGTAAACACCAGTAAAATCATAGAATAAAAAAAAAATGTAGACCCAAGTCCAGCCACTCATGTATGACCCATAGCTCATAGCTGAGAGAGTGTTGCCATATGTGTTGATGTGAATGAGAATGATCCCCCCCATAGGCTCAGATATTTGAATACTTGGTCCCCAGTTGGTGGAACTGTTTGGGAAGGATTAGGAGTCGGACCTTGTAGGAGGAGGTGTGTCACTGGAGGTGGACTTTGAGGTTTAAAAAGCTCATGCTGTTTCCTGTCAGCTCTCTCTTGGCCACGGGATTGTGTCAGAAGATGTCAGCTCTGGGCTCCTGCTCCAGCGGCATGCTTGCCTGCCTGCTGCCATGCTCCCTGCCGTGACGGTTATGTGCTCCCTGAAACTGTAAGCCTCCAATAAACTCTCGGTCATGGCGTCTTATCACAGCAACAGAAAGGTAACTAAGATCCCAGGCACCACCTGGTTTCTGTTTTTTTGTGTCCCTTCGTAGCAAGCCTGCTCTTGTCCCTCTTAGGGCCAAGCAGCCTTGACTGTCTTCTTTCTTAAGTAAAAAGCTGGAGACCATAAAGTTACAAGAACTTCAACCACTCAGGGAATGTAAGAAAAGACACCAGGTGACCCACATATTTCCAGGTGGTAACCAGGCCAACTTAAAGTAGGCAAAAATGTTATTCTTCCATCAGGCACTTAATGGATGCTCCAAGTGAGCTTGAGGAAGTTATAGAACACATCAAACCTTCACCCTTCAGCTCCTCTCAAGAATGAAGAGTAAAAGTAAAGAGAGGGACAATTTGTAACTGCGATATAGCCCGACTGAACATAGCCTGAATTATTGCTAATCCCCTAATTCTTCCTGTCTCCAAGGACAGGATAGAGATGGCTACCTGAATTGTAACAGACCTCAAACCTTTATTGAGGAAGGAACAAAGACAAAGGAAGAAACTGATAGTGTAGGAAGTCTAGACCCCAGCTTCACTTCACAATCAGTAGGAATTAAAACTGGGGTATCGTCTGAGAGCCCATTTCCTATTCACAGCACCCTACATCAAAATGGCTGATTTAAGGCTGGGATAGCCTCAGGTGATGAGCACGTACTCCTCTAGCAGAGGACCAGATTTGGGTTCCAGCACCTACGGGCAGCCTGCAACAGCTTGTAACCCCAGCTCCAGGAGATCTGACACCCCTCGAAACTCCACCAGCATCACCACTCACATATGCATGTAACTCCCCACCCCATGTACACATTCTGAATTTTCCCTAGAGGGGAACAGTTTGGGGGATGAAAACTTAAAAATAAGTATTAAAATAAATAAATGTTAAAATATTTGAAAATATTAAAAATAAAATAAATATTTAAAAAATATTTAATATTTATGACTGCATAAAAATAAAGGATGAGTATCTTTAATCCCAGCACTCGGGAGACAGAGGCAGGTAGGCAGATCTTTGTGAGTTCGGGGCCAGCCTGGTCTACAGAGTAAGTTCCAGGACAGCCAGGGCTACACAGAGAAACCCTGTCTCAAAACAAAAACAAAAACAAAAACAAAACAACAAAAAAAAAACACCTTAAAAAAAAAAAGAAAAAAGAAAGACAATTCAGTAATGTACCCTTACAACATGTAACAGAATAATGTCCTATAGTTTTACCAAAGGAAAAAAAATCTAAATATACTTTGTTTACTCTTAGTTTATTTAAAAATCAGGAATTTTGTAGGTTACAAAGCTAGGCCAAAACATCACTAGTCTCCCACTAACATTGCTTTTGATAACACCTCTGATGTGTGGATTAAGATGATAATAGTTGCCTAGGTTACCTTTCAGTAACTCAAGGCTGTTTGTGCTGAACACACTGACTGTTCTCTTGGACCTGCAAGCAAAGGCAGCTAGCGGGGGAGGAACCACTTCGCCCTTACAGGGGTCTGTCTCCTTTGCTGTCTTAACCGCTGGGGAGAGGCTACTCAGCTTTTCCTGTAATCATGCTGTTCATTTGAGAAATGTTTTGTCCCAAACTGTAAGTCAGGGTTAACATGACCTAGACTTAACCTCGTCTGTCTCTCACACCTCAAAGGTTAAAGGTAACTACCAGACTCTAAAAGCCGCAAAAGGAGGAGGCACTGAGTTCCTGGAAGATCTCTGCCCATTTCTAGAAAAGATATGAATATTCCTCGTCCTCATTATCTGTATCTCGTGTCTGTAACCTGTCAACTCCCTGGAGTTGAGGATTTGTTTGTTTGTTTGTTTGTTTCTGAGACAAGGTTTCTCTATGTAGCTCTGGCTGTCCTGGAACTTGCTCTGTAGACCAGGCTGGCCTTGAACTCACAGAGATCCACCTGCCTCTGTTTCCCAAGTGCTGGGACTAAAGGTGTCTGCCACTATGCCCTGCTGAGAATTTGATTTGTGAGCATGGCACATGTTTCTCTGTTCTTCAGCCACTGACCTAATTTTCATTTTTTCAGACACTGTTTTTCCTCTGGGAAGAGTTTCCTGATGAAAGGTGTCCTGGGTATTTTTATGTCAACTTGACACAAGCTAGAGTCATCTGAAGGGTGGGAACCTCAACTGAGAAAAGGCCTCCATAAGATCCAGCTGTGGGGCATTTTCTTAATTAGTGATTGATGGGAGTGGGCCCGGGCCATTGTGGGTGGGGCCATCCCTGGGCTGGTGGTCTTGGGTTCAATAAGAAAGCCGGCTGACAAGCCACAGAGAGCAAGGCAGTAAACTGCACTCCTCTATCTCCTCCTACCACCAGATTCCAGCCCTGCCTGAGTTCCTGTACTAACTTCCTTCAAGGATGGGCTGTTACGTGGAAGTGTAAGCCAAGTAAACCCTTTCCTCCCCAAGGGGTCTTTTGATCATGGTGTTTAATCCTAGCGATAGTAGCCCTAAGTAGGACAATGCCTATATGTCTTAACAGTAGTCAACAGACAGTTTTGGTAACTTAAGAGAAACTTAAAAGAGTTTCTATAAAGATTTATTTACTTATATGTATACAGTGTTCTGTCTGCATGCCAGAAGGGGCGCCAGATCTCATTACAGATGGTTGTGAGCCACCATGTGGTTGCTGGGAATTGAACTCAAGACCTCTAGAAGAGCAGCCAGTGCTCTTAACCACTAAGCCACCTCACCAGCCCCTTAATAGAGTTTCTGAAGGTCTTTCTGTCTTTTCTTCTTTTCAGTAGAATGAGGTCATAGGGTGGTTCCTGGGGTGCATTGGATAGGATTACAGCTGACAAGGTAAAACCACAGGGCCAGTGCAATTATGTACAGTGCGCACCGCAACTATGTGATCTACGCGCATGTGTGGAGTAGCCACATGACCCTGTGTACGCGACCCAGCCATATTCCCGGCTCCCCTCCTTATGCACGTGTCTTTCCAACAGGCCTGAGCACATCTGTCTCTCTCTCTTACCTTAATAAAAACTCTTGTTAGTGGATTCTGTCGTGTTTTCTGACATTTCCTCCCAGGGTAAGAGCGCTGCCAAATAACTAACATCTTTGTTGTAAAAAACTTTGTTTGCTTTTAAAAAACTGAAACCTAGATCTTGTTGTAAATGGGAGAAATTAGACCTCTCAGTAGATACATATATCTATATGTAGATACCTACATATACTATATGCAGAAAATCGAAACTAGATCCTATCTCTCACCCTGAAGAAAAATCAATTCAAAATATACCAAAACTGCTGGGCAAATGGTGGCGCACGCCTTTAATCCCAGCACTGGGGAGGCAGAGGCAGGCGGATCTCGGTGAGTTCGAAGCCAGCCTGGTCTACAAAGCAAGTTCCAGGACAGCCAGGACTGTTACACAAAGAAACTCTGTCTCAAAAAACAAAAAACAAAAAACAAACAAACAAACCCAAAAAACAAAACAAAACTACCAGAGAAAAATATAGGCAAACACTTCAAATTACTATGAAATACAGGCAAGGACTTTCTGAATATGACTCCAACAGGCTAGGAAAAATGAGAGCTGACAAATGGTGCCAGGCATGGGGGTGGGAGAATTCATGCCTTTAAACCCAGCCAGCACTTGTGAGGGGGAGGGAGGAAGATCAGGACTTTAAGGTGCTCCTTGGCTATACAGTGAGTTCAAGGCCAACCTGTGCTACATGAGACTCCTGTCTCAAAGGGGGAATGGAACTGGAGAGATGGCTCAGCAGTGAAGACCACTTGTTGTTCTTCTAGGGGACCTGGGTTCAGATCCCAGCACACATATGATGGCTCAAACCCGTCTGTAATTACAGCTCCACAGGATTTGATATAGTCTTCTCACCTCTGTGGACACCGGGTATTCACGCAATGCCTATGTAACATACATGCAGGCAAAACACTCATGCATATAAAATAAACAAATCTAAAAGTCTGGAGTGATGGTTCAATGGCTAAGAGCACTTGCTGGACAATCATAAGGACCTGAGTTCAGATTCCACCATCCAAGCTGGGTGTCGTCTTTCACATACTAGGATTGTGGGGACAGGAGAGTCACTGGGTCTCATTTGTGTGGTGTGTGTGTGTGTGTGTGTGTGTGTGTGTGTGTGTGTGTGTGTGTGAAAGGAAGTTAATTCCAGGGTCAAGGAGAAACCCTGCTAATGGAGTTAGGTGAGGAGAATGCCTGCTCTGGCCTCTGTGAGCTCGTAGATACGGATACCTGAACACACGTGGATGTGCACCACACACAACAGGACAAAAATACGTGACAAAGTGATTTTTATCAAATTACAATACTTCTACACAGCCAGGTATGGTGACCCACACCTTTAATCCAGCAGTTGAGAGGCAGAGGCAGGTGGGTCTCTGTGAGTTAGAGGCTACAGAGTAAGTTCCAGGCCAGCCTGGACTACACAGTGAGGGGGTCCTAAAAGAAGGAAGGAAAGAAGGAAGAGAGGAGGGGGAGGGGGGGCTTCTACACAGAAAGGAAACAACAGATCGTGAAGGTTTGCCAGATGTCCATTCAATAGGAGATTACTATCAGGAATACACACATAACGAACCCCAAGCTGAGGGCTGAGGAGATGGCTCAGGGGTTAAGAGCATTGACTGCTCTTCCAGAGGGTCCAGGTTCCATTCTCAGCACCCCACATGAGTCACAAAGACCTGTTCACTCCAGTTTCTGTGGATTGAATCCCCTCTTCTGAATTCATGTATGTGGTACACAGACATAAATGAAGCAAAACATAAATATTTTCACAGCCAAACCTTAGTCGGTGAGGAAGCCCAAATCAGAGGTCCCCTTGGAGTTCTGGTGACCCCTCGGAAGAGGGGGAGGAAGAATTGTGGGGTCAAGGACACCAGGAGAACAGAATCACTTAGTCGATTCCCACAGAATCGACAAAGCAGGGCTCACAGGGGCTCACAGAGACTGGAACAGCACTCACAGAGCCTGCATGGTCTACCCTAGGTCCTCTGCACAATGTTATGGCTGTTAGCTTGGTGTTTTTGTGGGACTCCTAACAGTGAGAGTGGGGGTGTCTCTGACTCTTTTTTAAAATTTTTATTTTCTATTATCAGCTTGATACAGTTCAAATTCTTATCCTAATAGTGAAATGTTTCACTGAGGCTTGCCCAGTGATTGAGTAATACCAAAACTTATTATAAGCCACAGTCATCCTAGGGTCCCCCCTGCTATGTAGCCTCCCTGGTTCTGTGGGTTGCAGTCGGATTGTTCTTTGCTTTATATCTAGTATCCACTTATGAGTGAGTACACACCATGTTTGTCCTTCTGGGTTTGGGTTACCTCACTTGGGATGATATTTTCTAGGTCCACCCATTTGCCTGCAAATTTCATGCTGGTCTCTGACTCTTTTGCTTGCTCTTGGGACCCTTTTCCTCCGACTGGGTTGCTTTTCCCAGCCTTGACATGAGGGTTTGTGCCCAGTCTTATTGTGTCTTGTGATGCTGTCTTCGGTAGATATCTCTGGGAGCACTGTTCTTTTCTGTAGGGAACCGGAGGAGGAGGAGTGGATCTGAGGGAGAGGGGAGGTGTTGGGGGAGCTGGGAGGAGTCGAAGGAGGGGAGGCTGTGGTCAAGATGTGTTGTATGAGAGAAGAGTGTTTAAAAAAAAAGAACCCAAAGCTGAACAGACAGTTCTCAACGGCAAATAAACACACAAATAAATGTTCAACCTCTTGAGCCGCTAGGGTAACACAGATTGAAAGTCAGAAGTGGTGTCCTGAGAGCCTGTAATTTCATCACTGAGGAGATAGAGACAGAAGGACCAAGGTCATCCTCAGCTATAGGAAGTTCAAGGCTAGCTTGAGCTATGGAGCTATGTGAATCTCTCTCTCTCTCTCTCTCTCTCTCTCTCTCTCTCTCTCTCTCACACACACACACACACACACACACACACAACCACCACCACCAAAACCAAAATATCAAAACCCTACTACAGTGAAAATGTATTTCATCCCAGTCAAAATAGTTATTATCAAGAAAACCACACATGCTGAGGAGGAGGAGGGGAATGAAGGGTATATAAGTGTACTCTGACACACTGCTGGTAAGGAGTGTAAATTAGTGCAGCCATACTGAAATCCATACAAAGGGTTTTCAGAAGGTAACAGCAGGACTATTAAGGGGTTCAGCTAAGGCCCTCCTGAGCACACACGATGAAGCAAAGGCAGAAGAAGTAAAAGGGTGCCTGAAACCCGTGTTCACCAAGGCGCTGCTCCCAATAGCTAAGCCGTGGCATCTAGGTGCTCATCAAGTAAGAACGGATAAAGAAAACTGAGCACATATTCAGAATGAGGTATATCGGCCAGCCAGGATGAAGGACAAAATCATGTCACACGCAGGACTATGAAGACTGGAGATCACTCATGTTACGTGAAATAAGCCAGACTCAGAACATAAGGATCACATGTTCTTGAATATGTAGAATCTATTTTTTTTTCTTTTTAAAAACATGAACTTTTTACAGTGTAGTAATCAGGAGGAGAAAGGGGACCAGTGCGTAGGGAAGGGGGAGCGATGGACAAGATGAGATGATAGGAGATGTAAATATAACCACAGTACATTATTTACATCTATGGAAATGTGATCATGAGACCTGGGTGTGGTGGTAAATGCTTGTAATCCCACAACTTGGAAGCTGAGGAAGAAGGATGCTGGTTTGAGTTTGACGAAGATTTATAGTGAGACCCTGCCTGAGGAGCTGTGGGGGTGGGGAGAGCACAGTGGAGAACTGGCTCTTCCAGAGGTCCTGAGTTCAATTCCCAGCAACCACACAGTGGCTCACAACCATCCGTAATGAGATCTGGTGCCCTCTTCTGGCCTTTGGAAGAGCTTAACCTCTGAGGCATCTCTCCAGCCCTACCCAAATTCTTTTAGTTGAATTAAGCAAGCTTTATTTTCTGTCAGGCTACCTCCCTAAAGTGGGTTTGAGAAAACAGCATTAGACACAGGAGAAGGCAGGGCCTATTTTAACTCCTAAACTGCAAGGTGAGGGGGCTTTCAAGGTGTTTTGGTGACATAAGAACTTGGCAGAACATCTTATCAGGGTGGAGGTTAGAGATTAGGGTGTGGAACAAGTCAAATTCCAGAATATGGGTCAAGACATGGTTAAAACCCACATTTTACAGAAAACAGGAATGAACTTATTTTGACCTTATAATAAAATGGCTTCTAATCTTAAAATGGAGTCAGGCTGGTTCATCAATTGTTACAAGTTTGAGGCCAGCTTACTTGAAGAGACCTTGTCCCAGAGCACCTCCAAAATATAAACTGGAAGTGGTAATGAAACCTATTGTGTTATAAATTTAATATATACTTTAAAAAAAAAAAAAAAGAGGTAGGGCCAGTTCACCTTGAGTAAGGCCTTACTAGGGAGCCTCTGTGGGCCCCTACAGTCAGCAGAATTGGAAGTCTGTGCAAAGGCCCTGAAATGGGAATATACATTGCTGGAGGATGAAAAAAAAGGCTAGGTTAGCTCAAGACGAGGGGAAGACAACAAAAACAAGCATCTCCCTACCACAAAAAGTCACAAAAGACCAGAGGAAGAAGGGAGAAATGAGTCTTGTGTATGTTGAGGTCAGATCATATAGATTCTAGTATGTGTAAGAAAAGAGAATTTTCTTCTTAACGATATTTAGGACCCACTGAAGGGCTCTAAGCAGGGAATGACAAGAACCGATTTGTAGTAAGCTGTGATGGCTCATACCCAAAATGCCAGCCCTTGAACTTGTGAGCCTGAGGCAGGAAGATGGCCACAATCTTGATGCCAGCCTGTCAAAAAACAACAACAAAACAAGTGACTGGTTGGTGTTAGAAAAGCCTAATTCGGTCACTGTGTAGGAGTGCTTATTACAGAGGGAGAGAAGATAATGAGGAGGCCTTTGAAAAGGTCCTTAGAGGTCAGGAGAGAGGGTGATGATACAGACAAGGGTGGTGTTAGAAATCAGAAGTGGGGGAAAAAAACCCGTTTGGAGTGTGTGAGGTGTGTGTGAGTGGGAGGTGTGTGTGTGTGTGTTTTTTGTTGTTTTAACTGGTGCTCAGGATTGAACAGAGTATTAAGTAAACACTCTACCACCGAGTTACACCCTCAGCCCAAGCTGATGTATTTAGCAAGCAGAATCTCGGGACTTGAGAATTGGATAGGAAACTGAGAACATATATGGATATTGAATCTGAAACCATTGCTTAAGTGCGGTTATTAAGGTGTTGGCTAGTGTATTAGAGAAACTTGGAGCAGCAGTTAAGTATTCAAGGATGCAATGATTAAATCATGGCACATCCAGTGAAATTAACGGTCCCATAACTTAGAGGCCCACACTATGTGAGTGTAAAAAGCCAAGGGCAAACCCTACTCTTGCAAAAACAAACTGTATGTTTGTGTATAGACTAACGTAAGTACACCAATTACTGTGGGAGTGCCTTGGGGACGCAATGGCACTTCCCTTTTCTCTCCAGGGCATGTGCACTGCCTGACTTGTTTGTCCGTTGTTGGAAATGCAGTGTAGAAGGTTCCTGATTTCAGACTTGGGGGCTCGCTCTTCGGATAGGATTCCTGAGCCCTGGGGAGACGAGGACCCGAAGCCAGACGGGATTGAAACCTTTCAGACTCCCGCGCCTTTCCTGCTGACCACGTGTCTGGCCGGCGGAGCACCGCCTCCGCCCCGCCCTACGGCGCCCGGCCTCGGGCCGAGCGGCTCCCTCGCCGCCCCGGCGCCGGCCCGCCCACATCGCGCATGCTCCCTCCTGCAGCGAGGGCGTCAGCCCCCATTCATCCCGCGCGCGGTCGCAGCCCCCTCCTCAAGACCCCTCCCCGAGGGGCGTGCGTCGCGCTTGTGTTTGCGTCATCACGCTACGCCACTGCTCGAGCCTGGGAAGATGGCGGCAGCCGTTCTTAGTGGGCCCTCCGCGGGCTCCCCGGCTGGGGCTCCTGGCGGGGCTGGGGGTCTCTCTACGGTGGGGTCGGGCCCGCGTCTGCGTCTGCTGCTGTTGGAGAGTGTTTCTGGGTTGTTGCAGCCGCGAACGGGGTCCCCCGTTGCCCCCGTGCATCCCCCAATCCACTGGGCCCCACATTTGCCCGGGCTCATGTGCTTATTGCGGCTGCATGGGACAGTGGGTGGGGCCCAGGTAAGTCTGCCGCTCGCGCGGTCAGCGTGGGGAGGCTGGCGAGGCCGCCACGACTGTTTTCACCCACTCCTGAAGCTGCAGTCGTGAGCTTGAGGAGAGCGGAGCCGAGGGTGGAGAATAGTCCTCATTTACCATTCGGGACGGGATTCACGGATCTCGTTATCTGCCGCTTCCCCGGGGAAAAATTAGGCCCTGTTTGTCAGGTCATTGATAGGCACAAAGAAATGAAAGGACTCAGCTCCATGCCTGGTCACTTAACTAGCTGAATGCTTTTCAGCATTTTTCTCTTGGCGAAACTTTTTTGGGGGGTGTTCCCCCCGGGGGTAACTGAACACAGATATTTACTAGCTCTTAGCTGAGGACCTAATCCCCCCATTAGACGCTTCAATAGCAGCCATGATGGCGATGCAGACAAAATGCTGTAACACAAAATTGAATCTGGAATGAAGCCCCTAACCCGGGATAGAGTATTGAGAATTCCCCGAAGGGACGGAAAATAAGGGCATTGTTTGGGGTGGTAGGGGTTTAGATATTGAAGCAAGGGGAGTAGGTAGAGTTGAGGCAGCAGAGGTAGGTAGTCAGGCAGGGGACAGCGTTGTAGGCCTGGTTAGGAGGCTGTGCACAGAAAATTCACACATGCATTCTGTCCTGCAAGCTAGAAACCCGAGTGTCTCATCCTCAGTATGTCGCTTCTTACACGCGTCCGTCAGCAGTCCGTGAAGTTCTGCCTTGTTTTCGCTTGGAGACAAGTCTCACTGTGTGGCCCTGACTGGGCTGGAACTTGTTGAGCTCTTAACTTCCGGTGCCTGGGATCGCTGGGATTAAAGGCACATGCTGTCTTGCTCAGCTGTGTGTGTTTGTTGATGTTGATGGGTATGGACTAGGGTAGCACATTCACAGTCAGCTGTATCAGTCTCAGTTCAAGTGGCTTCTGTTAAACTAGAAATCTGCATTGCACAGGTCAGAGTCCTAAGACAGCGGTCAGGCCCTCAAGTTCCCGTCACTCGACTAGGTCCCTTGGCAATGGTGTAAGCCAGGCTAGCTAGCCCAGGAGCTTCTGTGGATGCTTTTACCTCCTGTTTCTTGATAGGGGATACTAGGATTGCAGATCTTATACTGATATTATGGCAGGGTTCTGGGGAACAAACTCGGGTAGACAGGATTGTTTGGTAAGTGCTTTTATCTGTCACTCTCTTCAGACCTCAGTTGGATGATTGGAATGCTCCAGTTGTCTGCCCCAGTAACATTGTTGTTTGTTTGTTTGTTTTAGAAATCCCTCTCATTTTACCAGTCACCTGTTTTTGTTCTGTTATAGATGTACACTGACTAGTCCTTCAGTGAGCCCTGCACACATGTTCCCCGGATTGTTGTCAGCTGAGACATTTTCTCTAATGTTAATGTCATCTTTACTGTTCCTGCTGTGGCACTATGGCTGTCACCTGGGCTGTGGGGACCCGCTTTGCTGCTTTAGTCTTACTGGTGTTACCTGTTTCTCTCTCTTACACATACACACACACACCACAGAGCAGAGAGAAGGAAGAGCAATCTATAGTGAGTAATGGCACGCAGGGCTTAGCCATATGTGAGGCATTATGGGAAAGTAGCTGTTGGCCAGTCTGGTCTTTGAAGATGCATTTTATCACCCTTTGTGTGTAGGGGTTGGAGCTGTGTCATGGCTAAGGGAATTGAGTGGATCTTTTTGTTTCCCCTGGCAAATCCTGATTAAATATGTACCTGTGGCTTTTTTTAAAAATTTTTTTCTTTTCGTTTTTAGATTTATTGCGCCTGTGTGTGTGTGTGTGTGTGTGTATGTGTGTGTGTGTGTGTGTGTGTGTGAGAGAGAGAGAGAGAGAGAGAGAGAGAGAGAGAGAGAGGTTAGAGAGAGAGAGAGAGAGAGAGAGAGAGAGAGAGAGAGAGAGGTTTGCCTGCATGTTTGTATGTGCACTGCATGTGTACTGGTCCCATGGAGATCAGAAGGGCATTGGATCCCCTGGAACTAGACTTGCAGATGGCTGTGAACCACTACATGGGTGCTAGCCTTTGAACCTGTGTCCTCTTGAAGAGCAGCAAGTGCTCTTAACCACTGAGCCGTCTCTCCAGCTTTTGTTAAGGCATTTCTGGGTTGCCTAGGTCTTGCTCTGTAGACCAGGCTGGCCTTGAACTCAGAGATCCACCTGCCTTTTTTCCTCCCTGGTACTCATGGGATTAAAGGTGTATGCCACAGGCTTCATCTGTGGGTTGTTGTTTTGTTTTGTTTGTTTTTGAGACAGGGTTTCTCTGTGTAGCCCTGGCTGTCCTGGAAGTAGCTCTGTAGATCAGGCTGGCCTCAAACTCAGACCCACCTCCCATGTGCTGGGATTAAAGATGTGTGCCACCAAGCCTGGCTTCACCTGTACTTTGATGTAAGGTCAGGTGTGGAGTTTCCACTTGTGACAGGTCCTCAGAGCTCAATGTTTGGATTTGGAACATTTTGGATCTTCTAATTGTGAGTGTTCAGCCGTGTTTACCTTATGAATTTCTTATTTACACTTTCTTCCACCTAGGAAATAAGCTGCCCAGCACCTAAAAACAATGTTTCTCCTAAAGTAAACATTAAGCATGTACTGAATAAATTAATGAACAATTTCTCCCACCTGAGTAGGGACTTTTTTTTTTTAATATAAAAGTTAAACACTCATTAATTTTGTGTATGTATGGATGTATGCATGCCATGGTGCTCATGTGGAGGTCAGAGGACAACTTCGGGAGTTGGTTCTCCTACCATGTAGGTTCTGGGAGTCAAATACCGGTTGTCAGGCTTGTTGAGCCATGTAGATGGTGCTGGGATCTTATTTATTTTATTCAGCTGTGCCTTCCTTCTTCTGACCAGTATAATGTGGAACTAGAAAGAATGTGCCAGGCGCTGGTGGTGGCCTTATTGTTGAAATCTAGTAGGTGAGTTAGGCTGTTCTCTCTCTCTCTCTCTCTCTCTCTCTCTCTCTCTCTCTCTCTCTCTCTCTCTCTCTCTCGTGCATTGGTATTTTGCCTGCATGTATGTCTGTGTGAGGGTGTTGGATCCCCTGGAACTGGAGTCACAGACAGTTGTGAGTTGCCATGTGGGTGCTGGGAATTGAACTTGGGTCCTCTGGAAGAGCAGCCAGGGCTCATAACCTCTAAGCTATCTCTCCAGTCCTGGGCTGTCCTCTTTTAGCTCTGTGTCTTTGTGTTTTCTTTTTTGCATGGGAGATGAGGGAGGAGGTCAGACAAGACAGAACTTGAGGAAACAGGCTGAAGGACAGACAGCTGTGACACAGGCTGATGGCCTTTTTGGACTCAGAAAGTGCACCTTCAGAAAACCTTCTTAGGCGCAGGGACAGTGAAGGGGTGGGAGAATCTCTTCAGCATCTTTAGTGACCTTTGCCTGATTGACTCCTGTTTTCCTCCACTTCTAGAATCTTTCAGCTCTTGGGGCTTTGGTGAATCTCAGTAATGCACATCTTGGTTCCATCAAGACTCGGTAAGTCTTTAACCCTCTTTCTTCAGGATGGTGTACCTGTAGGAAGTGGGTTGAGTGTGTATTTATGTACCCTTTGTCCCCACCCCATGGATTCAGGAGCTTTTTCCCATTCCAAGAGCTGTGGAGAGTTTTCCTTCTGTGAGCTCACTCGAATTAAACTCAGCATTCCCATCTCCTGGTCCCCACCGAGCTTAGCTCTGCTTCCTCCTTTGCCTGATACTCCACCTCGGCCTGAATCCTCCCTGTGTCTCAGGAGATAGAAACCACAGTAGATCTGGGCATGGAGTCTTACCACAGCCCCGCAAGAATAAAAGGACAGTCAGTAGGTTGCTCTGCCGTCTGACTTCCACCTCTTATCACCGTCTCGTTTGGAAGGTTTGAAGGCCTGTGTCTGCTGTCCTTGCTGGTAGGGGAGAGCCCCACGGAGCTGTTCCAGCAGCACTGTGTCTCCTGGCTTCGGAGCATTCAGCAGGTGTTGCAGGTAAGGCTCTGCTCCCCTCGGTCCTGACCCCAGGATGGGTCGGGTGTGTTTGGACATCAGCTCTGGGACAGAAGGGGTGAAGACAGTCTCCTGCTGTGTGCATACAGGAGATTAAGCTTCCGAATCTGAGAGCTTACTTGACTTGTTTGCCCTTTGGCACACTCAGCTCTCAGCGTCACTCACGGTTTCCTTTCCTAAGGAGTGACACCTCTGCAGTTTTCTGTGAGTCCTGTGTGTGTGTGTGTGTGTGTGGGTTCCTGCCTATTGCTTTGTTACCCTTAGGACATTGTAACCTCTCTCCCCATCACCCCTGTGCCCTCTGCACTTAGTCACTGTGTAAGCAAGTTGTGTGCTAAGCTTAGGGTAAGAGGTTCTTGGACTCCACTTGGGTGGCTCTTAAGTCTATATAGGGACTGGGATATTTTTTATAAACCAGTAGTTTGCAGATTTAGCCATGGAGTTTCTGTTAAATTCTGTGTTTCAGTCCTGTAAAGATGGAACAAATTCTTAGCTTATGGGCCATGTAAAGTCATATCCTCACATGGCACAGTTTGCCGATTTCTATTTTAACAGAAGTCACTTGAACTGAGACTGATAGAGCTGACGTGAAGGGACACCTATTACAGTCAAGACTAGTTCTCTGAGAATGTCGACTGGGAATCTGACCTCCACCTAAGGTGGTGTGGATTTAGGGGTAGGGCCAGAAGTTTACCAGTGCTTTTCTGTTCTGATCAGTAGTTAATTGGGCTATACAGTGTTCTAAGTGTAAAAGCTCTATAGAAGAGGAAGTTGATCATTTGAAGAATGGTAACCATGGCAAATTGATGGGGTTGAGATGCAATTGAGGAGGTAGATGTAGGAGAACCAGCCGTAGGCTTTTTTTTTTTTTTTTTTTTTAATGTATGCAGCAGGCCAGAAGAGGGCACCAGATCTCATTACAGATGGTTGTGAGCCACCATGTGGTTGCTGGGAATTGAACCCAGGGCCTCTGGAAGAACAGTCAGTGCTCTTAACCTCTGAGCCATTGTTTTGTTTTTTTGAGACAGGGTTTTTCTGTGTAGCTTTGGAGCCTGTCCTGGAACTCACTTTGTAGACCAGGCTGGCCTTGAACTTACAGAGATCTGCCTGCCTCTGCCTCCCTAGTGCTGGGATTAAAGGCATGCGCCACCACCTGGCTTCAGCCATAGCCTTTTATTTTATAAGGAATTTGGCCTTTATTCTCTGAGTAGTGGCAGTTGATTAGAAGTTCTAAGTAGATTTCTTGCTGCTATAACACAATACCACAGATTGAGATATAGAACAGGTTTATCTGAATCGTGGTTCTAGAAGCTGGACCATGCAAGTTGAAGGAGAACCATCTCTTGAGGACCTGCTTGCTACATTATAACGTGGTGGATGGCATCAGTGGGATCTGGGGGTGGGAATGAGTGAGTGAGCGAGTGAGTGTGTGTGCGTGCGGGCGCGCGCACGTGTGTGTGTGTGTGTGTGTGTGTGTGTGTGTGTGTGTGCGCGCGCGCGCTGAGCTTCCCTCTGTAACAGATCAGCTCCTGTGGTAACTTGTCTCTTTCTGACTCAGTCAGTGAAACATGCTGCCTCAGCACTGTTGTTTTGGGGATGAAGACCCCAGTAGATGTAATTTGGAGGCTGTGCAAACCGTAGTGGTGACAGGGAAGTATAACTCGAATCTTAAAAGATCTTAAAATAAAAAACCCAGAGCCAGATATCAGGGTGAAAGCTGAAAGATCAGAGAAGCAGAACAGCCAGCCACTAGCTTACCTCAAGAGAGTGGGTACCTGTTTCCACACGCCTTATATACCTTTCTGTGTCCTGCCATATTACTTCTTGGGATTAAAGGTGTGTGCCACCACTGCCTGAACTCTGTCTAATTTAGTGGCTGGCTCTGTCCTCTGATCACCAGGTAAGCTTTACTGGGTGCACAATATATCACCACAGTGAAGTGGTAGGAATGATGTCTTCCCGTTTGCAATTTTCCCTCTGGGTTCTGGGTGAAGAAGGAAGCAGTGAGGAGAGGACCGGAAGAAGACAGACCAGGTAGATGGCTTGGAGAGAGCAGAGGACCTGTGCAGCAGCCTGCACGAGGTGGTGTGGTGGAGCTGATAGAGGTAGTAGGTTTGACAGCCAAGTGAGTGGTCTCATGATTGGCTTGAGGGAGGAGACATGACCAACACGATTTGTGGCCTTCAGAACCTTGGAAGGCAGTCAGGACCCAGAGGGAATAAAGGAAAACCCTGAGTGTGACCTGGAGTGTTGAGCAGCAGCCTTTTCAGTAAACATCCTCTTTATGTGACCATGACCTGGAAGAGGGCTTCTGTGGCTGTGTTTTCCCAGGGGAGTTACCTGTCTAGCCAGGAGTGAAGATGGGGTGGGCTTTGGTCTGTGTCCTTGCCAGCTAAGTGTATTCCACGCTAGGTGTCAGTGGAGAGGAGTTCACTGGAAAGGCCGAGACTGACCCAGCAGCCCCGAGATAGCCAGGCTTGTGGGTTGGATGGACTCCAGAGAGGGTCGCTTCTGTTTCTCCTGGGAGTGACCTCTGCTTATAGTCTGGAGGTGGCACCAGACTGACCCGGAGTCATTTATAATCTTAGTTAATGAGACGAGTGAAAGTGGTTTTGAGGGCTGGAGAGATGGCTCCAAGGTTAAGAGCACTGGCTGCTCTTCCAGAGGTCCTGAGTTCAATTCCCAGCACCCACATGGTGGCTCACAACCGTCTGTAATGAGATCTGGCACCCTCTTCTATAGATGTAACCAACCGTCTTATTAAATAAGAAACACAGAAACAATGCAAAAGAGAAAGCTGAGAGGTCAGAGCTCAGAGCTAAAATCTCACCCTTCCGCCTGCGGTGTCCCAGCTTCCCGAATGAGGGTTCTATTTCCTGTCTGTTCGTCTATTTAAAATATTTTGTTCTGCCTTCTCATTGGTTGTAAACCCAAACACGTGACTGCCTCGTCACTGTCTGAATGTACAGCCCCCTAGGTCTTAAAGGCATATGTCTCCAATGCTGGCTATATCCCTGAACACACAGATATCTATGGGATTAAAGGCGTGTGCCACCACCGCCACACTCTTGCTATGGCTCTAATAGCTCTGACCCCCGGGCAACTTTATTTATTAACATACAATCAAAATCACATTTCAGTACAATTAGATTACCACCACACTCTTCCGTATACATAATAATAATAAAAGGAAGTGGTTTTGAAGAGCTGTAGACACAGATGGATTGGATTGGGATGAGAGGCAACTTTGAGAAGAGGATAGAAGTGAGGGAGATACAAGATCCTTTCAAGATTCTGATTGTCAGAGGAGCCAGAATTGGGCCGTGCTTGGGATTTGGGGTAGAATTTTGTGTCTGCTCAAAGAAAGACTTTCTAACATGGGAGCCACTTGAGTCTGCACATGTCGGTGGGAGGGAAGAAGGGTTACTGAGGCCAGTGCAGGGCCATGTATGGCCAGGAAGGAAGGGTGAGGAAGCCAGGCAGGAAGGGTGAGGAAGCCTGCGTTTTCAGGTTTGGGAGTTGGAAGCTAAGGTAGTCCTGGTCTTTGGCTTCAGTTTTTTTCTGCCAAATTGAAGGCAAGGCCATGCAGGATGGCAGTGGTGGGGGGATCGGGATTTGTAAGTTCAGTGAAGAAATCTAGCTGGAGAGAAACGTAGTGGGATTGCTGGACAGTGGTGAAGGCCTGTTTGTAGTTCGTGGGCCCAGCTGTTCTTGCCTTTTAAAATAAAGGGATTTGTCAAGATGGCTTAGCGGGTAAAGCCACTTGCTGCCAAGTCCGATGACCTTAGTTCATCCTGGACATGAGGAAGGAAAACTGAGTCCTGAAGGGTGTCCTCTGACTCCATGCTCCGGCCTTCACAAATCAGTCAGTCGATCCATCAATCAGTAAGAGAAGAAGAAGACAGCAAATGAATTCCTTCTGAGATAAGCTAAAACCCAGGCCCCTCCTGCCAGACCCTCCTGCCTTAGCTCCTTCGATAGCGAGGCCACAGGCACACCAGGCGCCTGGCCGTTCATGTTTTCCTAGTTAGTATTCTCCTCTGGTTGTTGGCACATAGTCTCCTCGGGTTTAGAAGAAGGTGTATGCCAAGTGATTTTTTTTATTCCTCCCTTCAGGTTCTTTTAATTTTCCAGAAAAGTCCTGAAACAAAGTAGCTTTTCCCCATGAATTCCAGGGTGGGTGTGAGTTACACTTGGAGAGATGGGGCAGAGAAATGCAGTATGGGAGATAAGGACCTTTGAGATCTAAACACTCAGGTCTTTTAGGTGTGGCTTTGTTACTTTTTTTCTTCAAACAGCTTTCCTGTGACCCAGATACATTTTTGTAGTTTATTATTTTTGAGGTTCTGGGGATGGAACCCATTGCCTCATGCATGCTAGGCAAGTGGACACCACCCCCAGTTTTCTAGTCACTAGCTACTAAAATATAAACGTCCTTTCTACAGACACGTGTTCCTTTTGTAACCTCTTTCTTGTTGATGGTAGAGGTGACGGTAATATTGACATTCGCTGTGCTGTTTCTTGAAAGCCCTGTCGTGTTGTACCCCATGACCCTCTTCCTGTGACAGTGAGGGTAAGGTTTACAGCATGGGTGTCTTTGCTTTTAGTCCCAGGACTCACCACCCACCATGGAGCTGGCCGTGGCTATCCTGAGGGATCTGCTCCGATATGCATCCCAGCTTCCCACGCTGTTCCGGGACATCTCCACCAACCACCTTCCTGGGCTTCTTACTTCCTTGCTGGGCCTCAGACCAGAGGTGAGACTTTACAGTTCTGGCTTTTATACTGTTTGGATTAAATAATGTTATGGGACCTGCTTAGAGGGTAGGAATTAGGAAGTGTGAGGATAAGAAAATAGTGACTGACTGTTCAGGATAAGAGACCTTAGGGCCAGGGAGGAGACGCAAGAGTATGTATGGGCTGTTGATGCTTGGCCTTTTCCTTCTGATTTCTGCTTTTCCCACAGTGTGAGCAATCAGCTTTGGAGGGAATGAAGGCTTGTGTGACCTATTTTCCTCGGGCCTGTGGCTCTCTAAAAGTAAGTACTTACGAATCTGTGACAGCTCTCCGCCTTAGATTCCATCCCTGCCGTTTCTAAGCTCTTATTGCAACAACTACTGGATAATGATGCTACCATGGAGTACTTACTTAGTCCTCACAGTGGGGACGGCTGTAAATTACCTGCCTAAGATGAACAGGGCTTGGAGCTTGTGTCTGTCTAATGCTAGGGCCCATAAGCTCCTTTCCTCTTCTCTCCCTCTCTCATACCCTCTTTTATTAATTTTTAAATTTAGATTTATTTTTTAAAAAACTATGTGTATGAGTATTTTGCTTGCGTGTTTCTCTATGAGCCACACGTGTCTCTGGTGCTCGTAGAGGCCAGAAGGTGTTAAGTCTTCCGGAACTGGAGTTAACAGATGGTTGTGAGCTGCCATGTGAGTGCTGGGAACCTAACCAGAGTCCTCTCTGCAAGAGCGACCATGTGCCTTACAGCTGAGCCACCTCTCCAGCCCTGCCACCGCCACCCCTTTCTAATGACTGCTTGACCACTGCGCTCCAGGCCCCACCCTCACCCTTCCCTCCCCAGTCTGCCTGTGGATCTTTAGAACACTGCTTGATTTTACTGCTGTCCTGCCTGCTCTGAAACAGTAAGAGTTCCAATCAGGAAGGATGGTGCTAAAGAGACTTTAGTAGCACCCCCTTTATTTCTGGCTTTGGTGTTTCTGGTTTCAGCTACCCTTGTTCAGGCAGAAATGGTAGCATGGCTTTGTCATGGAGAAGGTGCTGGCCACCAAGCCTGTTCTGCCTTTCCTTGCCAGTTTCACTCAGAGAAGACTTGCTCTTACAGTCGATCCTAGCATGCCAGCATTTCCCCTTTCCCATTAAGTTAAGAACTTTAAGCCTTTTCACTTAAAGGAAGAGCGTTACAGCTTCTCTTTGGCCAGCCTGAGCTGACAGCGTTTGAGCTCATCCTAAAGTAAGGGCTGTTCAGCACAGGCACTGGTGTCATGTCTGACAGTGCGGGGAGCAGCGGGGATGCCGAGAGAACGGAGCTGTCCCCTCCAGAGCGGTCTGTTGTCACCGCCGCGGTGGTTTACCACTGGAAGTCGGCAAGCCCGTACTGTACCCAGTTTGTGACTTCCACTTTATGATGGGTCAGTGTGCACAGGAAGAACATAGACGGCGTGGGGGTGCCTGCCCTAGGGTGGCTGAGGAAGGAGGATCGTGAGTTTGGAGTTAGTCTAAGCTGTAAAGTGAAACTTTAAAACAACAACAACAACAACAACAACAACAAATTAAACATAAAACCTACCATGTATGTGATTTGAAATTATAACATAAAAAACATATAGCCTTCTCTCTCTCTCTCTCTCTCTCTCTCTCTCTCTGTGTGTGTGTGTGTGTGTATATATATATACATATATATATATATATACACACACACACATACACACACACACATAAGAATTTGGAATTTATAGTTTCAACAGTCTACTAGAGGTGTTGATACATATTGCTTATGAATAAGGGGTATGTGTCACTAACTAGTTACCTACAATATGTGAAGTCTCAAAGCAGTTATTTCTCAGTGAACATATTTGTACTGATTCTTCCATTTTCATTTGGGTGCTCCTAATCACAACTAATAGAAGTTGTAAGTAATCAGGACAGGATTTTTGTTTTTCTCTTTTCTGCTGTGGAATGAGCTCAATCCAACCACTGAATTACATCCTCAGCCTTCTCAGAGTTACGATTTAAATTCATAAAACAAAAATGCATGGAATTAGGAACATTCTTTTTCAGTTAAAGTGTTTTGAAATAGTTTAAAAATTACAGACTAGAGCTGGCAAGATGGTTTAATGTGTAAGGCACTTACCAAGTCTGATGACTTGGGTTTGATTCCCAGAAACTATGTGGTGGAAAGAAAAAAATCAACATTGGGCTGGAGAGATGGCTCAGAGGTTAAGAGCACAGGTTGTTCTTCCAAAGGTCCTGAGTTCAATTTTCAGCAACCACATGGTGGCTCACAGCCATCTGTAATGAGATCTGGCGCCCTCTTCTGGTGTGCAGACATACATGCAGGCAACAGTGTAGTATACATAATAAATAAATAAATACTTTTTTAAAAAGAAAAAGAATTAACATATATGAGGCATGCATGTGCAAAAACACAAAAATTTAAAATAAATCTTTTAGAATAGGATATGCAAATTTATTAACAGGTTAAATAAGATCTTTAAGAAAATTTGTATGTGTGTTCCCTTTGTGCATATGGTAAGTTGGAGAATAACTTTTAGGAGTAGATCTCTCTTCCCATGGGCTCTGGTCATTGGGCTTATGTAGCAAACGCTTTGACTGGATGAGCTGTCTCGCCAGCTCAGGTCATGCTTTAAAGTAGTAATTTTAAGGTAGAGAGCATTCCTTCAGTGACTAGGAGAAATATAGAAGTAAAAATTCTATTATTTACCTGTCCTCCAGGGACTTTGTAGGAATATATGGCACACCTAGAAGCCACAGGGATATTCAGGGATCAAGAACTACCTTGGTTTCCCTTGTCCCTGGTGAGTTTAAAGGAAGTAGTCATGAGCCCCAGATGATCACTCTGGCAGATCTGCACAGTCTACTGGTATGAGGTCAGCAGGGTCCTGGGTCAAGCAAGCTAGATCTAGGGAGCTGGTCTTCATAAGAAGTTATGGAAAGCACATATCAGGATTGCCCACAGTGAGAAACTAGGAAGGAAGGGAGAACTGGAAACTCAGGGTGACTGAGCCCTACTTGTGGTATGAGAGAATGGTAACCATTCACAGTGGGTACCATGGCAGCGTAGACTTACAATTCACTGTAGAACTCAGTCTTGTTAAATCTGTGATTTGAATTTGTGATGCATGCAGTTGATGTGTTAAGGTCTGTTACAATGTGAAAGGAACAAATGAGTTCATTGCTGACAGTCATTGGTCCTGCTGATAAGCGTATTTGTTTGCATTTCAAATTGAGAGAGCCAGGTGTGATGGTGTAAGCCTTTAATCCCAGCCCTTGGGAGGCAGAGGCAGGTGGTTCTCTGTGAGTTCAAGGCCAGCCTAATCTCAAAGTGAGTTCCAGGATAGCCAGAGCTGTTACATAGAGAAGCCCTGTCTCAAAAACAAAAGAAAAAGAAAAAATGGAGAGATATGCTATATTTTACATAGTTATTGAAACTAATGATGGATTTCCCCCAGTATCACTCATGTATTCACAAGCCCCCTTTTTCCACCCCAAATCAGTGTGGACCTGAGGCTGAACACTTACTCCTCGCCCTCTTGTATCAGGCAGAGGGTTTGCTGATAGACAGGTGTCAGCTCTGAGATTTGCTGCCTTTGCTCTGCCCCTCCACAGCCTGCTCTTGTGACCCAGTCCTGGGCCCATCCCTCTGGGCAGTGCATTCGTTCTGGGTCCTCATTTCTGTATCTCAGCTCATAGTCGGACTGCGAGTCGTTGTTTTTCAGAACTGCCATTTGGCTTCAGAAGAAAGGACTGCCATTTGCAAAAACTAGCAGAGGGAGCCCAGTTGTTTTGGGGGCAGGGGCCAGGCCGTTTCTCCCCTGAAGGAGGCTAAGAACGAGAGCTCATGTTCAGGGTGTCTCTCTAGCACAGAAATGCACCTGCTAGTACCTGTCCCTGTCCCATGGATGCCTGACGCTTCCTGTGTCTATAGGAAAGCAGACTCTCAGGTGGAAAGACTGCTGTGGAGAATCTTGTCACTGCCCCGTAACCTCTTCCCTTCTTCCCTCCTCCAGGGCAAGCTGGCTTCCTTTTTCCTGTCTCGGTTAGATGCCTTGAACCCTCAGCTCCAACAGGTAAAGGGAAGGGAGAGGCACAGAGCCCAGGGGTTCTGACCTGGGCTATCTTTTAGGGCTCATTCTTAGGCATTATTTGTTAGAGCATTTGGACCCTCTTCTTGCTTTCTCCCTATTAACGTACACAATTCCTGCTTTCGTTCTCTTGGAGACTCGTGCCTCCCTGTTCCTTGAGCTCTTGTTGATCTGTATCTCTGGCGTTAGTGGGGTGGGAGACCCAGGGCTGAGCTAGTTCCTTTCTGACCAGCTTTCCGCCCTTTTGCAGTTGGCCTGTGAGTGTTACTCCAGGTTGCCCTCTTTAGGTGCTGGCTTTTCCCAGGGTCTGAAGCACACAGAGAACTGGGAGCAGGAGCTGCACAGCCTGTTGGCCTCGTTGCACAGCTTGCTGGGGACCCTGTATGAGGGAGCAGAGACCGGTAGGGGCTTTGTGCTCAGGAGATGGATGGGCTTCCATGGGCTGTGTGGCAGAAGGGAACAGGAGGGTGGTCCAGAGAGGCAGGACAGTGGGTTTCTGGGCATCAGGGATGAGAAGATAAGCGGGTCATCTACCACAAACGAGAAAGGATGGGGCCTGGAGAGATGGTTCAGTGGTTCAGAACCCTGACTGCTCTTCCAGAGGACCGGGGTTTGCGTCCCAGAACCCCCCTGGCAGCTCACACAAGTGAAAAAGGGGGGATGGGGGAGAGACAGAGTGTACAGGTGCTTGTGTTGCTGCCCAGCTCCTGTGCAGAGTGAAGGCCCTGGAGTAGAGATGCTGCTCTCCCAGTCAGAAGACAGTAATACTCATGTCCTCCTCCAGCTTCGGCAGAGGTTTTCAGGACTGGCCCGTTGCCTGGGGCTCATGCTCAGGTGTGTAGGTATTGGAGGGACTGGTCTTGGGGCTGGAGAAGTTGAGGTGGGTGTTTGGAGTCAAGCTGGGGTGACTGCTCTGAGGTTCTCTTTGCTCTGGTTCTCTAGCTCTGAGTTTGGGGCTCCTGTGTCCGTTCCTGTGCAGGAAATCTTGGACCTCATCTGCCGGATCCTCAGCATCAGTAGCAAGAATATCGTGAGTGGACTTTGTCTTCCACTTGTAGCCTTGCCTGGGACCCTGGGCATCTGGACAGCACCCACAGTGTCATCTCTGAAACTTTGTCCCTGACACGTGTGTGGCTGTCAGTGGACTCGCTCCCACAGAGCAGAGCCACCTGTGGTCAGTGCAGAGAGTGAATTTGGGGGTGAGCCATGGCATTGTTAAAGGGCTCAGCTATCCTCTCCTGCAAGGTGGGAGACGAGTTTGGGTCGAGTTGGGCCAGGGAGTGGGTCTGTGTTGTCCAGTCTGACCCACCTGCTCTCCTTCTGTCTTTCTCTGGTTCTTCTTTCCTTTTTCCATCCTTCTTTTGCTGACTTTTTCTTCAGAACTTGCTTGGAGATGGTCCCCTCAGGCTGCTGCTGCTGCCCTCTATCCACCTGGAAGCCTTGGACTTGCTCTCGGCACTGATCCTTGCGTAAGTGGGATGGTCATGGTGTGGCGAGGGCACGAACCTACTGGAAATGAAGGCCACTGTTCCATCCTCTGCCCCCAGGTGTGGAGGCAGACTCTTGCGTTTTGGGGCCCTGATCAGCCGCCTGCTTCCCCAGGTCCTCAGCACCTGGAGTACCGGGAGGGATACTCTGGCTCCAGGCCAGGAGAGGCCCTACAGGTAATTGTCCAGGAAGAGGATAGAGTGGAGAGGGTGGTGAGAATGCGTGGGTGGCCCAGGAGCTCTGGCATGTCGGTCCTTATTCATACCCTGCTCTCCTTGCTCCTGCTCCAGCACCATCCGGACAAAGGTATATGCTATCTTAGAGCTGTGGGTGCAGGTTTGTGGGGCCTCAGCAGGGATGCTCCAGGGAGGAGCCTCAGGAGAGGCCTTGCTCACCCACCTACTCAGTGACATCTCTCCACCAGCGGATGCTCTGAAGGTGAGTGAGACCTTGGCTCCTCTTCCCCCAGCTCCTGTGTCTGTTTCCTGACTGTCCTGACTTCCTGTTTGCCTGTACGCATGACTATGTTTCCTTTTACCACAAGTTGTGTGGTCCCAGAGGAAGCTCCGATGGAGGTTTGCAAAGTGGGAAGCCAAGTGCCCCGAAGAAGCTAAAGCTCGACGTGGGAGAAGCTTTGGCCCCCTCCAGCCACAGGAAGGGAGACAGGAACGCCAACAGCGATGTGTGTGCCGCTGCACTGAGAGGTGGGTCCACGGGAAAGGAGGGGCCGAGCCCAGTTGGCAAAGGAGAGCATGCAGGAGCAGACAGTCGGGCCGCCCTTAGATTGGGGGTCTGGTAGTCTTTCCTGATCTCCCAAGGTCTCAGTTGAATTTACTCAAGCACTTGACACGTGCACTGTGTGTGCCAGGGACAGTACGAGCACTTGGGGAAGCCATGGATCCATGCCAGTGGAGGTCACGTACCCTGAAGAGCAGGATGCTTGGGGCTTCTCTGCATCCAGTGCATCTGGGAATGTAGGCAGCAGTTAAGTGAATGCCACACAGTTAGTTAGTCGATGCCTTTCCTTTGGGTCCATGTATTCTTACTATCTGCTATCTCCTTGTCAAGGTGAGGCCAGTTCTCCTCAAGTACATACAGATAGACATCGATAATGTCTTACCTGCATTATCTGTCATCCCCATTTTATACCAGTGGAAGAAAACCGAGGGGGTAAATGCCTTGCCCAGGGTAGGCAGTGGCAGAACTGGGTGTTCCTTCCTGTTGGTCTGTGTGTCTTCGCATTTCAGTCTGCCTCTGACACGCCATTCTGTTCTCAGGCCTCAGCCGGACCATCCTCATGTGTGGGCCTCTCATCAAGGAGGAGACTCACAGGGTTAGTGGAGGTGGTCCTCATGGCGTCTGGGGAGGGGGCCACTGCCCTGGGTACTTGGGAGTGTTTACCCCAGAGGTGGGCCCGTTAAAACCTGGGAACAAGGCCCTGGCCTTGAAGGGTTGGGTGGTCTTGGTGACATTTCTAGACTCACTGTCTTCTTTTCAGAGACTTCACGATCTAGTGCTGCCCCTGGTCATGAGTGTCCAGCAGGGCGAGGTCCTCAGCGGCTCCCCTTACAACAGTGCCTGCTGTCGCCGGGAGCTCTACCGCCTGCTGCTGGCCTTACTGCTGGCGCCTTCCCCTCGCTGCCCACCTCCTCTGGCCTGCGCCCTGAAGGCTTTCTCTCTTGGCCAAGAGGAAGATAGTCTAGAGGTAATTGCTCACTGGCCAGATCTTTCTTTGATTCCGGGGGTTCTTTTGTTCTGATGCTTGCCGCGTGAGACCCTGTGTTCCTGATGCTCTGGCCCTCTCTTCCTTCCGTAGGTTTCCTCTTTCTGCTCCGAAGCATTAGTGACCTGTGCTGCTCTCACACACCCCCGAGTTCCTCCCCTGCAGAGCTCAGGCCCTGCCTGCCCCGCCCCTGCCCCCGTTCCTCCTCCTGAGGCCCCATCTCCGTTCAGGGCTCCCCCCTTCCACCCTCCGGGTCCCATACCCTCCATAGGTGCGATGCCATCTCCAGGCCCGGCACCTCCCGCGGGCCCCTTGCCCTCGGCAGGCCCCATTCCCACACTAGGCTCCATGTCCTCGGCTGGCTCTGTGCAGTCCACAGGCCCAGTGCCCTCTCGCCCCGGGCCTCCAGCAACAGCCAACCACTTAGGCCTCTCTGTCCCGGGCCTGGTGTCTGTCCCACCCAGGCTCCTTCCTGGCCCTGAAAACCACCGTGCAGGCTCCAGTGAGGATCCTGTCCTTGCTCCTAGTGGGACCCCTCCACCTAGCATACCTCCAGATGAAACTTTTGGTGGGAGAGTACCCCGGCCAGCCTTCGTCCACTATGATAAAGAGGAGGCGTCTGATGTGGAGATCTCCTTGGAAAGCGACTCTGATGACAGTGTGGTGATTGTACCCGAGGGGCTTCCATCCCTGCCACCTCCACCACCATCAGGCAGTCCTCCCCCTGTGGCTCCCGCTGGCCCACCAACAGCCTCCCCTCCTGTGCCAGCCAAGGAGGATTCTGAAGAACTGCCTGCAACTCCAGGGCCTCTACCGCCCCCTCCGCCCCCTCCCCCACCTGTTTCTGGTCCTGTGACACTTCCACCACCCCAGCTGGTCCCTGAAGGGACTCCTGGAGGAGGAGGAGGAGGAGGAGGAGGAGGAGGAGGAGGAGGACCCACAGCCATGGAAGAAGATTTGACAGTTATTAATATCAACAGCAGTGATGAAGAGGAAGAAGAGGAGGAGGAAGAGGAGGAGGAAGATGAAGATGAGGAGGAAGAAGAAGACTTTGAGGAAGAGGAGGAAGATGAAGAAGAGTATTTTGAAGAGGAAGAGGAGGAAGAGTTTGAGGAGGAATTTGAGGAGGAGGAAGGTGAATTAGAAGAGGAAGAGGAGGAGGAGGAGGAAGAGGAAGAAGAGTTGGAAGAGGTAGAAGAGTTTGGTTCGATAGGGGGAGAGGTAGAAGAAGGTGGACCTCCACCCCCAACACTGCCCCCTGCCCTGCCACCTACGGACTCCCCGAAAGCACAGCCCGAGGCAGAACCCGAACCTGGGCTCTTATTGGAAGTGGAAGAGCCAGGGGCAGAGGAGGTGCCAGAGCCTGAGACGGCTCCCACCCTGGCCCCCGAGGTGCTCCCCTCCCAGGAGGAGGTGGAGCAGGAGGGGGGGAGCCCTACAGCAGGGCCTCCTCAGGAGCTTGTTGAAGAAGAGGCCTCTGCTCCTCCTGCCCTGCTGGAAGAGGGGACTGAGGGTGGAGGTGACAAGGTGCCACCCCCACCTGAGACACCTGCAGAAGAAGAGATGGAGGCAGAAGCAGAGGCTGCAGCTCCCCAGGAGAAGGTGAGGGTCAGCCGGGAGGGCCGGGGTGGGGGGTGGGGGGGAGTGGCCGACCGGCAAAGACCGCAGTTGCTTACGTAAAGGGAGGCTTTGCTCCAGCCTGCCCTCACCTCCTGTGCGTGTGTGACTTTGAATTTTGTGTCTTTGTCCCTGAAAGGAGCAAGACGACACGGCGGCCATGCTGGCTGACTTCATCGACTGTCCCCCTGATGATGAGAAGCCACCCCCTGCCGAGGAGCCCGACTCTTAGCCCCCTCTGCACCCTGACACTTTGTATCCAATAAAATTACCTCTGTAGATATTTATGTTGCTCTTGGCTCTGGCCACACTGGTCCCGGACTGGAGCCTGAGTGAGTGCTGGGGTTTACTGCCTCCTCTGTAGCTGGCTGTTGTCTTCACTGGCCTGAAGAAGAACCTTGGCTTCAAGAAGTGGCTAACTGTCCTGTCAGTCAGTGTTGGAGTTTTCAGTTCTTGTCCTCTGTTGTTTTCTGCAGGAGCTTGCCATGTGGTCCAGGCTGGCCGTGAATTCATCATCTTGTGTCAACTTCCCTTGTCCCAAAGCCCCCCCCCCAATCCCACCCCTCTGCTTTCTAATGTCACGTGAGCTGAATTGACTGTGGGTGGTGCTACAGAGAGCTGTGTTTTGCTTCTGAGTTTGTCGTGCAAGGCTAGCATTTTGAGGTTAGCAGTTGAACTTGAATAGGTTTAAAAAAAAATCCCCAAGTTATTTTGAAAAATTTTAACCCCCCAGGGAAATTGTTAGAATACTTAACCTCTTCCTAGACTCACCAGTTATCAGTATTTAACTATATTAGCTTTTCTCTTACCTCCATAGATCTGTATCTATAGATAGACCTGTATACACTTATATAATCTTAGGCATCTGTATTACGTTGTTGAACTCAGTAAGTTGTAGGCATCATGACCTTTGTCCCCTAGATCTTCGGTGTTACTTGAGATTAAGAACATAATACTGGGTGGGCACTGGTGGCACATGCCTTTAATCCCATCACCAGGCAGGATCTCTGAGTTTGAATCCAGCCTGGTCTACAGAGCAAATTCCAATACATCCAGAGCTATATAGAGAACCCTATTTTGAAAATTAAAAGAAGGAAAGAAAAAAACCCTAACACTGGAGGTTGGAGAGATGGTTCAGCAGTTAAAAGCAGTGGCTGCTTTTCCAGAGAACTCAGGTTCAGTTTCTAGCACCCACAGGGCAGCCCACAGCTGCCTGTAACTTTAGTTCCAGGGGATCTGACACCTGGTCTCCATGGATACCAGGCTAACAAATGGTACACAAACATATATGCAGGTAAAACACCTATCCACATAACTTAAAACACACCGACACCCCTACAATCAAACAACCATGGCTGGAAGTACTCAGTTGTAGAGGACGCGTCTAGTGTGCATGAAACACTGGCCTCCACCCCCAGCCCTCATGGCGCTGCTCAGCAACACACCACAGTCAGGCATGCTGACGCACACTTGTGATCTCAGCACACAATGCTAGAGGCTGGGGGATCAGAAGTTAGTCACTTGGCTGTATTGTGAGTCTGAGGCTAGCCTGGGTTACAGGAGACCCTATCTCAGCCCCCACACCCAAACAGTCTAAATAACAAAACAATTACCAAACCTAAGAAAAGCCCCAGCAATGCGTTAGTCAGGTGGTCCTTGACTTCAGAGTTTGACGTGACAGAGTTAAAACAGTAAAGATGACTAATGTTTCCACTTTTAGTCCAGTATTCAGTAAATTGCATGAGATAACTCCTGATTACCAAATAGACTTTATGCTGGATGCTTTGCCCAGCTGTCAGTGTTGTGAATGTGCTTCAGTAGGCCAGGCTATGATATTGGGTAGATTGGGTGTAGTAAGGGGAGCGTCTTCAAGCTTATGATGGGTTTATTGGGGGTGTAATTCTATTGTCAGGAAGGTTGTATCGGCCAGATGGTGACAGTCACAGTTACTCATAAAATTCATGGCTGGTATTGTCCCCCACTGTGGGTCAAGAGTTTATTTGCTGGAGATGCCCATGTAAGGATTACTAATGGCGATACTCTAGTGATTCTCTTGGAAAGAGCCTGGTACCTGGAAACTGCCATAGGAATAGACTAGAGCAGGGTTTGTCTGGTTTACATTATATTCTGGGTAGATAACATGTTACTTCAAGAATTCCTAGAAGGTTTGTTGAGAAGTCTTCTGACCTCTCTCTCTATTAGGTTGTCTCCCAGAACAGTTGACTCAGTGTTGATGTATTCTAGAGATGTGTACATTTGTAAGCAATTTTGTATAAACATGCTTTTTTAAATTGTATGTAATTGATAGTAATGACGAGGCACCAGGCCTGTCCCCTGTCCCCTCTTGACACTTCCATTCTTTCTTATTGGCAAACACTCACTCCAAAGATGCTATAACCAGGTCTCATAGTTTTATAACAGCATCTTCTACTGATATATGTGTATTTGTTGGGGGGGGGGGCAGGGGACATCTACAAGAGGTCACAAAGATGGTACAGATGAGTAGAGGTGACACAGGTCTGTTCACCCCCTTTCCCTCTGTGGTTCCAACTTACCAGATTACAACACAGTATTAAAACCAGTCATCTGGTGTTACAGTGATGAGCCATGCTTTCTGGTCTGGAGGGATGGAAGTCCTTCCCAGCCTTCACACTATTTGCAGTCCGGAGATGTGGTTGCTGACAAATAATAAAATCTATGTTAATGCAATGGGAAAGTAAAGCAAGGAAAGGAGGTTTAGTTTTGTATGTGAGTGATTTTGTTTGTTTTTCAAGCAAGTTGAATTAGAACGTTGCTCTGTATACCAGTGAAGTATATCCCTAATGTGTGTGTGCACACGCATGTGCAGGTCCTGCAGTGGCTAGAAGTGTAGTGTCTTGTGGAGCTAGAGTTACCAGGGGGGTGTGAGTCACCTGATGCAGTGCTGGGAATTGAACTCTGGTTCTCTGGAAGGACAGTAAGTGCTCTTGACTGTTCAGCTGTCTCTTCAGCCTGGCAATATTTAAAAGCCTTGAATGAGATTATTGGAAGGATCTTATGTGTTTCCAAAGACTTTGATGATGCCATGTTCTTTTAATATTAATACTTTTATGGTTTTAGTTTTTGGCTTTTAAATTTTTTAACTAGTGCAAAGTATAAGGTACAAATTAAATCTTAGTATTTTATCCAAATGCCATTTTGGAAATAAGCATCTTTGCATACTTTGAAAGCTGCCACCCCTCTATATATATCTAGATAGATAGATAGACAGACAGACAGACAGATAGATAGATAGGTAGGTAGATAGGTAGATAGGTAAGTAGATAGGTAGATAGGTAGTTGGAATTCCTATCTAGGTTTATTTCTTGTGTTCTGTTTTCATTGATCTATGTACACACTTATTGTGCTTTTATGATGTGTCTAAAGATCTGATAGGATGAGTAGAGTAGTTTTTCTTTCTTTCTTTTTTTTTTTTTTTCCTTTTTTTCCCCTCGAGACAGGGTTTCTCTGTGTAGCTTTGCGCCTTTCCTGGAACTCACACTGTAGCCCAGGCTGGCCTCGAACTCACAGAGATCTGTCCGCCTCTGGAGTGCTGGGATTAAAAGTATGCGCCACCACTGCCCAGCGTTTTTTTGTTTTCTAAGGCAGGGTTTCTCTGTGTAGCTGCCGTGGCTGTCCTGGAACTTGATTTGTAGACCAGGTTGGCCTTGAACTTACAGGAATCTGCCAGCCTTTGCCACCTGAGTGCTGGGTTTATAAAGGCATGCACCACAAACTGTTTTTTGTTTTTGTTTTTTTAGATTTATTTTATGTATATTGGTATTTTGCCTGCATATATATCTGTGCATGATGTTTTTGCCTGGTGCCCAGACAGGTCAGAAAAGCATGTCAGGTCTACTGGAAGTGGGGTTATAGACAGTTGTGAGCTGCCATGTGGGTGCTGGGAATTGAACTTCAAAAGAACAGCAAGTGCTCTTAACTACTGAGCCATTTTTTTTTTCTGTAAGATTTATTTATTATGTATACAGTGTTCTGGCATGTATGCCTGCCTGCCAGAAGAGAGCACCAAATCTCATTACAGATGGTTGTGAGCCACCATGTGGTTGCTGGGAATTGAACTGAGGACCTCTGGAAGAGCAGCCAGTGCTCTTAACCTCTGAGCTATCTCCAACCCCCAACTACTGAGCCATTTTCTTCAGCCTGGAAGAGTAGATTCTTAAGGTGTGTTACCTTGGCTTATGAGGGGAAAGAGTACTTGGTAAGGGCCAGACTGGGACAACAGTTGTTGATTATATGGTCTCTCAGGCTAGGCCGGGGGTTCTGGGTTGGTAGTGAAGGGAGTAATGACAGTCTGTGGGCTACATCAAGCTCTGCATTAGACTTAGAGTGGGCTGTCCAGAGGAGGGAGTGTTAGGATAGTTAAGTTGTTTATGTGTTCAGTAATCATTCTGGATGGGTTAACAAGTCATATTGTCGAGAGATTTCTCTGGGATGCTGCACACTTCTCAAAATATAGGCCACAACATTTGGAAGTTAGAAGGCTGATTTTTAGATTCATCGGACATGTAGAAAAAAAAAAAAGTCATGAGTGTGTAGCCCAGGGGGGAGCACTTTGCTTGATTCCACAGCACCACCAAACCAACAAAAACCGACCACGTGGAGCAACCAGACTGCCGTCTTAGGGCCCTTCAGCTTTATCCCCAGGGGAGGACATGGTTTCACAGAAGCAGAGATAGCAGAGGAGGTACAAGGGGGAGTCACGTGGTGTGTCTGTGTGTCTTGTATATTATTAAAGGACCCGCCTTAATAATATACTTCCCAGGGGCTCAGAAGAGAAACTACAAATGGTGAGAACTATTTTCGGGAAAAGAATCCAAGTACACCATGCTCTTTGTCTACTTTATTCCTCAGGGATAACATCCTATCTGCACAGCCTCAGTTCTGTTCTCATGTCTGGCTCCTTTCTTGCCTATATTTATATTTCTATATTTATCTACTGCTCCCTCTAAGTTCTATCTTAATTCTCATCTTAATTCTGCCTCATCTAGGTTCTCATCCATCTACTTCCTTCCCGTCTTAGTTCCTCTCCCATCTTCTTCCTCATCTTGTTCCCCATCTGGCTCTTCCTCATCTTCCATCTTGTTCCTCTAGTCTTCTCTTTTAGCCCTTCAATCTAGTTCTTCCCATCTAGTTCGTCCCTCTCCAGTTCTTACCCATCTAGTTCTTCTGTTCTCTTTTTTTTTCTCTCTCTCTCCTCCTCTCAGTCTCCTTATTCTCAGTTCTCTCCAAGTCTCCCAGGAATCCAGTTATAAACCCAAGCAATAGCAATCCTCTGACAAAGCAAGGTCACCAGGCTTGAATTCTTATGGGGTCATAAAGGCAGGTAAGAATTTTCTTAGACAGTGACCGCCAGGCTTTCTGTTACAACCCAAAGGGGAGTGGTAAAGGAGGAGGTCAATTGAGAGCTAATGATCGGTTAGTATATGAAGAAGGGGATCTGTGTGTGAAGTCTAAATTCCTAGAAGTAGTTAGGTAAGAAGTTAGGAGTCTATAATGTTAGTAATAGGAAAAGAGGGTCTCAGATTGCACAATAAGGCTATCTGCCTGATCTAGGGAACAGGTGTTTCCACAAGGGTGTTACCTTAGTTCAGGAGATTGTTTGACCTTGGATGCTTGATAGGTATTTTAGATGAATACACTGTTAGAAGTTCTTGGAAGCACTCATAGCATTACAAGAAAATCACTGTAGGAACCAGCTAATATATACACAAAAGCTAAAATATCACCAAGACTTCTTTATTAAGCCATGGCTTGACCTTTGGAGAAGTCCTTGACTTTTCCAAGTAGTAGCTTATATGATAGTAGCTGAATTCCATTGTTTTCCTGAGGCTTGCAGCATGTGTTTGTGTTTAGCACACACAATTCAGATCTATACCTTCTAACTAAAAAGATACCATTCAAACAAGAACGGCACAAATGTCAGATGGAGATTCCAGTTGTGGCAGAATTGGTGGACACTCAGGCTCACCCCAATTATCTAGCCACGTTATTTTCAGTGGCCTTGACCACTGAAAAGTGATGCAGACAAAGTCTAGTTGCTTGTGTCACGTGAGTTCTTACAGATGAGGCTGCACGGGGTAACAGCTGCAGTGGGCACACTCTTCATGCTTTGTGGTTTGGTGGCAGCAGACACGTGAAGAAGTAGATGGGCAGGGGAGCTAGGAATTGACTGGATTGCAGGCGGAACAAAAAACATTTGGGATTGGTTGTTGCCGAGTCATTAATTGGCAGTCAGTTCAGTAGAAAACTGAATTAAACTATTATAAAGCAGGATTTCAGGAGCTACTGTCCTATTGTCTTTCGTGATGCCAGTACAATGACTTAAAATATCTTTATTTTTAATAATTTAATCAGAGTCATTTTTGTGTGTGTGTTCTTCTGAGATGATCTTACAGTGGTCTGGAGCACTATGTAGACCAGGCCAGCCTTGAACTCACAAAGATCTGCCTGTCTGGGATTGAAGGTGTGCCCTTCCCTCGATGCTTCTTGGAGACACTCCTCTCCTACCCCCCTGGCTGAGATGTCCTGGTCACCCAGGAACTCTCTTTGCCATCATCCTTGGTGGCTTCTACCTTTTCTGCTTCCTGGACTGTGATCCTCAGGTTCTTTATGCCAGCAGAGCACAGCCTCCAGTAACTTCTTGAGAAAGGATGTGTAGGAGGCAGATGGCTTAGTTCTCCATGTTCTGGGAGTGTTCTTTCCCTCACATTTCCTTGACTGGTTGGTCAGATACAGGGGTGTGTGTCCAGAAACTAATGTCCCTCAAAATTCTGTAGACATGTCCTCATTTTTCTAGCGTCTAGTTTTGCAATTGAGGAGTCTGATGTCATTTGACTCAGTTTTCATGTGGTCTATTTCCTTTCTGGATGCTTTTGGATTTTTGTTTGTTGTGGCAGTATTCTGAGAGTCCATACTGTTGGCATCTGATGGGTTAATTCAACCGCAGCTAATATCCTCAGTTCTTATTTACAAGTTTCCCTCCCTTTCCTCCCCTTCTCTCATCCAGGAAATACTGTCCCTTCAATGCTTTATTTCAGAGACACTCACTGGTTTTTCTTACTGTTTCTCCCTTATTTTCTATTTATTTGTCCTTTTTCTGGGAGATTTCAACAACTCTCTCTGAGGCATCTTTAGAAATTTATCTTCTGCAATCAAATTTTTATTTCTGAGACCTGACACATACATTCTCTTTCTCACTGTCTTCCCCTCCCTCAGTCCCTTCTTCCCTCCTTCTTTCCTTCCCTCCTTCTTCTTGTTCCTGTAATATCCTCTTCTAGGCAATGTCCTCTTTTCTTATCTCTTCATGCTTTAATGATAGTGTAAAAGGTTTTCTTCTTCTCATCTCTCTAAGTTTCCTTCCTGCCTGGGTTCCCTATTGCATACTCTCCTCACCTCTTTGGTGATGCTTGCCTTTTGTTTTTGAAGTGAGGCTCTAGGATATGATTATTTGTAAGTGTGTATGTATTAGTGGGACTTTTTACATTTATTTGTGTGTGTGTGTGTGTGTGTTTTCCAGGCATAAGCCACTGTGTCACTGAGGGTATGTGATACCTGTATTTCTATGGATATGGATTCCTAATTGTCAACACAGCAGTGTTGAGAGGCAGCATCTTTGGATGAGTAAGCTGCAAGGCTACATGCTTTCCCTTGCTATAAAACCACACGTTATCCCTTGACAATGGTTTCCCATAGGCTTCTACTGAAGGCTTGAGCCATAGCTGGTGATGCTATTCTGGGGACTTTGGTAGGTGAGGCCGATTTAGAGTATGTGGGTCACCGAGAGCATGTTCTTGAGGGCTGTGTCCTATCCCAGGCCCTTTTGCTTCCTGTCCAATGCACAAGTGGCCTCTGTCACATGCTCTGATTGCCACTGTGTTCTGTCCCATCATGGGCAGAACCTGTGGAACCAAGGACTGTTAGCTGAAACCTCTGAAACTATGAGCCAAAATACATCTTCCTTCTCACATTGATTCTGTCAAGTATGCAGTCCCAGTGATTTAACTCCTAACACACCACACAAATTATTTCCTCGAGGACTGACCATGTGAGGAAGGATAGGACATAGCTTCTAGACCCTGAGCCTCAACCTACTCAGCCAGGTGCTGTTCACATTCCTTCAGTAGGGTTGCCTCGGACCCTTCTCCAGGGCCCTCTTGGAGTAACATTTTCTGGTTCTTTCTAGTTGCTTAGAGATCTGTTTTTCTCCCATTCTTTCCATGATGACTATTGCTCGACCTAAATAATATATAGCTGTTGTTGGGTGGGGGCTGGGAAAAACACTGAAGGTGGTCTGGGGAAGCAATACACCCCTATACTTGATTTTACCTAGTTGCTTTACATTCTTCTACCTCCACAAAGTAGAGGACCATTGGCCAGGCATGGCCTGTGTGCAGCTGGCATGTCTTGTGTATAGGATCTGTCTCCTTGAAGCCAAAGGGCCTGTGGTCTATGTCAACACTTTTG
Organism: Peromyscus maniculatus bairdii; assembly: GCF_049852395.1. NCBI lineage: Eukaryota > Metazoa > Chordata > Mammalia > Rodentia > Cricetidae > Peromyscus > Peromyscus maniculatus. The sequence goes on along the minus strand of NC_134859.1, from coordinate 55,081,250 downwards.
CAATAAGTAGGTTTGTTACTCTATCCATGTTCCCCCCCTTCCCATTTTTGGCTTCTGTATGTCTGTTCTAGTTATCTATTTTGTGATGAATCATCCTAAAATGTAATGAATTAAAACATTCACAGTGATTGAATCATTGTCTTTTACAGTTCTGATGGGTTTGGGACTCAGCTAAGTTACCTACATGGGGACTCTCATTTGGCTGTGATTAGACAGTGGCTGAGGGCATAGCCAACTCAGAGGCTTCTTGACTCACATATGGTTGATACTAACATTCAACTGAGATTTTTTTGTTGTTTTGTTTTTCGAGACAGTGTTTCTCTATGTAGCCTAGCCTGATTGTCCTGGAACTCACTCTGTAGACCAGACTGGCCTCAAACTCAGAGATCTGCCTGTCTCTGCCTCCCGAGTGCTGGGATTAAAGGTGTGCGCCGCCCCACCTGGCTCAACTGGGATCTTAAGTTAGGATTGTCAGCTGAAACCCAGGGTTTTGTCATAGGGTCTGTGTATTGTACCAGGCTTTTTCTTCTGGGCGCCACCCAGCTCCCAAATCATGACACAGAAACTTCTTGTTAGTTTTGAATGTTCAGCCTAACTTAGTCTCATTCCTGGCTAGCTCTTTTAACTTAAATTAACCTGTTTCTCTTTTTCTACCTTTTGCCTCGGGCCTTTTTACTTTCCTTCTGTGCATCTCACTTTCACTGCTTCTCATGTCTGGCTGGCTGGCGGCTGCCTGGCTTCTGGCCCCAGGTGTCTCCCTTGGTCTCTCCTCCTCCTCTCGTTCTTCTCTCTCTCATTCTTAGATTGCTCCTCTTATTTATCCTCTCTGCCTGAAAGCCTTACCTATCCTTTCTCCTGCCTAGCTATTGGCCATTCAGCTCTTTATTAGACCAATCAGGTGCCTTAGGCAGGCAAGGTAAAACAAATATAACACAACTTTACATAATTAAATACACACAGCATAAACAAATCTAACACATCTTTGCCCAGTTAAAATAGTATTCCACAACAGTGTGTCTTCCTCGCATGGTTCCAAGAGTGAACATAGTAAGACAACAGTAAGATGAAAGGGATTGCATGACTGGTCTCAGAAATCACAGAGCATTCCATCTATTGAGCTCTACTGCTGAGTGTCAAAAGTCAGGCGCATGAAGAAGGGGAGATAGAGGCTCCTCAAGGAAGGAGCATCTGTCACATAAGGGAACACGAGATGCTGTATGGGTGGCCATACCTGGAAAACAATCTGTCACAATCCAGTCTCTGGCCACAAGTCACGTCCCTCCTACATGCAAGTGGCATTCAATTCCTTCTCAAAGTCATGATCTAATTAAGGCATCAGCTTAAGGTCCAAAGTCTCATCCAAGTGCAGACAAGGATCCCTGGGTATCTTTCTCAGGTAAAACTCTTTACTTCCTATGAGTTCTCTGTGGCTTCTTTTAGGAATTCATTAATTTGTGACATGAGTATAATGTATGTGTGTGAAGAGTGTCACACACATGCAGAGGTCAGAGGACACCCCTCAAGTGTCATTGCTCACCTTTCACCTTGACCTCCCATGTCTATGAAGCCAGGATGCCTGGCCCATGGGCTTCTAGAGAGTTTCAGATCTCTGCCTCTGGTTTTTACATGGATTCTGGGGGTCTCAACTTGGGTGGTCAGGCTGTGGGCAAGTGCCTTACCTATGTCTCCCGGGCCAACCTTTAGGATTTTAGTTTCCTTTTGTGAGTCATTCTTCTGCCGTGTTTAGTGGTGACTAGCTCTTAGTGTGATCCTTGCGGACAGAAGTCTGCAGGTCCAAAGCTTGCTTTTGTCTTTGTACTGTTCCTGTGCCTTTCAGTCCAAGCTTGGTAGTCATGAACAGACAGTAACAAAGTCAGGTTTGTACATGTTGTATGTCTCAGCTCTAATCCAGCCCGTCCGTTAAAACACTTAGGCATTTCTTTGTGGTGTCTTTTCTGGTTTGGATTGGAGTAGTCTTTTTAAAAGTTTTTTAAACAGGTGAGACAGCATCTTATGTAATTCAGGCTGACTTCAAACTTGTTATAATAGTAGAGGCTAGCCTTGAACTCATGGTCCTTCTGCCTCTTCCTTGGAAGTACTGGGAAAATACAGTCAAGCACCACCATGGCAGACTCATTGACCTTGATTTTCTCTGTTTCCAAGCATCCCCTGACAAGGTTAGGATTGTGTCTGTTTAAAGCAGTGATTCTCAATATGTGGGTTACCTAAGACCATTGGAAAGCACAGATATGTAACTTTACAATTCATAACAATAGTAAAATTACAGTTCTGAAGTAACAATGAAGCTAATTTTATGGGTGGGGTCACACGACATGAGGAACTGTACTACAGGGCTGCAGCCTTAGGAAGGTGGAGAACCACTGGTCTAGAGCATTATCTGGAAACTTCCTGAGGTTTAGCAAGTGATCTCACAGATCGTTGGCTTAATCTTTAGATCCTGTTTTCTGAAAATGCCCTAAACTTTATGTATGCCCAGAGGTCATTTCCCACTTTTGTTAACCTTCAATCCTCTAGAGTGACTTACAAGGGGAAATAACTATTTAGAACTTAGTGATCATTGGGTCGTTTAGATATAACATTTTATTTGAACTCATCCTTCACCTCTTACATGTCATCATAGTGAAAATCATGGTAATTGTAATATTGTGTCTTGAAATTTATTTGGATCATTGAGTTTATATGTTTCCATATCCCATGCTACTACGAGGGCCAATAATTTTAACTATTATGTCATAATGTTACATATGTAACAATAATTTCCACTGAATATGTAACTGTTTAGCTTTAAATTTTCTTTTGACTTACTAGTGTTATGTGTATGAGTGTCTTGCCTGCGTGTATGTGTGTGCATCATGTGCATGCCTGGTGCCTGAAGAAGTTGTTGGATCTCCTGGAGCTGGAGTTATGGATGGTTGTGAGGCACTGTGATGGTGCTGGGAACTGAACCCTGGTCCTCTGCAAGAGCAAGTGCTCCTAACCACTGAGCTGTTGCTCCCGTTCCACTGTCTTTAGCTTTTGATAATACTTTCCTTTAAGCCCTCAACACAGCTTCCTCTGGGGCCAATTCCATAATAAATTATGCTGAAAGTTGGAGGTTTTAAATCTTAACAATTTATTACCTCGAATGGCTTTGGGAATAACCTGGGAAAGAGGTTCTTGTTCAGGGTCTCATATGAGTGTAGTTGGATTGTGCCTGGAGCCAGCATCATCTTCCATGCTCCTATCGAGTGGTAGATGCGGACCATTGACTGTTCTTGACATGAGGCTTGTTCTCCTGTAGTGTGGTAGCTAAGTTCCAAAGAGCAAGGTGATATGGGGAACGGTTGTACGTGCCTGTAATTCCAGCACTTAGGAGGGTGAGGCAGGAGGAGCAGGAGCTCAAGGCCAGCCTTGGCTGCATGTTGAGTCTGAGGCTACTTTTAGGAGACGCTATTCTAAAAATACCAGCAATGAAGCAAGAACAAAACCAAAAGCAAGGTGAGAGACGTGTGTGGCCCAACAACCTGTTTTAACTTCTGTTGTGGTCTACAGGTGGACGAAGTCAAAAGAGTTCACTCAGGAAGAAGGGGATTGAAATTTATACTACTCAGTGGGAGAGAAGGCGACTCTCTAGGGGCTGGGGAGATGGCTCAGTGGGTAAGACTCTTGTTCTGCAATGTGAGGATCTGAATGAGGATCTCCAGAACAGGTGCAAAGCTGGACACAGCTGTGCACATCTGTAACCCCGGTGCTTATGACGAGATGGGGAGAGACAGGAGACAGGAGACTCTGGAAGCTCGAAGGCCAGCCGGGCTGTTGTAACAGGAGAGCATAAGCAGTATGGAGGGAGAGGACTGGCGTCTGAGGTGGTCCGCTGACCTCCACATGCACACCATGGCATGCACACACCTGCAAAGCCCCACCCTAGGATTAAATGAAGAATACCGTGTGGCATGGGGCATGTGAGGCAGCCATGTCTTGAATGTGCAGTCTGTCACAATGTCCGAGGTAAAGCTTGGTTTCCCTTTTTAAAGATTTATTATTTTATTTTATTGCGTGAGTGTTTTGCCTGCTTTGTATGTGTGCACCACATGTGTATCCACGGAGATTGGAAGACATCAGCTCTTCTGGAGCTAGAGTTACAGACAGTTGTGAGTCATCATATGGATGCTGGGAATTGAACTTGGGTCCTTTGCAAGAGCAAAAGGTGTTTCGAACTGCTGAGCCGCCTCTCCAGCTCCCAAGGTGAGGTTTTAGTCACCATCCTGGCCTTCCTTGTCGCATTAAAACGAAGAAGTGGGGCTGGGAATGTAGCTCAGTCGGTGGGGTGTTTGCCCGCATGCCCTGCGTCTCCAGCACTACAAAAAAGTTCTTAAAAACCGATAAATTCTTACCTTCAAAGTTCTACACTGTATTTCTAAGAAAAAGAGAAAAAAACTCAGGCACACAATTTATTAACTTTTTTTACTGAGCTTTTTTCATACGATATATTTTAATAATGTTTCCTCCCTCAACTACTACTACAAGATCCTCCCCACCTCTCTACGCACTCAACTTCATGTTTTCTCTCTCTTTCAAAAACAAAACAAAATCCCCCCAGAACCCCAATTCAAAACAAACAAAATCCAATAAGACAAAAAATGTCAAAACAGAACAAAAAACACCCTCCCTCTGAAAAAACATGGAGTTCCTTTTGTCTTGGTCAAAATTCCTGGGCATGTGATCTGTCCTGGAGTATGGTTGGTATATCCAGTGACACTCCATGGGAGAAAACAGATTTTTCTTTTGCCAGCAGGTGCCAATTAGAAATAACTCCTTGGGAGGGGTGGGATTTCGTGTCCACTTTCCCCTCTCAGTGCTGGGACTCTGTGGAAGTAGAACCTGCAAGTGTGTGTGTGTGTGTGTGTGTGTGTGTGTGTGTGCGCGCGCGCACACGTGCGTGCGTGCATACGTGCGTGCATGCATGCATGCGCTGTCACAGGGTCTGTGAATTCCTATGGATGTCAGTTCTGTTGTGTCTGAAAGATGCTGTGTCTTTGGTGTCATCCTTCACCTCTGGCTTTTACTGCCTCCCACCTGCGTCTGCCTCCTCTTCTGCACAGATTCCTGAGCCTTGAGTGAAGGGGTTTGATGAATATGTCCCATTTAGGACTGGGTACTCCAAAGTCTCTTATTCTCTGCACATTGTCATATAATTCATTTTGAAAGTGGTAAATATTAACTTTGTTCTTAATCCTTTGTGAGTTGTTCATGGTTTAATAAAAATTTTCATCCTGTCTATTGGCATTCAATATAGTTTATGTTAATTAAACTTAAAATATATATTTAAAATGTGACATATAGCTTGATCACAGGAGACACAATGATATGGCCAGTTTGGGTACCTGATACCCACCTTCTTAAGTGGAAACCCACATTTCAGGGTACAGGAACCTGGAAAAGAAGATCTTTGGGTCGAAAAGTGCTTAGTACCTCCCTTTATGTCACCACTCCACACTAGGACAGTCCCAGCTGTGCAGAACTGGGTAGCACAAGTGCCTAAAACATGGAGATGTGCCTTGCATTGAGCAACAGGGCTGAAGAAAACGGACCTCTAGAAGTTGGCAAGAGTAAGGAAATATTGAGCAGAAAAGAGGAACCTTGAGTTATTTGTGAATTTATACAAGTTCTGGGTTAACTGCAGAGATGTGCATGCAAAAAACAGATTAACAGTAGCACAGCAATCCGTGCCTTTGAGAGACTGAATCATGACATAAGCCGATATTTAGGTTCCAGACCACGAGAAAGGCACAGGTAGAGCAGATCTGGAGCAGCTTAGGCAAAGGTTTTGATACTGAAATCACAGAAAGCAAGATGGATGGTGAACTGGAACCTCACTATCGTGTGGCTTCCCCTGGGGAACGGGGATAAATATCTAATCACCTGAACCAGTGCACCACCAACCAACCAAAGAAATCATTAACTTTCTTGGAAAGCTTGGCAAACATGGGTGACTAAAAGACAGCCTCATTTCCAAGAAGCACCCCAGCATGGGTGACAACTCGCAAAGGAGTCAGTTTTCTTTCAATATGTGGGTCCCACATATCACACTCAGGTCATCAGGACTGGCATCAAGCATCTATAGCCACTGAGCCATCTTGCCTGCTCAAAAACACAGCTTTCGACCAACTTGTAGGCATCTATGTCTTATAGCTTTGGTGAACCTCGTGAACCTTGTAACATTTAGGAGCTTCTGAATTGGGTAAATTTCCTTTATTTCCTGGGCCTCTTATGTTTCATTCACTTCCTGAGTCTTATGAGCTTCCTTCCTCTCTCCAGGAGAGAGTATTTTAGTTCAGAGGAAATAGCTCACAAAACAAAACATCAACATTCTCCAGAAAATTTGATGGGACTGAGAATCTCTCACTATAGTTTTCAAAATGTCCAGGATATAATTCAAAGTATTTCATATAAAAAGAATTGGGAAGATTGGTCTAATTCTTAAGAAAAAGTCAGTTAACAGAAGCCAGCCATGAAATGACGTACGTCCTAGATTGTTAGACAAAACTAGAGCAGCTGTTAAAACCATTCTGCGAGGTAACGATACTGGACAGACGTTCTCAAGACCAGTGGAGCTCGATGGAGATTTTAGAGCTGATGAAAACAATGTAAAATTTCTCCAGGGTGACTCAGTAGTGAAATGGAGATGACGAATTTCAAGTGGATGAAAATAGGGGAAAATGAATCAAGAAATAATAAACTGTGGCTCTGTGATCTCTGGGACAATACTAAAATGTCTGGCCACCACATCACTGAGGTCCCCGAAGAGAAGAGAACAAAATACAGAATGGTTTTTGAGCAAATAGTGATGGGAACTCTTCAAATTTAGCAGCAGACAAACACTCAGATCATAAAAGCAGCCACTAACAGGCCCGAGTTGAGATTTTCTGTCTCTCCTGCTCTCCGTTCGCTCTTTTCTAGTCTTATTTTCTGCTTCACTAAGTTGGTTGATACTGTGGTTTTTCTTGTGGTGTCCTTGACCCTTTTGGCTTTTACAATCCTTCCTCCCTCTCTTCAGCAGGGTTCCCCAAGCTCAGGCTAATGTTTGGCTGAAGGTGTCTGCATCTGTTTCCATCAGTTACTGGATGGAGGCTCTCTGATGACAACTGGGGTAGTCACCAATCTGACCACAGGAGATGGCCACTTCATGCTACTACATATTCACTATTGCTAGGAGCCTTAGCTGGGGTCATCCTTGTCAATTAGTGGGTGTTTCCCTTGCATCAGGTTTCTACCTGACTCTGAAATACCCCCTTTCCAGTCATCTCTTTCATTACTCTTCTGTCCATCCATCCATCCATCCATCCATCCATCCATCCATCCATCCATCCATCCATCCCCTAATCGGATCCCTCAAGTTCCCATCCCCACCCGCCCCTAGTCCACCCAAGAGATCTCTTCTATTTCCCCTTCCCAGGGAGACTCATGCATCTCCCCCTTGAGCCCTCCTTATTACCTAGCCTCCTTGGGTCTGTGGATTATAGCCTTGTCATCCTTTACGTTACAGCTGTAGACAAACTAGATGCCCCTCAACTGAAGAACGGATAAAGAAAATGTGGTACATTTACACAATGGAGTATTACTCAGCTGTTAAAAACATTGACATCGGGAACTGGAGAGATGGCTCGGCGGTTAAGAACACAGGCTGCTCTTACAGAAGACCCAGGTTCAATTCCCAGCACCCATATGGCAGCTCACAACTGTCCTTAACTACAGTTCCAAAAGACCCAACACTCTTCCACAGGCAAAACAAAACACCAATGCACATTAAAAAAAGTAAATTAATTAATTAAAAACAAAAACAAAAAAAAACCCAAAAACATTGACATCAGGAAATTTGAAGACAAATAGATGGAACTAGGAAAAAAATCATTCTGAGTGAGGTAACGCAGTCCCAGAAAGACAAACATGGTATGTACTTACTCGTAAGTGGATAGTAGCTGTAAAGTAAGTTTTATTTTTAGCTAATATGAGTGTGTTGTCTACATGCATGTCTGTCACCACTTGTGTGCTTGGTGCCAAGGAGGCCAGAAGAGGGCATTGGGTCCCTTGGAACTAGAGCTAAAGACAGCTGTGTGCTGCTATATGGGTGCTGGGAATTGTTCAAACCTGCGTCCTCTGGAAGAGCATCCACTGCTCCTAACCACTAGGCTCTCTCCAGGCCCCCATTCTCTATACTAGTCACACACCAAAAACTCCACTAGACAATGTGCTGATATTTGTTTTCACTGGCTAGTGCTTATTTGAAATGCCGTGAGAGAGGCAGTTTCGCACAGTGCTCAGCTTACCGCTGCAGCGCCTCCTGCTCCTTCTTCCCTGCAGGTGTCCTACCTCTTAGCATCCTTCTCCTTCAGCCTCAAGAAAGTTCCCTTAACACTTCTTATGAAACAGGTGTGATGGAAAGATTCTCAGTTATATTTCATCTAAGAATGTTTAGACCTGGTATGATGATGAACAACTCTAATCCCGGCCGGCACTCTTGAGGCAGAGGCAGGAAGGTAACAAGTTTGAGGGTAGCCTGAGCTATCTAACAAGGGAATTGGGGAGGAAGGGCAGGAGGGAATGAGGGAAAGCACTTTTATACCTGAATAATTTTTTTTCCTCTGGAAATAGAATTCTGAGTTCTTTTCTCAGTTTTTCCCCCTTAATGCAAGATTGGAGTTTACTAAGATAATGCTTTAATATAGGAGGAAGGATTTGGCACACAGACCTGTGGTGGTATTTTGTTTGTGCTCTAACAAATAAATCTTGCCTGGAGATGAGAGTGGGGAGCTAGCCACTAGTTAACCATAGAGGCCTGGCGGTGGTGGCACACACCTTTGATCCCAGCACTTGGGAGGTGGAGACGGGAAGTGATATGGCTGGGTGGAGAGAGGAATATAAGGCTGGAGGAGACAGGAGCTTCACCCCTTTCAGTCTGAGGATTCGGCAGAGGCAAGAAGACTCTCTAGTGGCTGCTCCTTTACTTCTCTGATCTTTCAGCACTTACCCCTATATCTGACTCCAGGTTTTTATTATTAAGACCAATTAGAATTTGCACGACACAGATAGCTCTTTAAATGCTCCAAAGATGCCATTCTATTGCCTTCTGCCTCCTTCGTTCCCAGATAGAGATCTGTGTCATTCAAACAGTTGCTACCCTACCCTGGATGTCATGTGTCACTTTGCTCTTTTATATTTAACTGGAAATTTTAGAGATTTATTTTCTTAATCTTTGGTTTCAATAATATACTTGGTTCCTGGGTATGGCTTTAAGTTTACCTACTGGGGTTTACACACACACACACACACACACACACACACACACACACACACACACGAAATGTTTACTTATATTGTTCTATTATTAAATAAAACTCAGGAATCAGGGGCTGGAGAGATGGCTCTGAGGTTAAGAATACTGGCTGTTCTTCCAGAGGTCCTGAGTTCAATTCCCAGCAACCACATGATGGCTCACAGCCAGCTATAATGAGATCTGGTGCCCTCTCCTGGCCTCTGCATACATGGAGGCAGAATGTTGTATACATAATACATAAATAAATCTCTTAAAAAAAAAACTCAAAAATCAGATATGGGGTAAAAATCTCATTGATCAGAGAAGCAGCGGGGGAGTGACCAGTGACCTTCTCTCTCTCTCTCTCCTTCCCCAATCCTAAAGAGCGTGTGAATCTTTCTAAGTCCCCCCCCTCACTACTTCCTGTGTCTCTCTATATGTATCTTGAATCCTCCAAAACCTCTATGGATAATTCTCGTCAGCTAGTCACTAGCTCCACCCTCTAATTCAAAGTAAATTTTGTTGGCAGTCTCAGAGCGTCAGTGCGAACAGATATCCCACAAATAAAAAGGAAAGGTTTTTAACTCTAACATAGTAAAACTATATACGATAAGAAAAATTATCAGGTATTGTCTAAATAAAGAGGAAAGTTTTTTTTTTATTTTAAACAAAGTAAAACTATACATAATAATAACAATTATCAGGTGAGAATTACATTCACAATGTCTAGTCCATTTGTATTTGGCAAATTCAGAGAAAATATTCTATTATCTATCCTATCCTGGTGAGTCCAAAGTTTTATACATAATTCACTTTCTATCATAACTTATATTACCAACCTAGGAATATCTTTTTAGACCTTAAAACAGTTTCTTAGATAAACAACTTAAGTTTTTATGTCTCTCAACCTTATAAACTTTACATCTCTTTTGTGAGTTTCTTTTCTGAATTTGGAAACAAGGAAAACTTTAACTATAACTGTCTAGTCTTCAACCTCATTCCTTGAGTAAGAAGGAAGTGCAGAGCAATCAGCTTTCCAAACTATAAAATGACAGGGACATCTGGTTGCCTGGACAGTCACCCAAGATTCCTCTGCAATGTTGAGGCATTTAGCCAACAGGCCTAGAATATCTGACAGACTTTTCTGTGAAACAGGAACTTTGAAGGACTAGCCTATCTTTTTTTTTTTTTTTTTTTTTTTTTTTTTTTTTTTTTTTTGGTTTTTTGAGACAGGGTTTCGCTGTGTAGTTTTGTTGGTGCCTGTCGTGGATCTTGCTCTGTACAGGCTGGCCTCAAACTCACAGAGATCACCTCCTGAGTGCTGGGATTAAAGACAAAAACAAAACCCTGCCCCAACCCTAACTTTGAGGAGTTCCCTTTTTTGGCAGGTTATGTCTGATCAACTGAAAGGCATTTGTTAGTCTTATAAGTTAGTTTAGATTGAATGGCCACACTGTTTGATGAACTATTGCCTCTCCTAATCAAGGGGTCTCTCTTGTTTGAATCTAATCTTTATCATTCTTGATGGTATCCATAGCTTTTCTTCTCCTGTGGAAACAAAAGCAAAACCTCTTCCATAACCTAACACATATCCTGGTTTCCATTCTGAGGTCAACACATCTTTAAAGTATATAGGCTGATTTAATTCAGCAGCATTTTCTACTATTCAATGTCTCTCCAGAGCTGTTGTTCCTTTCTCTTTAGCATTTAGAAAATTTAAAGTTAATAAATCATTGGATAATCTATCTCTGGGGTCCTTTATTACCCATTTCTGTTTATTAAGCACAACTTTTAAAGTGCAATTAGATCCTTCTATAATGGTTTGTCCTATAGGATTGTAATATATGCTTTATGTTGTAATATGCAAAAACTGCTTCATATTACTAGGGACATATGCTGGAGCATTGTCAGTTTTAATTTGTAAGGGTATTCCAGTAGTGGACATAACTTCTGATAAATGTGAAATTACAGAATCAGCCCTTTCAGAACTCAAAACAGTTGCCCATTGAAATCCTGAATATGTGTCTGTGGTATGGCATACATACTTTAATTTTTTTCAAACTCCACAAAATTAAACACATCCATTTGCCAAATTTCATTTCTTTGAGTACCTTTTGGGTTACTTCCTGCAGGTAGCAGAATTTGGTTATACAAAGAACAAGTAGGACATTTCCTTATAATTTCCTTGTTTTGTTGAAAAGTGATAGAAAAATATTTCTTTAAACCTTTGTTATTAGCATGGTGTTTCTTATGAAGCTCTGAGGCTTTTAGCACCTTTATTATTAATAGCTGATTAATTTCATCATTACCTTTTGCTAGAGAGCCTGATAGACCCGTATGGGATCTGATATATGTTATATACAAGGGATGATTACTATTTCTGATTATTCAATTACAAGAAATAAATAACAAAGTTAATTCTGAATCATCTGGAATAAGATTATCAGTTTTAATATGTAAAACAACTCTTTTTGCATATTGAGAGTCAATAACCATATTAAGAGGTTATAGAAAATCTAATAATACCATGAGAAAAGCATATAATTTTCATTTTTGAATGGAATCATAAGGTCTTGAGCCACTTTACTAATTTTTCCTGATTTTTAACCTGCCTTTCCTGATTTGTTTGCATGTATAGAATATAGGGGCTCCAAAAATTGGTGCTCTTCATACAACGTGAGAAGGGTCCAATTAGTTCTTTTTATAAACTGAAGTCTCTCACTTTTGGGATATTTGTTGCTAATCTCTCCCAAGGAATTACTGCAAGATCTTTATCAGTGTTCATTTCCTGCCCATAATGAAGCAATTTCAGAATTAGTAAAGGATATCACAATTTCAGCTGGGTCTATTTCTGTAAATTGACGAAGTCTCAATTTTCCTTTTAAAATCAATTCAGAAATCTTTTCTACAATAGATCTTCAATTTTTTACTCTGTTTGTATAGTAAAAATATCCTTTCTAGGATATTATCTTCTTTCTGCATAAGAATTCTTGTAGGAGAATGCATAGGAGGTAGTGTGACCAAGATACAATCAAGCTCTGGATCCAAGCAATTCACATGTGCATCCTGTAAATCTTATTTCTACCAAGGCCAATTCTCTTTCAGCCCTAGCTGAAAATTCTTTTGGAATATTTAAATCTTTATATCCTCATAAGGTTTGAAATAAATTATTTAGTTTTTGAGTTGTTAATCCAATTGTGGGCCATAACCAGCTAATATCTCCCAGCAACTTTGGAAAATCATTAAGAGTTTGTAATTGATTGATCCTGATTTATACTTTCTGTGGTTGAATTTTTTTTGTAAACCTATCTTATATCCTAGGTAATTAATAGAATCTCCTTTTTGTATATTTTTAGGAGCAATTTGTAATCCCCAACCAGGCAAAAATTTCTTTACTTCTTTGAACATTTCTTCTAAGGTATCTGTGTCTGAATCAGCTAGTAAGATATCATCCATATAATGGTAAATTATAGACTGAGGAAACTTTATGAATTATTTCCAATGGCTGTTATACAAAATATTGACACAGGGTGGGGTTGTTTAACATTCCTTATGGAAGAACTTTCCACTGATACCTTTTAACAGGTTGGGGATTATTATAAGTAGGCACCGAGAAGGCAAATTTTTCTCTATCCTGTTCTTGTAAAGGTATAGTAAAAAAAAAAAACAATATTCTTTTATTTTTATTTTTTTGCCTTATTTATTTATTTATTTATTAAATTACACTCATGATATTAATCACATTTGTGGTATTCATAGATTACATTCGCAGTATTCATTCAAATATATATATATATATATATATATATATATATATATATATATATATTTAATTTTAAATGTCGAATATCATTTCTTGAAGGGGGTAGGAGGTCTTAATTACAGGCTTACAGCACAATGGGAGGACCCCGGAGGGCAGAAGTTTGCTACTGATGTTTTACAATCTTGCATCTAAGCTGTTAATGTCCATTATTCAGGATACACAGACAAAGAACTTCCCTTAAGCATTCCGGAGGGTAGAACCTGGCAGGGAATTAGCATAGGGAGGATATCAAGGTCAAGGTCTGCAAGCAAGGCAACAGTTACCCAAAACGGGGCCAGGGACCTGCAGGTCCCCCTTTTATTAAAAAATGAGCTTCTGACTTGGGTTGCGTGGGACGTCAGCAGGTCACCTTACCCGTCATGGAGACGCCTGCTCTGTCTTAGGTTGGTGAGTGCCCCCCAGGCATTACCTGTCTCTGAATACTCATTATCATACCAGCTCAATCGTGTGTGAGCTGCAAGGTTAATTGCTGCCAAAGATCTCAAAGTGGCCCTGGGCTTGCAATCTGTGTGTTCGATACAGAAAAGACCAACAGAGGTTCTATCTTACCCATAGCCAGTAGGCTAAAGGCAACTGAGCCTTTCCCTTCCTTATCGAGCCATACTGTACGTTGGAGTCCTTGTATGATAGTATCCCAAAAGCAACTGGAACTTGAGTTTATATATTTATAATTTTCAAAGCCAATCGAGATGTATATAACTACTGAATTAAATTTATCATGCCCAATAGAGTGAAAGATTAACTAACTGTAGTAGCTACTTTTGTTGCCAGGGTCTCCACTGTGCTAGCTGTGGTAAGCAATTATGAAATGGTAATCCCAGAAACAGTAGCAGCGGTGTGCGCCATTGTTATAACAGCAACAGTGGCAGCAGCAATGTCAAATTTTCTTCTGGATTGTGTGGACATCCACTGGCATGGATACAACTCCAGGAACACAAACCGCCAAGGCCCGTTTTTCTTGATCCGAGCATGACTTTGGCTGGCAGCTCTTCTAGAGAATCCAATCTCATGGCTACAGTTCCTAGGCTTACATTAATGCTTGCCAAAGCTGGCCATATTGGGCTCTCAATCTCCATTGGCATCAGAAGGGTAGATTTTTTCATGATGACCTATTAGGTCTCTGTCATGTTGGGCTTCAGCAGCAGCCACAGGGCACATTCAGTGCTCAGGAATCCAAAGAGGAACCTCATTGTCCTGAGGAAAGACATAAACCAAACTCTGGGGCCACACCAACACTAGATTGGGTCTCCTCCACGTGCTAGTAGAAAGATCATTCCATCGCTCCAGAGGGTGATTTGCAACAGGAGCCCTCCAGTGTTGCTGGAGGGCTTCTCTCCAGGTTCCCCAAGCCCCACAGTCCCACAATCCACTTATAAAATAATCACTCAGACGCTTATATCACTTATAAACTGTATGGCCGTGGCAGGCTTCTTTCTCACTGTTCTTTTATCTTAAATTAACCCATTTTTATAAATCTATACCTTGCCACGTGGCTAGTGGCTTACCAGAGTCTCTACATGCTGCTTGTCCTGGCGGTGGCTGCAGTGTCTCTCCCTCAGCCTTCCGCTTCCCAGAATTCTCCTCTCTCCTTGTCCCACCTACTTCCTGCCTGGCCACCTACTTCCTGCCTGGTCACTGGCCATCAGTGTTTTATTTATATAGAATGATATCCACAGCACTCCAGTGCTTATCTGCATCGGATCCTCCAGCAGAATCCACCAATAAACTCCAGCAGAATCCACTGATAAAAAAATTTTAAATATATAAAACAAGGGAAAGAATAGAATGTGGAGAGGAATGATGAGTCCCTAGTTCTCCCTTTTAAAAAAAAACATTTTTTTAAATCAATCACTATAATAGACCAAGCTTTTTATAATAAAGAAAGCAAGGGAACTCCAGGCTATAAAGAGCCCATTGGATGAATCATTTTATTTATGGCTCTTAGTTACCATTCTTCATTTTTCAGATTTCTTTTTAATGACAACTATAGGAGAAGTCCAAGGACTGGTCAATTTTTCAATATGTTGAGTATTTAGCTGTTTCTGTACCAGCTGTTCTAGTGCCAGTAACATGTTGATGTCAGAGGCAATTGTTCCACTCAGATAGGTTTGTCAGTTAACCATTTTAAAGGTAGGATTGTTGGTGTCTTTGAAAGATCAACAGCTGTTGTGTCTTGCTTATGTATGATCTGAGTGGTTAGTGATCATTCTTGGTATGAATTTTTTTTATTTTATTTTACAATACCATTTAGTTCTACATATCAGCCACAGGTTCCCCTATTCTCCCCCCTCCCACACCCTCCCCTTACTCCCAGCCCACCCCCCATTCCCACCTCCTCTAGGGCAAATCCTCCCCCGAGGACTGCGATCAACCTGGTAGACTCAGTCCAGGCAGGTCCAGTCCCTTCCTCCCAGACTGAGCCAAGTGTTCCTGCATAAGCTCCAGGTTTCAAACAGCCAACTCATGCAATGAGCACAGGACTTGGTCCCACTGCCTAGTTGTCTCCCAAACTTATCAAGCCAAACAACTGTCTCACCTATTCAGAGGGTCTGATCCAGCTGGGGCCCCTCAGCCTTTGGTTCATAGTTCATGTGTTTCCATTCATTTGGCTATTTTTTTTAATAATTGAGTAAAATTTAAATTTATTATAAGCCACAGTCGTCCTAGGGACCTCCATGCTATATATATAGCCTCCATGGTTCTATGGGTTGTGGTCTGATTGTTCTTTATTTTATATCTAGAATCCACCTATGAGTGAGTACATACCATGACTGTCTTTCTGGGTTTGGGTTACCTCACTCAGGATGATTTTTTTCTAGTTCCATCCATTTGCCTGCAAATTTCATGCTTTCCTTGTATTTCTCTGCTGAGTAGTACTCCATTGTGTATATGTACCACATTTTTTCCATCCATTCTTCTGTTGACGGGCATCTAGGTTGTTTCCAGGTTCTGGCTATTACAAATAGTGCTGCTATGAACATAGCTGAGCATGTATCTTTATGGTATGAATCAGCATTCCTTGGGTATATGCCCAAGAGTGGGATGGCTGGGTCTTGAGGTAGTTCGATTCCTAATTTTCTGAGAAACTGCCATACTGATTTCCACAGTGGTTGTACAAGTTTACATTCCCACCAATAGTGGAGGAGTGTTCCCTTTGCTCCACATCCTCTCCAACATTGGCTGTCATTGGTGTTTTTGATCGTAGCCATTCTGACAGGTGTAAGGTGGTATCTCAGAGTCGTTTTGATTTGCATTTCTCTGATGATTAAGGATGTCGAGCATTTCTTTAAATGTCTTTCAGCCATTTGTAGTTCTTGTTTTGTGAATTCTCTGTTTAGCTCTTTAGCCCATTTTTTAATTGGACTGTTCATTATTTTGATGTCTAGTTTCTTGAGTTCTTTATATACTGTGGAGATCAATCCTCTGTCAGATGTGGGGTTGGTGAAGATCTTTTCCCATTCTGTTGGCTGTCTTTTTGTCTTATTGACTGTGTCTTTTGCCCTGCAAAAGCTTCTCAATTTCGAGAGGTCCCATTTAATAATTGTTGTGCTCAGGGTCTGTGCTGTTGGTGTTTTATTTAGGAAATAGTCTCCGGTGCCAATGCGTTCAAGAGTGTTTCCTACTTTCTTTTCTATTAAGTTTAGTGTAACTGGATTTATGTTCAGGTCTTTGATCCACTTGGACTTGAGTTTTGTGCATGGTGACAGATATGGATCTATTTGTAATCTTTTACATATTGTCATCCAGTTATGTCAGCACCATTTGTTGAAGATACTTTCTTTTTTCCATTGTATAGTTTTGGCTCCTTTGTCAAAAACCAGGTGTTCATATGTGCATGGATTAATGTCAGGGTCTTCAATTTGATTCCATTGGTCCGTATGTCGGTTTTTATACCAGTACCAAGCTGTTTTTATTACTATAGCTCTATAGTAGAGTTTGAGGTCAGGGATGGTGATGCCTCCAAGGGTTGCTTTATCGTATAGGATTCTTTTAGCTATCCTGGGTCTTTTGTTTTTCCATATGAAGTTGAGTATTTTTCTTTCCAAGTCTGTGAAGAATTGTGTTGGGATTTTGATGGGGATTGCATTGAATATGTAGATTGCTTTTGGTAAGATTGCCATTTTTACTATGTTAATCCTACCTATCCATGAGCATGGGAGATCCTTCCATTTTCTGACATCTTCTTCAATTTCTTTCTTTAGAGATTTAAAGTTCTTATCAAAAAGGTCCTTCATTTGTTTAGTTAGTGTTATCCCAAGGTATTTTATTATTTGTGGCTATTGTAAAGGGTGATGTTTCTCTGACTTCTTTGTCAGCCCTTTTATCATTTGTGTATAGGAGGGCTACTGATTTTTTTGAGTTGATCTTGTATCCTGCCACTTTACTGAAGGAGTTTATCAGCTGTAGGAGTTCCCTGGTAGAGTTTTTGGGGTCACTTATGTATACTATCATATCATCTGCAAATAGTGAAAGTTTGACTTCTTCCTTGCCAATTTGTATCCCTTTGATCTCCTTTTGTTGTCTTATTGCTCTAGTTAGAACTTCTAGTACTATATTGAATAAATATGGGGAGAGTGGACAGCCTTGTCTTGAATTTAGTGGTATTGCTTTGAGTTTCTCTCCATTTAATTTGATGTTTGCTGTTGGCTTGCTATAAGTTGCTTTTATTATGTTTAGAAATGTTCCTTGTATTCCTGATCTTTCTAAGACCTTTATCATGAAGGGGTATTGGATTTTGTCAAAGGCTTTTTCAGCATCTAAGGAGATGATCATGTGGTTTTTTTCTTTCAGTTTGTTTATATGGTGTATTACATTGACTGATTTTCGTATGTTGAACCATCCTTGCATCCCTGGGATGAATCCTACTTGGTCGTGATGGATGATTGTTTTGATGTATTCTTGGATTCGGTTTGCCAATATTTTGTTGAGTATTTTTGCATTAATGTTATTGAGGGAGATTGGTCTGTAGTTCTCTTTCTTTGTTGCATCTTTGTGTGGTTTGGGTATCAGGGTAATTGTAGCCTCATAAAAAGAGTTTGGTAGTGTTCCTCTGTTTCTATTGTGTGGAACACTTTGAAGAGTATTGGTATTAGTTCTTTTTTGAAAGTCTGGTAGAATTCTGCACTGAAACCATCTGGTCCTAGGCTTTTTTTGGTTGGGAGACTTTTGATGACTGTTTCTATTTCTTTAGGGGTTATTGGTCTATTTAAATGGTTTATCTGGTCTTGATTTAATTTTAGTATGTGGTATTTATGCAGAAAATTGTCCATTTCTTCCTGGTTTTCCATTTTTGTGGAGTACAGATTCTTGAAGTATGACCTGATGATTCTCTGGATTTCCTCGCTGTCTGTTGTTATGTCTCCCTTTTCATTTCTGATTTTGTGAATTTGGGTGCTCTCTCTTTGCCTTTTGGTTAATTTGGCTAGGGGTTTGTCTATCTTGTTGATTTTTTCAAAAAACCAACTCTTTGTTTCATTGATTTTTTTTTTTTTTTTTGTTTTTCGAGACAGGGTTTCTCTGTGTAGCTTTGCGCCTTTGCTGGAACTCGCTTTGGAGACCAGGCTGGCCTCGAACTCACAGAGATCTGCCTGCCTCTGCCTCCCGAGTGCTGGGATTAAAGGCATGCGCCACAACCGCCCGGCGTTTCATTGATTTTTTGTATTGTTCACTTGTTTTCTATTTCGTTGATTTCAGCCCTCAATTTGATTATTTCCTGGCGTCTATTTCTCCTGGGTGAGTTTGTTTCTTTTTGTTCTAGAGCTTTCAGTTGTGCTGTTAATTCATTGATATGGGATTGCTCCATCTTCTTTATGTGTGCATTTAGAGCTATGAATTTTCCTCTTAGCACTGCTTTCATAGTGTCCCATAAGTTTGGGTATGTTGTACTTTCATTTTCATTGAATTCTAGGAAATCTTTAATTTCTTTCTTTATTTCTTCCTTGACCCATTGATGTTTCAGGTGGGCATTATTCAGTTTCCATGAGTTTGTGGGTTTTCTATACTTTTTGTTGTTGTTGAGGTCTAACTTTAAGGCATGGTGGTCTGATAAGATACAGGAGGTTATTCCAATTTTTTTGTATCTGTTGAGATTTGTTTTGTGTCCAAGCATGTGGTCAATTTTTGAGAAGGTTCCATGGGGTGCTGAGAAGAAGGTATATTCTTTTGTGTTAGGATGGAATATTCTGTAGATATCTATTAAGTCCATTTGAGTCATAACATCTGTTAGGTCCTTTATTTCTTTGTTAAGTTTCAGTCTGGTAGATCTGTCTTTTGGTGAGAGTGGTGTGTTAAAATCTCCCACTACTAATGTGTGGGGTTTGATGTGCGTTTTAAACTTTAGTAGTGTTTCTTTTATGAATGTGGGTGCTTTTGTATTTGGAGCATAAATGTTTAGAATCGAGACTTCATTTTGGTGGATTTTTCCCATGATAAATATGTAATGTCCATCCTGATCTCTTTTGATTGATTTTAGTTTGAAGTCTATTTTATTAGATATTAGGATAGCTACACCAGCTTGTTTCTTAGGTCCATTTGCTTGGAAAGCCTTTTCCCAGCCCTTTACTCGGAGGTAGTGTCTGTCTTTGAAGTTAAGGTGTGTTTCTTGTATGCAGCAGATGGATGGATCCTGTTTTCTTATCCATTCTGTTAGCCTGTGTCTTTTTATAGGTGAGTTGAGACCATTGATATTGATGGATATTAATGACCAGTGATTGTTAATTCCTGTTATTTTTTGTGGTTGTGTTGTGTTGTCCTCTGTGGTGTATGTTGATGTAGGATTATCTATTGCTTGATTTTTCATGGATGTGTTTAGCTTCTTCGGATTGGTTTTTCCCTTCTAGTGCTTTCTGTAGGGCTGGGTTTGTGGACAGGTATTGATTAAATCTGGTTTTATCCTGGAATATTTTGTTTACTCTGCCTATGGTGATTGAGAGTTTTGCTGGGTATAATAGTCTGGGTTGGCATCCGTGGTCTCTTAGTGTCTGCATGAGATTTGTCCATGATCTTCTAGCTTTCATAGTCTCTATTGGGTAGTCTGGTGTTATTCTGATGGGTTTGCCTTTATATGTTACTTGGTCTTTTTCCTTTGCGGCTCTTAATATTTTTTCTTTGTTCTGTGTGTTTAGTGTTTTGATTATTATGTGGCGAGGGGACTTTTTTTTTGGATCCAGCCTATTTGGTGTTCTGTAAGCTTCTTGTATCTTCATAAGTATTTCTTTCTTTAGGTTAGGAAAGTTTTCTTCTATGATTTTGTTGAATATATTTTCTGTGCCTTTGAGTTGGTATTCTTCTCCTTCTTCTATCCCTATTATTCTTAGGTTTGGTCTTTTCATGGTGTCCCAAATTTCTTGGATGTTTTGTGTTAGGACTTTTTTGTCTTTAGTGTTTTCTTTGACTGACGAATCTATTTTCTCTATTGTGTCTTCAGTGTCAGAGAGTCTCTGTTCCATCTCTTGCAATCGGTTGGTTATGCTTGTTTCTGTAGTTCCTGTTCGTTTAGTTAGGATTTCTATTTCCAGCATTCCCTCAGCATGTGTTTTCTTTATTGTCTCAAATTCATTTTTCAGATCTTGGAATGTTTCTTTCATCTGTTTAATTGCTTTTTCTTGGCTTTCTTTGATTTCTTCCCATTTTTTGTTCGTTTTTTCTTCTATTTCTTTAAGGGAGTTTTTTATTTCCTCTTTAATGGAGTTTTTCATTTCCTCTTTAAGGAAAGTTTTTATTTCCTCTTTGAGGGAATGTTTTATTTCTTCTTTAAGGGCCTCTATCATCTTCTTAACGTCATTTTTAGGGTTGATTTCTTCTGTTTCTTCTATCTTGGTATGTTCAGGTCTTGCAGGTGTAGAATCACTAAGTTCTGATGTTGCCATATAGGTCTTTATGTTGTTGCCTATATTTTTGCACTGGCGTCTACTCATCTATTCCTCTGTGCGGTGCAGGTGGTGTCTGTGTCTGAGAGTGCCTCTCTTGTTCTAATTTTTAGTCTTGGTTTAGTAGGAGTTCTTGGTTAAATTGGTGCTATTGGTCTATTTCTTCAGGGGCAGCTGATCTCAGTCAGTGAAGTATATACTTATGATTCTGGTGATCTGGTTTGGTGGCTGGGTAGTGGCTTCTTCTGTGTTCCCAGGTCACGTTTTGTTCATTGGTCAACTCCTCAGCTGATTTTGTTTCTTCAGACTTCCAATTGTAGGCATCTGAATCCTCTCCCAGATGGATTTCAGCTGAGCGGGGTTGTCTCACCAACACCTCCAAGTTGTTGGGTTTCGCAGGATCAGCAGCTGGGCCCTGGGTTGTCCTCAGAGGGAGTGTTCAGATTCGTTCTGGTTCCATCCCATGGAGATAGCTTCTTCCCCGGCTGTTGGGGTTAGAGGCGTCCCTGTTCCAAGCTGCGTCTGCTTGTCTCCGTCGCTGGGCCTGTGTACCTCTGCACTCCACTGCCAGGCCTGTATGTCCCTGTCAGCTCCCACTGGGTCTGTCTGCCTCTGCGGGCCGCAGCCGGGCCTGTATGTCTTAGCCAGCTGCTGCCGGGCCTGAATGTCCCTGTCGGCCCCCACCGACAGGCCCATCTACCTCTGCGGGCCGATGCCACAGGCCTACCTGCGTCTGCTTGTCTCTGCCACATGGCCTGTCTACCTCTGTGGGCCACCGCTGGGCCTGTATGTCTCTGCCGGCTGCTGCCCGGGCCTGAATGTCCCTGTTGGCTTCCGCCGCCGGCCCGTCTACCTCTGTGGCTGCTGCTGGGCCCATCTACCTCTGTGGGCCGCCGCCACAGACCTACCTGCGTCTGCTTGTCTCCGCCGCCAGGCCTGTCTACTTCACAATAATCTTACAGAGCACAGAGGTGATCTTCTACAGAGACCAAGAGGGTCGGCGTCTTCACATGCTGCTGGTCATGGCGGCAGCTGGCAGTGTCTCATTTTTTTTTTTTTTTTTTTTTTTGGTTTTTCGAGACAGGGTTTCTCTGTGTAGCTTTGCACCTTTCCTGGAACTCACTTGGTAGCCCAGGCTCATGAATTTTTAATATTTCTCTCATAAGCACTCTTTATTTTATGGTTTGTTTCTGAAATTGGAAGAATGTTAATCTGTGTTTTTCATTGCTGTAACCAATCACATCCCCATAAATTCATTGTTATGTTGGCCACATATGGCTTGAATTTCCCTACCTGTCCTTTTGGCTCTCTACACTTGACCTACCTTGTATTTTTTACTTTAGATAAAGCTCCAATACCTAGAAGCTGAATATTTACCTCCTGAAGAGGCCAATCTGGATACCAAGATTTTGGTGAAATTATTATTACATCTATGCCTGTGTCAACTAAACCTTTAATTACAATGCCATTTATTCATATTTTTAGCTTTGGTCTTTGATCATTTATAGAAATTTGCCAAAATACTTGTTTTATGGTGTCTCCTAAAATTTTTGTTTTATCTATTGGAGCTCTTCTGTCATCCAGAGTAGTATGGTTTTTATACAATAGACATTAAGTCTTTTCATTGCTCTGTGGATGAGTTTCTCCAATGCTAACAGGGAATGACTGGACCAAATTTGATATTGTCTCCTGTAAGAGGCCTCCTAAGGCATTTCTCAATGGCAAAGGGTTACCTTGCCTGTCCCCTGTTGATCTGTGTTCATTAGCACAATGCTGGCCTTTGTCACACCTTCAGCATATTCCATAAGGCTGGGGCCTTCTGTTTGGAATTTTTCTAGAAAAACCATTGTTTCTAGGAATGCCTTGCCTATACAATACCTTTTCAGATGACTTTGTTTACCACAATTAAAAGAGCTGACCTTTTGATTTTTCTTAAAATTTATAGAAATCACTTCTATCCAAGTAGCATCATAAGTGTGAGATCCAATATCAGCTGTTTCGGATCCATTCATTTATGGGTGATGATCTTGCCTTTAAAGGCCTAATCACCATTTTGAATTCTGAATTAGCACTTTCAAAAGTCAAAGATTCAATTAATATTTGTCTAACTTCTGAATCTGATATTCTATTTATAGCTGAGTTCAATCTTGGCAAAAAAAAAAAATCAGGGAAGGCTTTGGGCCTTGTATAATTTTAGTAAATGACTCAGTCCTCTTTCCTGATTCTTCAACCCTGTTCCAAGAGTCAGAGCTGCTATATGACATAGAGCCAAGGTGTGATCATCAAATCTAAACTGTGTTTTTTTCAAATCAGCATACTGACCTTGGCTGAGCAGCTGATCTTGGGAAACATAAATATCTCTAGCCCTATTTTGTTGTCCTATGTCCCTAGCTTCCTTTTTCCACCATGGTCTTCATTGTAACTGAGGACCAGGTCCCAATACTGCTATCACTAGATCTTTCCAGTCTCAGGAGATAATTCTGTTCCAAGTTGTCCATGAATTTAATATCTGCTTCACACAGGGTAAATGCATACCATATGAAATGACTGCTTCCTTAAATTTCCTCAAATCTAGCATTTCTACAGGATTCCAGTGAACTTATGCATAGCCTTGGGGGTGCCTATTATCTGGTGGTCATTCTTGTATGGTAACTGAATAAACTAAGGTTGGTTTTCTAACAAACTTGGGCTGCTCTTCTTCAGTTTCAACATGCCAATGTGTGATAGGTTCTGATCTAAATTCCTCTGTCTGTGTGTGAAGGATTATGGATTTAAGGTTAGCCTGAGCTATGTAGTAAAATGTAGTCTCAAAAGAAAAGAAAAGTAGAGAGTATCTTTGGTTCCCTTATCAGGTATAGGTGAATAAATTTATAGAATGAAAAATATTTGATAAAGTATATTTTATTACCACTAGAAACTTTTGCTGCCGTGCACAGTGGCACATAACTGTAATCCTAGCATGAATTTGCAGCCAACCTGTTACTCCACCATGAGATCCCGTCTCAAAGACGAAACAAAAAAACCACAAAACAGGGCTGGTGAGATGGCTCTAAGGTTAAGAGCATTGGCTGCTCTTTCAGAGATCTTGAGTTCAATTCCCAGGAATTACATGATGGCTCACAGCCATCTGTAGTGGGACCTGATGCCCTTTTCAGGCATCAAGTTGTACATGCAGACATAGCACTCATATTCATAAGATAAATAAATAAATAAATAAATAAATAAATAAATAAATAAATAAATAAATATTTTCAAGAAAAAATTCACTGAGTGGCGGCGGCACACGCCTTTAATCCCAGCACCCAGCAGGTAGAGGCAGGTGGATCTCTGTGAGTTCAAGGCCAATCTGGTCTACAGAGATTGCCTCTGCCTCCTGAGTGCTGGGATTGAAGCATGTGCCACCATGCCCCGCTTACCCATCAAGTTTATGAAATGATGTGTACATAGGTTACTTATGGCTTATTGACCCTTGAACCATCCAGCTTCAAATTGTTCTAGGACAGCCTGAGCTACACAGAGAAACCCTGTCTTGAAACAAACAAACAAACAAACAAAACAAAACAAAAAATCAATATCAAAATTACCAAGCCACCAAAACCAACACTAAAAACACTTCTGCCCAGCTAAAGACATTGCCTGGAGATGAAAGGCATCTTCATGCCCTAAGGCTTCTTGTTGGAAGACAATATTTACTATCTGAAATGCATAAAGAGCCCTCAACACTCCAGGAGAAAACAACTTGACAAATGTGGGCGAAGCTCTGAATAGACGCCTCATCAAAGCAGATGTGCAAACGTCACACACAAAAATGCCCACTACAACTAGTCATTCGCAAACTTAAAACCACAACGGGACACCACCGACACACCAATCTGAGTGGTCGCCACACACCCACAGACCCTGGGCCACAAACCAGCTCTGTCTCCCACAGCCAGCAACACCAAGTGCTGACAGGGTTCTCAGAGCAACTGGAACCACACATTACTCGCAAGAGACTAAACACTGAAACGGGTCTAGAATCACACTGAAAACCAGACCTTCATCCCGCAGTGGCAGCAACCAGCCAGGCCAGCCAAGCTGTTTCTGACAATGGCTCCTGGGCAACCCCATCCTTTCTACTTTCTCATAGCCATAGATTCCAATGGCAAGTTCTTAACGCAAGTTTAAAGCCTCTAATTTATCCCTGGTCTTCTATTTCCTAGGAACATCTCGAGTTTCTGGCAGCAGATGGCCATAGCCAGAGACTTTCATCCTTGCCTCACTTACTGACTCAACTTCCTAAGAACCTTGTCTCAGAAAAAGCATAGAATGAAAGCTGTTCTGTTCCCAGCATGTCACATACTTCTCCAGAGCAGGGTGTGGTGGCACATGCTTGTAAAGCTGGCACTTGGGAGGTAGAGGCAAGAGGATCAATAATTCAAGTTATCCTGGGCCACACAGCAAGTTCAAGCATAACCTTGGCCACACGAGACTCCATCAGACATATAAAGAACATGTATGTGTGTTTATTAATGCTTCTTGGCAAATTCCATTCTCTTAAGAAATGGGAGGTCTCAAGAGGATGGGAAATAACAGAGTCGTTCTTAGGCTCCGTGTGTCCATTAAGTTCTTTGTTTTGTTTTCTTTTCTTTTCAGAGTCAGGGTCTCATTATGTAGCTCTAGCTGTCCTGGAACACTCTCTGTAGACCAGGCTGGCTATAAACTCACAGAGATCCACCTGCCTCGGCCTCCTGAGTGCTGGGATTGAAGCATGTGCCACCATGCCCAACTACCCATCAAATTTATGAAATGATGTGCACATAGGTTACTTGTGGCTTACTGGCCCTTGAACCATCCAGCTTCAAATTGTCCCTGATAGCTACAAGTTTGATTTCAACATTATTTGTACAACTTTGCTTTGTCTTTGGAGGGGATTCCAGAACCATAAATGGCTGAAAGGTATTAGCATCAATATTCTGGCATTGGTTAGTTCAGATTTGGCAGTAGTAAGGAGAATACAATCCTACTCCAGGATCAATACACAGCCAGTTAACTTACTTTTTGTTCCGACTGTCCCTGATGGGACTTTAAACTGTAGTATAATCATCAACTGGGAACATCCCGCGCTCCTGCATTTTAGGGAAACGTTCCTTATTTCTCACATTTTCACGACTAGAGGAACCTAAAGATGCTCCAGAGTCCTGTGGAATCATTAGAATGCCTGCTGTCTCTAGTCCCAGCTCCCAACACAACGCCTCCAGATGACCCCATGTAAACTTAGATATGAAATTGAGGTTCATTTAAAATCCCACTCCATATGGTACCTCATAATTCTGATGAAAGGTCCAGAGATTTACTGGAGGAGGCTTACAGGGTAGCAATGCAGCTGCCCTCTCTCATTTTGCCGCCATTCTCCTAGACTGGTGGGAGCAATAGCTACAACCCACCAAATTACACAGGTGGGCCCCGATGGCACAGTGCTTGTAGAGTACAGTGGTAGTGTGCACACCTTGGTGGTCCTGGCACTTCCTTAATTTCATCCGGACCTTTTCACTTGAGTCTCAGTTTTGAGTTACTGGGTTCTAAAAAAGGATGTTAAGTGCATGGGGAGATGGCAAAATGCTTGTCTTGCAAGCATGAAGACCCAAGTTATATCCCCAGAACCTTTGTGAAAAGGTTGGATATGGTGATGTGTGTTTGTAACCCGAGTGCTGGGGGTGGAGACAGGCAGATTGCTGGAGCTCACCGTCTAGCTAGTGTAGCCTACTTGGTGAGCGCCAGGCCAGTGAAGACCCTGTCTAAGATTTCAAAGAGTGGATAGTGTTCCTGAGGAATAATATCGGAGATTGCATCCGTGGCCTCTACACACACATACATACATACACACACACATATATGTGCATCTGCATACACACAAACACACAGTAAGTAGAAGTCAGAAACTATATGGAGGGCAGGATCTTCTCAGCCTTTAACTTGCTGGTGCCATCTCTGTTTAGTGTCCAGGAACCATGTGAGGACAGAGGAGATAATATAGAAGTGGCTGGTGGACATCACTTGCACAGAAAAGCTATATTTAAGTCTGTTCCCCAACTGCAGCCAATGTTACCTGTACACAGCCTCTTCCTTGAACACTTGCTCAGACTGTCTGTATCATCATCACAGGTGGTGGCTCCTCCTTCCACACCAATACTATTTGTCAATTGCTTTTCTGATTGATTGGTTCTACAGCACTTTAATACTTTTCTGTGGTGTCCTCACTGCTGGTACTGAGGACAGAGCCCAGGGTACATGCTCCACAAACATTCTGCCTGAGCCACACCACCAGCCCGGGGCAGTCTGTCTTTGTAAAGACTCAGTTTGATTCTGCAGCTCATGGGCTGGGCAGGGTTAGGGACAACTGACTGTCGCCAGGGGTTGATTCAACATGAATGCTTTTGGTAAGCTTGTGAGCTTGAGGATTTGGAAAACAAGGATGTAGACCATGTTAGCTATCTATCACCGTATTGCCATTACTCAAAACAAGATGGTGTAAAGCAACAAACCTTAGTTTACATAGTTTTGAGGGTCTACCTAGAGATTCTAGTTCAAGTCTCTTACAAGGTTTCAGTCAAGATGTTAGCTGGGACTTTGGCCATCTGAAAGATTCACTGGGGATGTCAGATCTGCTTCCAAGACTGTATGCTTACAGGCTGTTGACCGGAGGCCTCAGTCCCCAGAGGCTCCTAGAAGATTATGCTCACAGGCTGTTGGCTGGAGGCCTCAGTCCCCAGTGTCCTCATGACATGGAGCTGATTTCTCTCAGACACGTTGTGGCAGATTGAACAAGAACGGCCCCCATAGGTTCATATATTTGAATGCTTAGTCACCAGGGAGTAGAGCTCTTTAAAAGGATCAGAAGGATTAGGAGGTGTGGCCTTTCGGGAGGAAGTGTGTCACTGTGTCACAGGGTGGAGGTGGAGGTGGTGGTGGAGGTGGTGATGGTGATGGTGGTGGTGGTGATGGTGGAGGTGGTGGTGATGGTGGAGGTGGTGGTGGAGGTGGAGGTGGTGGTGGTGATGGTGGAGGTGGTGGTGATGGTGGAGGTGGTGGTGGTGGTGGTGGTGGTGGTGGTGGTGGTGGTGGTGGTGGTGGAGGTGGTGGTGGTGGAGGTGGTGCTGGTGGTTCTGGTGGTAGTGGTGGTGGTGGAGGTGGTGGTGGTGCTGCTGCTGCTGGTGGTGGTGGAGGTGGTGGTGGTTCTGGTGGTGGTGCTGCTGGTGGTGGTGGTGGTGGTAGTGGTGGTGGTGGTGGTGGTTCTGGTGCTGGTGCTGGTGGTGGTGGTGGTGGTGGAGGTGGTGGTGGTGGTGGTGGTGGTGGTGGTGGTGGTAGAGGTGGTGGTGGTAGAGGTGGTGGTAGTGATAGTGGTGGAGGTGGTGGTGGTGGTGGTGGTGGTGGTGATGGTGGTGGAGGTGGTGGTGGTGGTGATGGTGGTGATGGTGGTGGAGGTGGTGGAGGTGGTGGAGGTGGTGGTGATGGGCTTTGAGGTTTTCAAAATCCCACACCCAGCCCAGTTTCTCTCTTTTTCTTGGCCTGTGGATCAGGATGTAGCTCTTAGCTGCTGCTCTAGTTCCATGTCTGGTTCCATGCTGCCCACCATGATGATAATGGACTAAATCTCTGAAAACTATAAGCAAGCCCCAATTAAATGCTTTCTTTCATAAGAGTTGCAGTGGTCTTGGTGTGTAGCAGGAATCTTAAGGAGTCTTATTAATAAAATCAAACCCAAGGCCAGTTATTGGGATGAATACTGGAAGATCAGAGAGACAGAACAAGCCACAGCTACCTCACCTCGCCAGATCCTCAGCTGGTCTTGTCTCCTCAGACTGGAAGCCTCTGAGTCCTCATCCAGAATGGGTCTCAGCTGAATTGCTGCTCAAAAGCCTGAAAGTTTAACCAGCCAAATGCTTAACCAGGCCAAATGCTTCTAGTTTCTGGTCCTCACACCTTATATACCTTTCTGCTTTCTACCACCACTCCCTGGGATTAAAGGCTCGATTTCTGGGATTAAAGGCGTGATGAGTCACCATGCCTGTCTGTATCCTTGAACACATGGATTTTCTGCCTCTGGGATGCTAAGATTAAAGGCGTGTGCTACCATTGCCTATCCTTTACGTTTAATATTGTGACTGCTCTGTCTCTGACCCCAGATAAGTTTATTAGCATGCACAATATTTGGGGGAACACAATACCACATTTCCTCTTTTTTTTTTTTTTTTGTTTTGTTTTTTGAGACAGGGTTTCTCTGTGTAGCTTTGCGCCTTTTCCTGGAACTCACTTGGTAGCCCAGGCTGGCCTCGAACTCACAGAGATCCGCCTGGCTCTGCCTCCCGAGTGCTGGGATTAAAGGCGTGCGCCACCACCGCCCGGCACATTTCCTCTCTTTTTGTCTAAAATTTAAAAAAACTTATAACTAATACAAGAAAAATTATATCCAGTAAGTATATACAATATACACAGTCAAGATTACATTAACGATGTCTAGTCCATTAACATTTGACAGATTCAGGCAAAAAAAACTCCATTATATATATTAACAATGTCCAGTCCAGTAACATCTGATAAACTCAGACCAAAAAATTTTCATTGCTTATCTTATTTAAAACAAGTAGTTCCTTTTTAAAAGTAGATTCCATAATCTCCCTTTTTATCTTATCATATCCATATTCTCTCTTTTTTCTTTTCATAATACATTCAGTAGTCTACCTTTTGTCATTTTTATATCTTCCCCTTTTTCTTCAGTGTAGATTCAGTGATCTACCTATTTATCCTATTATTTCTTTATCTTTTTTTCTCAGAGTAGATTCAATGATCTATCTCATATCTTATTCTCTTTTTCTTTTTGCTTTCTAGGGGTGAAGATATCTTTAGGGAATCTTGAAAAGAAAATTTTTGGGTTAATTGTCAAGTCCTGTATCATTTGTTCAGTCTCTGCATAAAAGGAAAGTTCAGGGCTTGTCACAAGTCCTTGCTCAAGTAGTCTGTCAGGATGGATCATCTCAGCTAGTCATCTTGAAATTGTCCTGAGCAGTTTGTAGTCCAAAGGCAATCTTTCTGTGGTGTTAATCGGCTTAATGGCTTTACCATAGTCCATGTGGAATCATCTTTGTGGGGTCCAGTCATCCTTTTGAAGATTTCAAAGTTGCTGTTAGGTGTGGTCATGGTTCCCTGCAGACTTTTTTTTTTTTTTTAATTATTTTTTGCCTCCTTTGTGGTTTGACAGTCTGATAAATAAATGTCTTTTGGAACCATGAATGTTCTTCTCTAGAAGAGAGTATTTTCACAGAAATTTCTCCTCACCATTTGTCTTGCCAAACTTTTCCAAACTGACCTTTGCCGATGCTTTCTTGTAACACGATGGTCCTGGCAATTCTTCTCTGAACCAACAGCGGTAAACCCTTCGTCCCAGGTAGCAGCATCACTGCAGTCACCAACACGATGAGAAGGAGCTGGCAACGTGGAGCAGCAGCCGCAGCCTCCATGGTCCCACCACCACCGTCTGTGGCTCGGTCCCAGCTGATGCTTCTCCTTAGCAAGCCTCCTAGGCTGGCCTCAAACTCGGGATCCTCCTGCCTCTGCCTCCTTCAGTAAATCCTACCGGCGTATGCCACCACAACCTGCCAAGTGTAGCTTGGGCCTGAGCTGGGGCTCACAAAGCCATATGCAAACACTTTTTTCATGAATTCATACCACGAACATTGGGCGCCAGATGTAGCAGGAATCTTAAGGAGTCTTATTAATAAAATCAAACCCGAGGCCAGTTATTGGGGTAAATACTGGAAGATCAGAGAGACAGAACAAGCCACAGCCACCTCAATGGTGTCTCTTCACAGCAACAGAACTCCGACTAAAACACAGTTGCTCAGGGGTGGGCGTAGAGTAGGTAAAGAAGCGTACTGTCTGTAAGGCCAGCTTGGGAAGTCTTCCCTACCACCCTGCCAGAGCTTTTGGCTATCCAGACTAACCCTGATACAATTTGGGAGGAGACCATCGAGAAAGTGACATTATAATAATCATACCTATAATGCTAAGAATATCATGAGGTTAGGAACCACTCGGGGCATTGTGAAGACTAGCCTCCCAAGTGCTAGGATTAAAGGCTTGCCCCACCACTGCCTGGCCTCCTATATCAGAACTCAATCCCACGGAGGCTGCCCACAGCCTTTGTGAATGACTTTTGGACATCTTCCCAACACTTTGATCACCCTTTTGGGTTTGCATCATATGTATGGATGATTAATTTTTATTTATGATATTTTGATTTTTATGAATTTTATTCACATATAAGAGGAAAGTTGGACATTATTTTGGGGCTTCCCTGTACCTGTGTTTGATTCTAGTCAATGCTTGTGTGATGCTGTGCACGACCTCGTGCTTTTTCTAAGGTTAACTCTCTGAGATTAAAAAGTAACCCACGTTTCTCTGAAACTTTTAAAAATTCCAGAGTTTCTAGGAAGTGCGAATCCTTCCCCACCTTTCCCTTCTCCACAGAGTCGATCAGTGCTGAGGTTTAGTGTGCACCCTTTGGGGCATTTATCTGTGTACATCGCTGACACACTTTATGCTCATCATCACTAGACAGAGATTTTCTACATGCGAGACAAGCACTTTAACACTGAACTGTGTCCAAAGCTGTCCTGGAGTTTCTATTGCTGTAATAGAGCACTGCTTCCATAAACAACTCAGGAAGGAAAGACTTTATCTCATTTTACAGCTCATAGTCCATTAGCCAGGGAAGTCAGAGCAAGAGCTTGGAGGCAGGAGCTGATGCAGACGTCATGAAGGAGTGCGGCTTTCTCAGTCTGCTTTCTTATAGCACCCAGGGCCACCAGACCAGGGTGGCACTGGCCATGGTGAACTGGACTCCCCCACATCAATCATCAATCGAGAAAAATGCAAGACAGGCTACATGCATTCGGGCAGCATGCCTGCAGGCTGATCTAGTTCTTTATTTTTATTTTTTATTTTTTTGGAGCTGAGGACTGAACTCAGGGCCTTGCGCTTGCTAGGCAAGTGCTCTACCACTGAGCTAAGTCCCCAACCCAATACTCTGGTTTCTCTTCAGATCGTATAAATCTTTCGCCTTTTACTACAGGCTGATCTAGTGGGGACATTTTTTCAATTGAGGATCTCTCTTCCCAAATGACTCTAGCTTACATCAAGTTGACATAAAACTAGCCAATCACAAGCACTCTTTAAAAAAACAAAACAAAACAAAAACAAAAACAAAACCCAACTTTTTATTTTGAGACAAGATCTCATTAAATTGCCTAGGTTGGCCTTAAACTGTCTATGTAACCCAGGCATGCTTTAAACTCAGAGATCCTCCTGTCTCAACCTGCTAGGTATTTAGGGTAACGCCCTGTACCACCAGGCCTGATACTGGTGGAGGTCTTAGTGTTTAGTGTATTCACTGTCTATGGAGAGAACACTGACAAACCCACATTTGATTCATTGCTGATTTTATGAACATATCCACAGAACATGGAAGTGTAGGCTTCTTTAATATGTAAATATCAATTGCAAAGGATAAAAGCTCCTTCAGTATTTAAATATGGATTATGAACTTTGTCAAGCTTTGCTAAAGAGAGCTTTGGATGGGGCACAGTTGAGACCTTGTCTTAAAATAAATTAAACAATTTGAGCTGTAATTACAAATTTAATGTGAATATTCTTTTTTTCTTAGCATATATAGATTGTATAAAATAATGAGTTTCATTGGGAGATTTTTCATACATGACTATAATGTACTTGATTATTGTTGTTGTTATTTTGAGACAGGGTCTCACTCTGTATCCCTGGCTAGCCTGAAACTCTCTAAGTAGACAAACTCAGAGATTCACCTGCCTCTGCCTGACACTCCCCCTTTTAAAGTATTCCAAACAGCACATAAAGGCAGACACACCGATGACTTGCTTGTGTTTGGGTGTTATTAAGTGGTTCCATGCTTGCCTAGCAAGTCCAGTACGTAAGCCTTACTACAGTTAAGCTTAAATCTACCAGAGTGAAACATAGGAGGCTGAGGCAGGAGGATTGCACGTTTGAGATCATCCTGGGCTACACAGTAAGAGCTGTCTCAAAACAAGCCAACCCCAAATTATACATAAGTCTAGTTTAAAACTCTATCCCAGTGGTTCTCAACCTGTGGGTAGTGACACCCCCGCCCCCCCCCCCCCCCCGGTCAATTTGTAACAGTGAAGGTGCATTCTACAGATCAGATATTTACACTGTGATTTATAACAGTGGCAATATTGCAGTTACGAAGTAGCAATGAAAATTTTACGGTTGGGGGTCACCACAACATGAGGAACTGTATTAAAGGGTCGCAGCATTAGGAAGGTTGAGAACCACTGCTCTAACCTTATGGATTTAGTTCATTGTTCCATTTTTGGTTTATTTGTTCTTGCTTTCTCTAGGAATAAGATACTTTCTGTTAAGAGACGGGCTGCTGGTGTCCCTCCCAGAGGACCCACACTCCTGGAGTCAATGAGCCTTCCGCTAGGAGCCACTATGTCTGGCTAAAGTCCAGGGTCACTGAAAGATTTCCCTTAATGTTTTCTTTGTGTTGTTGAAATCTTGTCAGATCTCTTAGAGAACAGTGTCTACTGTGGTCAGCCCTCAGCTCTGTGGGGCTCTAGATAGTCCGGTTCCTTTAGAAATTGTTTGTGGTTGGGGATCTGATATTTTCCAGAACTTCTGCTGCCTCGATTTTTTTTTTTTTTTTTGGTTTTTCGAGCCAGGGTTTCTCTGTGTAGCTTTGCGCCTTTCCTGGGACTCACTTGGTAGTCCAGGCTGGCCTCAAACTCAGAGAGATCCACCTGGCTCTGCCTCCCGAGTGCTGGGATTAAAGGCGTGCGCCACCACCGCCCGGCGCCTCGATTTGTTTTTTGTGCTCACCTTTATCTTCCACCTAAGCTTTCTGATTTTCACTCCATTGTTCCCCTGAAATGTATTCATTTTTATTTGTTTGGCCAGGATTATGCGGCCCTTCATTCTGTCATCATAGTGTATGCTATAGGGTCTTGCTTTGAGTGTCGTGAAAGACAGTTGTGAGCCTAGTTAATGCCTTCCGATGGCTGATGGGGGATCCACCAGCATCTTCTGAGGGAGGAGGGCTGTGTTTACACACACAGTTGACTACCTCAGAATCTTAGGGCCTCCTTTTTTCCTGGTAAGGGTGTAGAAGCTCCAGTACTGGCTAACTGTTTAGAATGCCTTCCTACCGAGTTATCATGTGTAAGCACATGTGCCCTTCAGTCCTGGGTTTTGGGTTTTGGAAGTGTTCCAGTATTTCCCAGATCTAATTGGCTCACATACAGGTCTCTGTTTTTATCTATTTACCAATGGAAATAAACAAGTGTATGTCAGTCTCTGTAAACAGCTGCATACTTAGAAGAAATACATATATGTAATAATACTCCTTTTTAATTAAAACCTATAAAGACACCGAAAGTCATAACTATTCACTCACTTTTGTATTAAAATACCTTAAAAAAGATTTATTTAGTTTATGTGTGTGACTGTTTTACCTGAATGTATGTGTGTATACACTATGCGCATGCCTGGTGCCTGAGGATGTCAGAAAGAGTGTTAGATCCCCTGGAATGGGGGTTACAGATGGCTGTGAAACACCATGTGGGTGCGGGAACTAACCCGGGTCCTCTGGAAGAGCAACAGGTGTTCTTCACTGTGGAGCCAACCCTCCAGCCCCTTTTTGTTGTGAGCTTCGTCTTTAACAACTGGGCCATCTCCAGCCCATAATACCTCTTCGTAACAGCTTACTTTCCCTTTTGAGTGGGGTTGGGAATTCAAGCCTTACACAAACTAATGACTGCAGACACACTTGGTGTCCACCTTCCAATCCTCCCAGCCTTCTTGCGTGTGTCAAGCAGCTTGTGGTTATTTGGGTGTCTGTCCTTGGTCTGCATTCAGGGATGATTCCTGACGAGGTTGAAAGAATCATGGTGTTTCTATTTCTCTTTCCCACTTAATGGTCTGGGCACTCAGTTTTGGCTAAAAAATATGAACATGAACATTGTCAGAATAAAAATGGAGTTTTGTGTCTTTTTTCCTGCCAAACCCTAACTAAATGAAGTTGGGAGGCCATGGAGGGAGAAGGCCCAGGACTGTTGGCTTGTCACAGGAACTCCGCTGAATGATGACCTCACTCTAGCAGCCGCTGCCTCCACCTGTGACCGAAGCTACTCTTCTCAGAGTCTTTGTTTTAAATAACTCGTGCAGCCCTCTTCATCTGGTCTTTAAAAACCTGTGTCTCATATACACGCTGTTGAATAGCTTGTCTTCTCCTTCTCTGTCTCCATGGCTCTGCCTCTGGTTCCCTGTGGCTTGCGTGTGGAAACTGCCATCCCCGGAGTTCCTGAGAAAGCTCTTTAGAGAGCCGCTTTCTCTGTTCCTCACTTTAGGGTGACAAGAAACAGCTGGACGGTTTCTGAAGCAGCTTTCCTCGCTCTTAAACAAGGGGCACAGGAAGAAACGGTCCTTCTCCCACCGGATGCTGACGAGTCCGTGTGGGATTCCTGGAATGCTAGCAGTCTTTTCACTCTCCATGGACACAGCTAAGGAGGAAGTCTATGGACCCAGCTCTTAAAGAGTGTCACGATATTCCTAATGTATGAGTTGTCTCACAGATCACACAGAAATAGAGTGAGACCCAATGGGGAAATGGGAAATCCAGTTCACAGAAAATAAAATACTAGGTCATATTTATATTATTTATTTATTTTGATTTCTCAGACAGGGTTTCTCTGTGTAGTTCTGGCTGTCCTGGAACTCACTCTGTAGACCAGACTGGCCTTGAACTCAGAGATCTGCCTACCTCTGCCTCCTGAGCGCTAGGATTAAAGGAGTATGCCACCATACATTTTTTTTTAACCTACCAGATTATCTAAGGTAAAAATGGTTATCACACACCAATGTAAGAGTGAGGGAGAAGAGACATTGTCCTACACTGAGTGCTCTTAGAACCGTAAGTCGGCACAGCCTTCTGTGGCAGGCTGTTGTATTTCTTAGGTGCGAGTGCTTTGCCCGTGCATACACATGTCTCATGCTCACAGAGGTAAGATGGGATTGGATTCCCTGCAACTAGAGTTAACAGATGGCTGTGAGCGACCATGTGAGTGCTGGGAACCAAACCAGGTCCCCTGCAGCAGAACAAGAGCTCTTAGGCGCTGAGCCATCTCTCCAGCCTATGACAGGGGATTTTTTAAATTTCTGCCAAAATTACATATGCATTTGCCCTATAATTCCATCTCCAGGATTTTGTACCATTGATGTATTTGCCTGTGAGAAGTGATGTAAGTACTAGATTTATTGCTATAAGCAAAAAAAAAAAAAAAAAAAAAATAGTTACAGAAGATTGCTAATAACTTGAATGTGTATTTATAAGGGGCTGGTAGACTATGCTACATCAAAACAACAGCAACCTTCAAAAATAAGATCTTTATGCATTAATATGAAATAGTTTCCTGATTTGTGTTAAAATGTGGAAAGAAGCAAATGCAGAATAAATTACGTTATCGTGTGTGAGACAGACAGACATGGTGTTACAGCTGGGCCTTCTCGCCTAAGGAAAGGACACCAGGATGAGTCCCTGGTGTCCTTTATGAATTTGAAGTTGTTATTGAGCACACAGACCCAGCCAGGGACATGCACTTTTGTGACTACCAGTACAGCGGCAGCCCCGAGCTGAGGGAGGCAGGGGGTACATGAAGGTAAAAACCACAGGTTTGGTGCCTCTGTTGATAAAGCTGGCAATCGCTGTTAGCATGACTGGATAGGCTCTTTTAATAAGAACAGGGCATAGTTGCATCACCATGGCGTCTCTCTTTGATCGGGAAACAGAAAACCTCCCTGTTAACAGAAGCAGAACGATGCAGGTTAGCAAAAGTTCCTGGAAGCACCACACATGTCTGAGGGTAACACTGACCTCAGTTTAGCTGGAGGTCAGGCCAGGACTTAGCGAAGATGTTATTCTCACTTCAGTGGGAGGTGTATATTAGCTTGGGAATGTGCACAGGACTGACTAAAGTGGCGACTGCTATTCACCACAGACATACCTCCATTGACTTCATTTGTTTAATTAGATTTATAATGCTCTGTGCCAGAATAGCAGCAAAGGTTATTTTATTACTCTTTAATAGTCACACGGCCCGGAAGTCATTTGGGGACCCATGTCTCCCCAGGAGGAAGGATTTATATATAATTGCATTTAAAAACCCAGCTCAGTGGGTTTCAGGGGTCACAACAATAACAACAAATGAGTGCGCCATGCTGGGATGTGGTCTCGGCCTGGGAAGAGCTCCTGTTAGTGGATGATATAGACACACAGATGATCACAGTGCAGCATTAAGTGGGCATCAGCAGAAGGGCCTCTGAGGGGGCAAGACTTGGGCAAGCTGCTTATCTCTGGGAGCGGGTGGAGAAGGCACTTCACTGAGAAGCCAGAGTCTCTTCAGGATTGGGAAGGCTGAGTAGAGATGACCCAGAGCACACGTTTCTCCAGCAAACAGCAGGCAGTGTGTGGTGTGGCTCTGGGCACAGAAAGGAGCTGTGGGAGGTGCGGCAGGGGAGTGGGGGAGGGGAGGAGGCAAGTCAGCTTTGCAAGGGCTTTGAAGGCCAGGGAATTTGGGGTTTTATTTTGCGGACATCAGGAGGCAGAGGCTTTTGATCTCAAGGAATGAGCCCAGAGCCTGCCGTAGGATGGGCAGAGTGTACAGAGCTGGTGAAATTAATTGGGTGGCTAAAACACACCTCTTTCAAACGCTGCAGAGGGTCTTCGTCCTGCCCTGCAACCTTAACATTGTCCTGGGGCAACTTGTGATTCATTAGAATGCGTGTGCGTGTGCGTGTGCGTGTGCGTGTGTGTGTGTGTGTGTGTGTGTGTGTGTAGGTGAGTGGCACTTCCTAGCCGTCAGGGATTCCTTCCTCTAGAGTCAGTCAGGATCTCCTCACTCTGCCTTCTTGCTGGGCCCGATGTTGAGTCTTTCTTCCATGTTTTCCTTTCAAATCCCCCTCTCCTTCCCCCTCTTGTCCTTCCTTTCATCAAAATGACTTGGGAGCTCTGCTTTGGCCAGGACCCCGCCTTTTTTTGGGTTGCAGCTAGGCTCCCCGCAGGTGGTGGGGGCGCCTGCACGTGGCAAGGTGGGGTTGATTGGCAGTGTGCCAAGGTGGGGTTGATTGGCAGTGTGCCAAGGTGGGGTTGATTGGCAATATGCCACCTTCTGCTCAACCCTAAACAAGACTTCTGAAGGGGTGGGGCCTTGGCTCTCTTATTTAGCGCATCTACCCCTCTTGACTCTCAGAAGGGGAAAAACTTCATCTGCAAGATGGGTGTCTACCACATCTGTGTCTGCACTGGGCGCTCGATATACGCGGGCACCGGAAATGAGATTCACATGTGGCTGGTAGGAGAGCATGGGGAGGCATCTCTCGGGAAGGTGCTACGACCCTGGCGGAACTCGGTGAGTTTCACGGAGCTGGGCCTAGGCTGGCCCCGGGGTCCAAAGCTAGAGAGAGAAATCCCAAGGAGCCCGGAAACTGCTCCTGAACTCCGGGGCAGGCGCTCACAACGGAAAGCGCACGCACAGGCGCTCGATGAGCGCACCTTAACTTGGCTGCCGCCTGAGCTCAAGGAGTGGGATATTCCTGAGTGTTCCTCCTTTCGCAGAACTCCCAGCCTCTCTACTTTTAGAAGTTAGAATTTCCCGTCTTCTCTGCAGATATTGGATCTCCGATCTTAGGGCGGAGTGGGTGGGAAGGAAGAAAGGTGGGCGGGTGGGTTTGGGGTGAAGCAATATTCTGTGAAGCTCCCCGTTTATATGTGGCTGGTCTTGCTTCCCGCCCCTCTTCTCCCCTCCCCTCCCCTTTCTTCTTCTCCCCTCCCCTCCCCTTTCCTCTTCTCTTCCCTTCCCTTTCTTTTCTCTTCTTTTTTCTTTTCTTTTCACTCTTCAATTCTTCCAGATCTGGATGTTGTCTTAAGTTCACTTTAAAGGAAGATAAAGAAATGAGGCGCTTACTGGATCGTCTCCCTCTCTTGGCCTTCATCTGACCAAGCATGGAGCAAGCTCAGTCAGTTCTATCCCCCAAACATTTTACCTGATGCTTGCACAGTCCTTGACCACCAACGAATGTCTGCTAGACCCGCTAGACCCCGAGGCACCTTGAGCTCTCCCCGTTCGCACCCCCTTTAAAACAGCCTGCCTGCTAAGGCCTTCCAGTGTCTCTAGCTCTTCCCCTGTACTAACCGCCAAGACTGCGATTTACTCTGTGTCCCTCAGGATCTGGTCTAGTGTGGCTCCTCAGCCACAGTGGGTCTCGGGGGGCCCCCGAGCTTCATGGCCCAGGTGCCATGGAGGCTTGGGGGAGGGGCATGAAGATGCAGGCACAGGGGACCAGCCAGGGCTGGCTATAGAAGGATGCTGGTCCTTTCAGCCTCTACTCTCTTCAGGGACTCTGCCCAGTGTCTCTCCCCTGACCTCATTCTCTCTAACCGACCCACTCCCCAGTCCAGGTTTCTGCTTAGAGACGGTCGTCTAGAAGTCCCGGCTCAGCCTAAGCGGAATTCCTATGGATCCTCCACCTTGGTGGGGTCTCCCATCTCGCCTGTGTTCTCACTGGGCTTCAGGCAGGGTTTCAGCATCCCGCCTCGCTCCCAGCCTTCACCCAGGGGGGACAAAGGGAAGGGAGGAGTGTACCTTTTCATCTTCTGTCCCCAACGCCCCCACTCTTGGTTGAGCTGACAACCCAGAGTGGTGTCATGGGGCCCTGCTGGTGTGTGCTCCCTTTCTCTTCACTTTCCCTGTGGCCCCGGGGAAGCAGAACTCGGCCTGAAGGACCCCCTTCTCTGCCCCTTGTGTTTATCGGCAGGAGGAGGAATTCCAGGTGGAGGTGTCAGAATACCTGGGCGCGCTGCTGTTCGTGAAAGTGCAAAAATGGCATTACCTTACGGATGACGCCTGGTTCTGCAACTGGATCTCCGTGAGGGGCCCCGGAGACCAAGGAGCAGAGTACAGGTTCCCCTGTTACCGATGGGTGCAGGGCACCAGCATCCTGAGCATCCCCGAGGGCACTGGTGAGCAGAGGGGTGGGGTGTGAAGAGGCATCAGAGTTGCGTGAGGAAGACGAGGCGGCAGCGTGTGGGCGCTAGAGCCTGGAGGCTGGGGTTTGGTTGGTTGGTTTTAAAGAAGAGTGTTGTTGGCGCTGGCCGAGGTGTCGCTGAGGCTGGCGGGGGTGGGGTGGGGTGGAGGCAGGGGCAGGGGCATGAAGATGTAGGCACAGCAGGCAGCCAGGGCTGGCTGAAGAGGTGCTCCGGCAAGGACTAGAGAGAGGCTCTCAGTAGGCATCCCAGAGTGCCCCCCTGCTCCACTTGCAGGCTGCACCGTGGTTGAAGACACTCAAGGCCTGTTCAGGAAGCATAGAGAAGAGGAGCTGGAAGAGAGAAGGAGCCTGTACAAGTGAGCCTGAGCCCGGGGACCCACGGCGGCGGCGAGCGGCTCCTACAGCGCCCGCGTCTGACGTCATTTCTGCCCCGCAGGTGGGGCAACTGGAAGGCTGGCCCTATCCTGAACGTGGCGGCGACCAGCTTGTCTGACCTCCCTGTAGACGAGCGATTTCGAGAGGACAAGAGGTTTGAATTCGAAGCTTCGCAGGTTTTGGGGTAAGAGCAAGGGTGCCCGGTGCGAGGGGAGAGGAGCGGGTCTAGTCTATGGCACAGTCACTAATGTTTGGTTCTAAGTGTAACTGTCCAGCCCTGTGTCCCATTCTCTCCCGAAGGAAAACAGATGTCCTTTTCAACTTTCCTCTAAATACTTTGACCTGCTGGAAAGACCTGGATGACTTCAAATGGGTTTTCAAGACTGGCCACACCAAGCTGGCTGGTTAGTTCACCTACCCCAACATTATTCCTACCCCCAAACCCTTCCCAGTGCAGGGAGAGAGAGAGAAAACCCGGTTGGGAGGCCAGAGGCTTGTGTCTCTCCGGTAGTCTGGGTCAAGAAGGGATGGTTCGGTGGGTGTGGGAAGGACCAGGAACCTGGATCTTAGACACACTCGTCTCCCATCCCCAGAACAGGTTCGGAGGTCCTGGAAAGAGGATGCTTTATTTGGGTACCAGTTTCTCAATGGTGCTAACCCCATGCTGCTGCGGCGGTCCACTGGTATTCCTTCCCGACTGGTGTTCCCTCCGGGGATGGAGGAGCTGCAAGCTCAGCTGCAAGAGGAGCTCGAGGTGCGGACACTGGAGCCCTAGGGAGGCGGAGCAGGGAAGGGGGCGGAGCAGGGAAGGGGGCGGAGCAGGGAAGGGGGGCGGAGCAGGGAAGGGAGGTGGTGCCCTATGGGCTGTGGCTCTCAGGTTGCCTGTGGATTCAACTCCCTGCTGGTTGTCAGGAGGGCGCTCCTGCAGGAGAAATCCCAGACCAAAATGTAATGCCGTGGTTTTCCTACCGCAGGAGAAGAGCGTATGGTGGAGGGTAGGAGTCTTAGGTGGGGAGGCCAGTAGAGGCCAGCTGAAAGTTGGGAAATGTGAGCCGGTCCTAGAGGCCATGGGTCCAGAGAGGTGCAGGGTAAGGGAATCCAGGCCAGGGCTGGTGTTGTTAATGAGGAAC
The DNA here is from genome assembly GCF_049852395.1 of Peromyscus maniculatus bairdii. Classification (NCBI taxonomy): domain Eukaryota; kingdom Metazoa; phylum Chordata; class Mammalia; order Rodentia; family Cricetidae; genus Peromyscus; species Peromyscus maniculatus. The sequence goes on along the minus strand of NC_134859.1, from coordinate 55,039,610 downwards.
CAATATGGGACAATGACAATATTCATGGGGCAAGACAGACTTGCATCTGGATTCTGGTTTTGCTGTGTGATTTTAAGTGAGATATCCCACTTCTCTGATCTGTTTCTGCAGAGTCACAGGCCAGTGGGAAACCACCCTGCCCCTGGCCTGTCCTTGAACCCAGGACTTAGCAATCCCCATGCCCGTGATTCAGGGTTAACGGCCAAGCAATACTTCTGGCCTCGTTGTTCTTTTCCACCAGCTCATTGCACATGCTCCAAAGGCCTCTAAAAGCCCACCCTCTGCTCAGCCAAAGGCCTCTAAAAGCCCACCCCCCTGCTCAGCCAAAGGCCCTCTAAAAGCCCACCCCCTGCTCAGCCAAAGGCCTCTAAAAGCCCACCCTCTGCTCAGCCCACTGTCCCCACTGTTCCCACTCAGAAGCAGCCATCATTCTGTGTTTCTCCCCCATAAATCTCTGTGAGGTTTGTTGCGTGGTATGACTTTGCGTTATTTCCTGGCTCCCAATTGCCAAGATACCCTTGTGCTGGAGAGCCCGTTCAGGTTCCTTTCTTGTAATGTGGGGTAATTTAAATGGAATATATAAGAATTCCATGTGACAGGGCTAGGTAGGGCTACTTGCTGCCAAGCCCAGCAACCTTAGTTCGATCCCTGGAACCCATGTGGTAAAAGGAGAGAACTACCTCACACAAGCTGGCCTCTGATCACCATACAGTGTCATGGCAAACATGTGTCGTCCCCCCCCCCACACACACACAGCAAGCAAACAAATGTAATAAAAATGCAAAAAAAGAAAAAAGAAAGAAATTTCATGAGTTAATAGGGACAAGCGGTGTCAGGTGACTGATGGAGACAGGTCATTTTTCTCCTTTCTCCTCTCCTTGTTGGGCGCCCGGGGTGGGAAGAAGACTCTCCACGCTGACAGAAGCCCCCCAATTTCTCTCTCTATGCAGAAAGGCACTCTGTTTGAAGCCGATTTCTTCCTCCTGGACAGGATCAAGGCCAACGTCATCTTCTTCAGCCAGCAGTACCTGGCTGCCCCTCTTGTCATGCTGAAGCTGCAGCCCGACGGGCAACTCTTGCCCATAGCCATCCAGGTGAGAGGACCTGGGGTCGGACCCTCGCGCAGCCTCCGCAGATGAGCCTGTTGTCCAAGTTCTGTCTCACTTCTCGGCGGTGCCCTTGCCCTAAGCACCCAGGAGGCACAGGAGGAGGAGATGAGGAGGCCTTGACTTTAGGGGGCGTATGGCCTTGCCGGGGAGACAGACTAGTCAGCCTGTGCAAGCTCCGATGGATGCTGAGGGCAGAACCAGTCCAGGAGGAGCCTGGGAGGAGTGTCAGGAGGATGGGTGGCCTCTATCCCCAGAGCAGGGTGCACTCGGCAGAGAGGCTGAGGTAGAGAAGCGGGAGATGTCTGTGGACTGCACCGAGATGAGAAGGCCTGGCTAAGCTGAGCTCAGGAGGAGGAATGTGGGCCTCTGGGAAAGGGACTTCTCTACCTTTTCAGTGTTGGGATGGATCGACAGAAGGGAGTTACCAGTGCTGGGATTAGGGTCTCAAGTTAAGGCTTTGGGGCAGGGGGCGGGGGGCTGCCAGCTGAGTAGAAGCCATCGGGATGGAGGGGGAGCAGGGCCGAGGGAGACAGGAAAGTGGGAGTCAGTCAGGTTTCCCCAGAAACGGGATAGTAAGGCAGGAAAGACAGCCAGATAGGCTTTGGTCCTGCCAATCTTGAGGTACTGAGGACACACACAAATCCTCGAGCTAGTAGCTGAAACCTGGAGCCTTGGATCTTTGCGGGTAGGTGGTGTTGAAAGACGAGGGAGGGGTCAGGATTTCCGTACAAGTGTGGGGTGAAGGAGACGGGAGCCACTGAGTCCCTAACGTGCGGCTCCTCACCCAGTACCCTTGTTCTGCTCCAGCTTGAACTGCCCAAAACTGGGGCCACCCCACCACCAATTTTCACACCCGAGGATCCTCCGGTGGACTGGCTCCTGGCCAAATGCTGGGTCCGTAGCTGTGACTTTCAGCTGCATGAGCTACAGTCTCACCTCCTGAGGGGACATTTGGTGGCTGAAGTCTTTTCTGTGGCCACCATGAGGTCCCTGCCTGCGGTGCATCCTGTTTTTAAGGTAACCACCTTATTCATTTTTTGTTCTGCCTGTCTCTTTGCCCATGACGCATTCTTGCCCTGAAATATCCCCTCTGTGACATCTCAGGGTTCAGGGAGATGAGAGAGCAAGGGAGTGTGAGGTGATCTCCTCTACGTTCCAATGATACTAATTTCCAAGGGGGGTGATAAAGGTAATTCCGGAGGAAAAGGGTGTAAAGATTGTATTCTTTTTATGTACAAAACATAGATAAACACACAGTACAGTAACTGATGCAAATGACTGGGAGATTCCATCCAATCAGAGGAGACCTTGCGTATAACACTACATTGCATGTCTCTACACAGAACTAGTCTAGATGACATTGGTAACCTCTGATCTTTGGGGATCTTTATCTCCGGTAAGAGAAAAAAAAAAAAAAAAGACAGTAATGATTGTATTCAACTCACGGGCTATGATGAAACAGCGTAGAGTCAAAGCAGGACCATGGGAGGGTGAGTTTTGGGGTGATCAAGAAAGACTGTTAAGAGAGACAGCACAGAGAAGGGAAGCAGTGTCAGAAAGCAGCAGGTAGATGCTGTGGTACCCGTCAGGCAGTGCAAATCAGCACATTGCCAGTGTTGAGGACCATGAAACTCCTGGCCGTGTCTCCCTGGAGACCGCAGCCTCACAGCCATGCTCTCCCTGGAGACCACAGCCTCACAGCCATGCTCTCCCTGGAGACCGCGGCCTCACAGCCATGCTCTCCCTGGAGACTGCGGCCTCACAGCCATGCTCTCCCTGGAGACCGCGGCCTCACAGCCATGCTCTCCCTGGAGACCGCGGCCTCACAGCCATGCTCTCCTTCCTTGTCAAGCCTGTTTCCCGAAGGGACCTTACTCTTCTTCTGACTTACTCAACACACCTCTTCTTCTAGCTTCTAGTTCCTCACCAGCTCTACACCTTGGAGATTAACGTCCGGGCCAGGAATGATCTGATCTCAACGAGAGGTTTTTTTGACAAGGTATGGGGACAGAAATGGGTTCTAGGTTCACTCCATCCTCAGGCTTCAGGGCAGCTTGATTGGACTGAGTCAGTCTGTCCTTGGTCCTTTAGGCAATGAGCACAGGTGGAGAGGGCCACCTGGATCTTCTCAAGCAAGCTGGAGCCTTGCTGACCTACACCTCATTGTGCCCTCCTGATGACTTGGCTGAGCGGGGGCTCCTGGATGTCCAGTCTAGCTTCTATGCTAAGGATGCCCTGCGACTCTGGGACATCATAAATCGGTAAGGCCGACGGGACTGCAGGGCGGGTATGAGTGCTGGTTCAGGTAGAGAAGGCCAGGAGACTAGGAGGTCTGTGCCTCGGCTGGGGGTGGACACTCTGGCCTGGCCATCTGACCGGGGAGTGGAGGGCTTCAGTGTGCCGGCCCTGCCTTTTGTTGGCAGGTATGTGGTGGGAATGTTTGATCTCCACTACAAGACTGACGAGGCCGTGAGAGCGGACTATGAGCTGCAGAACTGGTGTCGAGAGATCACTGAAATTGGGCTGCAAGGTGCCCAGGACAGAGGTAACAGGCCTTCCCCTGCCCCCCGCCCCTGCATGAGAACTAAGACACAAGTTCTGAGACCTCTCCAGGACCCTCTCTACTTCTATGGAATCTTCCAGAAGCATTTCAATCCTTAGGAAAACCCTCAAAGGCTTTTTTCTAGGTGCAGCAGGAAAAGCACTCATAAAAGTTCAACACTAACCTCACCTTGAAAGAAAGCTGACCTCCTTCAGAAGCCCTCACCTGTCCATAGTTAGGGGGTGCAGACTCATGAATTCCTTCCCACTTTACTCCACAAGGCTGACTTGTGTAGGCGACCGGCCGTTGTTGAGTTCATGAGTACATCCATCAGTCCTGTCATGCCCAGAAGACACTGTTTTACTCTGTCTTCTCTTACCCTGGCTCTTACCTGCCCATCCGCTCACTCTCTCACAATGATCTCCGAGCCTTGAGGTAGGGCTGTGATGTAAATGCCAGGGCTCCTCTCTTCCCTCACCACCCCCACCCTCACGCCAGCTGTCACAAGCTCCCGGCATCCCTTCTCACCTCTCCTTCTCTCGAGGCCTCACTTCTAGTGGTTGTGGTGACGTCACATGCTGACTGTTCACACCTCTTGTAGGGTTTCCCACCTCTCTCCAGTCCCGGGCTCAAGCTTGCCACTTCATCACCATGTGCATCTTCACCTGCACGGCTCAGCACTCCTCCGTCCATCTAGGCCAGGTACCTCCCAGAGGGAGGCAGCGGGAGTTTGGATCCTGTAGTGAGGGAGGGGGGTGTGAGCATCTGGGCCAAGGGCCTTCCTGTTTAGCCAGCCTTGACCCCAGATCACTGTCTCTCTAGCTGGATTGGTTCTATTGGGTACCTAATGCACCCTGTACCATGAGGCTGCCTCCACCCACCACCAAGGATGCGACCATGGAAAAGCTGATGGCCACATTGCCCAACCCTCATCAGTCTACTCTCCAGATAAACGTCATTTGGCTTCTGGGCAAACGCCAGGCTGTTATGGTGAGAGTCAATCATTCAGGGTCCCGAGGAAGGATTCAGAGGGGAAGCTATGTGCCCCAATCTGGTTGGGGTCACAGGTTCTAAAGCTGCTTTCCCTCCTGCACCCAGGTGCCCCTGGGCCAGCATTCAGAGGAACACTTTCAAAACATAACTCCTGACCTCAGTTTCCACTCAGCAACCACGGGACCTTCAGGGGCCTGACTTCCAGTGTCATCCCCCATGAGCCAGGCCTTTTGTCATAAACCCGAGGGTCTATAAAGTTCATAGCAAGGAGACTTGAGCTGTTCTCTATCAGAGATTGAGGAGAAAACCTGTAAGAATGTAAAAGCATTGAGCAAGCAACTAAAGATGTGGTGGGCCCCAAGGGGAAGGGTGTGGCCCCTAAGCAGCAGGGCACAGCCTCCCAGGTGAAGGGCATGGGCTCCAGGGAGATAGAGGCCTCAAAGAGAAGAACTAGGGGCTGGAGAGATGGCTCAGAGGTTAAGAGCACTGCTTGTTCTTCCAATGGTCCTGAGTTCAATTCCCAGCAACCACATGGTGGCTCACAGCCATCTGTAATGAGATCTGGTGCCCTCTTCTGGCCTGCAGGGATATGTGCAGACAGAACACTGTACACATAATAAATAAATAAATCTTTAAAAAAAAAAAAGAAGAGAAGAACTAGTGTAAGCAGGAGGTAACAATGAACTTAAGGAGATGTAAATGTTAACTCTCTTGCTTTGATCATTACACATCGAATACATATAATGAATTATTAGGGTAAACCACTTTAGCATATACAACTAAAACAATAAGTGGTTAAACATAAAATATTTTGTTCCAATTGTCTAGTGAGCACAACAGTTCTTACATGATTTATAAGACAAAGAACCAGAGTGTTGAGGTATGGGTCTGGCTTTGTCCCACCAAACAAGTTTTATCTCAACCGTATTGGGGAGAGTGGTTCTTTGCAGCCAGCCCTTTCCTGAATGCAGAGCGAGTGGGAGATACTTCTTTAACTAACATGGTCTCCAGGATCACAGGGGTAGGGGAAAGGTCAACATTGTCATACAGCCCTCATTGTAAGACAAATGAATACCATTTGTCATCAGACACAGGCAATAGTAAACCTCCTGAACAGGGCAAGAGGGCACTGGGCAATTGTCTCCTAAGGCTGGCATTCCTGGAGAATCAGTTGAGCTCTCTATCGCCAGAATGATATTCGTTGGAAGATCTTGGAAGTCAGGTTCCTGAGAGGAAGGCCTGGGAAGACAGAGAGTAACTGGTAAAGATCATGTAATGGTGTAAAACCAGGACTTGGAAGGCAGGCGGCAACTCTGTGGATATGAGGACACGGGACCGAGGCATTCCAGACAGTGGCGAATAGCAATGGCGACCTGACAGAGTTCTCGGTTGGGGATCTGAATTTTATTACTTAACTTATTTACTTTATGTATATGAGTGTTTTACCTGCATCTATGTATGGGCAACACATGCAGGCCTGGTGGCCAGGAGGGTCAGAAGAGAAGGCTGGATCCCCAGGACCGGGGGTTATAGGTGGGTGTGAGCTACCATGTGGGTGCTGGGAACCCACCCTGGGTCCTCTCAAAAGCAGCACGTCTTAACCGCTGAGCCATCTCGCCAGCCCCTGTGAACTTTGTTGTTATGATGGCACAGATATTAGAAGTGGTTTAATGGCAGCTTCTTTTTATGACTGTAAGTGCCCCCGGGAGATGAAAGAATCACGATGGCCAGGTGGTGGTAGCAGATCTCTGTGAGTTCAAGGCCAGCCTGGTCTACAGAGATACAGAGAGCGTTCCAGAACAGCCAGGACTGTCATACAGAGAAAACCTGTCTTCAAAAACCAAAAACCAAAAACAAATAATCAGCAAGAATAAAAACAAAATCATGATCGATGCCAGGTGGCTGTGAAAGGCAATTTTGCTGGAGATATTATTTTCTTTTAATTATTTTATTTAGGGTATGGAGGTTTTACCTGCATGTATGTCTTCACATCATATGCGTGCTTGGCACCTGCAGAAGTCAGAGAGAGTGTCAGATCCCTGGAACTGGAGTTACAGACAGTTGTAGGCTGCCGTGTGGGTGCTGGGAACCGAACCTGGGACCTCTGGAAGCCAGTGCTCTTAACTTCTGTTGCTGGGATGATGGTGGAATCGTTCCAAGTCATGATTACCAGGAGCAATATACAAAGTATGGATGATTACTGGGCAGTGGTGGCACACACCTTTATCTCAGCACTCGGGAGGCAGAGCCAGGAGGATCTCTGTGAGTTCGAGGTCAGCCTGGACTACAGAGCGAGTTCCAGGACAGGCACCAAAGTCACACAGAGAAACCCTTTCTCGAAAAATCAAAAAAAAAAAAAAAAAAAAAGGTATGGACGATGCTGTGAGGTTCCTGAGTGTCCCACATGGGGGCAGCATTGGGCAGTTCTGTGACCAGACCATAGCTGTGGTGAAGCATTTAAGTTTAATCTTAGTATCCGAGCTTTATTTTATTCTGTTCTAAAAAGATTATCAGTAACAATGTTAAAGAGACACCGTGTTATGTGAATCAAAGAAATGGGGATGTTTAAAAATGGCGTTCTTGGACATGGGCATGAGAAGGAGGTAGAGGTGGACGTGCCTGTCTGCAGTATCAGTTTGTAGGCAAGGGAATGGGTGCTTCGAAAACACTGAAAACTGCAATCTAATGGGGAAGGGGAACATATCCACCAAACAGGGGTGTTCTAGTCTGCTTCCTGATGCTGTGACAAAACTCTGACCAAAATCAGGGAAGAGTTTCTTTTAGCTTAGCGGTTACAGTCACTCCAAGGAATGCCAAGGCAGGAACTGAAGCCGGCCCGCCGAGGAACGCCACTTTCCTGTCTTTCTCTGAGGCTACCATTCAGCTACCTTCCTTAGCTATCCCAGACCCTCCTGTTGAGGGTCACTACCACTCACAGTGGGCAGGACCCTCTACACCAATTAACAATTAGAAATAAATAAAACAAAATGACCACAAGCCAATCAGATGGAGACAACGCCTCAGCTGAGGCCCCTCCCCCTCCCAGCATGTCAAGATGACAACCGAGATTAGCCATCACAGGAGGAAGGTATGGATTGGAGATATGAACTATGTGAAAGAGCGCTGTACATTTAGGGGTTTGGGGGATACATGGAGGAGTTACCGGAAGGGTAGCTTGAGCAGGGAAGGATGAACAGCTACCACAGGCAGAGAATCATGGGAGCCCGTTGTTACAATGGGGAGGATGAAGTTGACATAGAAATGCTGTGGTCGTGGAGGATCAGCAGGAGAATGCTTGTTGCCTAGCATGTTCAAGACCCTGGGTCCAAATGCTAGCCCTACCAAGTGGGGATTCCATATCTGTATCTATACCTATATCTGTATCTATACCTATATCTGTATCATACCTATATCTATATCATACCTATATCTGTATCATACCTATATCTATATCATACCTATATCTGTATCATACCTATATCTATATCATACCTATATCTGTATCTACAACTATATCTGTATCATACCTATATCTATACCTATACCTATATCTGTATTGATCTCTGTAACTGTATCTATACCTATATCTATATCTGTATCGATCTCTGTATCTGTATCTTTACATAGAGAATAAGAGAGAGAGAATTGTTGGAGGGAGAATGGAGGAAAGAGAGTGGGAAGGGTGAGGATAAGAAATAGGTGAGGAAATCCTCTGGGGGGCGGAAGGGTGGAGGCAAGTACTTCTTGAGAAGACTGACTGCTCCCAATGACCATCTGTATCATCTAAAATTCTCCAGAAAACTGGCTACTTGGTAAAAACATCTGTGTATGCAGAGTCCCAGTTCTCTGGCTGGAACGTGTGTCCCCCTCCAATGGGGTCTGAAACTATAGCCAGGTTGGCTTTGAACTTGGGGTTCTATTACTTCAACTGCTTGAGTGCTGGGCATTGGAGGAGAGGTCCACCACTCTGTCTGCATGTCCTTCAGTTTCTGTCTCCACCACTAGCTCTTGGACCCTTTAGTCTTGCGGCACCAGAGGCTGCATTAGCAGTAAGGAGGGCAGTGGCGACCCTTCCCACTGGGCTCTGGGCTGGTTCTTCAGTGATATTATTTCCAGAAAACTAAACCAGCATTCAGGCTGTGGCATGGTTTAAATAGAAAGATGAGAGCAAAAGCCTTTAGGATGATAAATGTGGAGATTACCCTAGTGCTGCTAAGGAGTGTGAATGAACTTAGTCGAGGTTTTCTATTGTTTCTGCTGCACATGGAAGTCACACTTCTTCAGTGGACAGCCCTACAGGGGTACTGTGGTCTGTCCAGGGAAATCTGCAAGGTCATCAAGTCTAGGACAAGAGCTTAGACCAGGGAAGACTGAGTTGTCCTAGTAATTTTTTTTTTTTTGCAAATTTTAGTTTGAATTGTTTATTGGTTTGCTCAATAATTTCAGACAACTGGGGATAAGAACATGTGATCTGGGGGAGTGTTGAATTTTTTCATGACTTTGCTGGTGAAATGAGCCCCTGGCTCTGTGCAGAGGCAAGTGGATTTTCCCAAGGGGGAATTCATCCCGACAGAAGTTTAGCCACTGTAGAGGGGCTTTTTACCTAAGAGGCTTCCTGTCACTGCAGGTGCAGGCAAATGATGCCAAGAGCATAGCCACACCCCAAGATTTAGGACAGTGAACAAAATCTACCTGCCAGCAGGAGAGCGCGGCCAGAGGCGCTGTCTCGCTTCTACATCAGGGTCTTCCCAGGATCACAGGAGTTTATGAAGGAGAGATGAAGGGACACTTTGATTGTAAGGAGTGAAGTCACCCCACCAGCGACTGGCTGAGAGGTTGTTTCCTTCCTGATTGGGAATGGTTCTGTGAAGACTGGATTTGGAGAGACTGAAAGATGCCAAGTGGCTCTCTCAGTGTCACTAAAGCCACTTTGGGAATCTTGAGAGGATGAAGTCGTTGTGTTGTTTCTGTCTGGCATTGGCATCTTCAAGGGCTTTTAGATGAAATCTGTAAAATTTTTTTTTTCAGTTAGGGCATCATTCAGTCTGGTTGTCCTGGGATTAGAACAGATATACAAGTTGCTGAAGCTGTACGTCAACTAACAGCTTTCTTCTAGCCTCTGGTCTTACTTTTGGTGGTATAAACTTCTATTTTTAGTCTGGCCAGAGTTTGTTTTAAAAATCAGATCTTGCCCCACCCCCATCCCCAATCTCAGCCTCAGCAGCCAATCAGCAGGTAAGTCACCTGCAGTCAGGCCCCTCTACCACCATCCCTAGAAGCATCAGAGACCCCTGGAGGAACAGTCCCCACCTACACGGATTGGAGGAAGAGGTGAGAGCCTGGTATCCCAGCTAGACAGCCCCTCTCTCTAGGCCCTAGGTCCCAGACACATCCCCCAACCCTCCCCCACCCATCGCAGCCCCAGCAGCTGGTCAGCAGGCAAGACTCCTGAGGCCAGGCCACACAGTCATCATCCCCAGCAGCATCAGAGGCCCACAGAGGCACAGGCTCCACCTGCACCAACTGGAGGAAGAGCGGCCCAGGAGGCACACATACCACCAGCACTGATTGGAGGAAGAATTAACATCTGTAACTATAATTACCCCAAACCCAGATGGGTAGACGGCAGTCTAAGAATACATTCAACAACATGAAGAGCAATATGGCAAAACCAGAATCTAGTGGTTCTACAACAGCAAGACCCGAACATCCCAACGCAGATGAAGCAGAAGAAAAGAACCTTCAAAATAACTTCATGAAGATGATAGAGATCCTTAAAGAGGAAATGAGAAATTCCCTTAAAGAAATGGAGGAAAAGACAAACAAAAAGTTGGAAGAAATCAATAAATCCCTTAAGGAAAGCCAAGAAAAAAAATAATCAAACAGGTGAAGGAAACAGTTTAAGATTTGAAAATTGAAATAGAGGCAATAAAGAAAGCACAAACTGAGGGAACTCTGGAAATGGAAAATCTGGGTAGACAAATAGGAACTACAGATGCAAGTGTAACCAATAGAATACAAGAGATGGAAGACAGAATCTTAGGCGTTGAAGATATGATAGAGGAAATAGATTCATCGGTCAAAGAGAATGACAAATCCAACAAATTCTTAACACAACATCCAGACAATCTGGGACATCATGAAAAAGCCAAACCTAAGAATAATAGGGATAGAAGAAGGAGAATTCCGGCTCAAAGACACAGAAAATAATTCAAAAAAATCATAGAAGAAAAATTGTCCAACCTAAAGAAGGACATGCCTATGAAGGAACAAGAAGCTAACAGAACACCAAGTAGACTGGACCACAAAAACAAAGTCCCTTCACCACATAATAGTCAAAACACTAAACATACAGAATAGAGAAAGAATATTAAGAGTTGCAAAGGAACAAGATCAAGTAACATAGAAAGGCAGACCTATCAGAATTATACTTGCCTTCTCAATGGAGACTCTAAAAGCCAGAAAGTCCTGCACAGACATTTTACAGATACTAAGAGACCATGGATGCCAGCCCAGACTACTATACCCAGCAAAACTTTCAATCATCATAGATGGAGTAAACAAGGTATTTCAAGACAAAACCAGATTTAAACAATGCCTAACCACTAATCCAGCCATACATAAAGTGCTAGAAGGAAAACTCCATTCCAAGGAAGTTAGCTACACCCACAAAAACACAAGCAATAGATAATCTCACACCAGCAAATCCCAAAGAAGAAACACACACACATACACACACACTACCACCGCTACCAACAAAACCAAAAAATAACAGGAATTAACAATCATTGGTTATTAATATCTCTTAATATCAATGGACTCAATTCACCTATAAAAAGACACAGGCTAAAACAATGAGTACCAAAACAGGATCTATCCTTCTGCTGCATACAAGAAACACACCTCAACTTCCAAGACAGAAATTACCTCAGAGTAAAAGGTTGAGGAAAGATTTTCCAATCAAATGGACCTAAGAAACAAGCTGGTGTAGCTATCCTAATATCTAACAAAATAGACTTCAAACTAAAATTAATCAAAAGAGATGGAGAAGGACATTTCATATTCATCACAGGAAAAATTCATGAAGATGAAGCCTCAATTCTGAACATATATGCCCCAAATACAAGGACATACACATTTGTAAAAGAAACATTACTAAAGCTTAAACCACACATCAAACCCTACACTAATAGTGGGAGACTTCAACACCTCACTTTCATCAATGGATAGGTCTACCAGACAGAAACTTAACAGAGAAATAAAGGAACTAACAGATGTTATGACTCAAATGGACTTAACAGATATCTACAGAAAATTTCACCCTAACACAAAAGAATATACCTTCTCAGCACACCATGGAACCTTCTTTAAAACTGACCACTTACTCAGTTACAAAGCAAATCTCAACAGAAAAAAAAATTGGAATAACTCCCTGTGTCTTATCATATCACCATGGCTTAAAGTTAGAATTCAACAACACAAATTACAGAAAGCCTACAATCTCATGGAAACTGAACAACACTCAATTGAATCACCACTGGGTCAAGGAAGAAATAAAGTAATTAAAGACTTCCTGGAATTCAATGAAAATGAATGCACAACATACCCAAACTTATGGGACACTATGAAAACAGTGCTAAGAGGGAAATTCATAGCACTAAATGCCCACATTAAGAAGTTGGAGAGATTTCACACTAGTGACTTAACAGCACACCTGAAAGCTCTCGAACAAAAAGAAGCAAACCCAGGAGGAGTAGATGGCAGGAAATAATCAAACTGAGGAATGAAATCAATAAAACAGAAACAAAGAGGACAATACAAAGAACCAATGAAACAAAGAGTTGGTTCTTCAAGAAAATCAACAAGACAGACAAGCCCTTATCAAAACTAACCAAAAGGCAGAGATAATATCCAAATTAACAAAATCAGAAATGAAAAGGGAGACATAACAATAAACACTGAGGAAATCCAGAGAATCATTAGGTCATACATCAAAAACCTGTATTCTACAAAACCGGAAAATCTAAAAGAACCAGACAATGTTCTGGATAGGTACTACTTACCAAAATTAAATCAAGACCAGATAAACAATTTAAATAGACTTATTTCCCCTAAGGAAATAGAAGCAGTCTTGGAAGTCTCCCCCCTCAAAAAAGCCTGGGGCCTGATGGTTTGAGAACAAAATTCTACCAGAATTTCAAAGAAGAACTAATACCAATACTCTGCTGTAGCCAGAAGTTTTCCTGTGTCTCACAGCCGCTTGGTCCCAAATAAACACACAGAGGCTTATATTAATTACAAACTGTTTGGTCTATGGCTTAAGCTTCTTGCTCACTAGCTCTTTCATCTTAAATTAAACCATTTCTACATGGCCGTGGCATTATCAGTCTGCTGGCATGTTGCTCCTTGGGCAGCGGGCTGGCCTCTCCCATAACTCCACCTTCCTTCTGCCTGTACCTTTGCTTGGATTTCCCACCTGTCTATAACCTGTCTTGTCAAAGGTCAAATCAACTTCTTTATTAACCGATGATAGCAATTCACAGCATACAGAAAGACCATCCCACAGCACCCCTCAAATTGTTCCACACAATAGAAACAGCTTGAACATTGCCAAACTCTTTCTATGAGGCTACAGTTACCATGATACTCAAACCACACAAAGATGCAAGAAAGAAAGAGAATTACAGACCAATCTCCCTCATGAACATTGATGCAAAAAATACTCAATAAAATACTGGCAAACCAAATCCAAGAACACATCAAAAAAAGACATCCACTACGATCAAGTAGATTTCATCCAGAGATGCAGTGCTGGTTCAACATATGAAAATCTGTCAATGTAATCCACCATATAAACAAACTGAAAGAAAAAAATCACATGATTATCTCATTAGATTCGGAAAAGCCTTTGACAAAATCCAACACCCCTTCATGATAAAGGTTTTGGAGAGATCAGGGATACAATGAACATACCTAAACATAATAAAAGCAACTTACAGCAAGCCTACAGCCAACATCAAACTAAATGGAGAGAGACTCAAAGTTATTCTAATAAAATCAGGAGCAAGATAGTATACATAAGTGACCCCAAAAATTCTAACAGGGAACTCCTACAGCTGACAGACAACTTCAGTAGTGTTGGCAGAATACAAGATTAACTAAAAAAATTAGTAGCTCTCCTATATACAAATGATAAATGGGCTGGGAAAGAAATCAGGGAAACAACAACCTTCATAATAGCCACAAATAACATAAAATGTCTTGGGGTAACTCTAACCAAACAAGTGAAAGACCTGTGTAACAAGAACTTTAAGGCTTTGAAGAAAGAATATGAAGAAGCTATCAGAAAATAGAAATATCTCCCATGCTCCTGGATAGGTAGGATTAACATAGTAAAAATGGCAATCTTACCAAAAGCAATCTACAGATTCAATGCAATCCCCATCAAAATCCCAACACAAATCTTCACAGACCTGGAAAGAACAATGCTCAACTTCATATGGAAAAAATAAAAAACCCAGGATAGTCAAAACAATCCTGTATAATAAAAAAACCTCCAGAGGCATCACCATCCCTGACTTCAATCTCTACTATAGAGCTATAGTAATAAGAACAGCTTGGTATTGACATAAAAACGAACACATGGATCAATTAAATCAAATTGAAGACCCTGACATTAATCCACATACCTATGAACGCCTGATTTTTGACAAAGAAGCCAAAACTGTACGGTGGAAAAAAGAAAGCATCTTCAACAAACGGTGCTGGCATAACTGGATGTCAACATGTAGAAGAAAGCAAACAGATTCATATCTATTGCCATGCACAAAACTCAATTCCAAGTGGATCAAAGACCTCAACATAAATCTAGTTATACTGAATCTGATAGAAGATAAAGTTATTGGTGAAATTATTAAGGTCACTCCATGTAGTTAAAAGGGAGGTTTATTTTGTGGGGTAACTTACAAGTGAAGGGATAGGTAAGAGGGTCTGGGAAAGGTGTAGCACAGTCTAGCGGTGTTCTCTGGAGAACTCTGCTCAGTCTACCTCCAGCGTCCAGGATCCAGGAACCAAGAGAGTCAGCGCATCTGGATCTCGGGTCTTCAGGGTCTTCTCTTGGCCCCACCTTGTAGGCGTGACAGTTACGGAAGCCTCAATGGGGGTTGGAACTTCCAGATCAAAGCTGGAATGGCTACCCACTACATCTCCCCCTTTTGTCTAAATAAGAAGGTTCTAACCTAATATAAGATTACATAAAGGAATGGTTATCAAATATTGTCCAGGATAATGACCTAGAAAAGATGGAACTACAACCAATGCGAACAATATCAAGCAAGAAACACATACTAAAATCCAGAGAAGTCTAGAGCGTAGGTAAATGGCATGTTACAAAGATCATTCCAACAGGTATCCTATCCTAAAGAACCTGAGTCTAATATATTCTATCTAAGATATTATATATATATATATATATATATATATATATATATAAAGTTGTAACTATAACTGCTAGTCTTCAATCCCATCAAAGACCTGAGAAATGGTAGATGAATGCAAGCAACTTTTGGGAATCTTGAAAAAGTAGACAGAGACATCTGGCAGCCTGGACAGTCACCTAATGTTTCTCAGCATTGTTGGTGCGTTCAAATTGGCTACAGGCCTAGAGTATCCGACAGACCATTTTCAGAAGCAGGAATTCTGAAAGACCATCTTACCCTGTCTTGGCAGAGTTCAGAAGTCACTTTTCCTTGTGTTCCACTTGTCCAGAAGGACAGCATTGCATTGTCAGCAGTTGAGGCAAGGGCAGTTCTTTGTCCAATAGGCCATTTTGTGCCAAGAAGACAAACTTCCAAATGGAAATGTCTTAGAAGCCCAACCTTCTCTCGGGATCAAATTGGTGCTGCCAGGAGCAATTGTGTCTCACGTCAACAGAATTCTAAGTTATTTAAATGCCATATTCTCTAGGTCCATGAAGTGTTTGACGACTACCTGTCCATCCGACCTATTTTGTTGTTGTTGTTGTTGTTTTTTGGTTTTTCGAGACAGGGTTTCTCTGTGTAGCTTTGCACCTTTCCTGGAACTCACTTGGTAGCCCAGGCTGGCCTCAAACTCACAGAGATCTACCTGCCTCTGCCTCCCGAGTGCTGGGATTAAAGGTGTGTGTCACCACCACCCGGCCCATCCGACCTATGTTATCTGTGAATCTGGATAACCTAACTAACATAACTATAGACATGACAAGCATAGGTGACTATAAATCTGTAAGTCTTATCTACCTAAATAACCTAAGGACTAAGGCTTCCTGTAAACAAGGTAAACAGTCTATAAGCAAATGTATGGTAAAGGGCGATGACTTCAGAATTGTGACAATACACAGGATATTTATAACAGAGGTAGGAATATATAGGAATATATTGTCATACACAATATGACAATAATCTTAAATATATATCAATATACCGAATATCCTAAACAGAAGTAGAACATACATAAAGTATGACAGATATAAATTTACATTTGTATCAATATACAAATATTTCAAATAAGAGTAGAAATATATGTACATTATAACAAATATAGTTTTGTATTTGTGTCAATATACAAATTATCTTAAACAGGAATATAAAAATAGTTTACATTTGTATCAACATATAAGAATCCATAACAGTGCAAATTACAGTGCAAATTATCTAAGGCTGCTATTTTACTAAATTTATTTACTAGTATATACAATAATCTACCATAATATCTTATACCTATCCATTCCATTTCTTCTTTTCCTTTTTTTTGAGACACTTTTTCTTTTCTTAAGGAGAATACTGAGTCTAATAGGAAGTAGTCTTGAACACATTGACATAGGAGACCATTTCCTAAATATAACACCAGTAGCACAGACACTGAGAGCAATAATTAATAAATGGGACCTCCTGAAATTGAGAAGCTTCTGTAATGCAAAGGACATGGTAAATAACACAAAATAGCACCCTACAGAATAGGAAAAGATCTTCACCACCCTCACATCTGACAGAGGGCTGATCTCCAAAATATATAAAGAACTCAAGAAACTAGACATCAAAATACCAAATAAACCAATTTAAAAATGGCATACAAATCTAAACAGAGAATTCTCAACAGAAGAATCTCAAGTGGCTGAAAGACATTTAAGGAATTGCTCAACATCCTTAGTCATCAGGGAAATGCAAATCAAAATGATTCTGAGATACCACTTTACACCCGTCAGAATGGCTAAGATCAAAAACACTGATGACAGTTTATGCTGGAGAGGATGTGGAATGTGGGGAAGATTCCTCCACTGCTGGTGTGAGTGCAAACTTATACAGCCACTTTGGAAATCAGTATGGCTGTTTCTCAGAAAATTTGGCAATCAATCTACCTCAAAACCCAGCAATACCACTCTTGGGCATATACCCAAAGGAGGCACAATCATACCACAAGGACACTTTCTCAACTATGTTCATGGCAGTATTATTCATAATAGCCAGAACCTGGAAACCACCTAGATGTCCCTCAACCGAAGAATGGATAAAGAAAATGTGGTACATTTACACAATGGAGTACTACTCAGCAGTAAAAAACAATGACCTCATAAAATTTGCAGGCAAATTGATGGAACTATAAAAAAAATCCTGAGTGAGGAAACACAGACCCAGAAAGAGAAACACGGTCTGTACCCACTCATAAGTGGATATTAGACATAAAACAAAGGATAACCAGGCTACAATTCGAAACCCCAAAGAAGCTAGGTAACAAGGAGGACCCTAAGAGGGACATGCATAGATTGCCCTGGGAAGGGGAAAGAGATACGTTCTCCTGGGTAAACTGGGAGTGGGAGGGAGGCAGAGGGATGAGAACATGAGAGAATGGGATGGGAAAGTTGGGAGAGGGACAGAGAAGGTGAGTAAGGAAAGAGATCTTTTTTTTTTTTAAAGTTTATTTTTAATATACTTTTTTTCTAGTTTTTTTTTAAATTTATTTATTTATTATGTATACAGCATATGTGACTGCAGGTCAGAAGAGGGCACCAGATCTCATTACAGATGGTTGTGAGCCACCATGTGGTTGCTGGGAATTGAACTCAGGACCTCTGGAAGAGCAGTCAGTGCTCTTAACCTCTGAGCCATCTCTCCAGCCCCCGGAAAGAGATATCTTGATAGAGGGAGCCATTATGGGGTTAGGGAGAAACCTGGTGCTAGGGAAATTCCCAGGAATCCACAAGGATGACCCCAGCTGAGACTCCAATCGATAGTGGAGAGGGTGCCTGAGCTGGCCTTTGCTTGTAATCAGATTGGTGGCTACCCTAATTGTCATCATAGAACCTTCATCCAGTAACTGATGGAAGCAGATGCAGAGATTCACAGCCAATCACTGGGCTGAGCTCCGGGAGTCCAGTCAAAGAGGGAGGAGGGATTATATGAGCAAGGGGGGCGGGTGGTTAAGATCATGATGGGGAAACCCACAGAGACAGCTGACCTGAGCTCGTGGGAGCTCATGGATTCTGGACTGGCAGCTGGGGAACTGCATGGGACCGAACTAGACCCTCTGAAATGGGTGACAGTTGTGTGGCTTGGGCAGTTTGCGGGGGCCCTCCTGGTAGTGGGACCATGATTTATCCCTAGTACATGAACTGGCTTTTTGGTGCCTATTCCCTATGGAGGGATACCCTGCTCATCCTTGATGCAGTGGGGAGGGGCTTAGTCCTTCCTCAACTTGATGTGCCATGCTTTGCTGACTCCCCATTGGAAGCCTTACTCTCTCTGAGGAGTGGATGGGAGGGGGAGAGGGGGATGTGGGAGGAAGGGAGGGAGGGGGAACTATGGCTGGTATATAAAATGAAAAAAAAAAAACTTTAAAAAAAATAAAAAAAAAACTCAGGTCTTGAGGGACTGGAGAGACAGTTCAGAATTTAAAACCATTTGCTTTGAAATCATGAGAACCAGAAGTGAGGTGTCAGCACCCACTTTTTAAAAAATTTTATTTATTTTATTTTACAATACCATTCAGTTCTACATATCAGCCACGGGTTCCCCTATTCTCCCCCCTCCCACCCTCTCCCCTTACTCCCAGCTTACCCCCCATTCCCACCTCCTCTAGGGCAAATCCTCCCCCGAGGACTGCGATCAACCTGGTAGACTCAGTCCAGGCAGGTCCAGTCCCTTCCTCCCAGTCTGAGCCAAGTGTCCCTGCATAAGCTCCAGGTTTCAAACAGCCAACTCATGCAATGAGCACAGGACTTGGTCCCACTGCCTAGTTGCCTCCCAAACTGATCAAGCCAATCAACTGTCTCACCTATTCAGAGGGCCTGATCCAGCTGGGGGCCCCTCAGCCTTTGGTTCATAGTTCATGTGTTTCCACTCATTTGGTTATTTTTTTCAATAATTGAATAAAACTGAAATTTATTATAAGCCACAGTCGTCCTAGGGACCTCCATGCTATATATATAGCCTTCATGGTTCTATGGGTTGTGGTCTGATTGTTCTTTATTTTATATCTAGAATCCACTTATGAGTGAGTACATACCATGACTGTCTTTCTGGGTTTGGGTTACCTCACTCAGGATGATTTTTTCTACTTCCATCCATTTGCCTGCAAATTTCATGCTTTCATTGTTTTTCTCTGCTGAGTAGTACTCCATTGTGTATATGTACCACATTTTTTTTCATCCATTCTTCCACTGACGGGCATCTAGGTTGTTTCCAGGTTCTGGCTATTACAAATAGTGCTGCTATGAACATAGTTGAGCATGTATCTTTATGGTATGAGTCAGCATTCCTTGGGTATATGCCCACGAGTGGGATGGCTGGGTCTTGAGGTAGTTCGATTCCTAATTTTCTGAGAAACCGCCATACTGATTTCCACAGTGGTTGTACAAGTTTACATTCCCACCAACAGTGGAGGAGTGTTCCCTTTGCTCCACATCCTCTCCAACATTGACTGCCATTGGTGTTTTTGATCATAGCCATTCTGACAGGTGTAAGGTGGTATCTCAGAGTCGTTTTGATTTGCATTTCTCTGATGATTAAGGATGTTGAGCATTTCTTTAAATGTCTTTCAGCCATTTGTAGTTCTTGTTTTGTGAATTCTCTGTTTAGCTCTTTAGCCCATTTTTTAATTGGACTGTTCAGTATTTTGATGTCTAGTTTCTTGAGTTCTTTATATACTGTGGAGATCAATCCTCTGTCAGATGTGGGGTTGGCAAAGATCTTTTCCCATTCTGTTGGCTGTCTTTTTGTCTTATTGACTGTGTCTTTTGCCCTGCAAAAGCTTCTCAGTTTCAAGAGGTCCCATTTATTAATTGTTGCAGCACTCACTTTTAACAGGCTGTGTGGCCAGCAAACACCTGCACCTCCACACCAAAGGACCCATGGCCTCCTCTGACCTCTGTATGCTCACAGTACACACACACACACACACACACACACACACACACACACACACACGCACACACACACACACACAGATGCAAGCACACACACAGATACAAACACACACACAGATGCAAACACACACACACAGAGATGCAAACACACACACACACACACACACACACACACACACACATTTTTAAAAACCAGGCCTCAAGACAGTCAGCCACCTGTTTCTCATTTTAACTAGTGTCCAAGAATGAGTCACAAATTGCAGAGTTTACATAAGTCACTAAAGTCACATAATGCTCAGAAAACATGTCTGCTGTCTGTGTGGATGTTCTATTTCTCACAGCTATACTGTAGGGTCTTGTAAGAGTCACAAATCCTAGGTGAGTGGATTTTGCTCAGGTAGGGCTCATATCATGTTCCGTGGGCTGATGAGGTCTGAAATGTGGAATGTAAGGGTGAGTCTTCTTGGAAACTTTCTGGGGTGCAGAAGTATCAACTATCAACAAAGAAGGTGGGATCTGCTGGTGCAAGGGGAACTTCAGCCAGATCAAATAGGAAAAGCGCCTGAGTACTTGTGGCATAATTGGGTGTCATTTCTTCAAGTGTGAAGATTAGGCCTCTGATAATTGAAAGAGTGGACAAATCTCATAAAAAGAAGCTTTGGGAAATGTTGGGTGCTACCATCAGGGGAAGGATTTGGACTTTCTGTGGCACCGTGAGAATGACACTGTGCAAACTCAGTTGTGTCTTGAACCACATTTGCAGTAACCGTGACTCCTCGGGAGCGTCGAAGGCTCCAGCTGTTGGGTGAGGGTAAAATGTCAGGAGACCGCTGCTTTCCATCTTTCTTCTTTTGCTTGCTTTGTTTTTGTGATGGGATCTCATGTAGCTCAGGCTAGGCTTGAACTTGCTGTGTTGTTGGGAATGAACTCTGGATTGTCTTGCCCCTCCCAAGTGCTAGGATTCCAGACACGTGACACCGTAGCCAGCTTCTCAGCCTTTCCTTTTCCTGAGATGGACTCTCTAAGGCACATCCTTCTTTCTCGTAGTTGGGAGGTCTGGACATAGGAACGGGAGGAAGAGAGTTTTTACAGGTCCAATGCAGTTACAGAGAATCACCCCATTAGAGGGGTCAGACACTCATTTAGTCACAGTCTATAAAGAGAAATGCTAGGACAGGGAAATCAGGACTCAGGAGTGTCGTTTTGGATAACAGATATTTAGATAATAACAAGGGCGACCTCAGCACATCTGGGAAGAACGTTCTGTATTCAGGGGGTCGTGTTGCAGCCAGCACACTTGTACTTTATCTCTTGAACCTCACATCTCTCTCAGTCAGATCTTCTAAGCACTGGGCATGTGCCACTGAATTATCAAGTGTGCAGATGAGGTTGTCTGCACACTGACTGAGCACTCGATTATGAAGTGAAACCAGATCCAGTTACTTCACAGAGACTCTTAGATTAGTGACAGTCCATGGGTAGGGCATGGATGGAACTGTCCTCCAGCATGGACTCAAAAGCCTGTGGCCTTAACAACCGCTCCAGTCTTCCCCCATCATCTCATGTCCAAGTTTCTTCCCATGTGGCGATCACAAAATCTTAGGTCCAACTCTTCTGTTAATGCGTCCTAATCTCGTTTTGATTTGGAGGAGTTTTCTATTGCCTAATGTTTTGAAACAGTGAGGATGAGATAGTCATTCCAAAGACCACCTGGAAAAGCTTCGTGCTGATCTGGTAATTCCCATTTTCTAATTTGAAATAATAGATACAAGTAATTGGTGGCTTTTCCTCCTAGAAAGGAACTTCGCTGTGGGCACAATACTATGGCAGTTTCTTGGTGCCTATGTAGCTATGGTATGAAGAAAAACAGATGTAGATACACAGCTGGAACAGATGTGTTGCCAGCTGCAGGTGCATCTGTGGGTCGAGCCATCTTCTCTGTGATGCTGTCTATGAGGAGAGGAGCAGAGTCCTTCAGTACACTGCTTAGCATGAGTCAGGGTTAGAAACCTGACGGCCTAGAGTTCATGAGTTCCTACGAGCTCGGCTCAGTTGTCTCTGTAGGTTTCCCCATCATGATCTTGACCCCCCTTGCTCATAGAATCCCTCTTCCTTCTCTTCAACTGGACTTCCTGGGGTGGGCTGATGGGGTGGGGGAAGAAGGCTGTGGGGCGGGGAGCAGGAGGAGGGATGAGAGGGGGATCTGTGGATGGTATGTAAAAGGATAAAAAAATTCTTAAATGAAAAAAAGAAAAGAAAGAAAGGAAGGAAGGAAGGAAGGAAGGAAGGAAGGAAGGAAGGAAGGAAGGAAGGAAGGAAGGAAGGAAGGAAAGAAAAACCTAACAGCCAGAACTGAGCTGGGTGGAGCTTAGGTTTCTTAGCACGGAGAGGGCTTCAAAGCTCCATGGACCTCTGTCAAAATCTGTTCTATTGCCTTGACCTCAGGGCCTAAAGAGGGAATAGAGGACGGCAGGGTGGCTCAGTCCTGAAACACTGCTCTCCCCTTCTCAGGGGTGGGTCCCACAATGATGGCAAAAGCGCTCTATAGGAAAATACTTCACCGTCTCGGCCCTCTGTAGGGGCATGGGTAGAGATAGGATTTGGAATAGAGTGGCTGAGTTTCGGGAGAGAGCTCCCTAATACTGACTGCTACTCGGTTTTCCTTCTCTGTTTTCCTAGTTAATTCATCAACTTTACTGATCAGGGAGCCAATCTTCGATAAAACTAACAACCATTTTGTGATTTGGCTCCAGTGGTTTCAAATAATGAATTATAATAAAAGAGAGTTATACAGCTTTCCTGCCCTCCTCTGTGTGCCTTCAGATGGACAGAGGCAAGCTGAAATTGGCCTCTTCTGACGCATCTGAGGGTCACAAAATTGATATTGCACTTCCCCAAATCTTGTTTGTGGTGGTCATATAGATGAATGTCCCCACACAGCTCCCTGCTTAAGCAAGGTCTTTGTCACTGCTTACTTCTCACTCCAGAACGGCTGGGGGGAGGGTGACACTCTTCCCCACACCTCACCTCATCGCAGTTTTCCCACCACAGAAAGTGATAGTTTCTGCCTCCACAGAAAGTGATAGTTTCAAAAGGATCCAGGGCTGGTGAGAAGACTCGGCAGGTAAAGATGCTTGCCACCGACCCTGACAACCTGAGACCTGGTGATGGAAGGAGAGAAATGAGCCCCACAAGTTATTGTCTGACATCATAGGTGGTGGGGCGCGCGCGCGCGCGCGCGCGCACACACACACACACACACACACACCACTGTGGCATGAGCACTTCTCCCCCAATAAGTAAAAAAAATGCTAAGAATTAGTCTAATATTAACAACTTAGTCTAATATTAGTCTAATATTAACAATATTAGACAATTAGTCTAATATTAACTGACAAAGGGTACAGAAGAGTATAAACAGGACCCCTCCGTGGCATCCCATGGAGTTTGGTACTTTCAAATGGGAGAAGGGGGAAGGGGTTTCCTTTGTTCCTAAAGCCAAGGCAGGGGGTCTAAGAGAAGTTTTCATCAAGGTTGGGGGTGCCTACAACAGAAACATTATGCTCCAGTTATTTTTGTGTCGGCCTGTCCTAATTTGCTTTTCTGTTGCTGTGATAAAACACTGCCCAAGAGCAACTTGGAGAGGGAGAGTTTATTTCATCGTACAGTTCTTCATCAAGGGAAACCGGGACAGGAGCTCAAGGCAGGGACCTTGAGGCAGGAACTGAAGCAGAGCCCACGGAGGAACACCAATTACTCACCGGCTTGTGCCACCTGCTTTCTTATACAGCCCAGGCCCATCTGCGGGGGGTGGGCACTGCTCACAGTGAGCTGGCCCTCCCCTTACCGATCACGAATCAAGAGATTGATGTACAGGTGTTGTGGGAATTTGATCCGTTCAGCCAATGATATTGGGGTGACTAGCCCTATGGGGTATGCTCTTCTCTGAGTACATGACCAAATAAAAAACGGAGGAGAGGGGGCACGCGAGTGCTTTCTCTTGGGTGGTTGGAGCAGGAGCAAGAGGCAGAGAAGTGTGGCTTGCAGCTGGTTCCCATTGCCCTTGGGCAGAACGGCAGAACAAGGCCAGCTGGATCAGCAGCAGCATCTTCTTTGTTTGGTGTCCTGAGTGTATCTTACCGATTTCATTTCCCTAATAAATTCTACCTGGCCCATTGCATACACAGGCTTGCCTACTCCTCAAAACTCAAAACTCAAAAATTGAGATGACCTCTTCCTAGATGGCTCTATTTTGTGTCAAGTTGACAAATACTATCCAGCACACTCTCCAAATCCATTTTCTACCCCTATGCACCCCTCTTCCCTGGGAGGAAGGTGGAGGGTTATTTTAATGGGCGCTACCGCTTTCTGGTTTCTATCTGGGTTTGCTCAATGGGGTGCTCCAGCAGATCATAGGGGAGCAAGGGAGGTAAACTGGTGCATGGTCTTCGGCTTCCTTTCTAGAAGGCCATTAAACAGACTGAGTGGAGCTGGAGAGATGGCTCAGTGGTTAAGAGCACTGGCTGCTCTTCCAGAGGACCTGGGTTCAGTTCCCAGCACCCACAAGATGGCTCATAACCGGGCCCTCCTCTGGTTTTCATGAGGACTGGTGAACTTACATGCATGTAGGCGAGCATCTAGACAGGTAAAATAAGAAATAAAAATAGAATTAAAATAAGCTTAAACCAAAACAAATTATGTCCCTCTGCTCACTTTTAATAAAATAAGTTAATCTCACGAGAGTTGAGGCTAGAATGGTGGTTATCAGGCAACTCCCGACAGCAGAGTGAGAGGAGGAGGTATGGGGTCAGGATTGGCCAGTGGGTGCTACAAGGTAATTCTGGAAGCAAGAAGTTCTGGGGAAATATAGATGCTTTGGGGTGATTATAGGTGATAATTATGTACTGTACACTCCAGGAAGCAAGAAAAAAGATTTTTTATTAATGTTTTATTGCAAAGAAATCACAAGTGTTTGAGGAAATAAACATGTTTAACCTGATTTAAACGAAGTATACGTGCATCAAAATTACATGGTAGTCCATTATCAACTAAAACACAGAGAAAGAGACAGCTGGCCCGGGGGTGGGGGTGGGGGGTGGGGGGGTGGGGGGAAGACCTTGAAAAGCGGGGCAGTTCTCTTTTTCACTCTGAAACCTCTCGGGCTGAGTTAAAACAGGTAGACAGGAGGATGGAGGCCAGGAGAAGTGAGCGAACACCTCAGCTGAGGAAACAGAAGTCCCGCTGCTGAGGGGGGCTTGCTGGCGTTGCCCAACCGCTATCAGTCAACCTCATCTCCCTGGAGCAAGCCTTCCCTAAAGATAACACTGCCCTGTTGAGACAAAGAGCCCCAGGAGGAGGAAGCCATTGCAACTGGCCCTTCTCAACCTAAGCCAGAGCTCTGCCCACCCCCATGAGAGCCCTGACCAGCCCCCCACCCTGCAAGACCCTCCATTCCCAAGGTGGGGACACTGCCACTCACTATCAGCTCTAATAAATGCAATCTCGTCGGCTGAGGTCCAACTCTGGCTTTAGTTCCTGACTTTAGTTCCTTTATTCTGCTTCCTTAAATCTAGCAAGAAGAGCTTAGAGTGGACTGTAAGATTTATTTATGTACTTGATTTGTCATTATTGTGTGAGCATGATTCGTGTGTGAGTGTGTGCATGTAAGTGTGTGTCTGATGTGTGTGTGTGTGTAAGAGTGCATGCATGATATGTGTGTGTAAGAGTGCATGCATGATATGTGTGTGTGTAAGAGTGCATGCATGATGTGTGTGTGTGTCTGATGTGTGTGTGTTAGAGTGCATGCATGATGTGTGTGTGTGTCTGATGTGTGTGTGTTAGAGTGCATGCATGATGTGTGTTTGTGAATGTGTATGGGTATAGCATGTGTGTGTGTGGGTTTGTGGGTGTGCATGGCATGGCATGCACGTGGAGGTCAGAGGATAACTTTTGGGAATCCGCTTTCTTCCTCCACCACGCACAGCGAGTCAAATTCCGACCATGCAGCCGTGTGCTGAGCACTGTTTCCTGAGAAGTCACTTCTCTGGCCCCGAGATGGACTCTGAGGTTGGATGACAACATAAGTGACTAGAAATGCTGAAATGAGGTTATATTACCAAACAAGAGTGATTGAAAACTTGTTGGTTTGATAAGGAGACTGTTGAGTAAACCACTAATCAGAAGGAGGGGAAGTTTACTAGGGAAGGAAGGGGCCGCTCATGTCTAGACTTCATACCTCAAGACTCGTCACTACCGAGTCCCTCAGTCCTTTCTCCTCTTCTCTCCTGCATGTTTTTTTAAACTTTCTTTTTTAAAAATAATTTATTTATTCTTATTTTATGTACATTGATGTTTTGCCTGCATATATGTCTGTGTGAAGGTGTCAAATCCCCTGGAACTGGATTTACAGACAGTTGTGAGCTGCCATGTGGCTGCTGGGAATTGAACTCGGGTCCTCGGGAAGAGCAGCCAGTGCTCTTAACCGCTGAGCCATGTCTCCAGCCCCCTAAACTTTCTTTTTATTTATTCTTTGTGTCTTTCACATCATGCATTTTGATCCCATTCATTTCCCCGTCCCTTGTATTCACCTTCTGCCCTTGCAACCTCCCCACCAAAATAAAATAATTTTAAGAGAGAAAAAGAAAAGGAAAATTCAGTCTCGTCATGGAAGCTGTAGTGTGACACAGGGAGTCACTCAGTGAACCCTTTATCCATATGTCTTTACTTCCAAGCGTTCATTACAAAGAGTCGTTGGTCTGGTTCGAGGCCTCTGGTTTCTGCTACACCACTGATGCTGGCCCTCACTGGGACTCCTCGGCAATATCCTGTTGTTGCCTTGTGTCATGGAGATCCTGCAGCTTTGGATCTGCCCCTTCACATACTCCTGCAGATCATAGATGGGGTGGATGTTGGGGTGGGCCAACTTATAACCCCAGTTCTGAGCCTGGGCAGTTAGTTGCAGGGTTCTCAGCCCGCCGGCTCTCCCCTGTCCTCACCACCGGGGTGAGTTTTCCAGCATTGTCCTGACGAGTTCACCCCTTGCAGTGATGAGCAAGGGCAGGCCAGTTCTCCTGCCTTCATGCCCTCAGGGTCGGCTCTCCCACCTGCCACAGGAAGCCAGCGGCAGAGGGGGAGGACATCTCTCTCCCACCCACACCATCATATGGCGAGGCCAGATCGCCCATGTTCATGTTCTCGGGCCGGTGTGGCCAGCTCTCCCACTCTCCCACATTCTTGGGGCCAGCTCACCCGCGCCTCTGCCAACAGGGTCAGCTCCGCTGGGCTGCCCAAAGGGCAGGTCCTGTTTTCCTGAGGGTTGTGGCTGGTAAAGGGGAGGGTCAACTCCCTCACCAGCTGGAGGCAGGAGGGGGAGGGGGAGGGCATCTTTCCCTTGCCCCCACCACCACACCGCAGACGAGGGAGGCGGTACCAGCTGTGTCCCCCTCACACCCTCAGGGCTGGCTCACCCGTGCCCCTCTCTACAGGGTCAACTCTACTGTGGTGCCCAGGTGAGGCCCAGGGCCTGTTCTCCCGAGTGCTGTAGCTGGTAATGGGGAGGGTCAGGTCCCCCACCTGCTGCGGGTGGTGAGGAGTGAGGGGAGGTATCTTTCCCTCACCACAAGGCAGGTGTGACTTGCTCTCCCATTCTCATTCTCTCGGGGCCAGCTGGCCCATGTCCCTATGAAGAGGATCAGCTCTGTTGTGCCGCCCAGGTGTAGGACCCTCTCTCCTGAGTGCTTCAGAGGCTGAGGGGCAGGACCAGTTCTCCTCAGTGTTGCAGCCAGTGAGGGAGCGGGGTCAACTCTGTAAGGCCCTATCCTCTGGGCCTTTGGTGGTGTCCGGAGCCACAGACATCATCAACACAGACTGAAGCTATAATAGGGCCATGAACCAAGACATGAACCCTAGCAGCAGCCCAGGTCCAGACATCACCATGGCCTTGTGTGGCAATCAAGCCACCCACCTCAGCCTGCTCCTCACCACTTTCACCCCTTCAGATAGGCCTCTGTCCACAGGACATGAACCATTCTCTCTCTCTCCCTCTCTCCCATACCACATCATACATTTGCTCACCATAATAGTGCCTGCCTGCCCGTGTTTTCCCCTTGGAGTCCGGGGCAGACTGCCCGGGCCTGCGTGTGGGCCTCTTTGTACTGGTCAGTCCATCATCGAGTCCCTCGTTTCTTTCCATGTGTCTGTAACTTGGACTCAGTCCTGATAGGAGTTCAGGTTTGTCCTGGAAAGCACACTGCAAGGTGACGTAAGCAACAAAGGGAGGCTTGTTGGAAGGACATGGGCGTCTCCTGGAGCCCATGTGGGTCTGACAGGACATGGAAATCCCCAGGAGCTGATGGCTTCTCTTCTCCTTCCAGTCTCAGTCCTGGGGAAAAGGGTGGGCAGGACAAGGCACACTCTACGCAACACTGTAGATAATGAAGTCTCAATTGTGACCGGTGGAAGCGTGATTCAAACATGAGATGTGAAGGCTCAGAGGAAGAGTCAGGGGGAGGAATTCGATCCAGTCACCTCCCAGAGACCCTACCTGAGCATTGCTGCGCTGGGGTGAGGCTGGGAATGCAGACGCTCTTGAAGGACATTTAAGATCCAAACCCTTGGCTAACCTTTCAGGGTACTCACCCTGTTACCACCTCCAAAAAGGCTGACATGTCTTCAGCGTGGTAAATGCATGTAGCAAGGAGGCTGTGTGACAGACAGTTCAGTGCCCACCAGGTAAACTGTGTGTCTATAGGAATAGCTGTTTGGTGCCGGGAGATGCCTCCATGGACAAGAGTGCTTCCTCTGAAAGCATGAGGACCTAATCTCCAATCCTCAGCATCCATAAAACAGGCTAGGTGTGGCTGTGTGTGCCTGTGATCCCAGCACTGGGGGACAGAGATGAGCAGGTCCTGAGATCTCACTGGCTAGCCATCCTAGACAGAATAGTGAGTTTCGGGGTCTGTAAGAGACCCAGTCTCAAGGAAATAAGGTGAAACACAATGAAAGAAGACACCCCCAAAAGGTCTCCTCCAGCTTCCACATGTACACACACACACACACACACACACACACACACACACACACACACACATACACACCATATAAAAAAAGAACAGTTGTTCAGGACTTACGAGGCTGAGACAGTCAAGTTGCAGGGCAGAGGTAGCCTGGGCTATATGGTATATAGTGAGACCCTGTCTCAAGAAAAAAAAGTTACGTAAGCTTTCAACTGTTTATGTCAGTTGTGATTATGGTAAAATTTTTTTACGATACATGAGCATGGGCGATCTAGCCTTGCCCCTCATCTGCCATATGGTGGTGTGGGTGGGAGAGAGATGTCCTCCCCCTCTGCCGCTGGCTGCCTGTGAGGACATAGACAACTATTAGCAATGGAATGGTAGTATAGCATAGCTATAATTTTTATTGGAATCAAATAGAATTTTATCTGACTGTATAAACAAGAATCATTTTAAAAGCACTGTCAGGTACTGATGAGAAGTAGTCAAGACAACTTTAAAAAGAATAATAATAAAAAAGCTGGGCATGGTGGCGCACACCTTTAGTCTCAGCACTGGGGAGACAGAGGCAGGAGGATTTCTGTGAGCCTGGTCTACAGAGCAAGTTCCAGGACAGCCGAGGCTACACAGAGAAACCCTGTCTCGAAAAACAAACACCAACCAAGGTTGAGAGGAAAACGGTAAAGATGTAGATGGATGCTGCGTTTAGTGTTTGTTCCACAAGATCCTTCAGGCACCTGCTTCACCAGAAATTAACATCAACTCACTCTCCACGGATGGTTTATCCAAGAAAGTACCTCTGTATACTTTTAGATTCAGGTCTCAGCCACCTGTTTTGACCGACTCTTTGAACATGAGGCAAGAGTAGTTCTTAAGCAAAACCCACAGAGGATTCAGGGACTTTAGCCCACGGTAGCACAAGAGGACCTGGACAGAGGCAGCTATAGGGCCAGCAGGAGTGTTCCCAGCAGGAGTGCTCCCAGCAGGAGTGTTCCCAGCAGGAGTGCTCCCAGCAGGAGTGTTCCCAGCAGGAGTGCTCCCAGCAGGGGAAGGGTGTGCCTGTGAGCGGTACTTGTTCTGAGGAGGATGGTGGCCAAACCATGGGGAAACTTAGTCCTGAAGGGAGTATACCCACGGGGCACATTTGGGGTGCTCAGCCTAAAGCCTTGGTTGGCCTCGAAGATCCCGTTTCAGGGTGTTCCAACTGAAACTTCAAATTCCTTCTCCTGGCTACCAAGTTTCAACAAAACCTCTGCGTCTTTGCCAAGGGTATGCTCACTTCCACCGAAAAGCACACCCCCATCCGAGGCCATTCCACTTCCCTCATCTCCACCGTCTGCTGCTCTTTGTGTTCCCCTAAAACTGGGTGGTTGTGGGACTTAGCTAGCTGTTGCGCTTGGCTCGGGGCTGGGCATGAAGCCCTAGCCAAGCGAACGAGGTGGGGCCGTGTCTTTGGAAACTGCTGGGAAGCCTAGAAAGAGCGAAGGTGGGTCTGTACCTGAGTGGGGGAAGGACTCGTGGGCGGGGGAACTCAAACACACCAAACTCTGATCTAGGTGTGGCTCCCTGGGGGCTGGCTCTTAGAGTCTCTTAAAAGCGGCGTTTCTCCCAGGTCCCTGTAGAGGACCAGCCGAGATGGGCAAGTACACGATCCAAGTGGCCACTGGAGACTCGCTCCTGGCGGGCTCCAGCAACCTGGTGCAGCTGTGGCTGGTGGGCGAGCACGGAGAAGCGGACCTCGGGAAACAGCTGCGACCACTGCGGAAAGGGGTGAGCGCTGGCAACGGGTGGGCTCCATGGACCTGGGGACCTGGGACTCCGCAGGGGTCCTGGGGACTGGGGAGGGGAGAGAAAGTCTGACCCCAGAGAAGGTGGGCCGGGGATGGTGTTAGGCGCGACCGTCAAAGGAGCCGGAGAGACGGGCTGGGCAGAGAGAGGGGCGAGGGCGAGCCACGGCTGGGGCGTGCGGCAGGTGCACAGGGAGCCTGGAGCCCAACAGAGTGCCCAGCTCCTTCCTCGCCGCCACTTGGTTCAGGTCTGTTTCCTGGGGTGCTTCTTAGAAGGGCAAGCGGAGCCAAGAGCCTCTGGGGGCTCACTGACACCGCTGCCCTTACTGAGGACCCCAGACTTGCTGAGGAGCTGTGTCCTATCCCACAGAACACGGAGTTGGAGATCGACGTCCCGGTGCATCTAGGGCGCCTCCTGCTGGTGAAGATGCACAAACACAAAGGCCTATTGGATTCTGACTGGTTCTGCAAGTGGGTCACTGTGCAGGGCCCTGGGACCCAAGGAGAGGTCTACTTCCCCTGCTACAGCTGGGTGCAGAGCAACGAGACTCTCTGCCTAGCCGAGGGCACTGGTGAGGGCTGCGGGGTGACGCCGAAGGAAGCAGGAGGTGGTTGGGCGTGTTATGCAATAAATAAAAGGAAAAGATTAGAGAGATGAGGGCGAGGGGGGAAGAAGAGAAGGGAAGATGGAGCGACCCTGGCCCAGAGCGGTGTCCTGAGAGGATGCAAGCTCTTGTGTCGGCCTCTCCCAGCCCTGAAGGTAAACGACGACACTCAGAGCCTGTTTAGGAAGTATCGAGAGCAGGAGATGGAGGACCGAAGGAAGGTGTACCGGTGAGTCCCAGAAAGCCTTTGATCGCCCTCCGGATCCCTTCCCCCGGCCCCAAACCACCTCATTCGGGACTCTGTATTCGTCCTCTAGGTGGGGCTCCTGGAAGGAGGGCTTAATCCTGCCTATAGCAGGGAATACACAGTGGGACCTCCCCAGGAACCAGAGATTCATGGAGGATAAGGATTTCGATTTTTCCCTCTCTCTGGCCAAAGTGTGAGTATTTGGTTGAGTTCGCACAGTTTCGCCGTAAGCTTCAAGGCGAACTCTTTCTTGACCGTCTCGCATGCTGTTCTTTGCGCAGGCTGAAGGAATTTGCCATTAAGGGGACTCTAGATTTTGTAAGTCGTGTACGAAACCTGGAAGATTACAAAAGAACATTCCCATGTGGAAAGACTGCTCTGGCTGGTCAGTTACCACAACTTCCCAAAGTCTCTACCCAGAATTCCAAGCCAGGGGTCTGAAAGGAGAGGGGAGAGAGGGCAGAAGATGGGCGGGCTAGTGGGAGGAGACATTTAGTGCTCACACTGTGTTCTCACTGATGCCTTCAGAGCGGGTTCGTGATTCCTGGAGAGAGGATGCCCTCTTTGGGTACCAGTTCCTCAATGGTGCGAACCCGATGCTCCTGAGGCGTTCTAAGAGCCTTCCAGGCCGGTTGGTCCTGCCTCCGGAGATGAAAGACCTACAGAGCCAGCTGGAGAAGGAGCTCCAGGTGTGGGGCTGCCTCTGCTTACCCCCACCCCACCCCCACCCCACCACCCCTCCCCACCCCTCCACTCCTCCCCACCCCGCCACTTTGCCTTCTACTCCCTCCCCTCCTTCCCTCCTCTCTTTCATGTGTACCTCCATCATCTATACCCACCTTCATCAACATTCAGGGGTTCTTTTTTAAATCATTTTTTTTTTAGGTTAGCATGCAAAGTAATGGGTTATGATCATCAGCAATCGGGGTTTCTCAACTTTATGACCTATATAATCCTTTGTTTTAGGGTTCTTTCCTACACAATAAGGGTTTAGTAGTAACCCCTGCCTCTTACCTGTTGATGTCAATAACACATCCTTTGTGACAAACCAAAAATGACTCTAGACATTGCCAAATGTTTGGGGGTGGGTAGGTGCAAAATTACCTGTAGTTGAAATCTGTGATCATTATAGTCTCATCTCCGTTTCTGCCCCTTTTTTCATCTCTACCTCCATCCTTTCTCTTTTCATGAGACAGAGCTCAGCCTTGTCCCAAGAAAGAGCTTCTGGAGGGAAAGTCAAGACTGAACAAGCTGGGCGCGGTGGCTCTCACTTATAAACTCAGCATTAGGAGGCAGAGGCGGGAGTATCGGCACAAGCTTAAAGCCAGCCTGTTGTAGATCGTGAACTCCAGACTAACCAGGGCTATATAATGAGATCATGTCTCAAAGAGATTGTCCTGAAGAAAGGAAAGGAGGAAGAAGAGAAAGAGGAGGAGGAGGAAAGAAAGGGGAAGAGGGGAGGAGGGAGGGGAGGAGGAAGGGAGGAGGAGCACTAAGTAGAGA
The DNA here is from genome assembly GCF_049852395.1 of Peromyscus maniculatus bairdii. Taxonomy (NCBI): domain Eukaryota; kingdom Metazoa; phylum Chordata; class Mammalia; order Rodentia; family Cricetidae; genus Peromyscus; species Peromyscus maniculatus. The sequence continues at coordinate 55,006,413 of NC_134859.1, read as the reverse complement.
TTTGGAAAAATAGACTTATTTTTGGGAGAAGGGAGTAAAGAGCAATCTGTGCTACATTTGGCTAAAGCCTGTGGGGTGTGTGTGAGGACATAGGCTGGGAATTGTGATCCATGGTAGACGGCAGAAACCTCACCTCAGGGAGGTCCAAGCTCCAGACAGTACACCCAGGGCTTTAGTTCTGGGGAGATCAGTTGCTTTAAGTAAAGTTGTTGGGTGGTAGAGAGAGGACCCACTTAGGCAAGTGAGAGAAAGGCAGGTTCAGAACTGACTCCGCCTCTCCGTCTGCCCGTGATCCGATCCCACAGGCTGGCTCTCTGTTTGAAGCTGACTTCTCCCTGCTGGATGGAGTCAAGCCCAACATCATCATTTTTAAGCAGCAGTATGTGGCAGCCCCTTTGGTGATGCTGAAGCTGGAGCCTGATGGAAGCCTCTCGCCCATGCTCATTCAGGTCTGAGAACAACATCTTCCCCAACATCGACTCCCTGTGGGTTTAGACACGCAGGTTCTCAGCTCCTCCTCCTCTCTCTCTCCTGCTCTAGCTCCAGCCTCCCCGACATGGGTGCTCCCCACCTCTGCTCTTCCTGCCCTCAGACCCTCCCATGGCCTGGCTCCTGGCCAAGATCTGGGTTCGAAGCTCTGATTTCCAGCTGCACCAGTTACAGTCCCATCTGCTAAGGGGGCATCTAATGGCCGAGGTCATCTCTGTGGCCACAATGAGGAGCTTACCCAGCCTGCATCCCATATACAAGGTATTTCGGGGTCTGTCACTGCGCATCTGCTGTCCACAGTTCCCACGTTCAACCTCGGGAGGCCTCTCCTCAGGGTCTGCTCTTCAGCATGTTAGGAGAGGCGGCCATCTTAGTCTCTATGTGGATACATGAACACACACACACACACACACACACACACACACACACACACACACACCCTTCTATGGAAACCCTGAAGATACGCTCTTGCTGTGAGCTGGGGAAAGAGTGAGAATAGGATTAGTTGCCATTCAGAGTGAGGGCGTTGTCCAAGGGGTAGGGAAGTGTGGGGACCTTTCAGGAGTGATCCCTAGTGGTGAGGGAGGAAGGACTATGGGCTATGCTGGACATTAAGTATTACTGAAATATTAAAAGTGATTAGCTTGTTGAGTAGGAGGAAGGGCAGTGGGAGAAGACAAGAGAGAAAACTGCAGTGTTTGGAGAGGAGGGGCCGGAGCACGTTTTGACCACCGGCTTACAGACATCTGTCTGAAAACACTGGAGAGGAAGGGGTTAAGATAGGGATTTCAGGTAGCAGGAAACAGAAGTGTCTGAGATCACTGCACTGGAGTAAGTTCTCTAGGGTTTAGACTTGGTGCCCCAGAAGCACATTTAGTCTGAGACAAAATTCTAGTTAGCCCCGCCCTCTGGAAAGTGAGAGGAGGAGGCAGAGGGATGAGAGGGTAACAGAGGGGGGGCAGCCACTGAGGTGGGGGAGGGGCAGAATGTGAGTCATGGCATCCAGAGAAGAAAGTGTTTGGAGAGAGAGGCTGGTTATCAATTTTAAATACAGCTGGGGGTCAGGTCAGCACATCTGCAGAGGAGGGTCCATCCCAGACACTGCTGGGGGTCAGCATGGTTACAGAGGAGGGTCCATCCCAGACACAGCTGGGGGTCAGGTCAGCTGCAGAGGAGGGTACTTGCTCAATATGGACGTCATTGATTAATTGTTGACAAGGCCTGCTTCGGGGAAGTAGAGATGCTGGCAGTCTGGTTGTAGGCTGAGCCGAACCTGTGAGTCACAGAGGTAGAGACTCCTCAGGAAGCTAGCTGAGAAGGAGAAGTGAAAGATTAGGAACCTTCTGGGAAGGGAAGGGAAGGGAGGGTCAAGAAAGAGTTTTCTTCTATAGGGCACTGAATAGCTAGAGAGGGGGAGAGAGAGAGAGAGAGAGAGAGAGAGAGAGAGAGAGAGAGAGAGAGAGAGAGAGAGAGAGAGAGAGAGAGAGAGAGGCAGAGACAGACACTATGAGTCCTGGTCAGGGCAAATGGGACAGGCTCAGAGTGGAGGATCCTACTGGGTTCTGTGGTGTGAGACTAACAGTTGCTGAAAGTATGACAGTGAATACAGGACTGTGCAAATAAGCAGTGAAACCTTGAACCTTTGACCTTGGAGGCCTTTGGGAAGATATTTCTCTCTCTCTCTTTACCCTGACCCAGTCCTCCAAAGGGAAGGACTCTGTCTCACCTACATTTTCCTCTCTCTTCTCATCACGGTCTTTCCATCCCCCTCACCCAGTGGATCCTGCCATTTCTGTTATTTGACTCTATCTCATTTCTTTTCCCACAATCAGCTCCTCATCCCCCACTTCCGATACACCATGGAGATCAACATCCTGGCACGGAATAATCTTGTCTCTGAATGGGGAATTTTTGATCTGGTATGGAAAGGGATGGGTGAAGGGGAGGAGTCTCTCAAGGGTGTTTCCCCCATCCACTCTTCCTCCAAACTCTGCTTTTCATACTGAAGGACAGCCTTCACTTGCCTCATACTTGAAGAGCCCGCTGGTTCCCATCTCCCTCACTCTGTTACCTGCCTTGGTTAACCCTGGTTTGTCCTCAGGTGGTGAGTACAGGCAGTGGAGGCCACGTGGACATTCTCCAGAGGGCCACGGCTTGTTTGACTTACCGCTCCTTTTGCCCTCCGGATGACTTGGCTGACCGTGGGCTCTTGGATGTGAAATCTTCTCTGTATGCCCAGGATGCCCTCAGGCTATGGGAAATCATCAGCCGGTGAGGATGACTCAGAGGGAGAGAAGGGGGGAAGTGGGGGAGCAGGTCCCAAAGGCCCTAGCCTGGCCCTGTGGCTGAGTGCCCTCTTCTCTGGGGAGCAGGTATGTGGAAAGGATGGTTGAGCTTTTCTACAAGAGTGACACAGATGTGAAGGACGATCCAGAGCTGCAGGTGTGGTGCAGAGAGATCACTGAGGTCGGACTTCTGGGCGGCCAGGAGCGGGGGTAAGGCATGGGGTCCTCCTGAGTCACCTTACATCATTGCCCACACGTCTGTCAACATCCCTCATCTGGTGCCTGAAACACTTCCCTGGGTGTCTCCCGAGCCCCCAGAAGCCCTAACCATCACGTTTCTGCAGCTCCTTTGCCTTCTCCTCTCACAGGGTTCCCTCTCCTCAGCACTGGGAGCTTTCCCTGGAGCCAGAACTATTATCCTCTTAGAGTTCCCTTACTCATCCCTCCCTCGAGCTGGGAAGCAGCTCCAAGGCCCATCCTATGTGCATCAGTTTTCTTTATTTCTATCTTGGGGGATTATTTTCTCCTCTTCCTTTCATCCCTCCAAACCCTCCCATCTACCCCTCCTTGTTCTCTTTCAAATTCATGGCCTCTTTTCTCATTATTTGTTGTTGCATACATATATGTACTCTCTCTCTCTCTCTCTCTCTCTCTCTCTCTCTCTCTCTCTCTCTCTCTATATATATATATATATATATATATATATATATTTTTTTTTTTTTTTTCTTCTTTTGGTTTTTCAAGACAAGGTTTCTCTATGTAACAGCCCTGGCTGTCCTAGAACTTGTTCTGTAGACCAGGCTGGCCTCAAACTCACAGAGATCCCCCTGCCTCTGCCTCCTGAGTGCTGGGGAAAAGGTGTGCAGCACCACTGCCTGGCTATAATACATTCTTAAATACATAAATACATCTTGCTCGGTCCGTATAATGTTACTGTGTCTATATGTTTTCAGGGCCCCCCATTTGGTATTGGATGACCACTTGGGTTGCTCTTCCCTATGGAAGATTAATTCTCCAGCTCTCAGCTCTCCTTGGTGGCCTTTGTGTAGGCTTGAGGCCTCCTGGGCTTCCCCGGTCCATGGTAGCACATCTGTTGTCCTTGTTCAGCTCATGGGTAGGCAGTCATATTGGTGAGACCTTACGGGCGTAACTTCTGACATTCCTGGGACACAACCTCACAGCAAACTCCCTTCTCCTCTGGCTCTCACCATCTCTCTGCCCCCTCTTTGGAAAGAACCCTGAGCCTTAGGTTTGGGAGTTGTTTTGTAGATGTGTCCAATGGGGCTGGGCTCCACATCTGTATTTTGATTGGTTGTGATTTTCTGTAGTGGTCTCCATTACACATCAGTTTTTGAGTGCACACTGTTTGTGAACCATAGGCTCTAGAGGTTGTGACCAGAACAAGGCCTTTATGTTTCTCCAGACATTTTTGCAGGCCTGAGCTCTGCCTCAGATGCTGGTCTCGAATCTAACTCTCTTTATTTTTACCCAGGTTTCCCCTGTCCCTAGAGTCCCGGGCTCAGCTGTGCCGGTTCGTTACCATGTGCATTTTCACGTGCACTGCTCAGCACGCTTCCAACCATCTGGGTCAGGTAATCCACGTGATCATGTCCCCATGGGCTTCCAGGATGTAGGAGATGGGGAGAAACATCAAATGCCTGGGCGGTCAGCCTGGATTTCCAAGGGACCCTTCTATCTGCAGCTGGACTGGTATGCCTGGATCCCGAATGGCCCATGCACCATGCGGAAGCCCCCACCGACCTCCAAGGACGTGACAGAGAAGGACATAGTGGATGCACTGCCCACTCTCCAGCAGGCACGGATGCAGATGACATTCACCAAGTTCCTTGGCAGACGCCAGCCTGTCATGGTTAGACACGCATACCTGGACCCAGGCCTGGGGGTGGGGAGGCAGCTTGACCGAGGGGCAGTATTCTTGCCTTCGAGAGGCCCAAGGGCCTGAGCCATTTTGTTTTCTCCCTCTCAGGTGGCCCTGGGGCATCATAAAGAGGAATATTTCTCAGGCCCCGAGCCCCGGGCTGTGCTGAAGCAATTCCAGGAGGAGCTGGCTGTCATGGACAAGGAGATTGAGGTCCGGAATGCAGGCCTGGACCTGCCCTATGAGTACCTCCGGCCCAGCGTGGTGGAAAACAGTGTGACCATCTGAGAGGCCCTGCCCATCTCAGCCCCAGAGGAGGCCACTGTCTCTGTATCTTCATAGTCTTGTCCTCCTTGGCCACCTCCTTTGGTGAATAGATAACTGCCCATCACAGAGTCTTGGGGAATAAATACACAGTGGTCATTCCCATTGCATTTCAGAATCTGGAACTTTCCAAAGTTGCTCTAGTGCTATGTCAATCCAGCTGTGCGCTTCCTTAGCCTTGAACCCGTTACCCACTTCTCTTCCCCCCAAAGGACCTGGTTTATACGCTAATGAAAAGTCTGATTAAATAATAAAGTTTGGTTATATAAAGTGAGGGAAGGTGGGAGAAAAAGGTCTTATTTTGTTTCTTGCCTTCTTATTAAAAAAAAAAGGGAACAACAACAACAAAAAAGATATTTTCCTGGGACAAAATTTCTTCCTCAAGGGTTTCCTTAAACATTTGTAAGCTAAATGACATTGGTGATGGCTGACTGGGCCCAGTGGAGCTGAGAGTCGTGGTTTTTAACCGTGGATTTCACCTTTAGGCTTCTCTGGAATTTCAGCTAACACATCCCTCTGACCACCCATACTGAAGTCTCCCAGACACTTCCCAGCTCAGCATCAACCTGCCTTGACCCCTTCCCAAGCTGCAACTCATTCTCCTTTTCAGCCCTTTCCCGGAGACTCATGATAAAGCTCCCTCTTCATTTCTATCCTTTCTGCCAACACTAAGATAACCATACAGCCCAGAGTCCCGGCACTGAAGAAAGACAGACAGACACATTCCCAGCAGGAGGGGAGGAAAGAGTAAAGGCACCCGTATGGAAGAAAAAAAGTCAACTTGTTACTGTTTGTGGACGACATAAGCCTACGTAGAAAACGCTCAATAACATTACCAAAGATAACCTCTCAGAACAATGAGCATGGCCAGCAGCACACAAGAGTCAGTGGCACCTGAATATCAATCGTCAATTCTCTGAAAGGGAAGCAAACAAAGCAATCTCATTTCCAAAAAATTTCACCTAGAAATAGACTTCACCAGAGAAGTGAAATATCTTTACAATTAAAAGTGTGACACTGAGGAACACTGAGGAGGGTGTGGCCAAATGGAAAGGTATCCCATCTTCATGGATTCGAACGAAAGATGGATGTCATTAAAACATCCATGCTACGAAGAGCATTTCGCAGATTCAAAGCAGTCTTTATCAAAGTATCAATGGCATTATTCCCAGAATTAGAAAAGCAATCCTAGAATTTGTATGGCACCTCAAAAACAAAACAAAACCAAAAATCCCAACCCTGAATAGGCAAAGCAAATTACAGTTAAAAAAAAAAAAAAAAAGCAGGAGCCGTTACACTGACTATGTAGACTAGGAGTGTACATGTGTGTACAGAGTATTCTATGAGTCCACAACAGTCAGAACAGCATGGCACTGGCATTTAGGCCAGTGGGACAGAATAATATGAACACATCCATGGCTAACTGCTTTTTGACAAGAGTGCCATGAACATGGCATCAGAAAGAGGACATTCTCTCTCATAAATGAACTTTAGAAAATGGAATGTCTACATGCAGAACTCTGTAAGCAGCTAGAAAGAGCAACTCAAAATAGGTTGAAATTATGAATTAAACTATGAATTACTAGAAAAAAAAACATAAAGGAAGTGCTTCACAACGCTGGGACTGACCAGTGTTGTTCTCTCTAAGCTACCAGAATTCCTGCCGCACGTGTGTGTGTGTGTGTGTGTGTGTGTGTGTGTGTGTGTGTGTGTATGTGTGTGTGTGTGTGTAGGGAAAACTGGTCAATGGCAGTAAGTTGCAATTAGATAAGAAATAAATGAGTTCCACTTTCCTACTTCCATAGTACTATGGATGTAATAATGGTGACACGTTCTGAGTATTTTTTTTTTTTAACTAGGAGAAAGTCTACTTTCCCCATAAAGGAGGACTAAACATCTAAGGAAATGCTTACCCTACACAATGCACGTGTGTATCAAAACACGCCATGAGGGCTGGGGAGATGGCTTTGCTGGTGAAGTACCTTGCCTGCCAGCATGGGGTCTTGAGTTTGATCTCCAGCATCCATGTAAAAACCAGGCGTGGTGGTGTAAGCCTGCAATCCCAGTCCTGGGGAGACGGGGACAGGGGGGCCCTGGAGTCGCCAGCGAGCTAGTGTTGTCAAATCAGTAAGATCCAGGTTCAGTAAGAGATGCTACCTCCAAAAGTAAGGTGGAGGGAGAAAGACACGGGGTGCGAACCTCTACCTCCACATCTGTGCACACAACATGTGTGCGTGCACTTGCATATACACAGGTACACACACACACACACACACACACACACACACACACACAACAAACAAACAAAAACTCAAAACAAGTTAAACATTTAAATACAAGACCAAAAACTATGAAATTGCTGGATGAAAACATAGGAAAAAGTCCATGACATTGGTCTGGGCAAAGACTTCTGGGATATGACTCTTAAAGGTCAGGCAACAGACACAAAGATGGGCAAATGGGATTACATCAGACCAGAGGAGAAGCACAGAACAGCCCACAGGCTGGGGAGATATCTGTAGTCTTGGCCAGTTCAACGGCACAACTCAGCGGTGTTGACTGTATCTGTGTTGTTTGCGATGAGTCCCAGAACCTCACAATCTTGCAAAATGGAAACTGAACAGTAATTCCCATTTCTCTCTCTCCTAGACCTTGGCGTTATCATTTATTCTCCATTCTCTATGAGTTTAGATATGATAGGTTCATCATATAAGTGACAATGTGAAGTAAATGTCTTGCTTATTTCACTTAGCGGAGTATCTTCTCAGAGTCTCTTCAAGGTGAGACGTGGGCACTGGGACTCTCAGTTCTCCAGCAGCCAGCGTGGTACCTTCCAGGTCTCGGGTGCTACGCCCTGGACTCTTTTCAGTAGCTAATATTCTTGCTGTCAGACCCGGTGTGTTACTACCTGTGGCCCATGTGATGGTTATCCTTGGTTGTGGACTACATCCGGAATTAACTAAAACCCAAGTGGCTGGTTTCACCTGTGAGTGACTTTTTTCATGGAAGAAGGAAGCCTGCTCTCTGCCCACTTGCTCTCTATCTCAGTGGCAATTCCTTCACTGGCATCAGAGCCTACGTCTTCTGGGTTCTGACATACACTGAAGGTCACTGCGACATCCAGCTTTGTGGACTGAACAACTACTGGTTCTTGGACCTTCAGGTGGTAGACAGTCATTGTTGGACTAGCTGGACCACAGCTTCTAAGTCATTCTAATAAATCCTTAGTTTTATATATATATACTGTGTGTGTGTGTGTGTGTGTTCATTCTGTAAGTTCTGTCCCTCTAGAGAACCCTGACTAATACAGCCCAAGATGTTTGGCTGCTTCCCAGACATTTTCCAGTGACTAGCACCCACAGTGTCTTATCTCGGCCTCTTCACAGATGTCTGTATTTCTTCCTTTGCTGTCTGTCCTGTCCTACCTACTTTATATTTTTATTGCTCCTTTTTGTCTCTTCTATTTATATTCCCAAGCCCTAATCTCTGTCTGTCTGTCTGTCTGTCTGAGAGTCTTCAGCCCTCTTCTCACCACTACTAACATTTAGGGTTTTTTGTTGTTGTTGTTTTGTTTTGTTTTTCCCCCTGTGCTACCAGCTCAACCATTGAACTTGAAAAGAAAATCTTTGTGTAGGTTGAAGCCTCCTGGGCTTTCCCCGCTCTACTTTGGCATGTCTATTGGCGTTGTCCTTGTTCAGCTCATGTTTGGGCAGTCCTGCTGGTGAGACTTTGTGGGTGTAGCTCTTGACATTCCTAGGAGACACAGTCTCACAGCAAACTCCTGATCCTCTGGCTCTCAATCTTTCAGGCCACTCCTCAACAATGTTCCCTAAGCCTTAGGTGTGGGAGTGTGTTGTAGATGTTTCTACTGGGACTGGGCTCCACAACTTTGCATTTTGATTAGTTGTGGTTTTCTGTAATGACCTCTGTTTGTTGCAAAGAGAAGTTTCTTTGATGAAGAGTGAGGACGACACTTACCTTTGGGCATAAGGGCACCCCCTACACAAAGATTTACAAACAACTAAGAAATGCTGACCCAGCACTCGGGAGGCAGAGCCAGGCAGATCTCTGTGTTTTAGGCCAGCCTGGGCTACCAAGTGAGTTCTGGGAAAGGCACAAAACTACACAGAGAAACCCTGTCTCCAAAAACAAAACAAAACAAAACAAAACAAAAAAAGAAATGCTGAGAGCAGGAGAAATAGTTTTCTCTAGGGAAGAGCATACTAATTAATTGGTTATCCAATACCAAATGGTCAGCCCCGAAAACATACAGGCGAGTCACATTCTATAGACTGAGCAGGTTATATTTAGGAATATATATGTATATACACATAAGTATATGCACGGAATAACAATTAATGAAAAGAGAAGCCGTGAAGTTGAAAGAAATCAAGAAGGGGCATAGGAACGGTTTTGGAAGGAAGGGAGGGAAGATAGAAATGTTGTAACTGTATTATAATCTGAAAAATAAATAAAAGACAAAAAACAAAATCATAATTAGGCAAAGACTATTGAAGAGAAACTTTCTGGCCCGGATGGAAATGGCCCCCATAGTCCACAAAGGCTTGTGGTGGCCAAAAGTCCAGAGTGAGCTGTTCAAAACGCTATGACTAGAAAAGTGCCTTGAGGAGATGCAGCTGGTTTCCATGGCAAGCAGCTGTAGCGTAGCTTCTCAAAGCATCGGTGGCATGTTCAGGGCAGTCTGGCTACCGTAAAGGCGGTCCTGCCAGCTGCTGGAGAGCTTGCCTTTGTCAAGGCGGCCAGGCATAAGGAAGGAACCGTCAGGTGGCCTGCTCTTGACAGTTTCAATCATTCAGTGAAAACATTAGTGAAAGATCAACACCCAGTTAACAATCCTAACTGAATGATGCTCAATAGTGTAAAGTGACGCTTTACAGCAGTGGCTCTCAACCTTCCTAACGCTCCACCCTTTAATACAGTTCCTCGTGTTGTGGTGACCCCCACCCATAACATTATTTTTGTTGCTACTTCGTAACTGTAATTTTGCCACTGTTATGAATCATGATGTAAATATCTGATGTGCAGGGTATCTGATGTGCAGCTCCTGTGAAAGGGTCATTTGACCTCAAGGGGTCGCGACCCACAGATTTCGAACTGCTGCTTTACACGCTTAAATCTGCTCTAGTGCCCGAGGGTCCCTCTGTCCTCCTCTATACAGACCACTGTTCTAGTTATCTGTTCACCCAGTGGTGGACATCTGGTTTGTTTCCCTTGTGGCCATTGTGAATAATGCTGCAATGAATGTGGGTGCTTAAATAGCCCTTTGAGGTCCCATTTCAATTCACTAGAATATAAAACCAGAAATAGGATTGCTGGACCTCTATGGGAGTTCTACTTTTTTTTTTCTAGATCTGTAGCTAGAGTTTTCCTGCCTTGCCCACAGTCAGGACAAATCTTTGTCACCTGCCAGTCCCACAGCCGCTCAGACCCAACCAAGTAAACACAGAGACTTATATTGCTTACAAACTGTATGGCCGTGGCAGGCTTCTTGCTAACTGTTTTTATAGCTTAAATTAATCCATTTCCATAAATCTATACCTTGCCATGTAGCTCGTGGCCTACCAGCATCTTCACATGCTGCTTGTCATGGCGGTGGCTGGCAGTGACTCCTTCTGCCTTCTTCTTCTTTCTTTTCTCCTCTCTGTTAGTCCCGCCTATACTTCCTGCCTAGCCACTGGCCAATCAGTGTTTTATTTATTGACCAATCAGAGTTATTTGACATACAGACCATCCCACAGCTAGATCTTTTGTTCTATTATACTAGGCTCAAGAAAACTTTGGTAATATTGATTAGATTACTTTGAGATAACTTTGAACAATTCTTCACTCTGTACCTCTGCCAAGACAGTGCTTTACACAGTTGTGGAGTGGGAACTCCGAGATTTCTGGTTCAGTTCTGCAACATGGCGGCCATCCACCGATAGAAGTGATTGATAGAAGAAGTGACCAAGAGTTGCAAGTCACAGGTCTATCGCTTTAGTTTCAGTGACTAAAATATCAAGTTTTGTTATTCCCGAGATGACCTCTAGAGGGCGCTCTTTAAGCAATGGACACTAACTCCGTGGGAGCTGATCGCATTAGCGTGGGTTTGGTGCTGCCTCTCTGCACCAGGCGGTTTCTATTTTTCTCTTTATGGGTGTACAGAAAACAACATAACAGCCCCAAGTGGCTAAAAAGAAAAAAAAAGAGTTAACACTAAATTGTGAGTTTTCCAATCTCCTTTTTCTTTCCAGCAACATTATTACTGTGATTTAAAAAAAAATAAGACAAACAAACAAAAAAATTATACACAAAGCTGCCATTCTTCTTCTTAATAAAGTTTTACTCGGAGTTTAAAAATAGGAGCAAAAGTTTTAAAATTAACAGACTTAAAGATTATTATACTTGTTTTAGTTTAAAATGCTTCATTATGCGTATTCTTATTGTTTTATTTCCTGGTATTAACTTCTGCTTCCTCCTATTTTTGTGCTTTAATTATGTTTCTTTGTCTAATTTTGAAAAAAAAAAAACCTCACCCATCAGTTGGGGCAGAAAGTGACTTCAAAACAGAGCGTCCCAGGAGATGATTTTCTTTTGTGTGTGTGCCCATGTGTAACTAAAATTTTTAATTTTCCTGTAGTCCTTTTATCCATTTTTGTTTGCATGGATCATACTTTTTAGATGAAGTCTGAGAATTCTTTGACAATCTCTTGATACTGGTGATTTTTCTATTTTTTTCCCTGCTGAATGTTACTCTGATTCACATTTTGCACACTAGTATACATTCTGAGGTCAGTTTTATACAAGGTATGAAGCAAGTTTCTTTTTCAGAATCCATGGATACCAAAATTATAGAAAGATGGTTCAAAAGTTAACAGCACTGGCTGCTCTTGTAGAGAACCTGGGTTTGATTCTCAGCATCCACATGGTGGCTCACAACCATCTGTAACTCTAGTTCCAGGGGACCTGACACCCTCTTCTGGCCTCCACAGGCACTGAATGCATGTGCTGCACAGACATACACACAGGCAAAACGCGCACGCACACACACATACACACACACACACACACACACACACACACATACACACAATAAATAAATAAATAAAACAAAATGAAAATGTTACCATGCTATTTTCCGAGAAGGCTGTGCCATGGCTGTGTTGATCTTACTCGGGTTCTACTGATCTGTGTGTCCTCAGCTCCTGAAACTTAATTCTGATTACTGTAGCTGTCTATAGTTACGTAAGTCTCGAAAATGAGTAGACTGACCCCGCCTACCGCTTTATCATGCCAATTGCTTTAACCATTTGTATAAAAATTGTAGAATAATCTTATTGATATCCACACTACTGTTCAGAATTCGAAATAAAGTGTGTTAGAACTGTTTGGAAGGATTGAAATTCGGCTAGAGTCTTCAGTCACCAGGCACAGTGTGCCACGTCACTTGGTCTCACCTGCCTTTCTCCCTTAGGGCTGTGGCACGCTTTGTTAGACTCGCTATGAAGGACTCCTGTGTCAGTGGTAAATGGCATTATAGTTCGGATTTCAGCATTCTTGTGTCTATTGCAGACATGTAGATGCATAACCTACTTTTCTAAGTCTGCCCCATGTTGGGCAGCCTCACTGGCCACACTAAATAGCTTCACAAAGTCTATCTGTGTGTGTGGATTCTTAGGTGTGTTCTATGGAGCCAAGTCATCAAGCCAACAGGGCTGGGTCTCTCTCTCTCTCTCTCTCTCTCTCTCTCTCTCTCTCTCTCTCTCTCTCTCTCTCTCTCACTCTGTGTGTGTGCATGTGTATGTGTGGGTGTGGGTGTCTGTGGGTATGACTCTGTGTGTGTCTGTCTCTGTTTCTATATGTGTGTATGACTGTGTTGTGTGTCTGTGTGTCTGTGTGTGGATGTCTGTGTTGTGTGTGTGGATGTGTGTCTATGTGCATGCGTGTCTGCTTGGAGATTTATCTACTCTTTCTATTTCCTCGGGCACCACTGGACCTCTGATAATGGTGGCCCTGGCAGCACTGGGAATGTGTGTCCTCAGGTCTAAAAGTGACAAGAGCCAGGGAGAGGTTGGACATGTGAGGTAGAGGCAGTGGCCAGTGGAGGACCAGTCTTAAGGCCCAGAGGCCAGGTCCTTTGTTACTCAGGTCTTACAGGTGGCCACATCTCTGCTGAAGTGAAATGTCCACCGGCTACAGTCCAGGGAAATACGTGAGATGCTGGAGGCATGGTCACAGCCCCAGACGCTGGTGTGATGGAATACGAGAGCACAGGGGGACGGTGTGCAGGGGCGTCTTTCCTCCAGGGAGGTGACTTCTGACAGTGGCTCTGGTGGTGGAGTGTGTCGGAAGGCAAAGCGAGCTTCTCCTCTGATGCAAAGGCACCAGGACCCAGGAAGGCCCCCTAACTCACTTTAACCCTGAGACGACTGTTGAACTGTCCTCTGGCCAGTTAATAATTAACATATAATAACAATGATTATATATTAGATAATATAAGATATAATTAATAATTAATATCATCTGTGGGGCGAGGTCTGCTGGGACCCTCTTGTCCAGCCCTTCCCTTTACCATGGACAGCTTCCTGCAGGGCCCTGGTAGCCAGTGGGGTTTGTGCCCCTCCCCCTGCTCCCATCCCAGGTATCAGTGTCTTGAAGAGTCCCTGTGTTTCCTCTGATTCCATGCTCTCCCTCGGCCATGTAACACCAATGCATTTGTTATTCTTTCTTGTAGAGACAGAGGCTGGCACTGAGCCCTTCAATTTGACCATCTCAGAATGGAAATTTTACCATTAGAAAGTTTTTGAATGTATAGTTTGAGAATTTTGGGTTTATGTGCTACTCGGGCTGCTGGCGCTTCTCATGAGGAAGGGATCCTCAGGGAAGTGCTCTTTCTCTGTTGGGGATTTCAAAGTCCAATTGCGAAAGGAAAGCTGAGCACAGGCACCACTGAATGGAGTGTTGGAGCCTTCCTCCCGGATCGCTCTGTGGGCGGATCGCTCTGTGGGCGGATCGCTCTGTGGGCGGATGGCTCTGTCGGCGGATGGCTCTGTCGGCATGTTAGTGGCAATGGGACAAGAATGGGAGGGGGAGGGGGAGGCCAGGGGAATGTCATGCTCTTTCCTGGAGCAAGCAAAGATTCCCAGAGCGTGAGCACCCCTCCCTGTGCTCCCTTAATGGTCCCGTGCTTCCTGGTCCAGCTGCTGGTAGGTGTGTCCCTTAGAATGGGAATTAGAATGTAACGGATCTAGAGGTTGTCTGGTGGCCACGCTGGCAGCCACTTTAGATCTATCCAGTGTTGAATAAGTCATCTCAAGAGGAACTTCTGGCCTTTGGGCATCCTGTTCTCAAACATTAGGGAGGGGCAGAAATTTAGCTAGGTCATCAGACAGCTCGCTGGGTGACAATTCACATGTGAAGCTCCACAGCCATTTAAACCAAACCTCCCCGAGGACCCTTCCGCCACCAGGGTCTAAGCAGCCACCCCTACTCCCCTGGCATTAGGATGCAGGGAAAGACATCGGGGCACAGAACAGGAAAATGGCCACGGGGCTATGAAACAGGAGCCCGGGAGTGCATGCAGCACCTGCGGAAGCTTAGAAGAGGGGGTTGGATACCCTGGGATTAGTTATAGATGGTTGTGAGTCCCCATGTGGGTGCTGGGACTTGAACCCGGGTCCTCTGCAAGAACAATAAGTGCTTCTAACTGCTGAGCCATCTCTCCAGCCCATCTACCCAGTTGCTTGGCCCTTCCATCATGCCATCCTAGACACCAGACAAGAAGCCACGGGGCTGATTACTGACCTGGTGGGGGTCAGCCTTGCTTTCTGTCTGTGTCTTTATTCCTATCCCTCACCCCTCAGAATGTAAATGTTTTCTCCATATAATTGTATCTTGGGAGTGCCCCCCTCCCTTATATAGGGGGTCACAGCTAGACATTAGCCTTGGTGTGGGAGTCCAAATTACTCAGGATCAGAGAATCTGAGCTTGCTTTACCCAGCAGGGCTGTGCAAGGAGATGATTTGGTCACCGGCGTGGTTACCAGGTGTTTGGAAGGGTCTACACTTGGCTGTACGGTGTGCTTTGATCTTGCAAGGGGGAGGTCTTTTGCCTCTCCCCTTGGTATGTTATAAAAAGCCCTTCTGAATAAGATGGAGTAGTTGGGTATTGAACCAGGCCCCTCCGAAGCTACCCTGTGTCTGTTTTTCTCTTCGTTGTCTAGGTCTCTTTTTCTGATATTTTCTATCCTTCTCTCTCCCACCTAAGAACCCTTTGATAGGTGGGAGCAGGTCAGGGCTGGACTCCCCAGACTTCCACACTTTGGGTCTCAGAAGAGACTTCAGAACAGAATTGGAACATTAGCAATTTGAAGAACTCTTGGGCCTACATGCAGTGTTCCTTATGCAATGGGAAATAGTATTTGGGGGAGCAGAGGTGTCATGGTTTGAGGATGAAATGTTCCCCCAAGACCAAGCACAGAAGGCTCTTAGCTACTGGGAGTTCGTGCAGCACTCAGGACCTGGGGACTAATGCACACAAGGGAGTCCCTGGGGGGAGCTCTTGAGACTCCTCTCTGCTTCCCGCCGCCAGGAGGTGAGCAGCCTTCTAGGCTCTTCTGCCACAAAGATTGTCTCCCTTTCCACAGGCACAAAGCACTGAAACCACCATGGACAGAAACCTCTGAGCCCAAGAGACCAAGCAGACCCTTCCTCTTCTTGAGTTAACGATCTGGGGTGCATTGTGACAGTGGTGTAGACCTAACTGGTGCATCCTTCTCTGGAGAAACTTCCCGTGAGTAATGAAGTCTTTTCTTCCTGAACCAGGAGGTCTATCAAAAGAAGGGAAGAGGAAGAGGAGGGCCTCTTCAATCAGTTCTCTATACACTGACGTGTTAGCCTGTAAGGGTGGTGGAATCCTAGATCTTCCACCGCTCACTTTTTCATACTGTCTGCCCACCGCACTGACAACAACAACAACAACAAAAAGTGATTAATTTCTTGTGTTAATATGGAACAAAGAGGACTCTTTTCAAAATGATCTATTTATTTATTTATATGTGTATCCAATGGCGTAAAGAGAAATGCAAGTCATTATGTCATAAGGAGGTGACATTCAGAGGACAGGAAGAACTCCAAAAACTCACATGCAAAACCAAATCAACCTGCAGGGGGTGGGGGGTACACACCTTTAATCCCAGCACTCGGGAGTCAGAGGCAGGTGGATTCCAGGTTCCAGGCCAGCCTGGTCTACAGAGTGAGTTCTAGGATAGCCAGAGCTACACAGACAAACCCTGTTTCCAAATAATAATAATAATAATAATAATAAAATAATAATAATAATAATAAAATAATAATAATAATAATAATAATAATAAAATAAAACAAAACAAACAAACACAAAACCAACTGAAACCGGAAAACTACAAGAAACAGCCTGGGAGGAAAGCAATGGGTGATGATCATTTAGGCATGGTCCAAAGAACAGGCAAGAAAAAGGAAAGAGCATGTCCCCTTGAAACTGCTGAGATGTGAGGAGACTGAGAGGCAAGGCTATGCAAAAGCACGCATCTGAAGAAAACTCGTCTTCTAGAAATAGGGAGGAACCCTGACGACACGCGATGGGAAAGCAACTCTTGTCCTTCCATAACCCATGTCCACAGGAAGCCTCTGCAAACAGCTGATAGAGAAGACTCCAACTCATTCAAATACGACCCTCAAACAGGAACTAACGCAGCATTCACATACAGAAAGCACACACTTTTATTATACGTTTTTGGTTTTTTGACACGGGGTTTCTCTGTGTGGCCCTGGCTGTCCTAGATCTCACTCTGTAGACCAGGCTGGCCTGGAACTCACAGAGATCCACCTGCCTCTGCCTCCCAGGTGCTGGAATTAAAGGTGTGTGCCTCCACTGCCTGGCTAGTGATCACACTTTGAAATTTGAGAACTAGCACACAGAGTTCCCACTGAAGTGTTCACCAGAAATGAAAACATGGCCAAAGGTTTCTATGTGAATTAAAAAAGAACACTTTAAAAAGCGAGTGCCAGGCTGGAGAGAGAGTCCAGTCATTAAAGGCTAGGATATGCAGCGTGATACCAAAGATGAAACAAGAACAGTAAGGTGGTAAATCAAGAGAGCAATGAGAAGACTCCGAAGTATTTAAGGCAGGCAAAACCCAGCCAGTGCATGCTTAATCCAAGTCTGGAAAGGGAAAAACTCCCAGGCTATAGGAAGATAATTGTAATGTACAATTCAAGTGAATTTTCTTTTTAAAAGACACTGAGATCTACGTTTTGAAAAAGCACACCACCATTGCTTCTTGCCTTCTGGCTAAGATTCAATGTGAAAAGGCACACTGTGCCCAGGGGAGAGGGACCCAACAGAGTAAGTAGAGAAGGACAAATAGTCATCACACTTTAAAGGTGAAGGTGGAGCCCCTTAAGCAGCTAAAGTAATTGAGTCACTTGGATGCATCTCTGGCCCATGCCAGAATGTACTGAACACTAAAAGGTATGCCGGGGGCAGGGGGGAAGAAATAAGCCAAGAGTCAGGAGGATCCCTGTCAACCTAGCTCTAGGTTCAGTGAGAGACCCCACCTCGGGGTACAGTGGAGAGCTATAGAGCAGGATCCCCAGACCCCCCTTTGGCCTCTGTGTGCATACATACACATGCTCACCTGCACACACAAGGTCATAATCACACACAGTGGGCTGGTAAGATGACTCAACAGGTGAAAACTCTTGCATCCAAGCCCAAGGATCTGAGTTCAATCCCCAGGACCCACATGATGGACAGAGAGAACGAATCCCCTCAAGTCCTTCTCTGACCTCAACATTCACTCTGTAGCAAGCATGTACCTGATCCACATGTGAACACAAGATAAATTAAAATGTAATGAATCTTTTTCAAATGAAAAGAACAATATTCTATTTGCTATGTGTGAGGAGATTTGTGTGTGGGGGATATGTTACCTGCTAGTGTGGGTGTGTGTGCCTGCACTTGCCTGTGGAGGCCTGAGGTTGACTTTGAGTGCCATTACTCAATTTTTTTTCCACCTTATCTTTGGGGCAGGATGCCCACTGAACAGGAAGTCCATTCATTTGCCTAGGCTAGCTGGCCAATGAACTTCAGGTCCAATTGTCTCTGCCCCGCAGTGCTGGGGCTGCAGATGCATATGGCCACATCTGGATTTTCATGTGGATGCAGGGGATCCAAAAGCATGAGATCCTCACACTTGCCACAGGTACTTTACTAACTGAGACAACTCCCAGACTCTATGGAAGCCACCAGAAGACAAATTCCAGGCAACTAAGAGAGATTCTGTCCAAGGGTCTGGGTGATATATATATGTGATGTATATATATATGCTTCTGTGATATATATATCACAGAAGCATGATGAAAAGAATGATATGAGCTAGGATAAAGTGATAAGTATTCCATTTCTTATAGTGTGGGGATTATGTAACCATCAAAATAGGGAACAAGGAGAAAAGTTGGAAAATTGAATAAGCCTCTATAGCAAAAATATGTTTAACAGGAAAAAGAAACAAGGAAGTTAAGATTGGTTTTTCAAGTTGAGTAGTAGAGAAAATGTAGAAAGAATGCAATACAAAATAATTTTAGCAATGCTCATATAAGGAGCTGGTTGAGTTGGTCAAGATAAAACTACTACAAGTCACTGTGAGGATAAAACAGTTCTTGAATAGTATAAAACTACTCTATAAAGCAAAGCAAAGAGCTGGGCGTGGTGGTGCACACCTTTAGTCCTGGGTCAGCAGAGGCAGGTGAATCTCTGTGAATTCAAGGCCAGCATGTGTTGTTGGGTTTTTTGATTTTTTTTAACCCTTTTGGTCCCTTGCTCTTTGGGGGCCTGCCACTCTGCTCCCAAATAAATCACACAGAGTGCTGTTCTTTCTTATGAATGCCCGGCATTAGCTTGGCTTGTTTCTTGTCAGCTTTTCTTAAATTATCTCATCTATGTTTCTCCTCTGTGCTCTGACATTTTCCTATTTTATATACCTTTCTTTACTTCTTGCTCCGTGGCTTGCTGTGTAGCTGGGTGGCTGGCCCGTGGAGTCCTCTTCCTCCTCTTGCTTCCTGATCTTTTTTCTCCCAGATTTTTCCTATTTATTCTCTCTGCCTGCCAGCCCCGCCCATCCTTTCTCCTGTCTAGCTATCGACCATTTAGCTCTTTATTAGACCAACCAGGTATTTTAGACAGGCAAAGTAACACAGCTTCACAGAGTTAAACAAACAAAAGGTGGCGGTGGCGCATGCCTTTAATCCCAGCACAGGCAGAGGCAGGCAGATCTCTGTGAGTTCGAGGCCAGCCTGGTCTACAGAGTGATATCTAGGACAGGCACCAAAACTACACAGAGAAAGCCTGTCTTGAAAAACAACAACAACAAAAAAACAACCCCCCCAAAAAAATAAAAAAAGCAACACATCTTTGCATCATTAAAACAGCAGCATAAAAAAATATAATAAATCTTTAAATAATATTCCACAGCAAGCATGGTCTACATACAGAGTTCCAGGTCAGCCACGGCTACATAGTGATGTAGTGATGAGGTCAAATTAAAAACATAAAATAAATGCAAAGCAAACAGTCCATTTAGGAAACAATTTAATTATTTCCTGTATAAATAAATAGACATACAGACATGTGGAATAAAGACACATGTGTAAAGGGAACCATGGCAACAGGGGCAGATACATATGACAATAAATGTGAGTGAACTCATCTTGCCTACTGCTAGGAAACAAGTTTGTATCAGTTCCTGTGCTGCACATAAAGACGTGTTTAAAATGAATCAGGAGGCTAAAATAGGAGGGTTGGTGTTCGTGGATAGCTTGGGGCATTAACATGAGCCCATGATAAGCTTTAGAGATATGGATGGCTGTATATTAAAATATTGCTGGACATGGTGAAACATACTTGTAATCATAGAGCTTGGGAGGTAGAGGCAGGAGGACCACAAGTTCAAGGTCATCCCCAACTACATAGCAAGTTCAGGGCCAGCCTGGGGTACATGTAAGCAACTGAATGACAAAGCAATATCGATAGGTTTGTGTATAGGTTACCAGGCACACTGCAGCTGAGAAGAGTTAGAAATAACGATGGTCCAGTAGCAACAGGGCCTGGCCTGTAATACTCCTGCTCTATGACGAGAACCAAGGTTCCTCTCCTTGGGGAGATAACTGATCCTGAGACGAGGGAAGAAATTATCAAGACATGCTTGGAGCATCTTTTTAAATTCCTTTTTGAAAACTGTATTTACTTAACTGTGTGTGTGTGTGTGTGTGTGTGTGTGTGTGTGTGTGTGTAAATTTGACACATAATTGGATGTATGTACATATTTAATATGGAGTTCCCAGGATGGAGACTTGGCTCAGCAGTTAAGAACACTTGTTGCTCTTCCAGAGGACCTGAGTTCAGTCCCAGCGCCCACATGGTGGTTCACTGCCACCTGTAACTCCAGTTAGGAGATCTGATGCCTCTGAAGGTACCAGGCATGCACATAGTGCATAGACATGCATGCAGGCAAAACATGCACATAAAATAGTAAGTAAATAAATCTAACTTTTAGTGGAGTTATCCTATGATAGGGCAACAATGACTCCACTAAATACCAGAGACTAATAAGTCAAAGCCCAGTGCCAGGTGCGAGTTCCTTCTCCTGGAGTTGTTGGCCATTGAGGTCCTATAGACCCCCAAATGTTATAAGTTATTGCCATCGCTCTTGAGAACATAGCTTTGGGAAACATGTAAATGACATTGAGAAAAACTGAGCAAGGAGTTAGGGATGTGTCTCAGCAGGCAGAGTGCCAGCCTCAAATTTACAAAGCCTGGGTTCAATACCCAGATTCGCAGGATAGTGTGGTGGTGCAGGCCTGTGATCCTAGCACTCAGGAGGTGGGAGTCAGTGAGTCAGAAGTTCACAGTCACCCTCTAGTACAAAGTTTGAAACCTGCCTGGGCTAGAAACCCCATCTCAAAACAAAACCTGAAGGCCTAACAAAGAAACCCTTCAAAGCAAAGACTGAGCTTAGCTTTTCAGTGGGTCAAAGAGGCATTCAGCCAGGTGCTGGGAAACGAGGATTTCGGACTTCAGTCAGATGCTGAAAGGGAGACCAGAGAATCATCCGCATGGAGGAGAACCTCAGGAGAGAGCAGGCATCTGAGGACTGAGCCTGGAGACACACCTCCTCTTTGGAGTGAGGAGCAGGAAGGAACCAGTTTGGGTGAGCCACAGCACCAGTTCAGGAAGAAGTCGAAGGCAGAGCAGGTGACCGCTGTCTTCCAGGTGTAAGTCTGTCTTATATATGATTTGAAAGCTTGGGAAAAGGGATGTGAGGACACATTCCACATTTTTAAGGGTAGTGGGTGAGAGTGAGGGCATTCCTTTCAACTGTGTATGACGTTTTACAGTTAGTGGACACTGAGCTAATAATGACCACCCTCCCCCATCGCAGCCAAAGAACGCTGGTGACAAGCCATTTTCCCTCTATCATTCCTTCCGGCCACCCTCTTATCCCTCCTTAGGCAGTATCCTTGTCTCTTCCACAGCATGCCCCTAATCGCGCCACCCCAGCCTGCCCTGATTTCCTCAGAGCTAGCTAGCTGCTTTTTGTCGGAGGGAAGGGTAGACTCTGCAAGGGCCGAAAGCGAGCTGAGCCCTGGCATAGTGGAATACATCCATGACCCCAGTGTTCAGGAGCTTGAAGCAGCAGGAGGGAGGGTTCACGTCTAGCCTGGACCACGCGTGAACCCCTGAGGAACCTGCTGCTGCCTCGTTCACAGTGGCTCTGACCCACACCCACTCCTTCCCGCCTTCCTATGGGTTGTGTCCTTAATGACCTCAGACATGGGGCTTCAATCAAGCCCCGCGCCTGCCGCTCTACAACTGGCTGTCTTCTAGCAAATAATAAACACGCAGTGGTAATTTACCTCTGTGTGGCGGGAGGCCCCAACGATAGACTTTTCCCATACAACAGAGAAACAATGGCTCAGATGAGCTGCCAGCTGCACGGGCCTGGAGAGCCGCTGGAACTTAGAATTTCCAGTTCTGAGTTCAGCGCTTTCCATGTAATTTCTCCTGGGTCTCTTTAATGCGGCTTCTTAGGTATTTAATGTTAAATTATTTTTACGTTACTCGCATATAATTTGTTGTCCAGCATTGTCATGTTTTCTTCATCCTACTGAATTTGTTAATAAAAATTAAATAGCACTACCATTACATAATCAGGACAGCATATGTGTGTGTGTGTGCGTGCACACACACACACATATGCACACAGACACATGCACACATACTCACATACATACATGCCATATACACGATCCTGCTATTCATTCCTATTGTCCTTATAAATTCATTTCTCTCTCCTCCTCCTCTCTTCCTTTAAAGGGCCCTTTCTGAGAGCAGGGTAGTAACTATTTTTAATGCACAGAATGAAGGAAACAGACAAGGGTACCCACTGACTGCCAGGCTTTCTTCCTCAACGCAGCTTCTGTCCTGAAGAAAACAGAAAGGACTCTCCAAACGGGGCTTCAGTGTGTGGAGAGAACAGATTCAGAGTTACGGAAGCTGAGGCAGAAGGCAGGGAGCCGCATACTAGAGAGAGTTCTCCAGGGGAATCTGTGCAGATGTTTCTTTGAGCGGTCAGCTGAATATTGATCAGACAAAGGGTAAATGAAATTCAGTGCGAATCGGATAACAACTGCCAGAGAGCAATGGCTTGGGATTCTGTTGCTGTGATAAAACATTGTGACCAAAGGCAACTTGGGGAGGAAAGTTTGTTCCATGTTACAGAGAAGCCAGGACAGGAACTCCAGGCAGGAACTGGAGGCAGGGACTAGAGCAGAGGCCATGGAGGGGTGCTGCTCACTGGCTTGCTTTCAGGCTCATTTCAGCTACCCCTCCTGTACAACCAGGACCATCTGCCCAGGGGCAGCATCCCACAGTGGGCTGGGGCCTCCCACATCAATCATTAATCAAGAAAACTTCCCATAGACTTGCCTACAGGCCAATCTGAGGGAGGCCTCTTCTCAACTGAGGTTCCTCTTCCCAGATGATCCAGTGTGCACCAAGTTAATTAAAACAAAACAAAACTAAACTAACCATCCCAGCAATCATATTTTATACAAGAAACATTTTGCAAGCGAATGCAGCTACTGCAGACTTGAGGACAAAGTTAATCTAGTGTATGTAAGGCCTGGGTTGACCAAGGGCTGGGATTTGACCTCCAGCACTGGGAAAGAAAAAGAAGAAGCAGGAAAAAAAAATTCATGACCTGGTTGACAAGATAGCTCAGCAGGTAAAGATCCTCGTCATGCAAGCCTGAGGGCCTGAGTGTGGTCCTAAGAGCCCACATAAAGATGGAAAGAAGGCATCGAGTACACGAAACTGTCCTCTGGCCTCCACATGCACACCGTGGCATGTGCACTCACACATATACATATTATTGTTGCAGAATAATAATAATAATAAATTTAATAATAAATAAAAAATAAGAGTTACCAAAGTAGATATACACCTTCTACCCCAGGTGAAATACAGCCAGAAATTACACAGAGAATAAACGTTCCATCTCACAAGTAATCAAACAGATGCAAACAAAACTGTGGCCAATCACCGATTTAAAACTATTAACAAAATAAACATTCCAGGGGAGATGGCTGGAGAGACGGCTCAGTGGTTAAAAGTGCGTAATGCTCCTGCAGAGGACCCAAGTTTGTCTCCTGGCACCCACATTGGGTGGTTGACGACCTCCTGTAACTCCAGGTCTAAGGGTCCAACACCTCAGGCCTCCTCAAGTACCTGCACTCATGTGTACATATCAACACACACATACAAATAATTAAAAATGAAACACATCCTTAACATTTTATATATATATATATGTGTGTGTGTGTGTGTGTGTGTGTGTGTGTGTGTGTGTGTGTGTGTATGTGTGTGTGTGTGTGTATGCATATATCCTAACCCCTGGCTGGGTATGATTGGCATGCCTGTGATCCCAGCACTCAGGAGACTGGAGGCTGGGGCAGGAGTTCAAACCTAGTCTGTGTCCAAAAAAACCAAAACACCCAAATTAGATCATTTGGGAACAAATACCAATATGTGATGGCCAATAATCCTACTTCTCAATTATTAATTCTTCATTAATAACTTTAAAAATACTGATGAAAATATACTGATGAAAATCTCAATCACAAACAACTGTGTACTTCCAGAAGAGCTAACACTAAACCCATGCCAAGGATTACCAAGGACACACCAGTGGACCAGCCTGCCCACTACCAGTGAGACTCTATATTCCCAGGGCCACTGTGGGAAGCCTTCCACTATTTTCTCATAAGGATGAACCTGGACACACTCTAGCAAAGGAGCCAGTCCAGCTCTAAGTACGTATCCTTGAGAAATGCAGGCACATGGAAAAGATCACACTCCGCAACAGCCAGTAATGAGAAGCCACCCAACAATCCATCACCAGCAAAACCAACGAATTAATTTGGGCATATTCACACAATTAAATACCACAGAAGATGAAAATGAGTGAGCTGCAGCTATGTGTAGCAATGCAATTTAATAAGATAAACTGAGCTAGGGCAACAAGGTAAAATGATTTCATTTATATAAAATCCAAAACCAGTCGAAACTAAGCAGTGTGTGTATAAACGGTAATCCAGAACTGTGTGAGGAAATATTTGCCAGAAGGTTAGGAAAATGGTTATTTATGGGTTGGTGGGGGGAGGACACAGAAAATGTAGATGATGCTGTCAGTGTTCTACTTTGTTTTACATTTTTCTGAAAAGATCTCTTGCCTTTGAAGAAAAGGAAATTTGCTGGACCCTGCAGCCAAGTTAACCACATGCCTTGATATAACTGAAGACTATATACCTGACCTACTGTCCTACTATGTACTCAGCCTGTTGATTTGCCTTTAAGAGAACAATATAACTGGCAGGCAGTGGTGGCACATGCCTTTAATCCCAGCACTTGGGAGGCAGAGGTAGGTGAATCTCTGTGAGTTTGAGGCCAGCCTGATCTACAGAGTGAGTTCCAGGACATCCAGGATTACACAGAAAAACCCTGTCTCGGAAAATAAAAAATAAAAAAGAAGAACAGCAATGTAACCAACCTCACTATGCTTTGGATTTCCCCTGCAAATCAGCATTTACAACTTAAGATAAATGCATAGCTTTAATGTTAAACTATATACTCTCCCATGCCCCGACCCAGAATAATGTATGTGTGCATGCATGTGCTGTAATCATCTGCTGAAAGTAGCCAGCAGGTTGTAAGAAACCTTAAATAACAAATATCCCACAAATGTTGGAAGCAACATGGGGATATAGGTAGACCTCACCTGTTTGCAGTTTTGAGTGCTTTTCTGAATCAGTTAGGGTTAGTAAAGTAATTTTTCCCTTGTAAATTCTAAAGATTTCTACGTAGAATCCCTCATCCCTTTCCCATGCCATGTTTTCTGTGCTGTTCAATTAATACACAGCTATTGTGAAATAATCTTTTTGTATACTGTGAAGATTTGTCATTCAGATTGGTTTAATAAAAAGCTGAATGGCCAATAGCTAGGCAGGATGTTCAGAGCAGAGAGGATGCTGGGAAGAAGAAGAGTACAGTTGCAAGGAGACTCCAGGATGCAGAACAGGCAGTATGGACAGTACATAGATGAGATAAACAAGCCTCAGGGCAGCACATAGATGAATAGAAATGGGTTAATTTAAGTTATAAGAGCCAGCTAAAAACAAGCCGAAACCGCCGGGCGGTGGTGACGCACGCCTTTAATCCCACACTTGGGAGGCAGAGCCAGGCGGATCTCTGTGAGTTCCAGGACAGCCTGGGCTACTGAACGAGATCCAGGAAAGGTGCAAAGCTACACAGAGAAACCCTGTCTCAGAAAAACAAACAAACAAACAAAAAGCCTAAGCTATTGGCCACTCTTTTATAATTAACAGTAAGTCTTCGTGTCAGGATTTAGCAGCTGGCAGGAGAGACAGGAAAATCCACCTACCGGCAACAAGCCCTTTGTCAGAGACATGAGACCTAGGAGGAGAAGTGGAGAATTCAAACTCGAGCTCACTCTGGGTCAAACTCACCCAAGAGGAAGTTGCTTTGTTTCCATCTTCCGTGTGTCATCAATGAACTTCTTGAACTGGCTTGTATTTACCTAGGAGCTTTTTAATTTGTTCTGACTTATTCTTTGATATAAACATGTATAGATGTATATTTCATATACATGTACTTATATATTTCATATTTCACTTGATAGGCATAAGAAAAACATATTGATAGAGTAGTTAATCTTTGGCCATCAGTTTTTGAAGAATGTGCTGAAAATAAACAGCTCTTTAGTCAGAAACAAAATACAATTACAGGAAATTTGCATGTAATTTTAGAAGACACATGTATTTTTTGAATTCAGCACTGAAGAAGAGGGTGTTTGGGGTCTATACTGAAAACCTAGCTATAAAGTCTGTGCATTTAAGGTCTCCATTTGTAAGAATTACTTTGCAAAAGCATGGCTTAAAAACCAAGGGTCAGGTATTTCTTTTCTTTTCTTTGAGACCCAAGGTGATTGTACAACAGACCCATGGACCACAGGCAGTCAGCTGGAGCAACATAGCGCCAATAGCCATGGAGTCACACAAGGTCGGTCTTTTTAAACAAGACAGCACAGAAAACCAGGAGATTTGACAGTGACAAACTAAAAATTTCTCAGAAACGATTTTAGACAATAATAAAAAGAATTCTGCTTATGCATCCAGAAAGGATGAAGTCCACTAGTCAGAGCCTGGACGTGGTTGCCAAGCAACTGAGCAGCTCCTTGATGGACTCGATCCTGATGACTCTGAATGAAACCAACTTCTATTTGCACAGCCAATTTGGGAGCTGAGGAGGGAGCAGTTCCTAGAATGTGTTTTTTAAATGCCTAAAGTAGCTGGGTGGTGATGGTGCATGCCTTTAATCCTGGCACTCGGGAGGCAGGAGCAAGTGGATTTCTGTGAGTTTGAGGCCAGCCTGGTCTACAGTGAGTTCCAGGACAGTTAGGGCTACACAGAGAAACCATGTCTTGAAAAACAAAACAAAACAAAAGCCTAAAATAAAAAAGGTATTTAGGGGGATAGTTCACTGATGATAACAGCAATAATATCACTCACGGGGTTTAGTAGGTACTAATTTGTATTTAGAAGCTACTGGTGTAGTTACAGACTTAGCCCAAGAACTGATTAATGACAGCTCCAAAACTTTAAGAATGCTTAAGAATTTCTGACCGCCTCCCCTCCAAATTTTGACTCTGGGCCAGAGACACACCTCTGTGGGTAAAGGCACCTGAGGATGAGCCTAAGGAGAGGAGATACCTGCTCCCAAGCCCAGCGACTTGAGTTGGATGTAGAAACCACATGGCAGGAGGAAGAACCAGCTTTAAGAAACAGCAACAGGCTAGGCACAGAGATGGTGCGCATCTCTAATCCCAGGGAGGCAGAGGCAGGCGGATCTCTGTGAGTTCAAAGCCAGCCTGGTCTACAGAGCAAGTTCCAGGACAGCCAGGGTTACACAGATAAACCCCGTCTCCTTAAATTTTTCTCTGAAAATAATTTCTTTAAATGTGGATTGTAAATGGGTGATATCTTTGCAAGAAACATGTAGAATCAAAATATCACTTGTTAAACAGTTATAAGCTATACGATAATGTCTTGTCTTACTTCGTAGGGACAAGCTAAGCGAGACTTACCTTCAGAAGGAACATAAAGAGTGCCATCCACAGATGGAGAGGAATCACTGTTCCTGACTGGACAAAGCAGGAGGAAGTGAAACTGGGTGAGCCACGGGGAAAACCAGGCTCCTTTGAGAAGTGACCTACCAACCTATTTCATCTGCTTCCTGGTTCCTTGGCTTTCTGACACAGAATCTTACCGTGTAGCCTGGGCTGGACTGATATGCATGGTTCTGCCTTGGGGTTACAGGTGTGTGCTGCCATGTCTGGCTAAGAGATACCCTTCTTGAACTCAACTGAACATAACTGAGATGTAGACCCAAGAGCAGAAGGCTATTGTTCACAGGATTCCTCTAAAAGGAAGTTTGGTTTTACATGACTAATTTAAATGTCCTAAGTGGAAAAACAGTTCTGTGGGGGTATTGACTATGTAGTGTGGTATTGACATGCAGTGCCCGTAGAGGCCAGAAGAGGGTGTTGGATCCTCTGGAACCATTTGGGTGCTGGGAACCAAACTCTGGTCCTCTTTAAGAGTAACAAGTGCTTTTACCTGCTAAGCTATGTCTTCCAAACCCAACTATTGCATTTTTTTTTATATAACCAGATATCAGTAAATTTCTAAGGAAACCCCAACTGCCCACCAGTCCATTTAAACCTATTTTCCATGCAGATGCTGTTTGATACCTTAAACCCTTAACAACAGTTAGCCTGCTCAGAATCTTGCAATCATGCTTCTATTGATTGCGTATACCTATAAATATAATGAAGGTCTTTTAAAAGTGCCTCTAAAAATGTGAAAGGCAATCATGACCTAGAATTTTCACAAAGAGGGTGTAGTTTTGAAAGAGGCAGATCTGGAACTGCCAAAATGGCCCAGCAGGTAAGATGCTTTCTCTGCAAGCTTGGCAACTGAGTCTGACCCCCAGAAGCCAGCTAAAGGTAGAGAGGGAAATGGTCGAGAGACAGCCCGAACTGACCTACTTTGGTGATAGAATGGCCAAACACCCTAATTGTCCTGCTAGAAACCCCATCCAATGATTGAGGGAACCGGATGCAGAGATCCGTGGCCAGGCCCCGGGTGGAGCTCCGGGAGTCCAATTGGCAAGAAAGAGGAGGGTTTATATGAGCGAAAATTGTTGAGATCAAGGTTGGATAAAGCACAGGGACAAATAGCCAAACGAATGGAAACACATGAACTATGAACCAATGGCTGAGGGGCCCCCAACTGGATCAGGCCCTCTGAATAGGTGAGACAGTTGATTGGCTTGATCTGTTTGGGAGGCATTCAGGCAGTGTGGGACCGAGTCCTGGGCTCATTGCATGAGTTGGCTGTTTGAAACCTGGGACTTATGCAGGGATGCTTGGCTCAGCCTGGGAGGAGGGGACTGGACCTGACTAGACTGAGTCTACCAGGTCGATCTCAATCCTTGGGGGAGTCTTTGCCCTGGAGGAGATGAGAATGGGGGGTAGGCTGGGGGAAAGGTGGGGGGGGGCGCAGGGGGAGGGAGGAGAACAAGGGGATTCATGGCTGATATGTAGAATTAAATTATATTGTAAAATAAAAATAAATTAAATTAAAAAATAAAAAAGGTAGAGAGGGAAGAAACAACTCCATGGGGCTGTCTTCTGATCATACATGCACAGGCACCCGCCCCTCACGATGATGATGGTGACGACGACGACGACGACGACGACGACGACGACGACGAAGACAGCGATGATAAATGGTCATAATAAACAACTTTTGCAAAGGCTCACATAGTTACACGTCATCAAATATTTGAGTGTCATGAAGCCACTGAGAAGGATTAGCCAGCCTGACTTCTTTTCCTCCCTGTTTTCTCACATTTTTCTGTTATTTCAAGGAAACGCCATTATATATGTGGGTATTGCTCCAACCAGACATTTACTCAAGATGGAAACTGGGAAAGAATAAAGATAACAGAATAATTAGCAAGGAGATTTCTCCCAAGATATGTAACATTTGGCTTGGGTGTAGTTCAGTGGTAAAGCAAGACTTCCCAGCATGCCTAAGGCTCCAGAGTCAGTCTCCAGCAAAGCCCAGAAGCCTGTGCATGTCATCTATTGATAGCTATCTGGGCTAGTTCTCCACCTCCGCCATTGTGAATGGCATAAAAAGATATGGGCACAGTGTCACACACACATTCATCTCAAGATACAAAAGCTAGCAGATCTATGTGAGTTCCAGACACATGCTCACATGTGCACATGAAACATGTCAAATTCCAGAATATAGGTCAAGACTAGGTCAAGCTCAGATTTTACAGAAAACAGAAATGAACTTATTTTGACCTTGTAACAAGATGGCTTCTAATCTTAAAATAAGGTCAGGCTGGTCCATCATGACTCTTGTTTGTCCACTTTAGAAGATTTGAAGTCCAGATGCTTTCAGGAGGGTGGGCTGCTTCTGAACTGCCCGATAGGACTTATTGTGCCCAGCAGGTGTAGCATTCTTCTTCACTGATTTACTAAATATACCAGGACAGCAACTTTTCTTTAATAACAATGAGTATAGATTTTATTAGATATATATTTAAAAATTCTACTACCCTAAAATTAATTTCTTTTGAATTTTTGGGTATTTGTGAAAATGGAAAGAAGGCCCATAATGCTAAGTATGCCTTACAAAAGATTTCCCTTTTATGGCCCCGCCACGTATGTGGCTGTATTTTGTGACCTGTATTTTGTGACAGACATGTGGATTAGGACAATGATGAATACCTACCTGTATTAGTCAGGGCTTAGTCAAGAAAACGGACACCACCCTAGGTTTCTCAAACTAAATAAAGAAGAACTGTAATAAGGAAAGTGCTTACCCAGGAAATGGAAAAGCTGAGAACCAAACTCGGGAGGATGAGGCAATGGAGTGCCTACTCAGAGGCAAGCACCACCCCAGAGCTGAAGGGACGAGAAAGCAGTTTAATTGAAGTGAAGCTGTGACTAGTCAAAAGAACAGAACTGCTAAGGGGGATTTCCTAACTGTAGCTGGAACCCCACAGGGAGGGTCTGTTTAAGAGGTTCTGGAGGTACAGAGAGAAACAGCCCCAGCTGAGGACGCCAGCCGGTCAGAGAATAACCCAGCTCTGGCTCTTCTTCTACACTCCAGTTACCACCATTGTCTCCTTGGCCAAACTTACCCATAAGCCCCCGGCCAGAGGACCTGGGGAAATTATAGGGGATAGGATGGGCATGAGCAAAACCAGGCACTTGGCCAGCGACGGTCAAAGGTGGTCCGTCACTACTGCTGCCATAAACACTGAACAGGATGAGGGAGATCAGGGCTTGGTTGACAGAGTGCTTCCCTAGCACATTTGAGAGCCAGGGTTCCATCTCCATCCCTGCATAACTTGGGACTGGTGGTGGTACACGCTGGTAATCCCAACACTTGGGAAGTAGAGGCAGGAAGATCAGAAGTACAATGTCATCCTCAGCTACAGAGTTAGGTTTGAGGCCATCCTAGGCTACATGAGATCCTATCTTTTAAAAGACTTGTACAAAACAATTCGCTTGTACTCTCCAAAATATTAATGTCAAAAAGGGGGGAAAGACCAAAGAATTTATCTAAGCTAAAGGTCACTGGGGAGAGATGGCAACTAATTTCAACACAAGAAAGATCAGACTGAATACAGGGTCAAAAAAAAAAAAAAAAAAGAATCCCATACAGATTGTATTATGGACAATTGTAAAAATTCGAACCTAACTATGACATCAGATTATATTGTACATAAAGCTTAAATTTCTTGAGTGCGATCATCTGTTTGTGGTTGTGTTAGACCATGAATGCCCTTGTTCGCAGGGGGAAGATCTGAAGAATTTGAAGGTACAAAAACAGCATCATGATCCTTCCAGCCAGCTCCATATAAATAAGGGGAGCGAGAATGTGAGACCAAACAATCACTAAACTAGCAAACCCCACATCCGGCACAGATGTTCACAGCACTGCATCTGCAACTACCCTGGAGGCTTCATGTTCCCACCCTAAACAGCAGGAGGAAGTGGCAGGAACCAGGTCTTCAGCTCTTGGCACGGCACGAAGCGGGAGAGACTGAACCAATTAGTTCTTGGGAGTTTGTACTGAAAATTCATAAAGGATTTGCTAGCTGGTGACACAATTTGGAGAAAATGGGGGGGGAGGGGGGGAGTAGAGCGAGGCAATAGCAAGCTAAATTTCATGCAAACCTAAGTGGTTAACTGGAAGAGAGAGAAACAAAACAAACAAACAAACAAACCAAAAAAACTGTTTGAGAAGTTGCCGCTTCTCAGACCTGCCACTTCTCCCACCAAGAGTGAGGTCTGGTTTGAACTAGCCCTGTGGCTTGCTCTGACCAGCAGAATGGGCCAGGCGCTAATCCTTCACCATTTGGAAGTCTTGCATCTCCCACTTTCCCTCGCTTGGAGTCTGAGCCACCCTCTGAAGAAGGCTGTCTTACTGGAGAGATTGAGGTCAGTGTCCTTAGCTGTTCCCACACTTCAGCCAAAGCTAGATCCCCACCCTCACCCCCAGTCAAGCCAACCCAGCCATCACCTCACAGAGCAAATACAAGGTGTTCCTGCCAATCTCCTCTCAAGTTACAGCATCATGTAGGATGATTGCTATTTAAACCAGTGAACGGTGGGGAGATTTGTGATAGAGCCAATAGACAAACAGAGCAGACAGACACACAGACATGCCTGTGAGGAAAGTGGAAAACTCTGACTTTTAGTATTCTAGTTAATCCTATGTTTTGGCTCAAAACAACTCCTACTCATTTCTTGGTTAACACTGACTAAGGTTATGTTCCTTGCAACCAAAATAAAATAAAATTAAAGTAAAAATTAAAAAAAGAGCCAACAACAAGCGGCCCTTCTTGTCCTCTCCTTTTGCAAATATTATTTTCCAAAGATTCTGAACAAACATTTCTTTTTTATTTTATATGTATGAATTTTTGCTTACATGCTTGTATGTGCACCACATGCAGTGTCTGTGGAGGCCAGAAGAGGGTGTTGGGTCCCCTGGAACTGGAGTTACAGATGGTTGTGAGACACCATGTGGGTGCTGGGAATCAAACCACGGTTCCTCTGGAAGAGCAGTCAGTGCTATTCATCATTGAACATCTCTCCTTCTTCTTTTTGTGTGTGGGGTTGTTTTGTTGTTTTATTTTGTTTTGCTTTGTTTTTCGAGACTGGGTTTCTCTGTGTGGCTTTGCGCCTTTCCTAGAACTCACTCTGTAGCCCAGGCATCCTTGAGCTCACAGAGATCTGCCTACCTCTGCCTCCCGGGTGCTGGGATTAAAGGTGTCCGCCACCACACCCAGAGAATGAATACTTCTCCTTTCTTCTTGTCCTCTGTGCATTCCCCCTCGCCCTGGGTAACAGCAACTGACTTTAAAATGACGTACTGTGATGTGCACCACACAGACAGAAGGGGGCGTGAAATCAGTGGCACCATTTAAGGGTGTTATGTTAGGGTTTCTACCCACTTTGTTTAGAAAACATGACTGCTCTTTAGAAGTGTTCAGTCCTCAGCTGCTGCCACTTTCCCCATCATGAACTCTGTTAAATTACGGTCAGTTTTCCTTTATAGGCAATAGAGCACTTAATTTCCCAAAACTGGGTGGTAAGCAGCAACCTAGGAGAGGAAGGAGAGATGCTTCCACTGTTAGAGGAAGGCTAGGCATGGGGCAAATAAACTGAGCCCTCAGTCTCTGGGTGGCTGTCTGGCTTGGGCTTCTGAGCACTCATTAGAGCCTTTTATGGGAAGGCGTTGAGCAAGCTGGTGAGTAACTCTGGGAGACAGGGCTTGGCACCTTTGAGACAGGAGGTGACACAGGAGCATGGGCCAGGCCTCAGATGTTTGGCCAGGTCGCGGTCAGAGAGACAGGCTGCTCATTGTGACTTCCCTCTGCCCGCCAGGAGAGGTCAAAGCCACATATTTCTAGACAATACACCCAGCCTAGATGGAAGACGGGGCCTTGTCAACATACAAAATCAAAGTAAAATCAGTGCAGAGAAAACCCCAGACCACTCGCTAGGTGTGTTGACCTAGCTTTAAAAGTTAGCATGATGAACTCGGAATGGTGGTGTGTGCCTGCAAGGCCAGCAGAGGCAGGGCCATGAGCTTAAGGACAGCCTGGCCTTGTCGAGAGAGAGGGGGGGGGGGGGAGTGAGCAGGTGCATGCATTTGTGCTACAGAACGTATGTGGAGGTCAGAGGACAGTTTGCAGATGTCAGTTCAGTCCTTCCCTCATGGATCCAGGGATCGCCTTGCTGGCCTGACCTGCAGCCCTTTTATTACATTTCCCAGCTCTGTTATCCTGCTTTAATATTAAAGGATGGTTTTACCCTCTTTCTCACAATCACGTCCTGTTCTTATGGGTATGGCTTATTCTCTTACCTTTTCTGAGTATATTAACAATATCTTTTGCAACTGGGGGTTTTGCTTTTATTGGGGGCTCTATCTTCATTGTCTGAAGCAACATCTGGTCTCTTTGAAGACCTGCTAAGTCTCATATTCTCAGTTCATAGGGGTGAACTCACCATTCGCTGATTCTTTTATCTTTATAACATACTTGACCTGCATGGGTTTCAGTTTCTTCACCAATAAAACAAGGATGATAGAAGCTGTTTCATGAGGGTTGCCCAAGTTGCTCCCTACATCATGGACCTCAGACTCATAATTGGACACAACTGGCTCAATAAATTTCAGCTGTAATCATCATCATGTAGTTCAGGTGGGATCCACAGCACTTTTTGGCTGAAGAGAGAACACCATCAGGGGCTGACAAGGTTGCAAGAAAGTCTCTTTGGTTTTTTGTCAAGTTATCAAGCTGGTAAAAACACAACCCCAGGGTAGGGCCATGGTAGTGCATGCTTTTAATCCTAGCACTCGGGAGGCAGAGGCAGGCAGACATCTGTGAGTTCAAGGACAGCCTGGCCTATATAGTGAGTTCCAGGACAGCCAGAACTATGTGAGAGACCCTATCTCAGGAACACAACAAACAAACCCCACAATCCCAGAACTGCTGACAGCCATCTTTATAGCACCTGTGGAAAGTCTATCAGGAGCAAAACCAACACAAAATAAAACCAAGGGATGGGGACACAGCCTACTGCTCAATTAGAGGGTAGTAATGGGGGGCTACTGAGTCAGGACCCACCCTTGCCTGAAGGCATTGTGACCCCTGGACTTTCCAACACTAGAGGTCAATACATTCCTTTTCTTTCTCTCTCTTAAGCATTTTTTTTGTTGAATTTTCATTGCTTGCTACAAGAAGAATCTTTTGTAATACTAAAAAAATGGAGAACACACATTTAAAGCCTATGTATTTAGCTTGATATGATCATATTCTCACTTTATTAAAATTAATCTTCAACATTATTTTATGTCTGGGATTTGCCTTATGATGCCCATATTAATGGGCAGATAACTTGATACAAAATTTTAATGCTATAAATAACATTAGAATGAGGATGTCACTAAATTTTTGTGCATGGCATCATTGTTTCCTGAAAATAAACTCCCCAAGGTGGACCTTCCAGGTCAAAAGTTGCACAAGATACTAAGAGTTTTTGCTACATAGAGAAAATTTGGCATCACTCTGGAGCCTGGAAAGGTAAAACTGATTCACCCTCAGGCCATGAGCTTAAGAGAACACCTGTTTTCTCTGTCATTGGCTGCTGAAGTTAATACCTTTCCTGCACTCTGCCAGATAATCACACACACAGTGAAACAGCGTCTCATTTTACTTCACATTTCATGATTATGTGAATCACCAGCCGTGTGTGGATTTGTGCATAGTGTTCTGTTGGTTAACCTAGGGGACCTGGTGATTAGTTCTTCTGGCATTCTGTTTGCTATGGTTTCTCGGGCTTTATTCTAGTTCTGCAAAACTAGAAACACAGAGATCTAAAGATGAATAAGTGTGGACTGAAGCTTGAGTTCCACATTTTGATATGTGATTCTGGCCTATTTACCCCTGATCCTGATACAGGGAGAGACGACCCAAGGAAAGTGAGCGAGAGACTTCCAAGTACCTGAAATATCTGGGGGGGGGGGGTTGGAGGTCCTGTAAAAGGTGATATACAAAACCAAAGGGGATGCTTGAATGGGTGTTCTGAAGGGATATGTTCCCCCAAGTCCCCCCACCCCAATCCCATTCAGGCTAGCACCTTTCCCAAAAGGATTTTCCTCAAAAGCAAAAGACAAGCGATTTATTCTTGGGAAAGTGGAATGGTCCAAGCTTGGAGAAATCACAGTAGAGGGAACGGGGTGAGCTACGGGGCTGACTACGAGAAGACTGAGTGAAATTCCATGCTCTGGGTCCTGCAGCCCCCAGTCCTACCCCAGGCTGCTCCCGGACTTGCAAGCAGCTCACACTACCAAACCGGAAGGCAGGGCAGTTCTTTTCTGTATTTAATGAACTCAAGAGAACTGACCTTCCAGTTCTGACATCTGCGGCCGGATCCATAACAGAACCCATTGCCTCTGGTTTCCCTGCACGAGGCCCACGTGTTCACACTTGGAGCTTGTGGTAGACACGGCTTCACACTTGGAAGAAGAATTCGTCAGCTGTGGAGCTCAGACATGGGAGGAGAACTTCTGAGATGAGAGAGGATTTGTATGCTTCCATTAGAGTCCTGTTCTCTTCTGCACTGTTCGGACTGAGCGTAATACCTCACACCTGCTGGACAAATGCTGGACCACAGCTACTCTCCAGCCCAGGCCCATTGTTATTATATTTGGGTCTTTAAGTATAATTTATAAGAAATTTACTTCCTTTTAAATCATTGACATACTTATTGTAAATAGTGATGAGCTCTATAGGACATTTCTATCTAACTATATCATGCACTTTATAACTTTTTGTGCTATTTTATACCCATTATTGTATACAAATGTAATTTTTGCTACAGCTTGCCTTTTTATTTATACTAACACTTGTGTTATATATATATATATATATATATATATATATATATATATATATATATATATTTAAATATGCCAAAGTAATTTGAAAAGCCTGTGAAGAAATTTGTTACACCCTCTTGATGGGGGTGCCGAACACTCGTCCCCTCTTTTGGTGTTTCTGTGACGAGGAGAAACTTCGTCAATGCCAGGTCCCAGGCCTCAGGTGACAGAATGACCCGAGTAGATGTCAATAGGAGAAGAGTAGATTGAGTGATTGATTTGGCCCAAGGTTTTCTGACTGGGAGTCAGGGCCACAAAGAGCGTGACAGTCTTAGTTACTGCCCACCAAGCTCTGGGTTACATGAGGAGGTGGTCTAGTTTTCTTTCTGTTGATGGGATAAAACACTGACCAAAAACAACTTGGGGAGGAAAGGGTTTATTTGGCTTACACATTCTGATCACCGTCCATCACTGAGGAGGCAGGGCAGGAGCCATGGAGGAGGGTCACTTACCCACTTGCTTTCCATGGCTTGCTCAACTACTTTTCTTTTCTTTTGAGACAGGTTCTCACTATAAAGCCCTGGCTGATCAGAAACTCATTCTGTAGACCAGGCTGGCCTAGAACTCACAGAGATCCACCTGCTTCTGCCTCCTGAGTGCTGGGACAAAAGGTGTGCGCCACCATTTCTGGCTTCAGCCACCTTTCTCATACCTTCCAGGACCACCTGCCCAGAGGTAGCACCACATCCATCAACAATTAAGAAAATGCCACATAGACATGCATACAGGCCAATCTGATGGAGGCATTTCCTCAGTTGACATGTCTGCCTTCCAAGAGACTCAAGTGGGAAAAACAAACAAACAAACAAAAACCCAAATGACTGACCAACAAAGGCCAGTTGGCTTGACCTGGGAATGAGTGATCCCTATTGCTGCTGAACAGATTCACTCAAAAAGAGGCAGCCCTGGAGGTGGTGGCGCACGACTTTAATCCCAGCACTCGGGAGGCAGAGGCAGGTGGATCTCTGTGAGTTAGAGTCCAGCCTGGGCTACAGAGGAATTCCAGGGCAGCTAGGGCTACATAGAGAAACCCTGTCTTGAAAAAAACAAAACAAAACGAAACAGGCTGTAAAAACCATTTTTCTTTTGCCAGAAATTCTGTGCATGAGGACTGTAGAGTGGACACACAAAAAGACCATCCCCTCGATTGTGACACCCTTCCTCATCTGGGAAGGATGGAGACCTGACTGCCAGAGGCTAGGTTCACATCGACTCCTAACTGCTGGGACCTTTGCCGGAGTTACCTACCATTAGCACCCATATGCACCTCTCCTCTGTGGCCAGGGCCTAGACTTCTCACCCCTAAGCTCAGAGCTTCCCCAAACAAGTATTCAGCAAACTCAACAGACTCAGAATTCACACATCGTTTCCGTCACAGTCCAGTGTAAGGACCACAACAGGCATTTTGAAGATACTCAGGTCCAGGGTAAGGGGAAGATACAAGCCACATCTCTCAAAGAGTGTTCAGTGTAGGAACAAGACCCTCACTCTGTAATAAATTAAAGGGACTAGTTAAAGTGATGTAGGTTTTGTTTTGGGTTGTTTGTTTGTTTGTTTTGAGACAGGGTTGCTCTGTGTAGCCCTGGCTATCCTGGAACTCACTCTGTAGACCAGGCTGGCCTCCAACTCACAGAGATTCGCCTGCCTCTGTCTCTCAAGTGCTGGGATTAAAGGTGTGCGCCTGAGAAGTAGTTCTTTTTTTTTTTTGGTTTTTCGAGACAGGGTTTCTCTGTGTAGCTTTGCGCCTTTCCTGGAGCTCACTTGGTAGCCCAGGCTGGCCTCGAACTCACAGAGATCCGCCTGGCTCTGCCTCCCGAGTGCTGGGATTAAAGGCGTGCGCCACCACCACCCGGCGAGAAGTAGTTCTTAATATACCATTCTGCAGAAAGAGATACTGGCTTAAGGTAGAAATGACTGGCATGGTGATCTGATGAAAGACTATGGTTTTTAAAGTCTCCAATCAAGAGAAACTCCGCCCCCTTTTTCCCATAAGCTGGCACTCAGAGAGGTACAATTTTTTGCTCTTCTAGCAAAGCCCCTTCCCAAGTCCCCCATCCTATTGGTTCATAACACAAAACCTCATCTAACAAATATTCTGAGGCTTGAGACTGCCCCCTTTTCTGATCTTGAGCTCAGTCACATAGCGGACTGCAACTTTCCAGCTCAGAGCTTTGAGACGAGCAGGTTCAGGCACCAGCTGGGGGAGAGAGGGAGCCAGAGCCTCCTGCTTACCTGTGGTTCTTCAGTGTGCTGTAAATGCACCTCATCCTGAAAATGGACTCCAACAATTTACCTCTTTCATAATCTGTGGATGTGTGTGTGTGTGTGTGTGTGTGTACATGTGGGCACGAGTGTGTGATTAACATTGGGTGTCTTCCTCAATCATTCTTCTGTGGGAATCTTTTAAAACAAATGAAAGGCGTAACCTCTAAGATCCTAATATTTAAAGGAAAGACTAGTGTTAAAAATAAATGAGTAAAACTGATGAGCTAGCAAGCTTCTCCCCTCCATACTTTAAACAACAATGACCATCAAATAATGAACTCAACTCCCACACTAAAAAGACAAAGGAAGGGAGGAAGAGACGAAGGTAAGGGGGGGGGGGAAGAGGGAGGGACGGAGGGAGGGAGGGAGAGAGGAACGGAGGGAGGGAGGGGAAAGGCAGAATCTCCCAGCATTCCCTCTATCCCTCTTAACGCTGCCTGCTTCAGCCCCAAGCAAGCCAACCCCACCATCAATCCCAGCCTTGGTTTGGTTTCTTCCCTTCCTCCAATCTGTACTTAATATTTCAGGATAAAAAGGAACGTTTACAAGTCACGGGCTTTCCTCCCTAACATTCTTTTGTTTGTTATATGCCAAATCGGAACAAATATTCAAAAAGTACCCTCACCAGTGTTAACCCTCTGTGGCTTTCCCATCCTCTGACCTTTTATGCTTTTTGATGGTTCTTGAAGACTGTCCATGAGCTCCTGGGGGTCAGCCACCCCAATCAATCTTCGGTGACAAGGGACGGTAGTGGTGAAAGTCCTTGGAACTCCGTGTCTGAGCATCCGTTCAGTTATTCCTTCATTTGAGACACTGAGGGGCCGGCTCTAAGCAAAACTTCTCATTCTTTGGCAGCAACAGGAAAGTGTGAGTGAGTGGTTGAAATGTGACTTGATGTCGAAGTTTCTGGAAGAGCTTTACGGTAGATGAGGAACCACTGGTCTTTTGTGAGGAAGGGGATCTTTATATAATTTGCTTAATATTTAATCTATGACCTCCATTTTTTCCACAAAGTGAAAGAAACCCCCAATTTTATGACTAATACTAAGTAATTTTTAGGCTCAGAAAAGGAATGTAAGTGGTGTTTTCTGAAGCCTTCAGTTGGGAGTATCTTAAGTCTTAATAACAGGGGAAAAATCTAAAGTAGTTCAAATTTACCAGGGACACTGTATTGTAGAGATCCTGGGCTTCCTCAGAGAACCCAAAGGCAAAGACAAAGCTGTGTGTGAGAAACCGGCTCTGACTAGAGACGGGGCAACTCAAGAACAAGGAAAGTTCTCTTTATCTCACCGTGTATCTGTGCCTCTTTGTATCTGCTATGTTTATTTTTCTATTGCAACATAAAGTACCTTTGTTTTCCGTTTACCTGAGTTTACATTCCATTGCTGTGATAAAGGTACCATGACCAAGAGTAACTTGGGGAGGAACGGGCTTATTTGGCTTACAGGTTACAGTTCATCATCAGGGGAAGCCCAGGAAGGAACTGAAGCAGAGGCCACGGAGGAATGTTGCCTACCGGCTTGTTCCCTATGGCTCACTCAGCTTACTTTTTTATACCACACAAGACCACAAGCCTAGGGGGTGGCACCACCCACAGTGAGCTGGGCCTTCCCACATCATCAATCGAGAAAATACCTCCACAGACTTGGCTACTGGCCAAGCTAATGGAGTTGTTTTCTCAATTGAAGTTCCCTCTTCCCAGATGACTCTAGCTTGTGTCTGGTTGACAAAAACAAAACGCTCCAAATGAACAAACACAACTAACCAACACAATTTTTGGAGAAAAAAAAAATCAATGCCACCAACAGTCCCAAGTTTGTAACCTACCAATTCTGAAGAACATTTCTCTGAGCTGAAACCTCTGTCTTAGTTCCAAATCCTGAACAACCACCCTGGTGCTCACCTCCAAAGCCATCAGCTGCCGAGAGGCATGAACACACTCCATCACTCATCCACATGCCGGCAGAGGATGGGAGAGATTCCCGAAGTCCTGGGGGATGTGAGCAAAGCAGGTGATGATCGGCTCCTTTGGACACCTGGGAGCCCTTCAGACTCAAATATAAAACTTAGGAAAGGAACAAAAGCAGGGCAGTGACTGACTTCTCGATTTGGCCAAGCGTTCGGGACTTCTTTTTGGATGAGTGAGGCTGGAATTTGCTCCTAGAATTAACACACACCCTGACTGTTTCTACATCTGCCAGCCAGGGGTATCCAGCCAGTCCCTCTGGACTCTGTCATCTCTTCTCTTCCCTGCCCCTGAAGAAGTGCTTTATTCTGGTGCCTCATCCGCCTCTGTATGCCGACGGTGCTGTATTAGGGTGCACTGTTGACTGGATCCAGCCATAAGAATCCCGAACCTTCCGTATGAGGCTAGCCAGAATGTGATGGGTTAACTACAGTGGACAAACGCGGATCTTGTTATAGTCGCCAGGCTGCTTTGGCATGACAAAAGAGATATAAGATATAGAGAAACTAAAGGATTCAACAAACACGTAAGAAATAAGATCAGAGCTCGAAAAATAGCTCAGTGGTAGCATTCTGCTGGATGCAGAAGATTGGGGTTCAGTTCCCAGCACCCACATGTGGCTCACAACCTTCTGGAACTCCATTTCCGGGGATTCTGATGCTCTCTTTTGACATCAGGCACACAGGTGGTACACATATGTACATGCAGGTAAAACACTCATACACATAAATACAGAACCAAAAGAAATATCCATGAAGCTTGGAAAATGAAAAGAAACTAGATATACGGTGGAGGATGCTGAGATAAGATTAGGTTTGAGAAGGGAGATCATGACTCTAGGTTAAATGTGTTAAATCTGAAGTGGTTTTTAATATTTGCAAATTGATATCTTGATGCGGTGGTGCACACCTGTGATCCCGGCACTTGGGAGGCTGAGACAGGAGGACGATGAGTTCAAGGTCAGCCTGGGCTACATAACCAGAGGCTGCCTCAAAACCTAGAATAACTAACTAAGGAGTTGACTTGCACGAGGGCTCTGATCCTTGAGGCAGAGGTCTGGGCTGGAGGGAAACGGGTTTCTCTCAGTTCCCTTCCCAGGGCAATGCTGTGATTCAACCTGATGCTTGCAGCGGCCTCTTGCCAGTCCGAGGCTCCACTGGTCTCCTCCAGTCATAGCCCCAGCAGCAACAGTGAATTTCCACCAACTCCTTCTACCAACTTGAAGATAAAAGTTCCCAGCAAGACCCAGAGAGCTGTGCTCTCCCAGCAACGACAGACCAGATCACAGTGCGCTTGTGACTGCTGTGAACAGGCGGCCCTTGACAAAAGACAACCACAGACACTTCTTTGTGCTCCTCCACTGTCTTCAAACCTGTCCGTCTGGATTGCATTGCAAAGTGTTATTAAAATATAGCACGATGGTGCACGCCTTTAATCCCAGCACTCAGGAGGCAGAGGCAGGAGGATCTCGGTGAGTTTGAAGCCAGCCTGGTCTACAAAGCAAGTTCCAGGACAGACTCCAAAGCTACACAGAGAAACCCTGTCTCAGAAAACCAAAATAATAATGATAATAACTTGAAAATAAAAATAATATACATAATATACACACAGAAAATTGTTCACATCTTTTGTATACAATTAAATAAATATTCAAAAGCTTAATATAATTGTATAATTAACATCAAAGACCCTAATGCTTTTCATGTCATTTTGGCTATTAGAACAATGAAAATTTCAGGTTTAAAAGTTCTCATAAAACCAGACGTGATGGCGCATGCCTGTAATCCCAGTCATAGGAAAGGGAAATAGAAGAATCAGTAGGTCAGAGCTGGAGAGACACTCAGCAGTTAAGGGCACTTGTTGCTCTTCCAGAGGACCTGGGTTCGATTCCCAATACCCACGTGGTGGCTCACAACCATCCATAACTCCACTTCCAGGGAATCTGATGCCCTCTTCTGATCTCTGTGAGCACAAGCATGTACATAGTACACATACATACATGCAGGCAAAACACTCAGACATCAAATTTTTAAATCTTAAAAAAAAAAAAAAAAAGACATTGAAGATCATCCTTGGCTACAGGAGACCTTGTCTCAAGTCAAAGAAACAAGGAAAAGATTCTCATTTTATTGCTGAATCCATTATCAAATTCTCACTTCTCACTCAGCTCAGAACGTATTTCTCTTTCCCTAGAGCAGACCCAGCTGGCACTCAGAACCCTGTGAAGGGCAATCCGGAGGAAGAGGTCTGTGTCTTTCATGTTTTCCTTCATTTCCTTCCTTCCTCTCCTCCAGAGTCAGCATGGAAGGGTGGCCAGGGAAAGAATAAAGGTCAGGTGTCACCCTGAATTCTTCCCAGTCCCCACAGGATGTAGCTCCAGGTGCACGAACCTTCCCATCTGGCTTGGTTCATTGGTTCCATCCTCATCCGGCATCCAGAGAAGTAGAGCCTCCTCCCAGAAGGCACCTCCGCTTTCTGTGGACTGCTTCCAGCCCACTTAACTGGACCGTGCTGATCTCCCGACTCCCCCAAACAATACTGGACTCCCTCTTTCTAACTAATCCCTTTCCTCTGTTAAAGAGTCTATAAAACTTATCTAACCATACTTGTAAAGTAAAATAAGGAAGACTTTATGCAGGGCCAGTGTGGTAAGTCTAGGGGATCTTACAGTGAGAGGGGCTGGACTCAATGTCAAATACACGATGGGAATGGAAATCTGTACCCCAGGAGCAGTATTTGGGTCCACGAGTCAAAAATGACTAAGAAGAAACATTAGTGTTATTGGAGGTTCTGGGGAAATTGTCCTAGCAGGATTTTGCTGAAGACACACCACGGTGAGCAGATGTCACTTGAGCGACGGTGGGAAAGGCTTGGGTGAGTTTTCTGGCAGCATCCACAGGCAGGCCTCTGATTGGGGGAGGTTCCACAAGCTGGTTAGCAGTCTGTGGTGGGCTGCGGAGACCCATATGCTGGCTGCTGCGCACCTCTCCTTCTCCCTGCTCTTGACAATAAATCACGTTCCACCATGCCCCTAACAGCTTGTGTGCAACCCCCAACTGTGTGTCTGGCCTCCATGGAGAGGCTCCAACCCATGTCCCTGCATGACCCACGGCTGCCCCCACAGATGGCATACGAACCTCACCAGCAGCAGTAGACCTTGTCTTCTTCACTTTTCCATCTTTCTTTTTGATTAATTGATTGGTTGGTTGGTTGATTTTGAGGTGGAGCCTGACTCTGTAGCCCAGCCTGGCCTTAAACTTATGACTGTTCTGCTTCCTAAGTGTCAGGATTACAGACGCACACCATCATGCCTGGCTTACAAGCGGGTCTCGACAACTACCTCAGCCTTGCAGACTTAAAAGGCGCAAAACTCTTCGAACTGCAGAGCGCCACCCTGGGACTGTAAACTGGAGGCTCTGCATGCCACCCTTGACTTCGTGAGAGCAAGACATGGCACCTAATTCTGAGAGCTCCACCCTAAGGG
The DNA here is from genome assembly GCF_049852395.1 of Peromyscus maniculatus bairdii. Lineage (NCBI taxonomy): Eukaryota > Metazoa > Chordata > Mammalia > Rodentia > Cricetidae > Peromyscus > Peromyscus maniculatus. Next base: position 54,962,009 of record NC_134859.1, on the reverse strand, counting down.
GGTAAGAGGAATAGAGAGGCAGACAGTATAGACACAGCATGGTGCAGAGCTATCCCACGCGGATCTTAAGCTGGGTTTACTGTCCACGATCTTTGTCTCCTGTGGCCAGTCAGTGATGACCAGAGGAGATAACTATTTCTTAATATGTGAAGAGGTGGGGGGCTAGGGGGAGGGGTGGCCCATGCCTTTAATTCCAGCATTCAGGAGGCAGGTGGATCTCTGTGAGTTAAAGGCCATCCTGGTCTACAGAGTGAGTTCCAGGAAAGCCAGGGGCATACAGAGAAACTCTGTCTCAGAAAAATAAACCAAAGTGTGTGTGTGTGTGTGTGTGTGTGTGTGTGTGTGTGTGTGCGCGCGCGCGCGCATAGAGAGATCCTTTTCTGCCTCTCCTGACCTGGAAACTTGGGGTAAGCATGGCTAAAGCATCTGGGAACCACTAGGAGCAAGGAAGGCAGACAGAATACAGGATACAGTCTTCAAGGACCATGAAGAATCAAAGTAATATAACATCAGAGAAGGGAGAAAATTCAAATTCGAGTGGTTGACCCTTAGGAATTTCCTGAAAAGAGACTCAAAATAATTGTCAAAAGCCCAGTGGGCTACAACTTAGAAAAACAACTACATGAAACCAGAAAGCAATACATAAACAACAGAAGAAATGCAAACAGAGGCAGACGGAGCCAGGCGTGGCTGAAATACCTGTAAGCCCAGATACTCAGGAAACTGAGGCAGCAGAATGAGAAGTGTGAGGCCAGTCTGGGTAACAGAGAGAGAGAGAGAGAGAGAGAGAGAGAGAGAGAGAGAGAGAGAGAGAGAGAGAGAGAGAGAGAGAGAGAGAGAGAGAGACAGAAATGCAGAGAGACAGAGAGAAGGAAAGACAGCCCCCATTGAAACTTTGATGACCCTTCCACTCTGCGTTCCAAGGTCTCAATTATAATTCCTTTTTACACGTGTTGATTTACCCGTGTCTCCGTGTGGGTGCACACCAGCATGTGCACCAGGCACGCATCTAGCCAGAGCACACCTTGTGGGAGTCAGTCCTCTCATCCCACCAGGTGGGTCATGGAGATTTGAACCCAGATAATCAGGCTTGGCACCAAAAGCCTTTACTCAGTGAGCCCTAGAATCTCATGTATCTCACTGGCCCTAGAATTCTCATGTTTCATTTTTTCCTGATACCACAGAACAAGAAAAGGTGCATTAGCTCCCCCTTTAAATTCAGCTATATTTGACACACCTGAATCCCTACAGGCATGTCCTCAATTTAAGCGCTAGAGTCATACCCACTAACACAGGGCTCCCTGTATGTTATTCCAATCTCCTCAAAGATATTGACCTGTAACCTTCCCCCAAACCATAAGATGGGGTGCTATTATTTTAATTTACAAGTGAAGAAACTGAGGCCTAAGATGATACTAGTGAAAGTGTGGACAGTGTTTGTTCTTAAGACGCCTGGACTGCCTCCGGGTAGGCGGGCTAAGACGCCTGGACCACCTCCAGGTAGGCGGGCTGTGTCTTTGGCTGCAATCTCTGCTAATTCTATTTTCAGATTACTCAACTACGTTCATCTATATAACATGTTTTAAGATGTCCTAAACTGAGGACAGGCCAGTGGGGATCAAGGTGTAAATTATGGCTGTACTAAAAGCGGGGAGGGATTGAAAGGAAAGAAGGATTTTTTAAACAGAAGGAGACAGATAGAAAGAGGAGGGAAAACTGGTCTTTAAAATCACACACACACACACACACACACACACACACACACACACAACTAAACTGAAAACCACTCTATAAAACACCTATGAACAGAATACTTAAGGGGATCAGAAAGCTCAGTGAATTATCAGTTGCCCTGAAATGGATCTAACACACTAGTCAATTAAAAAAAAAAAACCTAAGCCAAAAATTTTAATAATAGACCACCGATGAAGATACGTAAATTGAAAATTAGTCCACGAGAAGATATTTAACATTATCAGCCAGCAGGAAAATGTAAATAAAAGCTAGAGTGACTAAAATACAAGACTGTCAAAAGCAAAACCAAATGTTGCTGAGGCTGTAGTTTATCTGGAACTCAGCTGACAGGAAAGGAAGACAGACATCTGGAGAAAGCGTCTTGACAGTTGCTCATAAAGTTCGGCAGGATTGCCACATGACTCAGTGATTCCACTCGTAGGTGTTTGCCCAACAGGAAGGAAAACACATGCCCACATGCAGATCTGATGACATATGTTCACAACAGCATTAAACCATGTTCAGAGCAGCAGCCTTTCATAAAGCCAGATTTGGAAACAGTCCAGATGCTGTAAATAGGTAAACGGAGAGACAAGCTGCAGTCTTTCTATATGCTGGGATGATGTTCATCTACATAAAGGATGGATGTGGCAGGCCTGGTGACACAGACCTGTCATCTGAGCCACTTAGGAGACTAAGGCAGGAGGATCATAATCATGTTCAAGGCCTGCCTGAAATACAGAGCAAATTCAAAACTATCTCGGGCATCTGAGTGAGGATCCAACACCTTCTTCTGACCTCTATGGGCAATAAACACATAGTACACATACATATATGCAGGCAAAAGACTCACACATAAAAATTAAAAAGTGAAATAAATACATATAAAATGTTTGAAGAGTTAGTCATGGTGGTATATAGCTTAATCCCATCACTTAAGAGGCAGCGACAAGCAGATCTGTGTGAGTTAAAGACTAGCCTGGTCTATATAGTAAATTCCAGCCAGGCGGTGGTGGCGCACGCCTTTAATCCCAGCACTCGGGAGGCAGAGGCAGGTGGATCTTTGTGAGTTCGAGGCTAGCCTGGTCTACAGAGCGTGATCCAGGAAAGGCGCAAAGCTACACAGAGAAACCCTGTCTCGAAAAACCAAAAAAAAAAAAAAAAAAAAAAAAAAAAAATAGTAAATTCCAGTCAAGCCAGGGCTACATAATGAGACCTGTTCTCAAATAAGTACATGATAGGTAGAAGATAGATAGATAGATAGATAGATAGATAGAATTCAAGTAGCAGGGAAATGAACATGAATGAGCTATAAGTGAAATCAAAGCACTCCTTCCCAAGTCTGTCACTAAGTATAACTTAAAACTAAAGTCATAGTAGAGGAAACTGGGCATTAGGGGCACACCAGAACTACAGAATTTAGGAGGTTATAGCAGGGAGATAAGGAATTCAAGGTCACCCTTGGCTACACAGTGAGTTCTAAGCTACCCTAGTCTATGTAGACTGCCACAAAAAAGAAAAAAAATTAATTTTTGTTTTGTTTTGTTTGTTGCTGTTTTTTTTTTTTTTTTTTTTTTTTGAGGCAGGGTTTCTCTGTGTAACAGCCCTGGCTATCCTGGAACTCTCTCTCTATACCAGGCTGCTCTGCAACTTTCAAAGATCCACCTGCCTCTGCCTCCAGAGTACTGGAATTAAAGGTGCACACCACCACACCCAGCCTTCTTCAATTTTTCTAAGTGGAGATAGAGACCTGAAAATCCTGGGAATGACATGGCATCAGTTCCCTGGATTGTCAAGTTGTTTTGTTGTTTGGTTGGTTGTAGTTGTTTAAATTTTAATAGTTTATTGCCTGTTCCACAGACTTATTAGTATCCACATCACCTTTGAACTGTACACAGAACAGGTAATCATTAAATGGCTGTTCATATTCTTAGGGGATTTCTAATTTTTTATTATTTGTGTGTATATACACATGCTACTATGCATGTGTCCATAGATGCCAGAGCTTGATTAGAGCCCTTGGAGCTGGAGTTATAAGTGGTTGTGAACCACCAGAAGTTGATGCTAGGAACCAAACTTGGGTCCTCTGGAAGAGCAGTAAACACTCCTAACGGGGAGTTCGCTCTCCAGTCCTTTGTCTGGGCCCTACATATCTGGGATTGAGTGATAGAGATACTTCTGCAGACACCAGTGACCAGTACACACAAGCAAAAGTTCCAAGAAACTTTCTCAGGTCGACGGATCAGGAAAGGGATTGTCTAACAAGGCAAAAACCTTTAGACATGCTCAATAGCGCAAAAGTGGCATGAATGTTATGGGAGCAAAAACCTGAAATCTCCATTTGGATTAAGGCCCATACCACAGGACAGAACCATGCTTGGACCTGCAGACCTGGCCTAGAAACAATGGCTGAGGAGGAGAAACTACTACTATTATTTTTGCTAAATGGGCCTACTATCCAATACGCTTCTATATACTTATTTCTACATCCATGGATTAACATAGCTCTCAACCCTCATCAGAAAAGCTTCAGTGAACACCAATTCCTCCAGAGCCCTGCATATGGTTAAAGTACAGAAGATGAGTTACTTTGGAGTCCTCAGCCCAAAATGATAAATCTATTTCCTGCCCCCTCCCCACATTGCAGAAGAGAGAGTGGAAAGATGGCCAGAGCCGGAGGTCATGGACTGCTGGGGAACAGTGTTTTCTGGGTATGTCAGAACCATTGTACTCATGGCCGCCATTGCCTTCTTAGGACCTCAAGATCAGTCAACATTTCACCAGAGATGGGGCGAAAGTCCTCACAAGTGCACCCCTTGGCTGAGGAGCTGTTCATCCCTCCAAACAAGAGTAAAAACTCTTACCCAAATTCTTTGCTCAAGTTATGCAAGCTTTATTTTCTGTCAGGCAGTGCTATCTCCCTAAAGCGGGGTTTAAGAAAATAGCATCGCACACAGGAGAAGGTGGGGTTAATATTAGCCCCACAACTGCAAGGGTTTTTTGGTCATATAGGAACTATGAAGAACATCTTACTTTATCAGGGTGGACGGAGATTAGGGTGGAGAGTGTGGAACAAGTCAAATTCCAGAATATAGGTCAAGGCACAGTCAGACCCAAGTTTTACAGAAAATGGGATTGAACTTATTTTGACCTTGTAACAAGATGACCTTTAATCTTAAGATGGAGTCAAGTTGGTCCATCAGAGCTTTGACAATTGAAGTCTTCTGGGGTAGGAAGAGTCAGTTTTGATCAGAGAAGAGGCTCTTGTAGGACATTTATGCTCCCATAGATGGTCCTATACCCATGCACATAAAGATAATATCCATTGAACTCCGTAAAAAAGTGAACATGAAGCTGAGAGGAGAATGTGGGGGATTGTTGGGGAGGAGTTGGGGGAAGAACGGGGTAGGGGGTTGATATGATCAAAACATGTGTATGAAATTCTCAAAGAATAAAGGTTTAAAAAACACAAAACCTTTTAGACAGTAATCACTCTATGCCTGCAAATACCAGAAATCAACCACAGCCCTGTTACTTCATCAGCCAGTGGGGAATCAGACTCCTATCACCTACGACAAATCGTGTGTACAATTTTCTTACCAGTGCAGTATCAGGTAAGACTGAGTGGAGATCCAGCACTTCGTCTCCACCTGGTAGTGATGAGAAACATCCTTCAAAATGTCTGGGAAACCATTTGGGGATCCTTGACTTCCATTCCCGTGAATCAGGAAGAAGGTAGTACGCTCCCTTCTCAGAAAAGTCCGAGGAGGTCCAGTGGGAAGCTGACCCTTTCCTGTGTTCCAAGGCCTCTTCCAAACCATTGTAGCATCCATGGAGGCCATGCGGGAGCAGTGACCAGGAACTGCTTTTCCACCTCCAGACAGAGAGGTTTCAGAGAGGCCGTTTGTGGAGTTGAGGGTATACATTTGCCTAGCATGCATGAAGCCATGGGGTGGGGTGGAGAGAGAATAGACAGGGCATCTCAGCTAGAAATAAAGCTTTTAAAATGTAAATTTCAGACCAAAACACATGATAACCAAAATCTAACATACCAAAAAACAAAAACAAAAAAAAAAAAAAAACAAAAAAGCTTCCCATAGAATAAACTCAAAGAAATCTACACCAAGACATATAATGATCTAATCCCTAAAAACTAAATATAACATGTTTAAAACAATGTGTGTGTGTGTGTGTGAGAGAGAGAGAGAGAGAGAGAGAGAGAGAGAGAGAGAGAGAGAGAGAGAGAAGAGAATTACACATACAAAGAAAATCATTTGACAGTGGACTTTTTTTTCCGTCAGCACCACAGGCATCAGGGAAAAAGTAGCACATTCTTTTTCCTATACTAAAATAAAGCAGCTAGGGAAATGAGTAGAGTGTTTGCTGCACAAGTGTGAGGTCCTAAGTTCAAATCCCTAGATCCCATGTAAAAGCCAAGTATGACAGAGCATGTTTGCAGCTCTGGTGCTCCTATGGAGAGATGGGGGGTAGAATTGAGAGAATTCTCAGCTACTCATGGGCTAGCCAGCTAGCCTGGCCTACACAGCAGCCAGCAACAAAGAAACCCTGTCTCAAACAAGAAGGTAAAGACCAACACCCAAGACGGCCTTGACTTTCTCTCAGTGTGCTATGGGATAGGTGCATGCCCTCACTCATACACAGTTGAACATGAACACACACATAGGTGCAAACCCATCACACAGAGAAAGAAAAGAAAGAAGGTGTGGGTAGATGGTAGGAGAGTGACCTGAAATATCCTACCCAATAAAATTATCCTTTAGAAATTTAGGAGAAATTAGCCGGGCAGTGGTGGCACACACCTTTAATCCCAGCACTTGGGAGGCAGAGGCAGGTGGATCTCTGTGAGTTCGAGGCCAGCCTGGGCTACCAAGTGAGTTCCAGGAAAGGCACAAAGCTACACAGAGAAACCCTGTCTCGAAAACCAAAAAAAAAAAAAAAAAAAAAAAAAAAAAAAAAAAAAAAAGAAAGAAAAGAAAAAAAAGAAATTAAGGAGAAATAAAAACAGTGTCGGAGAAATAAAAACAGTGTTAGAAAGAGGAGACAGAGTCTCATTACGTAGTCCTGGCTGGCCAGGAACCTGCTGTGTAAACCAGGCTGACCTCAGACTCAGAGACCTGCCTGCCTCTGCCCACGTGGGTGCACAAGCTCGGGTGCCCCAGCCTCGAGACCATCCCCCAGGGTTACCACTCTACTTATGCACAGCTCTCACGCGTGTGTACCAGAGCGGACTCGAAGTGAATTTTTGTTTTAAAGTCATGCACTGGTTTCTGTAACTTAAAAGGTTGGTGCTGACCTGAGTGCAGGTACAGCTAGACCAAGGGATTCAAATTACGTCATCTCCTCCCTCTCCCGCTCCTTCTCTCTCCAACCTCTTTCCCCTCACCTCTCCTCCTTTAAATGTTAGGGGAAACCGCCTGGGGTCCCTTGACTTCCATTTCCACTAAAGCGGGGACAAGGTGCTGAAGTCAGGAGAGGAAGCTAGAACTTGCCCTGTGCTCCTGACAGGCCTCCCTCCGGCTTCCCCTCTTCTTCCGGGTTTTCTGTCCTCTCTGGCAGGCTCTGAGTGGGGAGAGAGCCAACTGGACCCAACACGGCATAGTCTACAGGCTTGGCAGCTGTGGTGGGAACAAAGGCTTCATTCTATTTCCATCCAAGTTCCAGAAAAGGCCGCTCTGGCTCTAGCGAACCCCTCCGGGCCACGTGTCCACCTTACACTATCCAAGAGGGGGTGGCACCTTCGTGGCCAGTTTCTGTGGATTGCTGAGCAGGAGGTAAACAAACCCACCAAGCAGCCAGAGTCAACAGCCATGCCAGTATGAGCAAAGTTAACACCAAGAAGGGTTCTCTGCTGGCTGCGCGGGTCTTCAGACTTCACTCCTCAAGATAATAAGCACCTCTCCATTAAACCTCACAAGGCACCCCGAGGAACCTGTCCTGGGTTAATATTGTAAAAATCACTTAAAAGATTGTCCGACTTGGCCAGGAACGGTGGCCCACGCCTTTGATCGGATCTCTGCTGGCTTGAGGTCAAACCGGTGCCCATGTGAGTTCCAGGACAGCTAGGGCTACGGAGTGAGACACTGTCTCAAACCAAGTCCGACTCCAAAATAAGCGGCGCAGGTCTGGAGCTTGCAGGGTGCATGAAGGAGCCTGGAGAAAGAACGAGGCACAGCCCTTAAGGAGAGAGGAGGACAGAGCAGTTTTCAAAGAAGTGTGACCCGATCTGTACCAACCTGGTAAAACACGACCTACTGGTTGAACTACTTTTTGCTGTTTTGATTCATAGTTTAACAATCACAAGACTGTTTTGAAGTGTCTTCTTAATCAGGAATACCGATTTAAGTATAGAACACATCTTCGATACTGGTTACAAGACAAATGCTACACCAAATTCTAACTATAGAAACAACCAAGAGAGGCAGAGAGATAGCTCAGTGGTTAAGAGTACTTGCTGCTCTTGCAGAGGGCCTGTGTTCGGTTCCTAGTCACCATGTCAGGTAGCCCACAACTGCCTGTAACCCCAGCTTCAGGGGGTCCTATGGCCGCAGCAAGCATCTGAACACACGGTACACTCACAGACACAAATTTTAAAAAAATCTTTAAAAAAAATAATTAACAACAAAAAGAATATTATAAACTAGTTGAGAGTGTGCTGCCAAATAGAGATGTTTCCTGGAATGCATCTCCATTAGGCTAACACAGGGGACCGAAGCCCAGCACAGAGGGAAGACAGAAGATTTCCTGTCCAGGTAGAAACAGGACTATGCCCTGGGGGACAGTAGTCACAGAGGCCCTGCCCACAGGGGAAAAGGAACATTTGCACCTGGCACACAAACTCCCCAAGTATCTCACAGCACAACCCACCCAGTCCCAGCTTTCGGTGGAAACAAAGATGGCGTCAACACCCGAAGGTAGGATCGCCCCCTCCACCCACTTGGGCTGTGAAAAACAAGACAGTATTTAAAATTGCATCAGCCATGAAAAGGAGCACACACACACACATACACACACACATAACACACACATAACACTACCTTAACTCCAGTTCCAGGGGACCCTATGTCCTCTTAGGCCTCTGCAGGCACTGCTCATATGTGGTACACAGACATACATGCAGGCTAAACACCCATATACATAAAATATTCAAACATCAAGCATTTGTACTCAGAACCAGGAATGCATGAACCATTAACCCTTGAAGGTGGGACTACCCCTGTGCATCGTGGGGCTGGCTGGAAATGTGCCTGAAAATGAAATGTCCATCATCTCCCCATACCATCCCACTAGGTCAGCCAATTCCTCCTCCCCCTCAGAGGACTAGAAGTCTATCCTCTAATATAGAAGAGACTCTGGGCTATGTACATCAGCAGACAGTGTCCTGTTGACCACAGAAAATCAAAGGAGAGCCACGCACTGATGGTCAAGCTTCTGTGACCCAAACAGGCATCTAGAAAGTTGATCTCTGGAGAAACCAAGTGTTCCAGTGAAAAAAGACCTGCTGATCCTGGCCACAAGTGATATCACACCAAATGACTGGCTCCCTGCCCAGAACCCTCACCAGTGATCACAGCTACCTTTCTCAGTGACTCATTCTTAAATGCAAAGAGAAAGCTAAGGATCACCAAACAGTAAAAAAAGCCATTTCTCCAGCCCCCTCATAGGCAGAAGTTTCTGACCCTACAGCCAGTTCCCAAATAACTGACACAGAGGCTTAATATTAATTATAAATGCTTGGCTGATAGCTCAGGCTTGTTACTAGCTAACTCTTACACTTAAATTAATCCATGTTTCTTTTTCTTTTCTTTTCTTTTTTTTTTGGTTTTTCGAGACAGGGTTTCTCTGTATAGCTTTGCGCCTTTCCTGGATCTCGCTCTGTAGATCAGGCTGGCCTCGAACTCACAAAGATCCACCTGCCTCTGCCTCCCGAGTGCTGGGGTTAAAGGTATGCACCACCAATGCTGGGCTAGCTAACCCATTATTTCTTATCTGTGCTTTGTCACTTGGCTTGGTACCTTTTCTCAGTACAGCATGTCCATCTTGCTTCTCCCTGCATCTCCTGGCAACTCCTCTTGACTCTGCCCTTCTTCATCCCATCATTCTCAGTTTGGCTTTCCCACCTAACTTTATCCTATTCAGCTATTGGCCCGTCAGCTTGTTTATTAAACCAATCATAGCGACACATAGTCACATAGTGTATAGAAGGATTATTCCACAGCAGCCCCTGGCAAAGTGACTTTGAACAAGATCACCTAAAAAAATTTAAAAAGTTCCCATTGCTTTGTATGCTGGCCTGAAAAAATAACTTTAAAAATGAGCAACTTACAAACGAGCTTGGGAGTGGATTCATGACAGTGACGGGACAGACAGCAGCAGTGAAGGGTCACAGACAGAATGAATGATGTGCACCGAACTCTCGACAGAGTCTACGCTGTTCCGCCTTTGTGCTGTGGATTTTGACAGGGACCCCTCTTTCAGCTCCAGTGTCTGAGTATACAGCTGGGATGGTAACTCGTTAGAAATTTGTAGGAGCAAATTAGACACACTGATTTTCTTCATTCAAATAAAACCTGTGTAGTTTTTTTATTTGTTTGTTTTTAAGCCATGGTCTCAAGCCCAGGCTGGTCTTGAACTCCTGATCTTCCTGCCTCCCTCCCAAATCCTGGGATTACAGGCATGTACCACACACCCCCCCTGTTCAGTTTATAGATACTGGGAGGAAACAGTTAACACCAGAGAACTTGATTTTGGAAAATCACTGGTTTCGCTGTTAATGAGGTAAGTAGATGGCCCATATTTAACTTACCTTGAAGACCATCTTGGTTTTGGAAACATGGGAAGCAGGGCAGACCTTAAAATAGAAATAAGATTTTTTTTTTTTTTTTTTTTTTTGGTTTTTTGAGACAGGGTTTCTCTGTGTAGCTTTGCGCCTCTCCTGGAACTCACTTGGTAGCCCAGGCTGGCCTCGAATTCACAGAGATCTGCCTGCCTCTGCCTCCCAAGTGCTGGGATTAAAGGCATGTGCCACCACCGCCCAGTGAAATAAGATTTTTTAAAAGGTAAAATTTTAAAAAACATTAAAATAATATTAGGACTTGGGTATAGTCCAGTGGTAGTGTATATGCTTAGCATCCATGAGGCCCTGGGTTTGGTTCCTGGCAGAGAGAGAGAGAGAGAGAGAGAGAGAGAGAGAGAGAGAGAGAGAGAGAGAATATTAATTGCCTTCAGTAATGCCATTCCTGAGGAGAAGGCCTGGAAATAAGCAAGACAAAGTAAAGCGTCTTTAGGACAAGACATCTCCGGTGTGGGGAATGTGGGTGTGGTAAATCCAGTCAGCCAGAGGGACGTCCCTGGTTACAGGAATGGTTCAGAACATCCTAAGAATATGGATGGCAGCTGGGCATGGTGTCACGTTCTTGCTGTCGGTCTCTCAGGAAACACAACACAAGCCGCCGGACAGGTTACGAGTGCCTCCCTGATGTCCTGTCTACTGACACTCTTGGGTATTCTTTGTTTCGCTGTCACAGGGCAGGCCATTGTCTCCCCTGTCCTTTAGGACCCTGTCTCTCCACCTTCCTTCTATCATTGCCCTGCTCCAGGAGTCTTTAAGACATTTTCTAATTGTTACCTGTGCCTCCTCATAAATGTTTAATACCTTCACACACGTTTACATTCTGTGCTCTGGGGTGTGTGTGGGGGGGCACAAACCACTGCAGCAGCTGTTTTTGTCCTGCCCCCCCCCATGAGAATGCAGCACAGGGAACCCGTTCTTCCACACAGTCTCAGAATTTTCTTTCTTCCTACAGCAGTGGTCTCAACCTGTGAGTCACAACCCCTTTGGGGTTGAGCGACCCTTTCGCAGGGATTGCTTATCAGAGATCCTGAATATCATATGTACATTATGATTCCTAACAGTAGCAAAATGTCAGAAGTAGCAGTGACAATAATTTTATGGTTGAGGGTCACTACAACATGAGGAACTGTATTAAATTAGGGTCGCAGCATTGGAAGGTTGAGAACCACTGGGCTACAGAATCTTTCACTCCTTCTCCAGCATCTCGGCCTCCGCCTCTTGCCAGTCTTCCTGATTGCCCTCTCCAGCTCTCCTCCCTTCTCCCCATCACAGAGTTACTTCCTGGAAGGCTCATGGTGCTTCTGGCCGCCTTTTGCCTCTGTCTCCACTGAACTGCCTTCCCCATGCAGGGAAGAGCTCAGAGTGGTGCATTGCCCACACAGACTCGGCCATCTGCGCTCCCAGGTGACAGAATGGTAGCTGTGCTACCCAGGAGAAAGCAACACCAGGTGCCGAAGGAAACTTTGACCCTGCTCTGTGGAGGCATGATGGGAAAATGAAAGTTGTATGTTTTAATAGGGCATATGTGATGGTTATGTATACGTTGTGAAATTATTGCTGTAATCAAAATAATTAATGCTTCTCCATCTCATCTAGTTACCATTTTATTCTACATATACCTGTTATTATTTATATTATGCTTATTTTATTGTGAATACTTATTCGTTATGAGAACACCTGAACTCATAGTAAATTTTAGATATACATTATTATGAACTGTGCTGTGTCCTTGGTTCCTACTCATCTCATAAGTGAAGTCTTGTATACTGTGACCAATATTTCCCCTCTTCTTCCAAACCCCAGGTGCTGGTTAGTTTTTGTCAACATGACACAAAGTAGGGTTATCTGGGAAGGGGAAACTTTAATTGAAGAATTACCTCCATCAGATTGTTCTGGGGGTATTTCTCTGGGGCGTTTTTCTTCTTCTTCTTCTTCTTCTTCTTCTTCTTCTTCTTCTTCTTCTTCTTCTTCTTCTTCTCTCTCTCTCTCTCTCTCTCTCTCTCTCTCTCTCTCTCTCTCTCTCTCTCTCTCCCTCTCTCTCTCTCCCCCTGCCCCCTTCTCTTTTTCTTTTTGGTTTTGGTTTTTTGAGACAGGGTCTCTCTGTGTAGCCCTGACTGTCCTGTAACTCGGTCTGTAGACCAGGCTGGCCTCGAACTCACAGAGATCCGCCTGACTCTGGGGCATTTTTTTGATCGCTGAATCTGAAGGGAGGGCTTAGCCCACTCTAAGCAGTGCCGCCCGTAGTCAGGTGGCTGTGGGTTCTACAGGAAGACAAGCTGAGTGGGCCACAGAAAGCGACCAGTGAGCAGCTTTCCTCCGTGGTTCGGCCTCTGCTCCTGCTTCAGTTCCTACCGGCTCCCTCAATGGCCGACTATGATCAGGGCATAGAAGGAAAAAACAAACAAAAAACCCTTTCTTCCCCAAGTTGCTTTGGGTCAGTGTTCCATCAGAGCAACGTAAATCAAACAAGGACCTGCCAGCTCCCAGTAACCACCATTTTACTGTTGGAAGTTCAACAGTAAAAAAAGTTCAACTTTTCTTAGGTTCCATATAAGGTGGAAAGCAACTAAGGGAGTCACCATGGCCTATCTTTGGCCTACACCACACACACACACACACACACACACACACCAATTAAAAAAAATAAATAAATAAGATGTGTAACTACAGAGCTCCAAAGATTTGTATAAAATGAGTCAGGCCACACGCAACCCTTTGTCTTTGAGACGAGGTTTTACTATATAGCCTAGGCTGGCCCTGAACTCACAGAGACATATCTGCCTCTGCTACCTAAGTACTGGAATTAAAACTTTGAACCAACCATGATCTCTAAGAAAGCTACAGAAAAAAAATGCACACAGTATAGCACAGGGTTTTTTCTTTCCTTTCTCTTTTCTTCCCATGTTCATTATTTCATTTACCTCTCATATATTCCATCCTGACCACAGTTTCCCCTCCCTCCTCTCCTCCCCGCATCCGCTCCTCCTCCATTTCCCTTCAGAAAGGGCAGGCCTCCCTGGGATATCAACCAAACATTGCTCTGCCAGGCTTATTTCTTCTGGTTACCAACCAGCTCCCAAATCATGACAGAGACTCTTCATTAGGTCTGAGTGCTCAGCCTAGCTTAGGCTCATTTCTGACTAGCTCTTTCAACTTAAATTAACCTGTTTCTCTTCATCTACCTTTAGCCTCAGAGCTTATTACCTTTCTTACTTCTGTATATCTTACTTTAGCTGTGTCTCTATGTCTGTCTGTCTGGCATTTGCCTGGTTTCCCACCCTGGGCATGTCCTTCATTCTCTCCTCATCCTTTCTCTCTCTCTTCCTCCTCTCTCTTCACCTGAGCCTGGAGTTCTCCCATTTATTCTCTCTGCCTGGCCGCCTCGCCCATCACTCTCCTGCCTAGCTATTGGCTGTTCAGCTTTTCCCTAGACCAATCAGGTGCCTTGGGCAGGAAAAATGAAACAGATACGGCACATCTTTACATAGTTAAACAAATGCAGCATAAACAAAAGCAACCCACCTTTACACGGTTAAAGTAGTGTAACACATCTTTACCTAGTTAAAATTACACTCTACAACGCATGGCATACCAAGTCAAGAGTAGGCACCTCCTCTTGTGCTGAGGCTGGGTGAGGCAACCCAGTGAGTGGAAAAGGGTCCCCAAATCAGACAAGCATCAGAGGCCACTCCCCCTCCCACTTTAGGAGTCCCACAAGAAGATCGAGCTATACAGACATATAAAATAATTAAAACCATCCACCCTGAACAAAAACCCCTGGTCTCTTCCCTGGGACTTGAGAGTCCCCCCTTGTACACCCTCCAAAGACAAACAGTCCCATCTTTCCTGATCCTCTCTTTTCCATGCCTCCTTCTCCACTCCAACACTCCCATCACATAGAGTTGAGGGTGGAGGACAAGGAGAGAAACCCTTTACATTGTGCGGTACTTAGTCCTCTATGAAAGGTTGAGAGGGTCTCAAGAGAAGGCTGCGTCAGGGAAAGAACTCCCATAATCCCAAGGGAGAACCCTCCATGACTAGACCCTACTCCAAGCCTCAGGGTCAGGACACTGAGGATGGACGGACAGAGCCTTGGCACAGCCACCTAGCACCACAGTAACGCTTGGGACCCTGTGTGAACCCGGGGTCCGGAAGCTCTAGCTTGCGTCACTGCTGGGACCTAGGCAAGACATCCCAGAAGCATTAGGAAATGACTTTCGTAGATTTCACAGGACAAAGCTTCTCCTGCCACACCACAAGACACCAATGACCACACTCAGAGAGGGAAATCCTGGCCAGCCTGCAAATAAAGACAGGTGGGTACCCAAATTAGTAATTAGAAAAGTAAATGTTACATTATCTGCCTTGAAATCATAACCTAAGATCACACACTTAAAATTACATGGTTAATAATGACTTTCTTATGAGTAAATGCCTCAAGAAACTAAGATGAGTTTATATAGCCCCATGCCATACATGAGCTCCAAGTAATAACGCAGCAAAGACAATAGAGGCATCATCCCCCCAAAAGTTGCTGCAGAATGAGGCATAGTGGCTTGGGAGAAAGAAAAGGATGGGATTGTTGTGTTTAGAAAAAGTTTCAAGAAGCATCTTTGGCTAGGGGATCCAAGGGTCACCTTGCTCATCCACATCCCCGGGGCATAACCCAGGGAAGGCAGCTTTGATCAAGAAGTTAAAAGTTGCAGAGACAGGTCATGGGAATGTAGGAGTTGGCTTTTGGCACAGACATCAGGCACTGGAAGTCTGGACCAAGAGAGTTTAGCTTTGAAGTGTGCACCTGGGCCGATGTGAACTTCCCACTGCAAAGGGCCGGACAAAACCAAGGCCTTGATCCTTCTTGTGCCGTATGTAGGGAGACCATAGCATCAGAGGACAGATTTAAGATACGGTGCTGAATTCTCTCCCTTAAAAAGCAAGGAAAGGAGCTGGGCATGGTGGAGCATGCCTATAATCCCAGCACTCCGGAGGCAGAGATAGGCGGATCTCTGTGAGTTTGAGGCCAGCCTGGTCCACGGAGCGAAATTGTCTCTCGAAAAAATAAAAAGAAGGGAGGGAGGGAGGAAGGAGGAGGGAGGGAGGGAGGGAGGGAGGGAGGAAGGAAGGAAGGAAGGAAGGAAGAAAGGAAGGAAGGAAGGATCTGGGAGGATGTGTTAGGAAACTTGCAAGTTCTCCATCTCTGAGGAACTTGTGTGAATCTACGAACCTACACAAGCCTTGAGCCAACTTTATTGCCCAGGAACGTGCGTCTCCAGGCCCTGGGAGATTTGCAGCATGTGTGTGAAGGGAGACCGGGTCTCTAGTCTAAGCTTCATTCGAGGGTGAGATCCTAACTCAGATGGGCACTTTCTCTGAACTGAGAGCTAGTCTCCTTTCAGAAATATAGGAGGAGCTTGTTTGTTCCTCTGATTAAGCCATTTAAGCAAACACTGATGGTCACTCCAGTTCCCAAGTGGTCTAGGATGTACTATGTATGACTCAGGGCACCATCAAGTCCTCTTACCTGAGGCTTGGGGGGGTGGAGAAGGAGGTTCATTTGTTTTGTTTAGAATTTGTTGTTTGTTTTAAACTTTGTTTATATTTTATTTTATGTGTATGAGTGTTTTGCTTACATGAATATCTGTGTACCATGTGCATGCCTGGTGTCCACAGAGGCCAGAAGAGGGCATCAGATCCCCTAGGACTAGAATTACAGATGGTTATGAACCATCATGTGGGTGATGGGAATCGAACCCAGGTCCTCTGCAAGAGTATAGGTGCTCCCAACCTCTGCACTGTTTCTCCAGTACCTGTTTGTTTCTGAATCAGGATCTCACTCTGTAACCCAGACCAGCTTGGAACTATGTAACTGGAGCTGACTTGTAAATGTTGACACTCTTCCTGCCTCAGCCTCTCAAATACTGGCATTATAAAAGGGAGCCACGATACCTGCCTTGAGATTAGTTATGATTTACTTTGGGGACTGCAGTGGGCTGTACCTAAGTGTCTGCCAGAAGGAGTTCCTCTTATCTTCATAATTTCTTCACATGTGATATACATCACACTCTGCTTTAAGGCTCCTTCGGTGATAAAGTTGTTTTCTTTCTCTGCTACCATTGGGAAGAGGTTTTTAGGGTTGGGAGAAGATTTTTATTTTAAATATATCCTCCTTGACTTGGGGTGTAGCTCAGTGGTAGAATGCCTGCCTAGCATACTTGAGGTTCTGAGCTCAATACTCAGCACCACAGAATACAATTAAAAATTGGATGATCTTCCCAATGTACATGTGCTTAAAAAAAAAAAAAAAAAAACAGGGCTGGAGAGATGGTGCAGTGGTTAAGAGCACTGGCTGCTCTTCCAGAGGACCTGGGTTCAATTCCCAACACCCACATGGCAGCTCACAGCTGTCTGCAATCCACTTGCAGGGGATCTGACACCCTCACACAGACAAATGTACACATAAGTAAATAAATAAAATATTTTTTAAAAACCAGTGAAAAATGAAGGTGGGAGCAGGTCTTGAGGAGTGAAGTCCCCAGTAGGATGTGGGGGCTTGTGGAGGAAGCAGTGGGTGGTAGGAAACGGGAGAGGAACTTCTAAGATTCCTACCTACTTCTAAGTTCCTACGGAACTTCATTCCGTTGTGAATAATAATCCGCTAAAACAGAGAGGGTAGCTATGTGTCAAACATCGTGCTCAGTGTTTGAACATGTTAACTCACCAAACTTATGCAGCAGCTCAGGTTCTTTTTCTTCGTTATTCTCTCTCTCTCTCTCTCTCTCTCTCTCTCTCTCTCTCTCTCTCTCTCTCTCTCTCTCCATGTAACCTCGTAGCACACTAAAGCAGCAGAAAACTAGACACAAGGCACTAGGGAAGCAGTTTTGAATTAAGGAATCATCTAGCAGATGTGAACAAAACTCGTCGAGAATGCTGAACAGGACCTATGAAAATGCACGTGAGAGGGCCACATCCTGCTGTCCTGAACCATGGGGAGTGCACAGAAAAGGGTGACATCAAAACACTGAAAGAAAGGGGGACTGTCACTTGACAGACACCAATCCAGAACACAGAACATATAGAGAGAAATGAGCCTGGGTGTGAAGTGGTAACCCACCAAAGACCGGGCATGCCTCAAGTTTGGAGCCTAGAAACCCCTGACTTTCCTACCAACAACCATCATACCAGCTCCAGAAAATGGATCTGTCTGGCCCTAGCCTACCCCAAACCACCATAACTTTAGCATCTAAGTTCATAAAAACCTAGACAGAGACTTGTACAGGTGACCAAGTCTGAGTCCTGGACCAGTTTTCAGTATTTACAAAGTCCCTATCAAGCATCCCTCTGAGTTCATGACTTTCCTATTCTGAGACCCAAGACCAGGAGATGGCCTGGGAAGAAAACCCAGCCTGGGATCCACTGAAAAGGGGCTCACTGTCCTTCCCCGAGAGGAGTGAATTCAGGGGACCCACCCACATCTGCTGGATCCCCGATTCTACACTGCACCCCCATAGCCTGGTGTTCTCGGGCACCCTCCCTTTTCTGCACCCCTGTGGGAGGTTGGACAAAATGCGGCATTCACTGTTTTTGGCCTCTCTCAAGCTGTCTGGTCCATGACATTTGGTGTTTTTGAAATCTTAAAGTCTTGATATTCAGGTGAGTGGGAGGGAAGCTGAGGGTGGGGGGAGAAGGGGGGGCTGGGTTGTAAGTCTGGAAATGCTGTCCTTTGGGGCTCAAGGCAGCCTGGGAACCCCTGGGGTTCTGTTGAAGGGCAGATTTCAAAAGCAGTACAGAGCAGTGACTGGGGGTGTTGGAGGACCACAGCTGGCCCAGCAGCTGGGCAGCCCTCAGACGTTCCCAGTCTCACCTTCTAGAAGCACTCATCTGGTCTCAGCCCAGAAAACCCAGTTTGGGCTGGAGAGATGGCCCAGAGGTTAAGAACACTGGCTGTTCTTTCAGAGGTCCTGAGTTCAATTCCCAGCAACCACATGGTGGCTCACAACCATCTGTAATGAAATCTGCCTCCCTCTTCTGGCATGCAGGGATACATGCAGACAGAACACTGTATACATAATAAGTAAATAAATATTAAAAAAAAAAAAAGGAAGGAAGGAAGGAAGGAAGAAAGAAAGAAAGAAAGAAAGAAAGAAAGAAAGAAAGAAAGAAAGAAAGAAAGAAAAGAAAACCCAGTCCAACCCTTCTGCAAGTTCTCCTAAAGGCCCAGAGACCTTGGGGAGTCTCCTAAGCCTTCTTAGCTCCAGCCTGGATGGTCCTGCCCTGGGGGAATTCTCTGTAAATTCAGAACAGTGGTTCTCAACCTATGAGTCACGACCCCTTTGAAGACCTTTTCACAGGGGTTGCCTAAAACCATCGGAAACAGAGATATTTACATTATGGTTCCTAACAGTAGTAAACTTGCCGTTATGAAGTAGCAACAAAAATAATTTTATGGTTGGGGGTCACCACAACATGAGGACCTGTATTTAAATAAAGGGTCGCAGCATTGAGAAAGTTGAGAACCGCTGCTCTAGAGAGTCCTCTGTCATATCTAGCTCTAAGCCTACACACACACACACACACACACACACACACACACACACACACACACACACACACACACACACACACACTGCCAGGGCACCTCCTTTAGTTTCTTCCACACCACAGCTAACCTAAAGGCAGAGAGCCCTTCCCCAAAGCCTGCTGGACTAGCAGGTTCAGGCTGGTCTAGGGCGGGGACTTGGGAGGAGTGTCTAGAAGTTGAGAGGGGAGGACACAGATCCATCTTTTAAAGCCTTGGAACTGGCCCTGAGGCGACGACGGTGGCCCTGGGCGGTCTTCGAATTGAGCTTTGCTTGGATCGCCTCCGAAGAGGCCAGAGGGCGCCATGGGCCGCTACCGCGTCCGCGTGGTCACTGGGGCCTGGCTCTTCTCGGGATCCCTCAACCGAGTGGGGCTGTGGCTGGTTGGGGCGCATCGGGAGGCGAAACTGGAGCTGCAGCTGAGGCCCGCGCGGGGCAAGGTTAGCGGGCTGTGTCCGGACTGGGCATGGGAGGTTGGCAAGGGACAGGAGGCTAGGGGCTGTTTCAGCACCACCGCAATGGAGTTTGGGGGAGGTGGGACCCGGGGAGTGAGGCCAATTACTGGCCTAGGCTGGTCTCCTTTCCCGGACCCTGGCCCAGGCAGCCCCTGACTCCTCCTGCAAAGAGAGGCCCAGAGCGAATGTAAATACAGGACTTGTGATCAGTCCTGAAGCTCCTCGGAGCTCCAGTGTGGTGGGAGCTCAAGGACCAGAATGAGGCAGGTGATGCTGCTGCTCCATCATCCGCTCAGATCTCTGGTCAGCGTGCTGTAGACTGGTCTCCCCCACAGAAACGGGACACCTTAGACCCACCAGACAGGTTAGGGGAGGAAGAGGGAGGGAGAGCGGGAGCGAGGGGTGCTGTTCTTGGACCGCTGCGGTAAACTGAGGCTCCACAGAGGGCGGCTCCGTCTCCCCAAAGGCTTCCCCCAATTCCTGCCACTAAGTCTGGCGAGTCTGGTCCCCACAGGAGGAGGAGTTTGACTTCGATGTTGCCGAGGACTTGGGGCCACTGCAGTTTGTGAAACTCCACAAACAGCACACAGTGGTGGACGACGCCTGGTTCTGCAACCTCATCGCGATTCAGGCGCCCGGAACAAGCGCGGAGGCAGTGTTCCCCTGCTACCGCTGGGTGCAGGGAGAGGGAGTACTAAGCCTGCCCGAGGGTACAGGTGAGCTGGCAGCGTCTCACCCTGGGGAAGCGGGCGAAGGCCTGAGGGAAAGGGGGGTGCTGGAGGTGATGGGGGACGGGGTAGGGCTAAAGAGAAAGGATGGACAGGCGCTGGGACAGTGAGGTTCCGGGGTGCAGGTGAGGAAATGGGAAGAAGTTATGAATTCTCCAGGCGTTTCCCAGAAGAAGTGATGTTGCGAATGAATTCAAGAGGGCAATCATCGATCTGGAGACCCTGTTTTCCTACATAGGAAGTAGGTCACGGAGCTGTGTACACAGAGAAGCAAAGAACAACAGGATGAGTTCTGTGATTCAGAACAAGTTAGGGCAGGGACAGGTGACAGGCTCACAGAACAGCAGCCAGGCAGCCAGGAAGGGATGACGGGCAGCTGGTTTGATCGGAGTAGTGGGGACCACCTGGCAGGAGAGGGCATGCATAAGAGCTACAAAGCTTCAAATAGTTACCATGGGAAACAAGAGAAAGGGATGAAAGGAAAGCCAGGTGGAAACACGAAACTGTGATGAGTGGATCCAATCTAAGCCAGGGGGGGGGGGGGGAGTCAGTACCAGGGATGGGCTCAGGAGAGTGAAACCAGGCAATGAATGTAAAGGTGAAGGTGTCCAGATGTTTAGGGTAACAGGGAGCAATAGATAGGTGTGGTGTCGGTGACCAAGACTTTGTCACCTTAATTGGGGTGATTTCCCCCCAACTTTACACGTTGATGAAATAAGGTCGGTAGGGGATTATGAGCTTAAGGAACCAGGAAACATGGCAGATATCTGGTCTGGAAGCAAGATTCGGGTTGAAGTCAGAGAAACTGTGAGCTCAGGCAAGAACCGGATGGATAGGTCAGGGGATCGGCAGTCAAGTGAGGTAAAGCCAGAGATAAGACAACGGAACCCAGCAGCAAACACAGCCTGGCTACAGAAAGAGCAGGGGCAGGAGGGACAAGAGCGTGCTCCAAACCAGACTAGAAGCGCAGCTAATTCTAACTCTCCCCAGCCCGCCTGGCAGGAGACAATGCCTTGGATGTCTTCCAGCAGCATCGAGAGAAGGAACTGAAGGAGAGACAGCAGATCTACCGGTGACCGTCCACCCACAGGCCTCCCAACTGCCCCCGCCTCCCCCCGCCCCACCCCCACCACTCATCTCAACACTCTCCCTGAAGTGCTGTCCCCAACTTCTAGCTGGGCCACCTGGAAGGAAGGCTTACCTCAGACAATAGCGGCCGACTGTAAGGATGACCTGCCTCTCAATATGAGATTCCACGAGGAGAAGAGGCTGGACTTTGAATGGACGCTGAAGGCGGGGTAAGAAAAGGGAGCCCGGGAGAGCCGAGCACCGTGGTGCCTAGTGAGGAACTAAGGCTCAGACGGTGGGCTCGTGTCTTAACACCTGTCCTAGGGTTCTGGAAATGGGTCTCAAACGTGTTTACACCCTCCTGAGAAGCTGGAGCCGTCTGGAAGACTTTGATCAGATCTTCTGGGGCCAGAAGAGTGCCTTGGCTGGTGTGTGGCTTTTCCCAGATCTCCATGACCTCCCAGGGGTCCCTTTTCATTACCATGCATGGTTCCTGCAGCTCCTTGCCGAGTTAAAATATATTACGCCTGATATTCTCACTGAGGCCTCCAAAATGACAAGCATAAAAATGGGCGGGGCATAGGCTAGTCTAAATCCCCGAGGTCCAACGTGAAGAACAGAAACATCTAGACCACCATAAATCTCCTCCTTTCTGTACCTCACCCCTACACCACAGAGAAGGTTCACCGGTGCTGGCAGGATGATGAGCTTTTTGGCTACCAGTTCCTCAACGGTGCCAACCCCATGCTGTTGAGACGCTCCGCCTCTCTGCCCTCCAGGCTGGTACTGCCCTCTGGGACAGAGGAGCTCCAAGCCCAGTTGGAGAAAGAACTCCAGGTACCTCCCTCCGCCTGGCCTTGTTTTCTCATTACCAGTGTGTAAGACCTGTTGAGGTTGGGACACCAACATCAAGTGACAGAAAAGGAGGCGCCCCTTGGTGCATGCCTTCTGCTAGAGAAAAAAAGAAATCTGAAAAATGGCAATGTCATGTAAAAGCTACAAGGAACTCCAGTATGAATGGGGGAAGAGGATGGACCCCTAGGGCACAGGCTGGGTCCAGAGACGTTAGAAGGAATCGTGATACTCTAGCTGCTGTCATTTTCCTGGATCCCAGTGATCTTGGCAGGTGAAAAGGTGACCCCTGTGCTGTGGCATGGGGCGATGCAGGAGGTCGTCTGGAAACTTGTAAAGAGCTGAGTTTGGGAAGGGTGAACTGGTCACCAGGAGGATAGTCTATGCACACTGTGTTCAGGCGCAATGGCTCAGGAGGCAACGTGGAATATTCCTCAGAGTAGGTGAGATCCTTACAGAGCAGAGGAGGGGTTGCTGAGCTGATGGGAGCCAAGAGCAGAGAGCAGACCACTGGGAATGATACAGGACAGGGGATTGGCTATCCGGACACAGAGTCAGGTTGCTAGTGCTTATGGTACAAACTGGATTGAGCAGGCCTATTCCGAACCCAGATCGGCTGCACATATCCCCACACGAGACACCTGCCCTCATCGGCATGGTTTGTGTTTTGGGGTTGTTATTTCACTTAAAGATGAGGGGAACTGGACCAACCGGATACTGTGGCTCTGCCAATAGGACTCTGGGATTGATGGACGACAATGACAAGAAACTGAAAGCCATGTCTGTAAATGTCTTCCCTTTGTCCTGGCCCCTCTGTGTGAACTTTGACCTCTAAAAACGGATGCATCCCTTTCTCCAGAATGGTTCCCTGTTTGAAGTTGACTTTATTCTGCTGGATGGGATTCCAGCCAACGTGATCCGAGGAGAGCAGCAGTACCTGGCTGCCCCTCTTGTCATGCTGAGGATGGACCCCAGTGGGAAGCTGCTACCCATGGCTATCCAGGTAAGTCTCCCTATGTATCTCCTTCCTAACACTGTTCTCTGTCCCTTAGACCTCTGCACCCAGAGCCCCAGTGTCTAGGCGTGGCTCCCAGGCCCTCTCCTGAGAGCTACCCTCACTGCACAGCCTAGTTCCCCCAGCTCACCCAGATGGAAGTGCTTGTTCATGAGTCACAGAAGCAGCTGGAGGTGGTGGTGCATACCTATAATCCCAGTACTCTGGAGGCAGAAGGATCCTGAGTTCAAGACTACCCAAGGATACATGACAAGTTTTGGACCAGCCTGACCTACATATTAAGATCTTCAAACAAACAAACAATCCTCACCTATTATCAGCAATTTTCAAATACTAGTGTGCTTCTGAATCAGCTCTCGTACTTGGTGGGTGTAGCTCCGTGCACAGCACTTACCGAGCATGCACAAGGTCCTGCATGGGGCAGTCGGGGGTGAGGAAATGTATTAAGTCCCACCCCCAGACTTTCTGGTTCAGTGGATCTAAGAAAGTACTTTCTGGGTTGGGAATTTAGCTCAGTGGTAGAGCGCTTGCCTAGCAAGTGTAAAGCCCTGGGTTTGGTCCTCAACTCTGGGGAAAAAAAAAAAAAACAGAAAGTACTTTCCTTACAAGTTCCAAATTAATGCTGAGATTAAGTAGCTGAGGACCACACTGAGAGCAATATTTAACCTCTCAGTGTCCTTGCTTCTAGAAATCCATTGCTGACTAATTCTTTTCACCCACACTCACATCAGTCATTGACGAGCACTGTCCACAATCTTACACATGGTCATTGTCCTGCTTTTGGTGTTCTCTGAGACAGAGTTTCACTACTTAGTTGGCTGACTTGGAATTTACCATGTAAACCAGACTGGCCTTGAAACCACAGAGATCCTCCTGCCTCTGCTCCCTGAGTAATTAAAGAGGGAAACCACCACACCTGGCTCACATCCAAGCCGCTATTGCTCTCCATTTCACCACCTGATCTCTGAGCCCCACCACATTTTTGCTGGACCCCCATCACTCAGCCTGCATTCAGCCTGCCCAGTGTGGCATTCTAGCGAGGAAAGCAGAGGGACAGGTGTCTCATTCCTTCTGCCTGAGTGTAAGCTGCTAGAAGGAAACAGTTTGCTTAGTCATGGAATCCCCCAAGAACTGTCACCATGTCACAGAGGGGAAGTTCCATGAATACTCAATTTCGATTTCTCCCAGATTCAGCCTCCCAGTTCCAGCTCCCCAGCTCCAACATTGTTCCTGCCCTCAGATCCTCCTCTTGCCTGGCTCTTGGCTAAGATCTGGGTCCGAAGTTCAGATTTCCAACTGCAGGAGCTCCAGTTCCATTTGCTGAACACTCATCTGGTGGCTGAGGTCATCGCTGTTGCCACCATGAGGTGCCTCCCAGGACTGCACCCTATCTTCAAGGTACACACTCTGCCCTCTGTCCCATCTCCCTTAGAACCCAATGAGATGTTTTGAGACAAAGTCTCGAACTAGACCTGGAGCTCACCATTTTGGCTAGAGTAGCTGGCCAGCAAGTCCCTGGAATCTACCTGTCTCCACCCTCCACAACTCAAAGGAGGTAGATACAACAGCAAAAATCTTCATAGCAATCTCTGAGTGAAAATCGGGGGACAGAAACTACCGACTCTTTGGAACTTATTTTAATCAAGCTGAGTCATTTAAGACCTCTTCAGGACCATTATGAGGGAGAGCTCTGAAATTCTCAGAACATCTGACAGTGTCACGGTGGGCTTACAATACAGTTGAGACACTGTCACTTAGGAGTGGAGGGAGCATTACTCCCACCTCAGAAGACAAATGGCTAAGAACCAACTGGGGGCGGGGGAGATGGCCAGTGGATAAAATGCTCACCGCTCAAGCGTGAGGCCCCGAGTTTGGGTCCCTGGCACCCACGCAAAATCCAAGCACAGTGGCTCATCTGTAGCCCCAGCAGCGTGATGGTGAGGGGACAGAGGGAACCAACTTCCAAAAATTGTCCTCTGACCTCCACATGGGCACCATGACACACGCGTGCCCATACACACTTACTCATGTGCAAAAAAATAATGTAATAAAAATAAAAAGATTTGAAAAACCTTCATAACATTTCACATATAGAGAATATCCCAGACATCCCAAAACTGGTGCAAGCGTATAAAAGGGGGTGACTGTCAGGGCTAGTTTCAGGGCAAAATGAGGTGTCTGTTTTAGCTGCATGGTATGTAAAGCGTTGTTGGGGTATTCAAGTGAGGAATATGGTAAGGAGAACAATTAAATCCCTCCAGCTGGGTGCTTCCGTTTGACTGCCCAAGCCTGGCCAATATAGCTGGGACCCTTTGAAATTACCCCTTTGGGTAACACAGGCTGATTAATAGTACCCTGGGTTTCATTTACCCCACGATGCCACCTGCATCTTCTACTCACTGTGTATAGTTAAAGTCTATATATACTCACACTTGAAATTTTCTTTTCTGGCTCAGCCTCCTCCTGTCTCCATCCACCCTAACAACTCCATCACAGGACACACCCAAGGGCTAAATGGGCCGATGTCCCAAGGGCTACCTTACTGTGCAGAATCTGGACTTGGATGGTCAGGGTCTAAATCCTAAATCTTACCTGATTTTTTCCAAATGTCCACTTTTTTTGTTTTGTTTTGCTTTTGAGACAGGGGTCTCATCCAACCAAGGCTGGCCTCAAACTCTAACTAAAGACATCCTTGAACTTCTCTGATCCTCCTTCATCCACCTCCCACATGCTTGGATCAGAGGCATGCACCACCACACCCAGTTTATGGAGCTCTGGAAACTGAACCTGGAGGCTTTGTACATGATACCCAAGCATTTTGCCACCCAAGATACATCTCCAGCCCAGATGTGCACATTTTAAAATTATGATGGGAGGTCTCTGTTAGGACTGTTAAAGGATGCACGACATAAACTGTAATATGATGCACACGAAATGCTATCTAATAAGTTCTTGCAATTGTTCTTCAGAGTTGTTTCCAGGCATCTTTTCTTCTCATATGACTTGGGGCTTTCTATGACATTCAGAATCTTGTGTGGTTTTTCCGAAAAAAAAAATCTCAGACTCATGTGAGCTGCTTTGATATCTCAAGATCAAAGAGGTCAGTTAGCACTTCCTGTGTTTGGCATAAGCAATTCGGATAAACACCAAAATTAGACAAAATATGAATATGTACTGTGTAAAAAAAAAAAAAAAGAAGAAGACAAAAGGAAAGTATGAGAATGAGGTGGATTTTTATACCAGGGAAGGAAAAGGAGAGAGCAATACCATCAAGGCTGGGGGACAGATTAGATGCTGACACCTCTCTGTGTAAACAGATAGCTCCATATGCCCTCCCCCACAAGCCAGTCCCGAAGAAACCCAATTGGCAAGTAACCAAAGAATGGAGGGGCACTCAAGGAACATGCAGGCTAATTTAAGCTATGAGGATATAAACGATAGAATATAAGAAAATCAAAAGGCACTGAGAGCCCCTAAAAGACACCCACACTCAAGGTGGAAGTAAAGAGAATGATTGGGGGATCCTTTATGTAGACACTTCACCTACGGAGGCACACACACATCACTACAGCTCCCTCAGATAAGAGCCTATTATTGCCCCCTGTTGGCAGGTGGGGATATTGCACATTGAATAGTAATTAACTTGGTTAAGTATCAGAGTGCTAAGGTGTGGGTTGAAATCCCAGTCACCACGGCTCTACAGAACAAGTGCTGAGGAATTTAGAAAGTGTGATGAGTGACCAGAGAACTAAGGGTCCAGCCCGTCAAGGAAGCAGCAGAGCGAAAGCATCAAGAGGGCAGTAGGACATTGGTGTCAGGTCCTACAAGGCAGGTCTCAAGTACAGCCCCCTTCAATCTCCACCCCAGCTCCTAGTTCCCCACATCCGTTACACTATGGAAATCAACACACGAAGCCGGACCCAGCTCATCTCAGATGGGGGAATATTTGATCAGGTAAGGGGGGGGGAGTATGGTGCTACCCAATCTCCCAGCTTCCATTGACAGTCTGAACACTTGGGGGTGCCAGGCCAACTTCCATGGAAATCTTAAGCCTTAACCTATGAGTCCTGTTCATTCATATACATGACTTAAAATCTGACAACTCCATGCCTGGGCACCATATAGCCCAGGTGGTTCTCTAACCCTGCTTCCATCCATCAAGACCTGTCAACTTTCTCGTCCCAGGTAGTGAGCACAGGAGGAGGGGGCCACGTTCAGCTGCTCAATCGGGCAATGGCCCAGCTGACTTACTGCTCCCTCTGTCCTCCTGACGACCTGGCTGACCGAGGCCTGCTGAGACTCCCAAGTGCTCTCTATGCTCAGGATGCTTTGCAGCTCTGGGAAGTCACTGCCAGGTGAGTGAGAGGGAATGGGTGAGCTCTGGCTTGGGGCAGGAAGTCTCTCCCCAGAGAGAGAGATAAGGAACAGGTGGAGTTGGTTGTCAGGTTTAAAAACAAAGAGACTAGACGAGGACAGCTGTTGGAGCGGAGGCTGGGGGATCTGGAAGAGCCAGGGCTTTGTCAGGAGTGACTAGCAGTCATGTGTAGATGTGTAGAATGACTAACATCTCTTTTCCTTACATGAATGTCCCCGAGCCCTGGGGTGTAACTCAACCACAGGACGCTCGCTTAGCATGAGCAAAGCCTTCATTTTGATCCCTAATGCTGCAATAAATTAATTTCAAAACACAAATCTGGTAGGATCCAACCCAGGCAGAGTGAGAGCCAGATGAGAGGTGACCCCGGAAAAGAGGTGAGAGGATGGAGCGTCTGCTCTCGGCTCAGTTTCCTTCTCTGGGCAGGTACGTGGAAGGGATGGTCCACCTCTTCTACCAGAGTGACGACATTGTGAGGGGAGACCCAGAGCTGCAGGCCTGGTGTCGGGAGATCACTGAGGTGGGGCTGTGCCATGCCCAGGACAGAGGTAAGATCTGCCCCAGAGACAAGCGTCCCTCCCCAGACCTCAGGAACAGAACTCCCTAATCACACCCGCCCCTCCATTCATGAAAGCATCCTCCATGCCTCCAAATATCCAGAACCATCCTATATACCCAGGTTGCCCTCCTCAGGAGGCCCTGACCATCATACTCAGGTCCTCAGTCATGTCTTAACTTGCCAGAGCATAGGATTCAGCGATCGCAGAACCACAACGAGTTCTGCCCAGTCCCTGCTGGGGTTTGTGGAGTTCTGTGCTCATGGTTCCCTATTTCTCTACCTGGAGACATAAATGGGGAAAATTTCCCACCAAAGCCCATCCTGTCCCACCGTGCCTGCTACGGTCCACACACAGAGGGTTCTGGCATGCTGCACATTTGCCAGACTGCAATGTCATTTCTACACCTCAACACTATCTGCACGATATGGCTCAAATCTGAACCCAGTGTCCCGACCCCTGGGGCTTTGGTTAACCTGGTTCTCACTACCCAGCTCCCCCACCACCAGTCAGGGTACAGCCACTACTTCCGGTCAGCTTCCACCCTCCTCCCTTAACTCCAGAAAAAACTAGCCTTTCCTGGGCTATCTAAACACAACGCCTCCTCCTCTCCAGCTTTGAGGTTTCTTTCCGTCACTGCCCCTCTGACTTCCACCACCTTGCGTCCCATCCACTGCTTCTTTATGGCACAGTGGAGCCACCATGGCCAGACCCTGCAATGCAGCAAAGCCCTGTATCCTGGAGAGAGCCTCTCACTGAGGAGGCGAGGGTTCCCCACCTCCACTCCGGCAGGACCGAGCTTCTCCAGTGTTTCTCGGTCCTGACCTTGTGGCTTCATGAGTCCAGAAAGACCTTCTTCTCCCAGGCTTCTCCTCAAGCAGTATCTACATCTTGAAATTTACAACAAATATTCAGTGTCTTAGTTTGTTTGGATCGAAATAATGAGACAGACAGTGTGGCTTAAATATCAAACGTTTATTTCTCACCATTCTGGAGGCTGAAGGTCTGAGGCAGAGTGCCTGCGTGTTTGGGTTCTGGTGGGCACTCTTCCGGGTGACCCAAGTGACTTCCATGGCACCACATGGCAGAGAGAGAACAAACTAGATGTCTGTCCTGTCTCATAAGGACACTGCCATCTCTCATGAGAGCTCCAACCTCATGACCTTATAAACTTCCAGGGACTCCTGTGTTCAAATACCATCACACTGGCAAATAATTTCAGAGTATTAAGTTGGGGGTAGAAACACAAGCATTCATTCCATACCATAAATATTACTTGAACCTCCACAAACAGCTTCTCAGCCCCTCTTCTCTCTATTCTTTCAACTCACAGAGCTCACTTTTGCCTAACTTTCCTGCTGCACTTAGAGGAAGTATGCTAAAATTAAAATGGGTAATAGAATAGCAGTCAGGAACCCGAGTTCAAAGTCAGCTTCTGTTTTTTCCCCACTGGGTAATCTTGACAAGCATTTACTCTCGCTGGTCTTTGATTTTCTTACCTGGAAAACAGGTGTGATTATCTATGCGCCAGCTCAAACTCAAAGCTCCCACACGTACTGTAAAAAAAAACTGGCATGAGGCAAATCAGGATTTGTTGTTTGGAGACAGGGTCATTTGGCCTAGCGGGGCCTCAAACTTACTACATAGTGAAAGCTGGCCTTGAACTTATGCTCTTCCCGCCTCAGCCTCCTAAGTGCTGGGGTTACAGGCATGTGCCACCAGGCCCAGCTCAGGACTTCTCTTATTCTCCATATAATTCTCTATAATTCCCTGTCTAGAAATAGGAAGAAGCATCATTAATTCTTTTTTGTTTGTTTGTTTGTTTTTTGTTGTTTATCAAGACAGGTTTTCTCTGTGTAGTTTTTGATTCCTGTCCTGGATCTTGCTCTGTAGACCAGGCTGGCCTCAAACACACAGAGTGCTGGGATTAAAGGCATGTGCCACCACTGCCTGAAACATTATTAATTCTTAATCAACTAGGGATAACTGATTGCCCAGCCCCTAATCCTTCCACAATAAGAGTATCTAATATTTGCTGAGCACTATTTAAAAACAGATGATTTTGATGCTTTTTTTTTTTTTTTTTTTTGGTTTTTCGAGACAGGGTTTCTCTGTGTAGCTTTGCGCCTTTCCTGGAGCTCACTTGGTAGCCCAGGCTGGCCTCGAACTCACAGAGATCCGCCTGGCTCTGCCTCCCGAGTGCTGGGATTAAAGGCGTGCGCCACCAACGCCCGGCTTTTTTTTTTTTTTTAAGACAGGCTCTCACTGTGTAGTCCAGACAATGGTGCAGACTGGCTTGGAACTTTACATGTGGGCTGGGCTGGCCAGGAACTCACAAGCCTCCTGCCTCTGAGCTGGGATTACATGCATGTACCACTACATCCACTGTGCAGATGGGGAAAAACTGGAATGTGGAGAGGTTAGGTAATTGGTCTAGACCAGTGGTTCTCAGCTTTCCTAATGCTGCGACCCTTTAATGCAGTTCCTCATGCTGTGCGGACTTCCAACCTTTGAATTATTTTGTTGCTACAATTTTACAACTGTCATAAATCATAATGTAAATATCTGATATGCAGAACATCTGATATAGGACCCCTGTGAGGGGTCAAGACCCATAGGCTGAGAACCTCTGGTCTAAAGTAATAGGCCAGTATTGGAACCTATATCTGATACAAATATATTTGCATAAATAAAAACCCCACACATCCGTTCTAAAACACAGAGCGTCCTTGCTTTCTCTCCTCTTACTCCGCAGCCTTTAGATCTTGCTCTTCTCCCTGCAGGTTTCCCTGTCTCCTTCCAGACCCGGGCTCAGCTGGGCCATTTCCTTACCATGTGTATCTTCACGTGCACTGCCCAGCATGCTGCCATCAACCAGGGCCAGGTACGGAGGGAACAGGGCCCAGGGCCCAGGAAGTAAGTGTTTGGACCTTGGGATAGCTAAGGGAGAGGTGGGGATTCAGATCCTCCTACCTGGTTCTGAGTCACTTTCCTTCCCCAGCTGGACTGGTTCGGTTGGGTACCTAATGCTCCATGCACAATGAGGATGCCCCCACCCACCAACAAGGAAGGCGTTACTATGGAGACGGTGATGGGCTCACTACCCGACATTCACAAGTCCTGTCTTCAAATGACCATCACATGGCATCTGGGTCGCCTCCAGCCAGACATGGTGAGTACGGATCAAGGAGAGGGAAGTAACAGTTGGGGAGAAAGTATCAGTGTGAGGGGCTGGGTGTCTTCGGGCTGGAACCTGAATGATCCATTCTGTCCCAGGTACCCCTAGGACAACACAAAGAAAAATATTTCTCAGATCCCAGGACCAAAACTGTGCTCAGCCGATTTCAAGCAGATTTGGGGAATTTGGAAAGAGAGATTATAGCCCGGAATGAGCAACTTGACCTGCCCTATGAATACCTCAAGCCCAGCCGCATAGAGAACAGTATCACCATCTGAGCCGGAAGAATCCCATCAGCTCTAGGGCTGCCGCTGTTCTCTTGGTTCCCGGCCTTCTCACATCTGCTGCTAAGACTCTAATTCCTCTCCCGACTAAGCACACTCCACATCAGGATTCTACCACAGGGCACTAAATGTTCTGCTGTAAAGAGGAACAGTCTTTGTAGGCCATATACTTTCTGCCACAATTACTTAACTCTCTCTGTACCATTAGAGCAGCCACCAACATTATGAGTGTGACTATGTTTCAATAAAACTTTATGTATGGACACTGAGATGTCAACTTCACATGTCACCACACAGTATTTTGGCTCTTTTTTTTTCCCAGCCATTTAAAAACAAAAACAAGGGGTTGGGCATTTAGCTCAGTGGTAGAGCACTTGCCTAGCAAGCACAAGGCCCTGGGTTCGGTCCTCAGCTCTGGAAAAAAAAAAAAAAACCACAAAGCCAGGCAGTGGTGACACTCACCTTGAATCCCAGCACTTGGGAGGCAGAGGCAGGCAGAATTCTGAATTCAAGGCCAGCCTGGTCTACAGAGTAAGTTCCAGGACAGCCAGAGCTATTACACAGAGAAAAACCCTGTCTCAAAAACAAAACAAAACAAAACAAAACAAACAAACTAAAAACAAGCAAACAAGGGAAAATGAAAGTGCTTTGAGGGCCATGCACAATTTCAGAATAGATCTGGTCTAATACAAGCCTCAAGCCTAAAATTTAGTTTCTAGAAAAACATCCAAGAGCCAGGGTTGTGGAGAGGAAAATAATATTTCTGAATGAAAGCAGCTACTTCAGCTAGTTCCCCTTTGCCAGGTACCAGGCTCATGTTTGATAGCCAACTTGTAAATTCCTGACTCTCTTCCTTGACAATTCCCCTCTACCCCCTCTTTTCCAATTTGAACACAAACCCTGGACAGCCCTAATAAAGGTGGCCCCAAGTAGAAAACATTTCCCCAGACAGCTTCCCTCCCAACAGTCACAAACAAGAGAGGCAGAGAACCCTTGTTTCAACCCTGCTTACCACACAGTAATCACAGGTTCTCTTTCACAACCATTTCATGACCAATATCCACAAAATAATAAAAAAAAATGCCACAAGATTCTAGTCGATGACAGGGTTCCTCTGTTTGGTGCTGGGGTCTTGAAATTAAAGCGTATTCTCCCAATTGTTCTGTGGCTATTGTCCTTACGAGCATGGGTATACCGAACTCAGTGCAAAATTTTTCTTCATCCGTGGCCCCGAGCTTGAACCCCCGCCCTGGAGAGGAGGGGGTGTTCTTTAAACATATCTAATTACTACAAATATATTTCTCACTAGTGAAGTTACCAAATTTGTTTTGGAGAGGAAGGCCTATTCTTATTTTTACATCTTGTGGTGGTTTGATTGAGAAGGGCCCCATAGGATCATAGATATGAATGCTTGGAGAGTGGACCTGTTCGAAAGGATTACAAGGATTAGGAGAGCTGAGGCCTTGTTAGAGGAAGTATGTCACTGGGAGTGGGCTTTGGTTTCAAAAGCCCATGCCAGGCCCAGTCAGTTCGGCCCTCCCCGCCACTGATCAGGATGTAGCTCTGCCTCGGGCCATGCTATGTCTGCCGCCATGCTCCCCGCTATGATCATAACGGACTAAAGCCCTGCAACTGGAAGGGAGCCCCAATTAAATGCTTTCTAAGAGTTGCCTTGGTCGTGGTGTCTCCTCACAGCACTGTGACCACGACACATCTTACGTTCTGTCTTAAAGTGCCTGCAGCACTTTAAAGTGGAGAGAAGCAACAGCGACATTTCAGTGTATTTACTCATTTCTCCGCCACACTTAGCTAGTCTGCTTGTCTTCATAACGTGTCCAATGAGTCTGCTTTCCTAGCCCCATATTTTCCCCTGAACGTGGCATTAGAACGATACTGTATTTCAAGTGAAGCATTTCCAGGGTCAAAAAGACCTCAACTATTTAAAAACCGTCCTCCAAGCAGGATGCTCAGCCTCAGGTAGGGGCTCTTCCTCTTTCCTCTGCAACTGTCAAAGCATCTTTCGAAAGGGGGACCTGGATAGAGGCGATAGACCTCCACGCCGAGTAATCTCACCATCTCGCTTACCGTTTCCCCCTTCACAGAAGACCACTGGAGACTAAGGGATGCGTGTAGGGGGTGAGGAATTAGACGATCCCGAGCTTCTCGACCTAACCGAACAGTCCAATACTCAACTCAGCCGGCGCTCATTCCCACCAGATTCTTCCCTGACGCCAGGTTAAAGCTAGTTCCTGGTCATGTGACCTGCCAAGTCGGTCACATGAGATGCCCGCTCCTTCCATTCCAAGACGGGGTAGGTGAAGGGGAAGAACCACCCGGCCCCAGTTCCTGCATCCCTCACGTCCCTACTGTCTAGATCAGGGAGGACTTAGAGAGTCGCCACTTCGGATTCTGGCCCCCGTCCTCCGCCCGAGGCTGGGCCCTCCGCCTGGCTCAGCGCTCTCTGCCCGCCGCCCCTTCAGAGTGGTCCGCGCCCAAGGCCACGCCCCCGCCGCTCGGCGCCGCGCAAGTCCCCAAATCCAGCTCCCTGTCCCCGGCGTCTCCAGGGTTCCCTGCCGCCGCTTCTGCGCCTCGATCTTCTGTCTCTAGCGACCCCTCCCTCCTTCCTCCATGGCGTCGCTCCTGTGCTGTGGGCCGAAGCTGGCCGCCTGCGGCATCGTCCTCAGCGCCTGGGGAGTGATCATGTTGGTGAGAGGGCTGCCCCCCCCCCCCCCGAGAATCGGAGCCGGCCTGAGGGGCTCCGGGGTTGACGGGTTGGGAGGCCGGGCACCCCCAGGCCTTTGGAAGTGGCAGACAGATTAAGGATCTGGCTAGCTAGTCGCTGGAAAACGAGACGGAACTTAGATCGGGGGGGGGGGGGGGAAGGGGAACTAGAGCGACAGGGTGATGGGGGCAGGACCCTGGGAATGGGAGCCAACGCTGGTAAGTTTGCGGACCCCTCAAGGTAAACAAGAGCTAGGCCCCCGACACATGCTTGAGTTGGAGGGAGGCGAGGAAGAAGTGTGCTTGCTCTTCTCCAGGGCGCTACCGGCCTTCACATTCAGAAATATGAAATGCTGGGATTCCCTCCTCTCGTCCGCCCGGTCCCATGATAATGACGCGTCTTGGAGAGCTGTTTGCTATACCCCCCTTGTGCCCAGCCACTCTTCCCAGTGTCCTACCTCATGCCCTACTCCAGATGGCTGAGTCCGAATCCAGCTGCAACCACCCTGCTCCTAGTCCTTTCTGGTTATCTAAGGGGCAAGTGTTGGGCCAACATTAGAAATGGGAGGAGCTTAGGGAGCCACCAAGAGGTAAGGTGCCGGAATTTGACAACCTACCTACCTATACCTTTGTTCTTCCAGATAATGCTCGGGATATTTTTCAATGTCCATTCCGCTGTGTTAATTGAGGACGTTCCCTTCACGGAGAAAGATTTTGAGTAAGTGGTCGGGGACTTAGGCGAGCCTGGGCGCAGATGAGAAGTAGCAGGGCCTGGGCTCAGAATTATGTGGGAGACACCGCTAATGGCTGGACGTTTATGGCCTTAAGTTGGGGGACTGCAAGAAGAGAGCTGCTGTCTATAAAGGAGTTCAGTGGCAAACGTGGGCTTAACATGCAAGGACCTAGTTTCAGTCCCCAGCACTAAAAAATGTTTTTAAAAAATGCATTTTAGGCCGGGCGGTGGTGGCGCTCGCCTTTAATCCCAGCACTTGGGAGGCAGAGCCAGGCGGATCTCTGTGAGTTCGAGGCCAGCCTGGACTACCAAGTGAGTCCCAGGAAAGGCGCAAAGCTACACAGAGAAACCCTGTCTCGAGAAACCAAAAAAAAAAAAAAAAAAAAAAAAAAGAAAAAAGAAAAAAATGCATTTTAGGAGCAGTCTTGCAAGCTAGGCTTCCGTGGCCACCCCAAGCCCACCAGTTTAGATGTGGCCTGTTCCAATGTTTGGCCTTCCTGAGCCTTCATCTACTTCTGCAAAATGGATCCCATGATAGAACTCATCCCGTATGGTTGTCAGGAAGACTATTAGAGACGTCAAGGCGTTTAGCATGGTGTCTGGTGCACAGTACTGCGTGCGTATTGGATGCTGGGTGACTGACATGTCCCTGCTTACTCGCCACCCTCCAGGAACGGCCCTCAGAACATATACAGCCTGTACGAGCAGGTCAGCTACAACTGCTTCATCGCCGCCGGCCTCTACCTCCTCCTCGGCGGCTTCTCCTTCTGCCAAGTTCGGCTCAATAAGCGAAAGGAATACATGGTGCGCTAGAGCGCGGCCCGGCTCTCCCTCCCCACCCCACCCCAGTCTCTATTTAAGGACTCCTCGGCCCGTCTGTCCCGTCCCCCCCCCCCCCCCCGATCTGGCGTCCTCCGGGGCCGAGTTACCCCCGGCAGGACCGCATCCCGGGCCCTGCAAACCCCGGAGGGGGCCGGTGCTGACCGCGCCCTATCCTGAACCACAATAAAAAAAAAAAGCAGCGGTTCTCCTGAGCTCGGTGTCTGTGCTTTCAGGGAGGGGGCGGGCCCGGGCTGGAAAGACTTGAGCCTAGCCTCTTCGAGGAGTCCCGTCCCTCCGACGGAAGTAGAATGAAGCCAGCCGGAAGTGAGGCGACGTCTTCCATCGCGTCTTCCTCCGCGCAGCGAGGCGACCGGAGTGACGGGGAGGGGTGAGGGAAAGGAGGGAGGTCGGGTGTCAGCCAATCGGCGGCGAGGAGGGCGGGACTTCCTGCGCGGGAGCCAGAGCGGCCGGCCGCCCGGCTCTCCGTGGTTTCCAGCTCGCGTGGTGGCGGCGGCGGCGGAGCGTCTCCGTGAGGAGGTGCGCGGGGCCATGACGTCAGCGTCCACCAAGGTTCGACCTCCCTCGCGGACTGCGCTCCCTGGCGGCCACGGGAGGGTGGGCCCCCTGCCTGGCTCCCGGCTGGTGCGCGCTGGGCGGGGGGCGGGCTGATCGGAGGCTGGGGTGGGACGGCGCGCTGCCGGCCCCCCGTAATGCTGCTCCGCCCCTAGGTTGGGGAGATCTTCTCCGCGGCCGGCGCCGCCTTCACGAAGCTCGGGGAGCTGACGATGCAGCTGCATCCAGTGTCGGACTCTTCCCCTGCCGGGTACGTGAGGCCAGCCTGGGACCTGGACGCCGAGAGCAGTCGCTTGGATCCGGTCACAGACACGACCCTCTCTAGCGCAGGGAGATCTTATGAATTCCTCTGTGCTGCTTGGCCCAGCGCAGCGTAGTTGTTGGATCATTGTTGAATTAGTGAATGACAGGTTGAAGATACTACCAGGTCCACAGTCCCCCCCGCTGCAAACCGACATACTGTCTCCCACCCACCCCAAGCCTTGTGGAATCAATCCCTCAGAGTGTTGCTACACATCTTTCAAGGGTTCTGTTTGTAAGCCCCCCCCCCCTGCTTGTTGCATTGGTTTCTGTGGGTTGTTTGTAGCAGCTGGTGCATGATGAAAAGAGATGATTTCAAGTGGCTCTGGATGCAGTTTCATGTGGCTAGCGGTTTGTCCCAGGGCTTTTCTTAAGGAGGTCCTCCTTACCAATCTTTGAAAGGTGCCCGGGAGACTAGGGGGAGAGGCTACTTGGCTGTGGACGGAATAGCCTGTGGGCTGGCTCCACACACCCCTCCTTCCATTTTTGCTATCACCCTTCTCCCCTTCCGACAGTGCCAAGTGGACGGAGACGGAGATAGAGATGCTGAGGGCTGCTGTGAAGCGATTTGGGGACGATCTTAATCACATCAGCTGTGTCATCAAGGAACGGACAGTGTGAGGGAGGGTGGCTGGCAGAGAAAGGGGAGGGGTGGGCACCTTTCTTCTCCTTACCCATTGTTCTTTCTCAGAACCCCCAGCTCAGCATCTTTCCTACTTTGTTGCTAGTTGTTTTTTTTTTTTTTTTAAAGCATTTCCTTGAAGACTGAAAGAATATAATAATTGTGGCAATTGGTCGGAAGTTCAGGAAATGCAGTGTTAATTAGGACCTTCAGAGAATTTTATTTTCAGGTGCCCAGATACTTAATGGGTGTATTTGATGATGAGGGTTCCCTAGCTCTTTATATAAATCCTTGAGACGAGTATTTCCAGAGATGCATTCTGGACTAGTTAGTTGATCAGGATCCATAAAAAAGTCTCAGTCGACCTTTCTGTCACCACAACATACCTGGTGGCCCTGTACATCCATACATCTCTCCCAGAGGATCATGAAAAGGGCCTTTCTGGCTGCTCTGTTCAGGGACTCTGTTCTTCATAACCCATTAGCCCTAAGGGGGTACAAAGCTGCTGAGTGGGGGGGGCACCCTTATGTCACATGGATTAGGGCCTTGATCTGGATATTTGTGAAGAACTAGAATTCCTTCAGAGTGGTCCATTATTCCTCCCCTCTCCCCTCGGCTTCTCTGATGAGTCTCCCTAATCTGCTGTCTCTTATCTTCAGGGCTCAGATAAAGACCACTGTAAAGCGAAAAGTATATGAAGACTCTGGCATCCCTCTTCCAACTGAGTCACCGAAGAAAGGGCCCAAGAAGATGACATCTGGGGTCCTCTCACCTCCAACCGCCCCTCCCCCCAGCAGCTCCAGTGTCCCCGAAGCTGGGGGTCCTCCCCTAAAGAAACAAAAGGCTGGTGAGGGCTGTGGAGTTGCTGCCCAGGGGAGGGGTTAAAGGTCCTGTCTGAGACTCCGTGAGAGAACTGGGCCTGGGTCAAAGGACAGGTCGCTCCTCTGGACTCTGTGGTGATTCCAGACCGGGTAGAGGGGTGTGTAGAGCATGAGGCTTTGGAGAACCGGGAGGAGGGAAAGCAGTCAGGAAACCTAGAACCTAGCCTGTGCCCCCCCAGATGTGACACTCAGTGCTCTGAACGACTCGGACGCCAACAGTGACCTGGTGGATGTAGAAGGGCTGGGAGAAACTCCTCCAGCCAAGAGACTCAACTTTGACCAGGGTAGGAGTCCTCCTCCTCCTCCCCCATGGCTGGGGTGGGGAAGAAGCACTCACCTGGATGGCAGGGGGGGGTCCCGGCAGAAGCCCCCCCTTTCCCGTGCAAGGGCTTCAGAAGGGAAGACACTCAGCGCAGGGGGATGGGCCAGTTAGTAATACGATGTTTGAGGAGGTGAGGCTTTCTCGGAACCATACTCCGGGCTTGCTCCATCTCGGTCCATTTGACTTCCTGTTCCAGACAGCCTGACCCTGGACTCTGGCCTTCTCTCGACCGCTGCTGATGCTCCTCTCCTCTCCTGCTGAGCCCGCCACCTCTGACCCTGGCTGTCCACCGTGGACCTGTGGCTCACCTGGGACTCTAAGCAAGGACTGCGTGAGAGAGGGTCAGGAAGCCACCGGAGCTGTCCGCCTTGCTCCTGACAAACCTGTGCCCTCATCCTCTGACCTCCGTCTGATGGACATTTTTATACAGAAAGTTATAATAAAAACTTCTCTCAGCATGCCGCTGCCGCTGCCCTCCCTCCCTCCCCTGGCCTCCCCTCTCCTCCCCTGCCCTCCCCTCCGCCCGGCCCCTTCTCAGTAGCTCTCACCACCCTGCCAGGAGCAGCACAGCCAGTATTGGCAGACTCACTTCCCAGTGCCAATATTTCTGTGCTGCTAGAGCCAGGAGAGCTGGGTGTGGGCAACAAAGGCCCCACTCTGCTCCGTGGGGCCAGGACGTACTCCCAGGGCTGCTGACCACTGGTATTAGACCACCTGGGGATTTCAGAGGGGCTCTTTCCGGTGTCTCGGACTCCCCCGCCCCACCCTGCCAGAACTCCACGACAATAGCCCGGACAGGTTTTTTTTTTTTTTTGGTGTGGGTGCGCTGCTTCTCCAGGGTGGCCTCCCAGGGCCAGGCCTCAGCGGCGCCTCCCCTACCCTCGCTCTAACACCACAGTGTGGTTTGGACGTGGCCACAGTGCCGTACAAACCACAGTGTGCTGCTGGGGCGGGAGCAGGACTTGGGTGGGTTGAGAGGAAGAGAGCACAAGGCGGTGCCATGAAGACCCCCCCCCCAGGAGTGGGGGGATGGAGGAGGTGTGGATGGCAAACACGGCCCAGCAAGCGGAGTTCAGCAGGCAATAGGGAGGGCAGGGCCCTGGGAGATGGGTTCAGTGTGATAAGCTTGGCACACTGTTCACCTCTGGAGGAGTTCAGCTCTGGGGATCCTGAGGATAGAGGCTGAGGGAACAGAATGACCAGGGAAGACCAACAGACTGCCTCCGACCTGAGGCTTTCTGTGTCCACTCCTCCCTCCCTAGGTCAGAACCCAAGAGAAAATGCTAGAAGAGACAAGGCCAAGGACGGCAGGGTTGGGAGCTGGCAGTCCAGAGGTGGTGGGGCTGGACCACGGTTGAGAGAGGGGGGCCGGAAGTCACCCTGGGCCCTGGGCCTGCCACAAGATGGAGGCCAAAGACAGGAAATGGAGGCCAGGGAGGAAGGGGAGCCACAGAGCCCAGGAAGAAGCCCATCTGGACCTCAGGGCCAAGTATTCCACCCCAAGTGCTGCTGCCATTCCCCATGGTCCCCCAAGACCCACGCCCCACCCCTACAGCAACACTCATTAGCCCATTCACCAGGCCCAGGCAGGCAGGCCCACCCCTGAGAGCCACGTTTAAGCAGAGACAAACATGTCTCTCCCCACCCCCAACCCTAGGCCTTCCCTTAGCCTTTTCCTCCTGTCCAAGACTTGATTTTAAAAAGACTCTCCCAGAGGCAAAAGTTTCTTCTGGAAATTAAAAACGAAAAACTCTGTAATACCCAAATATTAATCTCCCAACTCTCATCCCACCCTTAACCACCACCAAGCTTCCGACACACCCCCAAAACTCTTAGCAATCAAAAAAAATCTAAGATGGTGTGTGTAAGCAGTCTTTTTAGGGCCCCCTGAGGATGTCAGACCCTCTCCAAGACTACTACCTGTTCTATATCCAGCTCTGCCAAGGCCTCCTGCTCCTTAGACCCTCCAGAGCCCCCCAAAAAACTGCTGTACCCAGCTCCCATCTCAGCAAAGCTTTTGTGGGGGTAAAAATTATCAAACACTATCCTAATGTCTGGGGATATTGGGAGGCTCTCAAGTCTCAGGCTTTGGTTTCAATCTGGGGGGCTGCATCTTAGGGGTACAAGAGAAAGGTTCTCTGGTCATCCCCCCAATTCCAAGAGTTACAGAGCCCAACCCCACCCCAGCACGCACCTCCAAACCTCCCCCCCAACCGCCACGTCTCTCCTGAAAACAGGGGACACTTTCCTCCCCACTTACCTCAGCTACTTTCCCCTGAGATCCTGGTCCCCTATTTTGAAAGGAGCAAATTTGGGGGTGCATCCCTCACATTTTGGGGTGCAGGAGAAAAGAGTCGCCCAGTCGCATCGCTGGCCTCCTTCCTCTCAGCTGGCTCAAGGACTGGGGGGTGCCCTGGGGAGGGGGACCCCCACAAGAGAGCTCTGGAGGGGTTCCTCCACTCCCAGTCAGAACTGGGGACACCCCCCCCAAAACCCGTCCCAGCCCATCCGTCTCCAACTCGGCGGGAGAGGCAGCTGCACTGCAATGCCCCAGTCAGGTTCCCCCAACACTACATTCCTCACCCCATCTAGAGGGGTCCCGGGGCCCCCAAAAAATCCCAAAAAAATCTAGGATGTTGGGAAGACGGTCCTGGACTAGCTACCCAAATTTGGGGTCCTTAGATACCCCCGTTTTTCCAGGAAAATTCTGTCTTTCTCCTGCCTCCCGCCAGCCCTGCTCTGTCCCGATGCCAATTTTGGAAGTCACTCCCTCCCTCCTCCCTCCTCCCCGTGTCTCCAGGCCCCCCCCGCTGGGGGGCTGGGGTCCAGGACACCTGGCTTCCAGACCGGGGGACACTCTTTAGAGGGCTAGGGGCCAAGAGGTCAAGCTCATTGCCCCTGTCTCAAGGAAGCAGGAAAGCCCGATCCTCCCCTCCCCTCCCCTCCCCCCTGGCTGGTCTCGGTGGTGGTTTAGGAAAGCCTGGAGGACTGGAATCTGCCATTGCTATTGCACAGGCAGGTTTTTTTTTTTCCTTGGGTTGGGGGGGTGGGCGGTGGGAGGGAGAGAGGGGAGGAGAGCCGAAGAGAACAGGGACCTAGGCGGGAATATCTGGCCTGGCTTACCCTCTAGCCCCTGCTGCCGTTGGGGACCCCTCCCCCTCAGCTCACCCTCATTCCTAGTCTGCTTTCTGTTTGGGGCTTTTATCCTAAAAAACCAGGGTGCAAGAATCAGCTCCTTGTAGCCCACTTCAGCCGCTCCTTGTCAGTTTCAGCAACACTACCTTGGTCAGAAGCACCCACTTTAAACGAGTCACCTCGTTTTCCTCTAAACTGATTTTTTTTTTCTTCCGTAAGAAATCGGGGTTCAGAGTGTGAAGCCACCTCTTCCCCCTCAGCTCAGTAAGCCATATCCTAATAAGTCTATGATGAAACATACTGCTTTTCCCAGGCTTCTCCCTTCAAACCCTTGGCTTATTTGGGGGTTCACTAAAATAGAACTTTCTGGAATCTGGGGCAAGAGGGGGCCATCAGCAAAAGACAACCTAAACCAGAAATGTGCTCTAGAATAGGTGAGCTTCCAGACTGATCTCAGTTTAAGATCTATCTCCGCGTCACCAAAGGTGACAAGACACCCCAAAACTGGACACCCCAAAACTATCCTTCTCGGGGGGGGAGTGTTCTCACAGTCTCTCCCCCTAGAAGAGTTTCATACCTAAACATGTACACAGGAATACCCTCCCCTCAAAATGAGCTTCCACAAGATTCAGATATAAAACTGCCCCCCAAACAAGTCCTCAGCTACAAAAGCCTTCGAACTTGCTCCTAGCTTCCTGCTCTGCCCCCACCTCAATGTATGCTTTCTAAAAAGCTCCAAATTGAATTTTATGTCCCCAAACAATCTCTTCTAAACCTTGAAACACAGAGCATTCGGAAGGATCTCCCAGGAGACCAAAACAACAGAGATGGACAGTCTCAAAATCATGGTCATCAGAATCCCACCCCCAACCTTTAAAACCCAGTCCCACACTTCCGGCTTGCTATTAGCTCTCAAGACTAAAAAACAGGCCCCGTGGACTATAATAACATCCTATGGCAAGCAGCACCCCAAAACTGACCACATACCTAACTCCATCCTGACATCAAAGGGAGGAGCCCTTGGTATTTTCACCTCGAATTTGGAGGTTAAAAATCGGATAGAGACCAAAATAACCCTGACAAAGTAAAGACACATCTTCATCCAGAATCCTTAGGTTATCCCCAAATGTCAGTTGATCTGCTGTTTTGTTTGTTGTGTGTCTGTCTGCTCAAAAACAACAAACAAAAAACGCCCCCCCCCAACGGAAGGGAGAGGCCTCAGGCCTACTTCTGCAGCTCCATGGCCAGTGCTCCTTCATTCCTGGTCAGCTACATATGCCCCTGACGCCATAACCAAAGAGCTCCTGCTTTGCCCCTGGGCTCAGCTCTAGCCCCTCTTCTTCAAGCAAAACCTCATCCTCCTGTACCACAAGGCTCCCCAAACAAAATCTAAGGGTGTGGTCCCTGCCTGTCTCCTGGATGGAGTACTTAAAGTAAGGTTACCGGGTTCGGGTTCTTCCTCCCTTTCTCCTCAACCCTGTCTTTGTTTACTCCACCCAACGTTCATATTAATGTTCACTAAAAATTCACGCCTATCTAATTAGAAAAGACAGTCCCGTGCTCCCAGGCTCAAGACCCTACTCCTCGTCCCAACCACTCCCCTCATTCCAAGGCCAATTCCACAAGAGTTCCAGCCTGAGTTTCCTTCGGAGACCCTAACTCTTCCGCCCTCTACCTAAGTGCCCCACTAAGAGACAGAGGTGCAGAATAAACTCTCGCAAAGAGAAGGCAGCGGAAGGTTTCGGTGGTGGCCCAGACTGAAGGCGTCCAGCTCCCTGGTCTGAGCACATCCCCAGCCGGGAGGAGACCTAGGGGCGAAGCGAGGCTAGTGCTCGT
Source organism: Peromyscus maniculatus bairdii (assembly GCF_049852395.1). NCBI lineage: Eukaryota > Metazoa > Chordata > Mammalia > Rodentia > Cricetidae > Peromyscus > Peromyscus maniculatus. The sequence continues at coordinate 54,918,370 of NC_134859.1, read as the reverse complement.
CCGCCCCCTCGTGGAAGGATGCAGACATTGCCGAGCTTTGCCTCCTTGCCGCGCTGGACCCCGGCGTCCCGCCAGACTCTAAGCGCAGCCGACCGGCGGGTGCTCGAGGCCCTAGTGAGCTAGGACTGACCGAGAGCAGCAGGGCTTTGGGAGGGAGTCTGTCTCTCTGGATCCCTAAAAGGGTTCAGGAGAGAGTCTGGAGGAAGAGGCCGGACGCCTAGGTCTCCCGAACGTCTCTGGGTCCCCACCCGGGGCTTTCCCCACCTCCTCGAGGGGAAGCAGCTGCAGGAGCCGTCCGGTCGCAGGACAATGGAAGGAAACGAACTAGAAATCATATCCGCCCTCTCCTTACCCCGCCTGGTCAGAGCCCCTCCTTTTGTGGACCCTGCCTGTCAATCACGCCTCCTTTTCCCACTGTCTGAGCGCCCTCGGGAGTCCACTACCGCCTGCCCAAACCCGATACCTCTTGGGCTCTCTATTTTCTCCCCGATTCCAGTACATTGGAAAGGGGAGTTTTACGGTATTTCCTTTCTCCTTCAACAGGCTCTTGGCACCCTCTTCCAAAACCCAAAACCCAAAACTCAATTCTCGCTGTCCCCGGTCCTCCGACGACACAAGGCTCCCATATTACCACCTTCCACATCACTAACCTCCTCCCCAGTTCTAATATCCTCATCCTCGGGTGCTCGTTTAATAAACCAAAGCCCCCCACCCACCCACCCACGATACGACCACCCCACGATTCTGAGACACAGCGTTTAAGACAGAGACCCCGCCCCGGGCTCACCATCTGGAGAGCGAAAGAGGAAGGAAGGATACGGACCCACGGGTTCACCCCACCTCTACCCCCGCCCCCGACATCCCGGCCGGATAAAGGAGCCGAGGCCGAAAGAGAAGAGAGACCCCGCCCCCCTCGAGGAGAGAAGCCGCAGCCCCTGCAGGACAGGGGTAAGAACCAGACCTTGAAGAAATCAGACTTCTGGGTCCCCAAAGTGGGCTGGGGTTTGTCGATGGTAATAAGACTTGAATCCCAGAAAGTATGCTAAAAAGAGATTGGGGAGTATGGGATCTAGAGATAGGAGTCGCATGGGCGTGGAAGGGTGTGGGCTGCAGATCATATGTGGTCCCCAGGCAAGGTCTGGTACCTGGGACCCAGGCGCGCGGGACAGCAGAGAAAAGGAAGGTAATGGATGAGGTAGCTAGAGTCGAACCAACAACGCACTGCTGGCGGGGGTGCGGAAGTCCTCACGCTCGCCCTTCAGGCGGAGGTACGAGAATTTCTAACCTGCTTCAAGAGCTCTGCGATCCAGCAAAGGGAAAGAAGCGACCGCTGAGGGCGAGGTGAACGAGATGAATTAAGTGGGGCTGGTGATGCTGGGCCGGCTATCTGATGGCTTTGACTCTAGGGGCACCCCGGGAAGGAAGCACCAGCAGAAAAGAGCATGTGTCTTAGGCATGCCTGGATCCCCTAACTTTCTCCGTGGCTGGCACAGGCCTGGGTCGCTATGGGTTCCCCAGCGGCTCCAGAGGGAGCGCTGGGCTACGTCCGAGAGTTCACGCGCCACTCCTCCGACGTGCTTGGCAATCTGAATGAGCTGCGCCTGCGCGGGATCCTCACTGACGTCACGCTGCTGGTTGGCGGGCAACCCCTAAGAGCACACAAGGCAGTTCTTATCGCCTGCAGGTTCGAGGGGGTAGGGGTCCTGGGACTGACTGGGTAGAGAACAGAGTCACAAGGCCGTGGAGAGGCAATCCAACGCACGAGGGAAGTCGGGGATAGTGGCCCACACCTGTAATCCAGAATTGGGGAGGCAGAGGGGAGGGCATGCCAAGGAAAAGAGAAGCATGGGGGAGCATCCAGGACTTGGGGCAGCAGTGCTAGTGGGGAAGCAAGACTCTAAAGTGTCCTGTGTCACCTTTGGTCCCCCGGTTCCTAACATGGCCCAATCGTCCCTCTCCAGTGGCTTCTTCTATTCAATTTTCCGAGGCCGAGCAGGAGTCGGAGTGGATGTACTCTCTCTGCCTGGGGGGCCAGAAGCCAGAGGCTTTGCTCCGCTTCTGGACTTCATGTACACGTCAAGGCTTCGCCTCTCTCCAGCCACTGCGCCAGCTGTCCTTGCGGCCGCCACTTATTTGCAGATGGAACATGTGGTCCAAGCATGCCACCGCTTCATCCAAGCCAGGTGAATGAACCACGGGGTTTGTGTTCTCTGTGGAAGTGGTGCTCCGGGGATTATGGGCAAAAGCAATGATTAGGAAACGGTGTTAATGGCCATCATACCTTTTCTAGCTATGAACCTCTAGGCATCTCCCTGCGACCCCTGGAGGCAGAACCCCCAAGCCCGCCGACAGCCCCTCCACCAGGTAGTCCCAGGCGCTCAGAAGGACACCCAGACCCCCCTACTGAGTCTCGAAGCTGCAGCCAAGGCTCCCCGAGTCCAGCCAGCCCAGACCCTAAGGCCTGCAACTGGAAAAAGTACAAATTTATTGTGCTAAATTCTCAGACTTCACAAGCAGGGAGCCCGGTTGGGGAGAGCTCTGGTCAACCTTGCCCCCAAGCCAGGCTCCCTAGTGGAGACGAAGCCTCCAGCAACAGCAGCAGCAGCAGCGAAGAAGGACCCATGCCTGGTCTCCAGAGCAGGTAGAGAATCTGCAGCTCTCAAGAGTTTTAGAGGCTGACCTACTCTAGGAGGCAGAGCCATTGAGGGTGTCATTGAGGAGCAATCTGGGGGTGGATTTCAGAGAAACTAGCCCACCTCAGGGAGCTGGCAGAGGCCAGAGGGGATGTGGCTTATTGATTAACATTAGCTCCCTTCCAGAAGATATAGGTCCATATTTTCCAGGAAAAAAAGCAGCATTCTCCCCCCCATCCCCACCCCTGAACGCCCGTGTGTGTGTGTGTGTGTGTGTGTGTGTGTGTGTGTGTGTGTGTGTGTGTGTGTATGTGTGTGTAGGTTAATCCCTAACCTTTTCTATGGCCCCTACCATCTGCCTAGGCTATCTCTAGCCACTACCACTGCGCGATTCAAATGTGGAGCTCCAGCAAATACCCCCTGCCTCTTCACACCCGGGGCTCAAGAGACTTCTGGATCAACTTCTAAGCAGCCTCACCCACCACCAGGTAAGATCCATTCTTTCTCTTCTGGCTTCTCTCCTGTGGCTGTTCCAGGTCAATCTGGACCAAAAGACCTCAGAAAAGACCTGTTTAACAGTTCCCAAATTTGACTGCAAATTGGACCCTTCTGTGAAGTTTTCACCTCATCAGTCAGAATATCTGAGTGGCGACCAATCATTAAAAAAAAAAAAAAAATTAAGTTCTGCATGTACTTCCAAGGAGCAGCATAGTTTGGGAAGTTCTGGCCTAGCCCAATCCAGGACTGAACAATCTGCCCCGAGTTTGGCAGGGCCTCTCTGGCAGTGCGTCACCCAGAGTGAGGCAAGAAAGGAGAGGAACAGAAACCTCCACCCACTTGCAAGAACCTCCACATACTGTCACTACCATCGAAAAATTATAAGCATGCTACTAACTGTCTTACAGACTATACGGCCGTGAGCAAGCCAAGTGAGTCCCCAGTACCTTCACAGTAAATTAGGGGTTAAAGAGGCAAACAGATCCTATTAGTGTACTGTTGTGGACCCACTGGTACCTGGGAGTCCTCAATGAATAAAAACTAAGGTTATCATTGCTCTCCACCCTTCCCAGGAGGTGAGTTTTTCAGCTGCCAGAACTGTGAGACTGTGGCTGGTTGCTCATCGGGGCTGGACTCCTTAGCTCCGGGGGACGAGGACAAGCCCTATAAATGCCAGCTGTGCCGCTCTGCCTTCCGCTATAAGGGCAACCTGGCTAGTCACCGCACGGTGCACACAGGTAGGAGGGGCCCTTGGTCTTCATGCCCACCGTTCTCTTAAGGCGATGATCTGACTGTCTTCCTCCTTGCTTGCAGGAGAAAAACCCTACCGCTGCTCCATCTGCGGAGCACGTTTTAACCGACCAGCTAACCTAAAAACGCACAGCCGCATCCATTCTGGAGAGAAGCCATACAAGTGTGAGACCTGCGGCTCGCGATTCGTCCAGGTTGGGAGAGGGCTGGCAGGCAAGTGGGAGGAGCGTTGAGGGTTCCGCCCCTCCCGGAGGCGATCTCAAGGCTCCGCCCCTCCTCAGGTGGCGCACCTACGCGCACACGTGCTGATCCACACCGGAGAGAAGCCCTATCCGTGCCCCACCTGCGGAACCCGCTTCCGCCACCTACAGACCCTCAAAAGCCACGTGCGCATCCACACGGGGGAGAAGCCGTACCACGTGGGTACCCTACACGGCCCCGCCGTTATCCCCCACGTACGCAGGCAGGGGCCTGGTCTGGCCACCAGGGCTAGATTCCTTGGAAAAGCGTCCGAGTGAATCAGGGGCTTGGACTGCGGAGGGAGGTGGGGTAATTGTTGTCCTAAGGGGCTAACAGGTGTTGATGCGTTTGTTAAGAAAGGCTAGGCCCTATCTCCTGGGCGCCCCGGGGGAACTCTGGGTGTGAATGCTAAAGGGCTGATTGTCCGCAGAGAGCTGGACAGTTCCCCTTCCCGCCCCAACCAAAAGGTGGTTGTGAAAGGGTGGGGACCTAACAGACCTGTCCTCCCACAGTGCGACCCCTGCGGCCTGCATTTTCGGCACAAGAGTCAACTACGGCTGCACCTGCGTCAGAAACACGGGGCCGCTACCAACACGAAAGTGCGCTACCACATCCTCGGGGGGCCATAGCTGAGTCCTCCCCCCACCTGAACCATGCTTGCTCCCTGGGCGCTGCAAAAGCTCCAGGCCCAGGCTTGGCTTCCCTGACTTGGCTTAATATGGGAGTGTGCCAGGCCACTCTGGTGTCAGAAACTTCTGTCACCTTAATTTTGTACTGGGGAGAGCAGGGGTGGCAGATCCTGGCTAGATCTGTCTCCGTTTTGCTGGTCAAAACCTCTTCCTCACAATCCAGATTGGGTAGCTAGGGGCTGGGGAAAAAGAGAGACACAGCGGACTTGCTCTCTTCAAGGGAACTGTTGCCCCCCTCCCCATTTCAAATGGTTTGTCTGTAAATATAATTTATTAAGGCCTGTGGGCGGCACAGGGCCTTTGTTCTGTTTGCATTTCCGACTTGCCTCTTCCCCAAGTGTGATCAAAAGTGACCCGAAACACAGAGGGTGAGGGCGCCGCTCTGCTGGCAGGGTGTCTTTGCACTTGGCTCTCTCCTTTGTTTTTGTGGTGACTTTTCTCTCTGGAGTTGTCCCTTTTCTGTCTGTCTGCCTGTTGGTTTGTCCGTCAGTTCTAGGACTGCAACCTTCAGCTTTCCTGGGGCAAACCCCGAGAACATGGAAGGTTGGGTAAGGAATCCTCTCTGGTATTCCGATGGTGCAACTCCTGTAGCAGGCTAGTCATAAAGAGAAACCTTCCAGGTCTGGGAGGGTGGTGGGAAGCTTTTTTGATGAACACAAAATAGAGATGATAAATTCCTCCTGAAGGTTGGGGAAGTGGGGGCTGGATTCCTCCTCCTCCTCATTCTAAATGGATGTGGGTAGTCTTTCCTGCAACAAGGCATACCATCTAAACTGTTCCATTGAGCTATCCACCTGGGTTTGAATGCACTGTGTCCATCTCAGACAGAGCCTGCCTCAGGGTCTGAGTTGGGCCCGTGATCCCCACTGGGGCTGAGTTAGGATCTCCATGGGGAGAGAACTAAAGATCTGTACCAGAGATTTTACGACCTGTTCTTATCTGTCCAGTTTCTAAGAATGTTATGACCTCCAGAGAATTAATGACATTCCTAACCCTGAATGCAAGTCTGACCCATCCTTTAGTGCATGAGCAGCTGGGTTGGAATGTTCCTTAGGGTTCAATATGCCCCTTTGTCTTTGAATGTGTTTTTGGACAGCTTCTGGAAAGTGTCCAGATTACAAAACTTTCCTCTTTTATGGGTGCTTGGTAGTTTTCTTACCTGGGAACCTGAGTCTGTGACTCAGTCTTCTCCCACTACATTCCTGTCTGAGACCAGTGAATGTATTGGACTTTACAGGGGAAGAGAAAGGGGGCTGAGTTCCATGCTGGATGTGTTGTCAGTGGAGGATTCGTGTTTGGAATTACATGCTTCGAGGCTTTAAAAGACTGGTTGATGATTGGCCAAAGGCCCCTTCTATGTGAACAGGTTGCCAGCTAGTGGATGAGGTTGGCTGAGGGCTGCAGTTACTGGTGTAGACCATATAGATAAAAGTGTTAGGGATGGAGTTCCCTGGTTAGATGGAGTGTCTGGAATGTTAGACAATATTTGGGAGCCTTGATTTATAGTCCTGCTTCTTGCTGCCCTGGGACCTATCTGATGATAGGACTTGGGTAAGAAGACTTGAATTTGTAAGGCGGAGCTTCCAGAATTAAGTCAGCTCAGGGCTGGTGAGAAGGCCATTCTCTCTCTTTCCTGTCACCTGAATGTAGAATTGAAGGTGGGTGGGAACAGAGGAGAGATTGAGAAGGTATTATGGTTTCTGTGTGGCGGACTGGGATGGGCATGTGGGAAGTGCCGGGGTGAGATGTTAGCTTCTGTGAGATCCTTGGAATAAAGAAGCCTCTCGTGCCCTCTGTGTGTCCTGGGCTTCTGTTTGTGGGGGAAGAGGGGGGGGGGGCTGGGGACTTGGATTCTGTGTTCAGGTCACTGTTGGTCCACCAGTCCTCTTCAATGGTCCTGGTTCTCCCCTCCCTGCTCTAGCCTTCCGGCTCATTGTGTAGGAACCAGTGACTTCATGAAGCTTATCCGGAGCCACCTGCATCCTGCTGGTCTGAAGTCACTTCCTGACTGAGGTGTGGAGGCTGCAGGGAGAAAGTAGGAAGCACCAAGAAGCGGGGAAATGCATCTGTGCAAGCAGGGTTCTTAACACTTGTGACCTACCCACCCGTCACACATGGCCAAAGAAAATGGGTAGGGCTTGGGTCCCATAAGAACAACAGAGGTGCCAGGCGGCGGTGGCGCACCCCTTTAATCCCGGCACTCGGGAGGCAGAAACAGGCAGATCTCTGTGAGTTCAAGGCCAGCCTGGTCTACAGAGCGAGTTCCAGGACAGGCTCCAAAGCTACACAGAGAAACCCTGTTTTGAAAACAAAGACAAAAAGAACAACCGAGGTGGGCTAGAACAAGCAGGAGAAGGCCGAGTATATCACTCTGTGCCCGTTCCACGTCCCAGCCCTAATGTCTTGTCTAATATCTAATGTCCAATGCATGTGTCTTTTTTCCCTTGACCCGTGTGTCCAGGGTGTACAGGTGTGTTCTAGCCCAAGGCCAAAAGTCACTCTCAGGTTACCTCTCTCTGGACTTTCCTCAGCTGTGAAAAGATGAATGTGGTTATGTTTCTTCTTCAGTCTAGTGTTCTCCCTGATCATCTATTTTAGGGACTGCTTGGATTTTTTCTTCTTCTTTTTTTTTTTTTTCACAAGTCCATAACCTAGGTTATATTTGAAAAACAAAAAAGCGGCAAAATACTAAGCAAAAGTTTCTGTCGCCTTCCATTCCAGCTTGTCCCCTTTTTGAAAATAAGACCAGCTACTTACCATCTATTAAATGCCAGGTCTTAAATAAAGCATTTTAGTGCACAAGACTTACTAATTTAGCCCCCTGGTGGCCCTAAAAGGTAGGGAGTGTTCTCCCCAGTTTACAGGTGAGGGAGAACTGAGAAGTTACCTACCTTGACCAAATTATAAGTGATAAAGTCAAGACTGGGGCTGTACCCTGAATCTAGAGATCTCCAGACTGGACTCCCGACTCCTGAGATTCACCTGTTTCCTATACCATCGATGTACCCCTACTTAGGACTACTTACAACAAGATCGCAGACCCATGGCGTTTTGGCATAGTTATTTTATTTTCCATATATGCAACTGAGAAAGTTAATATGGTTGGTTTTGCTTGGTGCAAGGGGTTGAACCTGTTAAGCCAAAACCCCCTTGGGTTTAGGGAAGGGGCTTTTCGTTTCACAAATTTTATTAACATATCTATTACTGTGCATGTGTGTATGATGTTTTTGTGTGCACACACCGTGGCATGTGTACATGCAGAGGTCAGAGGACAACTCTGTGGAGTCAGTTCTCCCATTCCATGTTTCTGTGGGTTCCAGGGATTGAACCCAGGTCACCAGCACTTTCCCTGGTAAGCCATCTATCTCCCCAGCCCCTCTTTGGGTTTTTTATTTGTCTGTTTGTTTGGGTTTTGTTTTTGTTTTGTTCGTTTGTTTGTTTTGGTTTGGTTTGGTTTTGGTTTTTCGAGACAGGGTTTCTCTGTGTAGTTTTGGTGCCTGTACTGGAACTCACTCTGTAGCCCAGGCTGGCCTCTAACTCACAGAGATCCACCTGCCTCTGCCTCCCGAGTGCTGGGACTAAAGGAGTGCGCCACCACCATCTTCTGTCACTCAGGCTGGCTTTTCCTTCACTCTGTAGTCCAGGCAGGCCTTGAGCTTGCCATCCTCTTACCTCCGTCCCTTGAACAGCTGGGGTTGCAGACAGGCCTGTGCAATCAAACTTGGTTTATATATTTATTTTTATGCAGATGAGCTTTCTTCCCTCTGTGAATTTAAGTGACCCACATGGGTTCAGTGCCTGTGGAGGCTACAAGAGGGTGTCAGATCTCCTGGAAGAGGAGTTACAGGCCACTGTGTTGACTAGTGTCAACCCTGCCGCTCTGTAAGGACAGCAAGTGCTCTTAACTGCAGAGACTCCTTAAAAGCATAGCTCCTCATCCCAGCCCCCTCGTTTGCCTCTTTCCCCACTGGTCTGGGTATGAATTCTGAGCCCAAGGTTTCAAGGTCAGAGTCCTGGGGAGCCTGGGGTATAATAATGGAACAGAAAAGCCCGAGTCGTTGCTGACATGAGGTGAGGGAGTGCTCGCTAGAGATCCGGCTAGATGACCGGCTGACTGCTCCAGTGATCAGGGTTATGGCTTGTCTCTTGTGTAACACTTCAGAACGAGATCAAAAACCGGTCAGGAAATGGCCATCACTACAAGGCAAAGGGAACGCTTCCAGCACCGCGAAGGGAGGAAAAGGTAGGTGGTCCTGGGCAACTCTGACGGTCTGACGGCCGCCCTTCCTCTCCTCGGTTATTTTTGGTCTCAGCGACCTGCAAGTTTCCTGTCAGTGGGTCTGAAGACTGCAGGAACAAATTCTCATTACTGAAATGAATGCCAGGAGTCCAACAAGTCCGTCTGTCTGTCCACTCCCCTCCCCTTAACACAGCAGCACTAGGGAATTGAACCAGGAACTACACAAAACTGTATGCCACCTTTAATTATTTTATTTTAACTTTTGTTTTTATTTATTTATTTGTCTATTTATTTATTTATGGTTTTTCGAGACAGGGTTTCTCTGTGTAGTTTTGGTGCCTGTCTTGGATCTCCCTCTATAGCCCAGGCTGGCCTCGAACTCACAGAGATCTGCCTGCCTCTGCCTCCCAAGTGCTGGGATTAAAGGCGTGCGCCGCCGCCGCCTGGCTCTTTAATTATTTTAAAATGTTGAAACAGGGTTTGCTAAGTTGCCCACGCTGACCATGAGTTTGCCTCTGCCTCGGGAGCAGCTAGAATCACAGGCTGGGCTCTCCTGTCTTCCCCTCTGCCTCTGCCCCGCTCGGACCCAGCGGTCTAGAATTTGCAAGGCTTTTCTAAAAAGCCGCCCCAGGTGCTCTCTGTTTAACTCTTACCTCACAACCTATCCCTTCGTACCCACGCTGCCGGGCAATTCTCGGATCTCTCACTAAGCAAGTGAGGTCCTGCCTGGCCAGGACCAGTTTATCCACCACCGGCTCTTAGATGCACGGCTTGCAAAGCGAACGACCCTAGCACCCCCAGAACCCTCGCGGGAGGTCCCTGGTCACGTGGGATCTATCGTCCACATGTCCCTCCTTACGCATGCGCCCCCTCACTACAGGTTCGGAACAATGCTGTAAGCCCCGCCCACCCCCTCCGGGCCCACCCCCTGCTCCAGAGACCTGCATCCTAATTGGCGCGCTTCGGGGTTGGATGTTGGCCCACTTAGGCAGGTGCTGAATCCTCAAAGATAACATAATCCACACCTAGACTCTCCTCGGGGTTGTGGCCCGAGCCCAGTTTTGTTCTCTGGCTTCTAAAGAAATCCTCTGGGCCTGGATTCCCAGCTGTGGGCTAACCGGTCCCAGTCTCCGTGGCAGGTCCCGGCTCGTAGGCCTCCCTCCTGTCGGGGGAAAGGCGCAGGCGCCCCACGCTTTATCAGGAACTTCCTAGCGACCAGCCCCGGCTTAGCGCCGAGCGTCCTGCGGGGTGGGTGGGTTCAAGTGGGCGGTCTAAAGCCCTGATCAGGCACGGGCTCGTGGGGGCTGCAGCGGCTTTGTTCCTTCCCGAATGGCGCGCAGGGCTGAGCCCCCCGACGGGGGCTGGGGGTGGATGGTGGTGCTATCAGCGTTCATCCAGTCGGCGCTCGTGTTTGGGGTGCTCCGTTCCTTCGGTGTCTTCTTCGTGGAATTTGTGGCGGCGTTTGAGGAGCAGGCAGCCAGAGTCTCCTGGATCGCTTCCATAGGGATCGCGGTGCAGCAGTTCGGGAGTGAGTGCTGTGCCTGGGTGCCGTGGCCTTCCACCCTCGGAAAAAAAGAGAGAGGGGATCTGGGGACCAGAAAAGGGGAAGGCGAAGGGTCGGGAGGATGCCGAGGGAGGACGGCGGAGACCACCTCGCAGAACCCCTTCCAATTCCCCAGGCCCAATAGGCAGTGCCCTGAGCACGAAGCTGGGGCCCAGGCCTGTGGTGATGACTGGAGGCATCTTGGCCGCGCTGGGGATGCTGCTTGCTTCATTTGCTACCTCCTTGACCCACCTCTACCTGAGCATTGGGCTGCTGTCAGGTGAGACCCTGGGCAAGGGCAGAAGTCCAAGGCCTGGAACTTAAGCCTCTGGATTTTCACCTTCTTCCACCTCTTTGCAAAAAGGCTTAGGAAGAACCTGTGCCCTGCAGGGAATTCTTAAGCTGAATGACTAAACCAGAGATAATGAATCCTGAAAATACAAGCCCAAACCCATCGGACTGGAGTGGAGAAGGGAGAATGTCTTTAAGATTGTGCTAGATATTAACTGAAATAGACATCATTGGCCTATTTAAAAATAATAATAATAATAATAATAATAATAATAATAATAAGGCTTTCAATGCTTATCAATGTTTATACACCTGGGCAAAAGAAGATTAACATAGCCAGAAACCATAGAGATGGGGCTCTAATTACAAAGCTCTGTTTTAGTTACTTTAGGAACACCATCTCTTGTCTTCCCAGGTCCCATAAAGCAGCGATTCTCAACCTGTCAGTTGTACCCCCTTAGGAACTGAACGACCCTTTCTCAGGGGTCGCATTCAGATATCGTGCATATCAGATATTTACATTACCATTCATAACAGTAGCAAAATTGCAGTTATAAAGTAACAACGAAAATAATTTTATGATGTGGGGGGAGGGGGGTCACCACAACATGAGCTGTGTTAAAGGGTCGCAGCATCAGGAAGGCTGTGAACCAACGCCATAAAGTGTGTTAACCCCATTTTGTGGATGAGATAATTGAGCCTGGGAGGGTAAGCAGAACACTCAAGGTCACAGAGCTAGAACGTGTCGAAGCCAGCACTAAGATAACCCAGAGCTGTGGGAGTCCAGAGCAGGCGCTGGTCTTCTGCTAGGTAGAACTGGGATTACTGGGAGTTCTGAGCACCTCCAGAGTCCACAGCCTCTCCCCTGATTTCCTTTTTGACAGGCTCTGGCTGGGCCCTGACCTTCACTCCGACCCTGGCCTGCCTCTCCCGGTACTTCTCTCGACGCCGATCTCTGGCCATGGGGCTGGCCCTGACTGGAGTGGGCCTCTCCTCTTTTGCGTTTGCTCCCCTCTTCCAGTGGCTGATCAGCCGCTATGCCTGGCGGGGAGCCCTCTTGCTGGTGTCTGCCCTCTCCCTACACCTGATGGCCTGTGGTGCTCTCCTCCGCCCACTCTCCCTGACTGAAGACACTTCTGTGGGTGGCCCTGGGTCCCAGCTCACCTCCCTCCTCCGTGACGGCCCCTTCGTCCGGTACACTCTTGCCCTTACTCTGATTAACACTGGCTACTTCATCCCCTACGTCCATTTGGTGGCCCATCTACAGGACCTGGGTTGGGACCCACTACCTGCTGCCTTCCTGCTATCAGTGGCCGCCATTTCTGACCTCGTGGGCCGGGTGGCATCTGGTTGGCTGGGAGATGCCGTCCCGGGGCCCGTGGCACGGCTGCTGATGCTTTGGACCACCCTGACTGGGGTGTCACTAGTCCTCTTCCCCGTGGCTCAGTCTCCCACAACCCTGGTGGTTCTGGCTGTGACCTATGGCTTCACATCAGGGGCCCTGACCCCAGTGGCCTTCTCCGTGATTCCTGAACTGGTGGGGACTGGAAGGATTTACTGTGGCCTGGGACTGGTGCAGATGATCGAGAGCATCGGAGGGCTGTTGGGAGCTCCTCTATCAGGTAAGGGAAATGGGGTCGCCAACTGGGCCAGCGATGTCATGTTGTGTAATTGGAGGAACTACTCTCACGATTGGTCTATGTGAATGTTGCCCTCTGGTGTGTTACAGTACACAGCCTGTGTAGCCAGTCATAACAGTCCTGAGGTAGGGTCACAGAAGGACAGAACTTGGGTCTGAGGAGGTCTGGGTGGGAAGAGGAGCCCAGTGAAACTGCAGCCTGGGTTTTTAGAAGACCTAGCTTGACCTAAGATCGTCTTCTTTTCCTTTGGCCCACTGGGCCCCTGCCCAAATGTCTGAAACATCTGGTTAAAGTTCTCCATGTTCAAGATGCCAGAACCTCCTGATCTTTAAACACCTTCCTCTTAACTATTAACCGAAGGCTCAGAAGGGCCACTGTTGCCAGAACAAAACACACAGATACGCTTGACTTAGTATGGCTCACCAGATACCCACAGGCTGGTTTGCAGGTCTTCCCTCTCTCCAGGGAGGGCGGTGGCTGAAATGACATTTGAGGCTATTTAAGAGACTAGAGGCTCATATTCATTCAGTCCTACCTTGGGAATCCCATCTCTTCTAAGATAATGGGCCTTTCTTTGCCCCCACACGGATCTAGGCCATTAGCCCCAGTGTGCAGATCACCCATGTGTATTTGTTTTTCTCTCTCGGACCCAGGCTACCTCCGGGATGTGACAGGCAACTACATGGTTTCCTTCATGGTGGCCGGGGCCTTCCTTCTGGCAGGAAGTGGAGTTCTTACCACCTTGCCCCATTTCTTCTCCTGCATCTCATCTTCTACCTCCAGACCCCAGGACCTTGGAATAGAGGCACTGGATACCAAAATTCCCCTGCCCAAGGAGGAAGGGTTGGGAGAGGACTGAACTCCACCAGGAGACGGTGGCCATGGAGAGCCAGAGCTTGGCGGGTCTTCTGCCCCATCAAGGCATCCACAGAAGCACAGTGCCTTAGGATTCTTGATCTGCCTCCACCAGAGCAGACCTGGGGTTCCTGCAATTTATGTGCCAACCCTTTGTATTTTGTGGACGACTCTCATATCACCTCCTTTGTTCTCCCAAGATTTTTCTGAAGGATCCAGGAGATCTCTCAACCCACTGAGCTCTGAATCAAATCTGAAAATCAAAGGTCGAGAGCCTTCTCATGTTCATGTGATTTCTGGTATCCCTCGGATATAAAACAAATAAGGAAACTGGACAACAATTGTAACCTCACAAAGAGCCGGAGGCCCAGGTGCTTGGGACTGCTAATGGGGTCATGGCGGAGCAGAGGGGTGGAGGCGCCCATGAGCTCTGGTGACCCAGAGTTCTTCTCTCCATCCACTTACCTCCCTCTTCTCCACTATCCCTGTGATACAGAAGGAAGAAAATGGAGAGAAACGTCTATGTGTGGAGAAGGGTGGCTTGGGGCGCCAGCTGCAACCTAAGATCTTTGTACTTTTAAGATAAGAGCCTCACCGTGTGGCCCAGGCTGTTCTTGAACTTGAGACCTGGCCTCCTCCCAAGTGCTGAGATTACAGGTGCTCACAATCACACCCAGATGGATTTTTGTTTCTCTTAGGCTAACAAAGGCAGATCAGAATGCAAGGAGAAGTATGAAGCCTGGGAGCTGGAGAGAAAACTCAGCAGTTAAAAGCACTTCCTGCTCTTCCAGAGGGCCAGAGACACCCACACATGGTGGTTCACAACCACCTATTAATCCAGATCCTGGGGATCCGATGTCCTCTTCTGGCTTCCGTAGACACCCACACACATGTGGCATACATTCACACACACACACACACACACACACACACACACACACACACACACAGAGCATAAATAAAAATCAATCTTTTTTAAAGCAGGCCTGCAGAGAGAGCTCGGCAGAGGGCTTGCTGCACCTCCTGGTGACCTGTTTGGCTCAGGGCATCCACCCCAGGCAGCTCACAACTGCCTGTAAGTCCAGCTCCAAGAGATCTGGCCTCCACAAACCCACACAAAAAAATATTTAAAGTATGAGGTTTAGATATGCTCCCTAACAAATTGAAACTGACTAGCTCACAACTTCTCAAAGGCCCACTTAAGGTAAGGATTTGAGCCAAGGAAAACTGACTAGACAGGCATCCTTCCTCGCCGCTGCCAGGGCCCCTGGGGTCCTGTTGCTTTCAGCTAGATTTTTATTTATTTATTCATTCATTCATGCATGCATGCATGCATTCATTCACTTATTTTTCTCAAGAGAGTCAGATAAAAATCCTTTATTAGGGAAGGGGCTCAAACACGGAAATAATCAACAAGTGGTATCCCGGGTGGAGTCAGCGCCCCCTGCCGAGCGCAGGGGGACCTGCGCAACTGGGAGCAGTTCCCCTCTCTCAGGGGGAGGGGTAGCTGGAGGTGAGACTGGACGGCAAGTTGGGAGAGCCCTGGGCAGCCCCATGTAGATGAAGCTGCCAGAGAGGATGAAAGAGCTGCACACCACGAAAGAGGCACTGAAGTCTCCTGTCTTATCCCTTAGGAAACCTGGGGAAAGGGGGAAAGGAATTTAGAGGCCTGGCACCCCAGGGGCGGAAGTCCGGAGCGAGAATCGGCAGGCTCAGCCCTTACCTGACAGGGGAGGGCCCAGGAGTCCCCCGAGGCTCATCAGCATCATCACCAGCCCTGTAGCCTGCACCACACCGCCAATGCCCACCAGCCCCGGGAGCACGCCGAAAACCAGCGGGGCGTAACTCCCGGCGCTCAGGCCGTAGGCCCCAGCCGCGGCTAGCAGGGGCACCCCCCATCCGTCCTCCGTCCCCTCAGTGGGCACTAGCCCCACGGCCAGCACCCCTAACCCAGTCAGAGACCCAAACACAACCAGAAGCCGCGGAAGGGGCACCCAGCCCTGGTCTGCTAGCCATCCGCTGACCAGTCGGGCACTTGCATCTCCCACGGCAGCGACAGCCACCACCAACGCTGCCCCGTAGCCCCCCATGCCCTGGTCTAAAGCGTGCGGACCCAAGTGCACGTAGGGGACGAAGTATCCGCCCCCGATCAAGGCGGTGCCCAAAGCAAAGATGGAAAAGGCTCGGCGCCTGAAGAGACCCAGGCCGAGGGCAGCTAGCGGGGTGCGAGGTGGGGCCAGGGGGTCACCGGAGAGAGCTAAGGGTCGGAGCAAGGCGCCACAGGGCGTGAGGTGGAGGGTGACAGCGCCAAGGAGGAGCAAGGCACCCCGCCAGCCGAAAGTATCAAGGAGGAACTGCAAGGCAGGTGCCAGGAGCAGCGAGGATGCCCCATTACCGGTGAGCGCCAACCCTACCGCCAAGACCCGGCGGCGGGAGAAGTACCGAGAGAGGGTACCCAGGGCAGGGGCGAACACCAGGGCCCAGCCGGAGCCTGCAAACGGATAGGACAGAGTGAGGGTGCGAGGATGGTTTTTCTAACATTTCTTGGCCCTGCTTCTAATGCGCGCGTGCGGACACACACACACACACACACACACACACACACACACACACACCGCCTTGTTCCGTGTCCTACCCCACAAGAAGCTCCCCATGATCACCCCTGAAGCACAAGAGCATCCCACTCTTCTTACCAGCGAGGAGGCCCAGGCCGAGGTAGAGGTGCAGGAGGCTTCGGGCGAAAGCCGAGAAGACCAAGCCAAGCGAGGTTAGGACGCCCCCAACCATCACCACGGGCCGTGCCCCCCAGCGAGTGCTCAGGGCGCTGCCCACTGGGCCTAGAAGGGGGCG
The DNA here is from genome assembly GCF_049852395.1 of Peromyscus maniculatus bairdii. Classification (NCBI taxonomy): domain Eukaryota; kingdom Metazoa; phylum Chordata; class Mammalia; order Rodentia; family Cricetidae; genus Peromyscus; species Peromyscus maniculatus. The sequence goes on along the minus strand of NC_134859.1, from coordinate 54,902,141 downwards.
GAGTCAACGAAGACATGCCCCGGGACCCCCAAACTATCTCCAACACTTCTCATTGGCTGTTTTTGCCTGGCCTGGTAACTCCTCCCTTTGACCTCAAGACCCACTCTTCTAGAACTCGGTTCCACCAGTAGCTCTCAGGTTGTCTGGTAATCAAGTCTGCTGTCTCCCATCACTACATTCACGGCCTCTCCACCCGGTTCCCGCCTCCCACCTCGGGGGGCCCCCCCTCACTGGCTGCCTGCTGCACGGCCAAGGCCAGGGCGCTGACCCACGCAGTGTCCTGGGCGCTTCGTTCAAAGTGCTCCGCGAGGTCGGGGAGGGCAAGGCCCAGGGAGCGTAAGAGCCCGTAGGAGAGCCCGTTCACGGCGAAGGCTGCGGCCGCCACCACCCAGCCCCAGCCCCCGTCCGGGGGTCCGGCCGGCTTGGGGGTCATCGCCGTCTGCTGGGGTGGGGAAACACCTGTGAATGAAGTCTCCACGCCTGGGCCTCCGCCAGGGAGCTGACGTCCCTGAGATCCAGCCTCGGGCTGCTCGCCCAGGGTGGGCACGTCGCCCCGAGCATGGGCGCGGGAACCAGGCCTAGGGATAGAAGTCCTGGGTGCGCGTGACGTCCTGGAATGGGGGGGGGGGGAGCAGCAGGATCCCCCAGGTCAGGGGCTCCTCCTTCCCAAACCCGCTTTCTCTTACCCGACCTCTCCCGGCGGTGGGGGTAGGGAAAGGGCGAAGATGGGTTCGGCCGGATTTTCTCTGCGCCTTCCAGGCCGGCAGGGTTCTGCCGAGCAGCCAACCAGGGCAGAGATGGAGCCCAACTTGGACCCGCTCTCCCGGTAAACAGAGATCACCACAGGGGCCCGAGCCACCTGGGACGCGGGGTGGGGGTGGGGGTGTGAGTTGCGAGGGCGGGGGCAAGCGAGACAGCCAATCCACCAAGCCTGGGCCCAGGCCTGACGCCGAGTCCCACGGGGATTGAATTATCCACACACAACCCCCAGTCCTGGATAGGGAACCGCGGGGAATGAGTGTGCCTGGTGGCCGCGCCCCGCCCCTCCCCGCGCCGCTCGGCGCCGCGGGGCTCACGCCCACGCACCTGCAGCCGGCTGCGCACGCAAAGACGAGCCGGGTTGCAATCCCTGCTCGGCCGGCTGCCCACGCGTGAAAATAGCGGTGGTCTCCAAAGCCTAAAAGAGTTCTTCGATTCTCGCATTTGTTGCTGAGGATCCTGTAAACCTCCGACATCAAATCACTGGCAAGCCCTCACGGGGAAGATGACTTCCCAGTACCAAGACATGTGATGTTCCAGGCTGTCTTCACACACACACACACACACACACACACACACACACACACACACACACTTTGTCATTTCGTCTTCACACTACCCCTATGACGAAGGCGCTATCCCCATTTTAGAAATGGAGTAAATGATGCTTAAAGAGATTAGGTGACCTACCCCCAAATCGTTCAGCTTCAAAAAAGAAAGTGGAAATATTTGAATTTAGGTTTAGCCTACTGTGGGAAGATACAGGCTGAACAGACCTGGGAGTGAAAACAGAGCCGGCCACAGGCGAGCGAAATAGCTTGGAGACAGATTGGTGTGGACTGCCCTGGAACGGGCAGCATCTATGCAGAGCCACAGTACGTGGGGTTCCAAACCAAGGGTGGCTGGGGATAGATGACATCTTTGCCACCAGAATCGCTAAAGGCTTAGGCTAGATTTTTTTAAAAGCAAAGTAAGAGTTCAGAGAAAAGAACCAGATATTTTTGTCTGTTTTTGTTGCTGTTGTTGTTGTTCGTTTGAAGATTCTAGTGAGCATCCCTCTTTAAAGGTCGCTATTGCTTTACTTCGGCGGTTTGACTCAATAGGTGTGTTCTTTGGTTTAATCATTAAACAATGGCATTGAAATTTCAGCAGTTCGCAGGTTGGAGCATGTATCAACCCATAGCCACAGGATGGCAGTGTTTCCTTATTGATGAGGAAGCATTTGGCTAGAAAAAAAGAAGAAAAACAGTTCAAAAGTTGTGAAACTGAAGAACGCAGACAGACTTTCAGCGGCAGACCACGGTGGGTAAGGCCCCACAATCATCAAAGGCAAGCCAGACTACCTTTCCAGCCCACCCTCCCGCCCTGGGGAATTAGCTTCTGCCCCACTCCAGTCCGTCTGTTCTTTTGTCAATTCTAGGTTTTGGGTCACTTTTCTCTGCTGCAATGTCCTATTACAGGAGACCTTGAAGGCTTAAGGCCCTGCTACATACGCTTTAGGAAAGTGGCCTCACTGGTTTCACCAGCCAGGGGTTGTCTTTGTAAAAGCCACCGGGGTGGTGGAGCCTGCAGGTACTCAGTCACCAGGGAGGCAGGGAACTGGTTTCCCCAGAAGGCTGGTAAGGACTCTGCTGTAAGTTGAACCAGGTCAACCGAAAGAAATCGCTCTCTCCATGGTGAAGTAGAAATACAGCCAGGGAGGAGACTGAGGCCTCTGGGTCTGGGTTGTACCAAGTAACGCTGTGCACCTTGGCCGTGTGCAAACCCCGGAAGCCTCGGGTGACCGGTTGTGAAAGGGCACATTCCTCTTCTACCTTACGTTCTTAGCCAGAATTGGTGTGTGTTGTTCTTGGAGGTAACATAGCATTAGAGAAATGGACCCCCAACGAGACTTACGGAGCCCGACTTTCAGCTCCGTCGCTTATCTGACTGCAAACAAGTGTCTGCTTCCTCATTTTTAAAAATGGTTATAATAATAGTTACCTGATAGGGTTGTTATAAGGATTAAATTTGACATGGTGTGTGCATGTGCAAGTAAGAGCCTGAGAACAGTGTCTGAATACGACCTGTGCGAGCTCCATGGTCACCGCTGTAACTCAGGGCAACTTGACGAGACTCTACAGCATTGTTTCCCTTGGCCAGGTGGCTACTTCCGACTCAAAACAGAGCTAGCAAATTCAAGGTCGGTGAACCACATCAATCCGGTGAGTTTTAGCAGAATCACGTGGGTTATAATAAAGTATGAATATTTATAAGAAATTTAAACGGAAATTGTGACACCTTTCCTTTTTGCAGGGGAGGCAGGGGCGCATGAAGCCCAGGCTCATCCCAAGTTCACTGTGTAGCCAAGGATGACTTTGAACGTCTGCTACGTGCTGGGACCGCAGGTAATCCCTTTGAATGAATATATAATCCCACATCTGGCCGTTTCTCCTTTCAAGCAGAATGTATGGCGTGTGCATTGTCAGAAGTTCTGACCACTGTAAGGAGTCCCTTCTTGCGCCTTTTAAGGTTCCCTAGTCCCAGACAGAGACTGGATTGCTGCAGCGGTTCAGTGTCTGCACAGCGTGCAGAACATTTGTAAAACAGGACCTAGTCTTCTCTTCCTTAGTCATCACACCATGAGGCACACCCTATGAAGCTGTAGGTGTGTGCTTGGGGACAGAAAGCATGGTAAAAGGGGCAGAAATCAGAGGCATTTGGGCAGCTTCTTCATATAACTTGCTTTTCTCGGGCCCAGTTACATACATACCACTTCCATTTGACAACGGATTGCAGCTGTGTATGTACAGCTTTGTGACTTGGCGGGTCAGATAACACCCAGCTCATAATGGGCAGCTCACGTCACATGGTAACTTGGCAGTCCATCATCAAACGTTTAGTTTCTAGGGCTGGAGAGATGGCTTAGAAATTAAGAGCACTGGCTGCTCTTCCAGAGGACATAGGTTCAATTCCCAAAAAACACATAGCAGCTCACCACTGTCTGTAATGGCAACTCCAGGAGTTCTGACACCTTCACACAGACACACATGCAGGCCACACCAATGCACATAAAATAGAAAATAAAATCAATATTTTTTTTAAAAGTTCAGTTTCCACTAAGGCCTAGTGTCTAACTACTAACTTTCATTTCTTTATATCCTAATAGTTGGTAATAATAACATTCAAGGATCAGAAAATTGCATTACATTGTTAAATGAATGGTATAAATACAATTAGAAATATATATATAGCATTTTCTAACAATATCAATTTCAAATTTGTGTATAATATAAAACAATCCAATCCAATGTAAAGTATTTAAAACTAGTAATTGTCTTTTTCTTTTCTTTTTTTTTTATTTTTTTATTTTTTATTTTTTTTTATTTTTTATTTTTTTTTTTTTTTTTTTTTTTGGTTTTTCGAGACAGGGTTTCTCTGCGTAGCTTTGCGCCTTTCCTGGAGCTCACTTGGTAGCCCAGGCTGGCCTCGAACTCACAGAGATCCGTCTTTTCTTTTTTTTTTAAACAAGAACCTTAAATCTAATCTCCTTTGCTTAGCCTTTTTCCTAACCCTTGACAACAACTTGTAACCAACCCCCCTAAACAATGAAAATTATCCCAGACCCAAAACCCATTAAAAAGACCAAAAAACCACCCACCCCACACCACCTCTTTGGGAACGTGGGTGTCATATTCTTAAAATTGCTTCCTGGTGGGCATGGGCAAAGTTATCTTTATCCTGAAAGAAAAATTTTAGGTTAATTGTTAAATTCTAGGAAAGGTAACTATATTCTTCATTATCCAGTCTGTGTATAATGCAAAGTTCAGGGTTTATCTCAAGTCATTATTTAAGTAGTCTTTGAGACTGGATCATCTCAGCTAGTCATCTCAAAATTGCTCTGAGCACCTTGTAGTTCAAAGCTGATCTGTAGATGATGTTTGTCAGCTTAGTGATATTATTATTGTCCACGTGGAATTGTTGTTGTTGTGGGGCCCCATCTTCTTCCTGGAGACTTCAGTTGATGTTAGGCCTGGCCATGATTTCCTACAGAAAACTGATAAGAGACTCGAACACAAAGACATATATATGCAGCTAATTGAAGCCTTTTTTGTAGAATTAGTTACTACTCTATATGACCATTCATATTTTAACAAAGTTTAAAATGTATATCTATCTATATATATATATTAATCTTGTAAATTTTGATATAAAATTTATACTTTAAGAAAAGTTTAAAAAATCAGAATAGAATCAAAGAGTTGAGATTAGTAATAGAATAGTCCCTTAATTAATTTGGCTTTTGTCCTGTCCCACAGTAGAAGATGGCTCTTTTATTTTGGCATGATACAGGGAGTTTGCATTTTCCTTTTAACAACTAATTGCAACTCCAGGAGTTCTGACACCTTCACACAGACACAGGTGCAGGCAACACCAATGCACATAAAATAGAAAACAAAATCAATATATTTTTTAAAAGTTCAGTTTCCACTAAGGCCTAGTAGCAGGCCAACAATTGTCTGCAGATGGTGGAGAGCCATGCTCCAAAATCCCAAGGGCCTCCACTGTGCTTCACCTATAGCGGCCTGCCAGAGACTCCACACAGCATCCCTATCTGCCACTGACACTTCAAGTACCATCGGGTCCACTGGGTCATATAGTCCAAGTGGTAGATCAGCCTGCACAGCAGCCTGGACCTGGTGAAGAGCCTTCTCCTTTCCAGGCCCCTCTTAAAGCTAGCAGCTTTCCAAGTCACTTGGTATATGGGCCAGAGTAACACACCCAAGTGAGGAATGTGCTGTCTCCAGAATCCAAACAGGCCAACCAAACATTGTGCTTCTTTCTTGGTGATAGGAGGGGCCAGGTGTGATAACTTACCCTTCACCTTAGATAGAAGGACTCTCCCTGCATGCCCCACACCATTGGACTCCTAAGAATTTCACTGAAGTAGAAGACCCTTGAATTTTGGTTGGATTTATTTCCCATCTTCTGATTTGCATATGTCTTACCAATGAGTTCAGAGTGGTTGCTATCCTCTGCTCACTTGGTCCAATCAGCATAATGTTGTCAATACAGCGGACTGGTGTGATAATTTGTGGAAGGAAAATGTGATCAAGGTCGCTTTGAACAAGGCTGGAGAATCAATATACCTTTGAGGTATAACTGTAAAGGTGTACTACCGGCCTCGTTAGGTGAAAGCAGCTTGTCTCTGGCGGTCCTTAGGTACATGTGCTAAGAAGAAAATCATCTTCTAGGTCACTCACTGCATACTAGGTGCTAGGAGATGTGTTAATCTGCTCAAATAAGAACATCACATCGAACAGTAATTACAATGGGAATCTCTGCTTGATTAGGTTTGTGACATTCAATTGTCATTCTCCATGATCTGTCTGTCTTCTGCACAGACCAAATGGAAGAGTTAAAGGGAGCTGTAAGGACCGCCACCCCTGCATCTTTGAAGTCCTTGATGGTGGCACTCATTTCTGTCACCCCTTCAGGAAGTGCCGTTGGTCTTGGTTGGTTTTTGCAGGGCTGAGGATGAAGCCTGAGACCTCCTGCACATACAAAGCAAACATGTTCTCAACTCATCTTCAGCTCCAGCCCACAGAATCTTTGTTACACACACATATGTATAAATATATGTATTTATTCTGTTCCTCCAGAGACCCTGCTCTGGTACAGAGAATTTTGTTTTTATCATCGTGGCGTTTTTGTTTTTCCTGTGCTTTCCAAGTTTGTGAGAACATGCCAACTTCCTTATCTTGACTCCAAAACCAAAAGAGGAATCAAAATAAGTCGTATTCATTTTTATATATTTACCAAGTGGTAATATACACCTATAATCCTAGCATTCAGGTGGTAGGAACAGAGGGGTCACAAGGTCCAGGCCAGCCTGAGCTACATAATAGTACATAATAGAGCTACATCCACAGTTCCAGGTCAGCTGTATTGCTGTGGAACTCTGCCCTTAAGGGATGACGTGGCCATTGCCATCTTGACACTAGAGTCGCTGTGGCTACCTGTGTGTGAGATGCACACTAACAGTTTCTTATGGATGGGAGAGGACCCACAAAGCTCCCGTGGAGACACAGGGGTAGATCACCAGGAGGCACGAAGGCAGTCAGTGCATGAGGTGCTCCCAAGGCCCCACCACCTCTTGAGAATACACAAGCACCCAGTAACTGCTGCAGAAAAAGATCCTCTGCTGGAACAGCTGGCGGGACGTGGCCCCTCCACCCCTTCAGGAACAGCTGGCGGGATGTGGCCCCACCACCCCTTCAGGGATGTGTGGCAGGTTCGGGTTTGTTTTTGTACTGATGAGGATGAAACTCAAGCTTTCTTAAATTCTTCCTCACCCATGCTTCTGTAAGTAATCCCAGTTAAATTCATTGACTCACCAAGCTAGATTTCAGTGGCACCTTTTTACAGGGGGATGGGGACAACAACAGAATCTCACCATGAACTCTGACTGGCCTGAACCTGTTATGCAGTAGACCAAGCTGGCCTCAAACTCACAGAGATCCATCTGACTCTGAGGAAACTGGGGCTAACGTGCAGGGGTTAAAGGTGTTCACTGCCAGGCCTGGCTGAAAGCATTTCTTTCGTCTGTCCTCAGTGCCCCATCTGGGGTGGACAGACTTTTTTTTTTTTTTTTTTTTAAACATCTCCCCTGGAAAATTATGTACCCGTTGGCAGCCAAACAACCATACAACAAAACCAAAGATGATTTTGGGAGAAGCAGCTGCCTTGTCCCCCACTCTGGATGATAAGACATGCAGCTGAAGATGATCTATTTGAAGGTGGAGTATCTTCAGAGGGGATCCTGAGTTAAGCACCTTTCCTTGGTTGTTGTTGGATTTTCTTTCACTCTAGCCCCATGTTGGCATGCCATAAGGTTGTTGGTTGTTTTTACTCTTTTGGGGGCCTGCCACCCAGCTCCCAAATAAATACACACAGACGGAGGCTTATTATTACTTATCAGTGCCCACCCTTAGCTTGGCTTGTTGCTTACCAGCTTTTCTTAAATTATCCCATCTGTCTTTTGCCTTTGGGCTTTTCCCTTTTCTTACTTTCACTCTTATTCTATGGCTGATTGTGTGGCTGGGTAGGTGGGTGGCTGTGTGGCTGTGTGGCTGTGTGGCTGGGTGGCTGGGTGGCTGGGTGGCTGTGGGGCTGTGGGGCTGTGGGGCTGTGTGGCTGTGGTGCTGTGGGCGGTGTGGCTGGCCCCTAGCATCCTCCTCTCCTTGTTCTCTTGCTCCTTCTTCCTTTTCTTCCCAGATTTTCTCCTATTTATTCTCTCTGCCTGCCAGCCCTGCCTGTCCTTTCTCCTGCCTCACTATTGGCCATTCAGTTCTTTATTAGACCATCAGGTGTTTTAGACAGGCAAAGCATCACAGCTTCACAGAGTTAAACAAATGCAGCATAAAGGAATGCAGCACATCTTTGCATCATTAAGCAAATGTTCCACAGCATCAACAAATGTCACCATCTTAAAACAATATTCTACAACATTCCCTGCTTGTATGTCCTAGTATCCTTCTTGCTGTGGTAGCAGTCATGGTGTCGCTGCTATTCAAGCAAGGCTGTGTCATCTGAAGGTGAAACGTCTGTGGAAGGGATCCCAGCATGACCATCCTCTTCTATGTGCTGGAAATGAGACACCTCCCTGATGAGTGGGGTCTGCCACGTAAGCGTGAGGATCATTGCCCAAGCCCACCAAATGGCTGACGGGTAGAAAATACTTTGCAGTCCCCTAAAGGAGCACATATGGGACAAGTTCCTATGAAGGCTTTGGTATCAGTTGTGTGGCATTTGCTATGATGATCCTGAAAGACGGCTCAGTGGATAAAAACACTTGTCACCATGCATGATGACCTGAGCTTGATCTGCTACACCCACATGGTAGAAGGAGAAAACTGACTCCCACAGGCTCTCCTCTGCCTACATATGTGTGCATGCACACGCAAATGTGTGTGGTGAAGGGAAGGCATACAACCGTAGCTCAACTGTCTGCCCAGAAAGAACCTGCTCATCTAAGGGACAAACTGCAACATGAAAAATACGTTTGGAGTCTGTCCTTTTCAATAGCCTCTTAATTGGTAGGAAATGTGGAAACACAAGAGGAAGAAAGGGAAGGCGCTGATTTGCTGTTCCGTAGGATGGGACATGTGAAGAACATAAGGGAAAGAGAATACCAATTAGATCTGTGTTAAATAGCCCCTCCTGAGATCCAAAAACACAGAACCCATAGGGAAAAATCTGATAGTGAAGAGGGGAGGGGGGACAGGAGACACCCTTCTGTAATACAGAGGAAGGGAAACCTAAGCAGGTAGAGACCTTGATAGTGGTCCAGAGCAGAAAACCACAATAATCAGAGGCTACTCTGAACTGCTTTAGCTGGAAAAGACCAAAAAATTATACAGTGCCTCCAACCCTGGCTGGTGAGAATATGAGACATGGCGGGGGGCGGGGGGTGGGGGCCGTGGCGTCAGTCTGGCTGCTGTGGAAGCAAAGAGACTGAGTAATACAGCTGCTCCTTCATCCTTGACTCAAAGATTGTGTGTCTGAGACAATATGAGAGAAAGCAGTCCTGTTGGGGATACTTGGTTGTTATTGGTTGAGGTCCCTGTGAGTATCAGGGACTGGAAGATAACAGAAGAAGGACAAGCACTTGGGAGACTCGCAGGGTATAAGAGAGGCAGTGTAAGCTGGGCAGTGGAGGCACACGCTTTTAATCCCAGCACTCGGGAGGCAGAGCCAGGCGGATCTCTGTGAGTTCGAGGCCTGCCTGGGCTGCAGAGTGAGTTCCAGGAAAAGCACAAAGCTACGCAGAGAAACCCTGTCTCGAAAAAACCCCACGGGGGGGGGGGGGGGGCAGTGTTTGTCATCAAGTTCCCTGATCTGATAGGGCTGTGTGCACAGGAGAGCCAGGAAAGAAGCTACTGAGGCGGGGACCTCAGGCCTGACATCTGTGCTCAGTGGTTTGGCTGAGCCGTGTGGTGGGCTATTTTCTCTACAAGACAGGAGAAGTGCTGGAGGATCTGAGTGATGGTTGCTGGCATGTAAATCATGTTCATAAAGTGCCGAAGCAAGCAATACAGGATCAGAAAAAGAAAAAGCAGACACGGGACTTTTCCAGGTCACTCAAAAGCAAATGTAGCAGTTTTTTGTGGAGTTGGAGTCCCTAGGGGGAAAAGCTGTCAGAAAGCCAAAGTCATTGCTCGTGAGCCTCCGTGGGGGCAAAAGGAGTGAATGACAGACCAGTACATGTGGAACAGAGTAAGGTGTTCCCAAGGGAGGGCAATTATCTCACCAGAGGATGCTGAATGTATTTCTTTTCCAAGGGTGGAGGTTGTTCACGAAGCCCAGGCAAATGTGACCAGCAGAACGGCAGCGACAACCCTAGAACCCATCAGAGTCAGGAAGCCGGACTGTGTGTGGCAAACAGCAGTACAGCCCCGATCCTGGGCTGGCCTCATAGCAGATGGAACAGTGTGAGCCAGACTTCCGGGACCCTTCTGGAGTGAAGACGTGTGGAGACAGTGCAGCGGCACCCAGGGTGGGGAAATGGAATGGCTGTGGAGAATGACCGCGGGATACAGAAACCTGAATCAGATCACGCTTTCCCAGCATTGCTCTTTTGAGGAAACAGCTGCTGCAAAGTGATGGAATATTTTCATGCTGTCTTGGACCTTACTGACATTATTTTCTAACATCACTTTAGCTGAGAAATCCCAAGATCAACCGGCACTTGCTTGAAGTGGTTGTTGTTGGTGGGACCTCTGAGATCCTGCCCACCCTTTGCGAAAAGGTTTCATTATCGGATGCTAATCTCCAAGTGTTTTACAGGTTTAGACAAGCATGGAAAGAGATGCAGGCACCTAACGGAGACAGGATGGGAAACAGTCCACACAGGGGCAAGGGCCAGGTCCAGGGGTGGTATTTAGGGGGTTTTATGGTTGCCTAAGGTGTAAGTGACACCCAACAAGATGATTGACAAGAATCCTACAACAGCTAGTGCCTGTAAGTTAAAATAATGGTTAAAGACTTTGAATTAAGCTACCTTGTCTGGGTGGGAAAAGGCATTCCCAGAAACCGTAAGGGTTTTTTGTTTTGTTTTGTTTTTTTGTTTTTTTGAGACAGGATTTCTCTGTGTATCCCTGGCTATCCTGGAACTTACTCTGTAGACCAGGCTGCCCTCAAACTTGGTGATCTGCCTGCCTCTGCCTCCTGAGTGCTGGGATTAAAGGTGTTCACTGCCACCACCCAGGGCCATAAGGTTATTGAATGAAAATCTCAGTGCCAAAAATGGGCCTCCATCTTATGAGATGCTGGTCAGAGATGCCCCTACACAAGACTGGCTATTGCCACTGTCTTTGGGTGCATGCCAGCACTAGACTTCAAGACCCTGTTGTTGAAGACACCACACACTTTTAGTTGCAAGAAATGGGGAAATCAGATTGGAATTGAACTCAGCCTTCTTTGCTCACTGCTTTTATGGGGCCAGAAAGTATTCTGCAGACTTCTGGGGGAGGATTGTCATCTACAATCTTGTTTGGTTATGGACCCTGCATGCTACACTATGACATGCCAGGCAAGATGTGCCCATGGGTCCAGTAGTGGCACAACTGTCATGAGTGCAACCAACGGCGTTCTAGTTGAACTTTACAGGAAAGGCCCCTTTACAGGAAAGGACATGCGTTTGGTATTGTAAGACACAAATCTTTAGTAGAGAAGTTATTGCTGTTCTTGCCCGAAATGGATATGATATGCCTGTCAAATTGCCTTGTAAACATTATGTTTAGATCCCTAGGTTACTGTTCCTGTGGGTCTTGGCTCTAGATGCTTCTTTATAGAGTGGGTGGAGGTTACTATTGAAAGTGTGAACGACGATTACTGTGGTAGAAGTAGAAACAATGCTCAGCCCTAAGTGGGGAGAAATCATCATATGTCCATATCATCCCCTCCAAGGCTCAGGAAACATGGCAGAAGAGAGAGAGAGAGAGAGAGAGAGAGAGAGAGAGAGAGAGAGAGAGAGAGAGAGAGAGCGCGCAAAGAATAGAAGAGCTGGAGAAAAGAGTGGACTGTTGTGGAACTGTGTGCTCTGGACATGACAGGGCTGTTTCTATCTTGGAATCATGTGGCTGTCTGCATGAGATACTCACATGACCGGCCTACTAATATCCCCCATGTGGAAGTGGGCAGAGCTCCCAAAGCTCACAAGGTGGCATGAGTGGTGTTTGAGGGACTCATGAGATGTCTCAGGCTCCCATCCTTCCTTGGGGATACACAAGTGGCTAATAATTGCTGAGAAGGGAGGCATGTCTTCCGTGGTGTGAATATCCTGTAAATAACTCCAATTAAATCCATCATTTCACCAAGCTAGACTGTTTTCTTTATTCTGTCATCATTGCACTAGTTTGGGGGTGAATAGGAGTGTGTTCACACTTCCCCAGGAAAAGTCACACACCGCTATATACAGAAGGCCCTGTCTGAAAAACCGTGTGTGTGTGTGTGTGTGTGTGTGTGTGTGTGTGTGTGTGTGTGTGTTTATAGACATCTGTCATATTCATCACTGGGTTTAGGAGTAAGGAGACATGCATGAATAATAATTAAGTCTTCCTTCTCCTAGCCCCCACAATCAAGTCAGAGAAACAGTCACAGAAAAGAAATCTCAGCACAAGGACAAAGAAAACTACTCTGGAGTGGCACATGAGAGGAAACTGACTCATTTAGTTTGGGCCTCCTTGCAGGCTTCACAGAAGAGGATCCCTTAAGCAAGGCCTTGAAGGATGAGTAGGAGTTCGCCAGATGAATGTGGCGGGTAGGAGGCATTCCAGGCAAATGGCAAAACTTGGAGAAAATTGAGAAGGCATGAAGTAGCTTGGCGTATTGCCTCCTGTTTGCAGAGCTGGAAAAAGTGACTGGGTAGGGCAGTGGTGGGGGGACCTTTTGGGGTAGGGAGGCCTGTCTGGAAGGCCTTGAGGCCAAGCAAAAGAGCGGAAATGTTTTCCAGGAGATATGTCCCCCGAGTTTCTGTGGAAGGAGGGGTCACTAAAATGGGAAGCTGGAGACGGGAGAGAGGAGTCATGCCATAGTCAGAGGGGTGAGGAGAATATGAAGGACAGGCTTTTACACAGGAGGAAGTTCTCAAAACGTCATGTTTAATGTTGAAAATTCAGAGGGAACTTTACACTTTACTTTTATGACTATTTATAGGAAACGAATGCTTACACACTGTCTCCTCATTTCTTCAAGAAAAGGAAAACACTCCAGGAAGATGCACACGATTGTTCCAAGCTGTTGTTTGCCCTGGCACACTGCCATTAAGGGTGACATACCCATAGATTGAGCAGAAGGACTCCTCCAGGAAGTCTCCCCAGACCACACCTACACCAAATCTGCCTACGGCAGTGGTTCTCAACTTTCCTAACGCTGTGACCCTATAATACAGGTCCTCATGTTGTGGTGACCCCCCAACCATAAAATTATTTTGTTGCTACTTCATAAATGTAATTTTGCTACTGTTAAGAGTTGTAATGTAAATATCTGTGTTTTCGGCCACCCCTGTGAAAAGGTTGTTTGACCCCTATAGGTCGTGACCCAGAGGTTGAGAACTGCTGGCCTACCAGACTTGTTTGTTTGCTTAAGACAGGGTCTTGTTATGTAAGAGGCTGCTCTGAAACTCACTATGTAATCCAGGCTGGCCTCAAACTCCTGATCCTCCTGCCTCAGCCTCCTGTGTGTTGGGATTATTGGTATCACCAGCAGGCACTGGCCTCGTCTGCCTGTGTTTACCTCCTTGAGAACACTTGTAGCCTGCCAGGAAATTGTCTGTTTTTGTCTTTGGCTCTTCATTCCTCTGTGCCATAACACAGAGAAATTGTTCCTTCACCACGAGGCCCTGGAGGGGGACCTCAGATTTTAGTCTCTGGGTCCCCCACATCCAAAGATGGTAAAGGTGAATGATGAGTTGAGGGGTGTGGTAAAAACCTGAAGAGGAGGTGACTGAGAGCGTGGACCCAATGGCTAAAGAGCCACAGCATGTGGCAATATGACATGTCTGTCCATGTGGAGAAAGCACAGCGGTAGATGAGGACCAGACAAGGGCTTTAGGAAAGCCATAGAGAGGATCAAGAATTGTATAGACATTATTTATTTGGGGGACACAGGATCTAGGAGTATGGCTACATTAGTGAACTCTAAAATGGCTTTCACAGGACCCCTGTGAATTCTCAAGGCCTTCTGCCTGCAATCTCTGTGAAGCCCTGTACTACCCACCACAGCTCTTCCTGTGACGCATACAGGGGAGCGATCTGTCAAGGTGGCTGGGAGTGGAAGAGCAGGGATGTACGGCGTCCACAAGAAACATTGCTGTTTGAGGAATTGGAAAGGACCGTCTTTCCCGTTTGGGCTTGGCTAATCTTGGGATTCCAAAACTTAACAGGCATGCCTCTCTCCCCTCACCCCCCAGTCGTCCCCGACACTTTCCCAAACTCAACCAGTGACCAGGCTGCAGGAAGTCAGCACGGAATTCAGACTGCAGATACACAGTCTGCAAAAGAACATGGCCTGTGAAGGGGGTAAGAACCTATGGGCCTGGGCTTGAGATTCAGGGCCATAGGAACACTGCTGAGGTAGGTAAGGTGCAGGAAGGTTGCGGGGCCCATTGTGCACAGGCCCAAATCTGTTTGATGACCATATGAATTGGCTGGATAGAAAACCATGTTGAATCCCCTGAGCCTGTGTGTGTGTGTGTGTGTGTGTGTGTGTGTGTGTGTGTGTGTGTGTCGGTGGCTGTGGTTTGGATCGGCCAAAGCCTATTCTGAGATAGGAGTCCTACCCGACATGACCACCCTCTCAGCTCCCCTACCAAATCTGTTCATGTTACCTCTTTCCATCCTGTCCCCATCCGTCCCCTCTGTCACCTCCCCCCACTTCCCATCCCTGTTAACATGCTAACCGTTTGTATGAAGGAACTGTGTCCTGAATTCCTCACGAAAGCATTCTCTGCCCCAATTTGACTTATTTGGAATATTTTGGTTCTGGGACTTTGGCCAATGTCTGTGTTAGAGTTTAAAATCTGTGTCACATTATTTAAAAAAAAAAAATGCATGGACAGCGTTGGAGAGATGGTTCAGTGCTCTTGCAGAGGGCAGGTTCCCAGTACCCACATCCAGCGGAGCACAACTACCTAGAACTCCAATTCCAGGGCATCTGACACCCTCTCCCGGCCCCCCCAGGCACCTGCATGCATGTGGTGTATATAAACTCACACAGGCACGCACACATACACTTATAAATAAATCTTTTTTAAAAATCCGTAGATAGAGACTCTAACATAGCTAAGGAAAGAAATGACTGGTTACGTGATGGTGCATAACGCACAAAACCATCCAGAAGGCTACAGAAATAGGTTTGGCAGGACCGGACTGACGCAAGACTGGATGAGTTGCGCCAGCCACGGCTAGGACACTAGGGGTCGCTGCAGGCAGCCTTCTGCAGACACTGACCTTTGCTGCTCTTCGGCAATGTTCTCTCTTCTTGGCAGGAGTTCCCAAATTCAAGTTCAAAGCCATGGTCCTGGCCTCTCCAGCCTTAGGCCCCTGCACTCAGCCTCGAGTGATGGAGTGCCAGGAAAGCAAACACGTGCTTTCTGTGTCTGCAGATGGACGGTAAAGCCACACCCAGAAGGGCACACCTGGCATCCCAGCCTCTCTGGAGGCTGAGGCTGGAGAACGGGTTAAGTCAGGAGGTTAGGGCCAGAGTCGGAAACACAGCAAGGCATTTTTTCTCTGAAAAATAAATGAATTAAAGACAAACAAATATAAAACAAACAAACAAACAAAAACCTCGTGAGGAGGTACATGCCTGTGATCCCAGGACTCGGGAGGCTGAGAAAGAAGGAGCGTTCCCAAGGCCAGCCTGGGCTACATAGCAAGATCTTGCCTTAAAAATAACACACAGATAAATGAACAGTGAGGCGAGTGATTTCTAAAAGAAAAGAGTCCAGATTCAGGGCCGTTCGCAATGTCTTTTAACTGTTTTAGTCCAAACGTAAGCAGATTGTCTCAATCAGAAAGGTATGAACCATGAGGATGGTATACGTGCCTCTTACTATGACATCTGGGACCTGGTAACCTAAGAAAAGTATTGCGCCTGACTCCCGCAGTTCCGAGGCATCTATAAAAGAAGGTCAATACTACGAACCAAGGATTATCAGTGATGCTCTAGGGACCCATCACAAGCCCAGGCGCATAGTAGGCTCACTGCTTATTAATATGGGCGTCCTTCCAGTTCATTTCATCCTAATCTTCTCCCCACCAGGTTTCACCCCGACATCTCCACACAGTCCTCTCTGGCCCAGGCTGTGGGACTTCTCCTGTTTGATCTGCGAAGGGCGGTCAGACAGACAGACTGACAAGAAGGGATTGAGAGTGGGTCTGTCAGTTTTCTCTCTTTTGGGCCCAGTTTTTTCAGTTACCACTGAGTTTTCTGGACCTATTTATCTACCTTTTCAGTCCCAAACTGGTACCTCAGGCCATAACTCACTGGGTCTCCTAGAGGATGTGTCTACATAAACCCTAGGTAATCCCATTGAGGTGCAGGGGCTTGGCCAGGCCGGTATCTCTACTTAGCTGAGTCATGTCAACTGGGGCTGGAAGCCAGAAGAGGGAGGAGACAGGGAGTCGGATAACAGGTTTCCCTGCAGCTGTGGGAATGTAAACTAGACACCCTGTGGGCGCTAACAGACCAGAACATGCAGGAGGTCAGTCAGCCCGGGGCTAGAAATAACAATACTCCTGGCAAAAACATGCCTTGTGCAACACTCTGACCAAGGTGTTCTTCTGAACCAAGGAAGCAGGGGGCCCTGCTTGCTTCATGGAGGCAGCTGCCCCGGTGAAGTTGGAGGATTGGCTAAGCCTGGGAAAGTCCCCGATCCGCAGGTTTCATGACCTGGAGGCGGTCACACCCTCTTCTTGTTTATCCAGAGGGCAATCCTTTCCCTGTCCGAACTCTTGCTTCTGAACTGAGTTCCTCTTATCTGCCACAAATCTCCTTTGCCCTTGTCCAACCCAGTGTTATTTCCTCTGAAAGCTTTCTCCTGCCCCGCTGTTTTTCAACCTTTCAAAAACCCTGGCAGCCTCTCCCTAGCGATTCCTCCTTTAGCATATTCAGACAAATAGCTTTACCAAGCTTTACGTAACTGAGTTTCAAACTCTCATCGGCGCGCCTTTTTCCTTGATCCATAGAGTCATTTGCAAGGACGCTGCCCCTCATTCAAATCATATTTGTGAGGGTGGTGTCATGATCTTACCTGGAGGGGAGGGGAGGCGAGGCACTGGGCAACTGGAGACGTTCTGGTTTACAGGCGATGCGCTTACACCTCACCGGACCCAGGGATTTGGGAGATGAGAAGTTGGTGCCAAAGGCCTTGGAGCAGATGTTTTAGGACTGGAGCCAGGGAGTGCTCAGAGCGCTGGGCACAGTGCAGCAGCTGAGAGTCTATACTGAACGCCACAATGTATAA
Source organism: Peromyscus maniculatus bairdii (assembly GCF_049852395.1). NCBI lineage: Eukaryota > Metazoa > Chordata > Mammalia > Rodentia > Cricetidae > Peromyscus > Peromyscus maniculatus. Next base: position 54,884,872 of record NC_134859.1, on the reverse strand, counting down.
AGTCTGCTGGCTATCCTTTCTTTTCTTCTCTTCTCTCTCTCTCTCTCTCTCTCTCTCTCTCTCTCTCTCTCTCTCTCTCTCTCTCTCTCCATCCTCCTCCTCTTCCTTCATCTTTTTGGAGGGAAGGTCTCACTGTATTGCCCAAGCTGACCCAAACCCCTGGGCTCAAATGATCCTCAACCTCATGAGCAGCTGGAACCCACAAGTGGGTGCCCCTCTCCCGGCTTCTTGGTGGCTCTTGGGAGGTTTGTGGTTTCTGAGTTTATTTCCTTGTCGTCCTTAGGCAGAGGTGACTTGTCGCTTGGGTAAACAGGGCTTAGAGCTCACCTTTCTCCAGTGTTTACATAAATGCTTGAGTGGTGGACACCTTTATGGACTCTAAAATACGGAAAGTTCTAAAAAATAATGAATGCTTAGATACGTGTCTACAAAACATAACACTAACCAGCCAACCCTTTGTTCGATTCTGTGTTCCTAAAGTGTCTATACTGGAAAACAACTTGAAAGCTGGTTTTCTTTTTGTTATGCCCAGATCGCGAGGACCCCCAAAAGACCACCAAGGAGACCGAATCCCGCATGTAAAAGCAATGAGCCTTTATTTCAAGCTCGGAGCTTGGTCCCTCTGTCTGTCCGACAGAGCAGTGAGAGCAGAGAGCCCTGAGCTCAGTGGGTCAGAGTTTTTTTTAATCATAGCAGAGGTTGGGGTGAGGGGATTTCCAGGGTCCAGGATCCTGATTGGCTGACAGTTGTCTAGGGGTATGTATAAAACAAAAACAGGTATGTGCTAGACTCAAGGACATCTGGCCACCTATTCTAATGGTTAGAATGTTGGGGTGTTGGAGATGTCAGTTACTTCCTCATCCCTGGGTGGATCCCTGGGTGGTAACAGCTTAAGGCTTTTCCTGGATCTGGGTGTTGCCTGCCAGTAAGCCTGTCACAGAAGCTGTGTCTAGGCCCCTAAGCCTGTCATGGCTGCTGTGTGGTCAAGCTGTTTGGGGGCCCCTCCACACTTTTCTCACTGCCCAAGACTGTTTCATTATGATCTATAATGATTGATGAGAAATCAGTCAACACCAGACTCAGTGAGCTCTTTGTAGACAAATGTGTTTTTTAAATAACACATGTCCTTTCAAAGATTTAACAGCCACTGAGCCTGGGAGTGCAGGCTGATAAGCCTATTTGCTTGAGAGCCCAAGGCAGGGAAATTGAACATGTAAGACTTGCCTGGGCTACAGAGTGAGCTCAAGGCCAGCCTGGGCAATCTAGTAAGCCCTTGTCCCCAAATAAAAGGTAAAAAGAGCCAGGCATGATAGTGCATGCCTTTAATCCCAGCACTCTGGAGATTGTAATTGGATGACAGTGTGGTCTACATCCTGAACTCCAGGCCAGCCAGGGCTGCACATTTAGACCCTGTCACAAACAAAGAAAAGTAAAAGGCCCAGAGGGACAGCTTGGCAGTACAGTACCTGTTTAACGTGCGTGAGGCTCCGAGTGCCACAGAAAATGTGTTGGCCATAAAAATGTTGTATTCAGCATGGGATATGAGTGTTTTAATACACCACGCAGTCTCAAGAGGTCCTGTCGACTGTGGTTAGAATATGAATCCAGAAAGGAAGCCAGCTGGCTTCTAGCTCTGCCTTAGCTGCTTAGCGGCCATATGAATGCGAGGAAGTATTTACTCATACTGTGTAACGATTCCCTAATCCACGAAAAAATGATGGTTAAGTTCTATTGTCTGAATGTCTAGATCCCTCCAAAAGCCATACGTTGAGATCTGATCTCCAGTGCAACAGCATCCGAGGCAGGGGGGGGGGGGGGGGGGGACACGGACGGACACACCTTTAGGAAGCAATTAAGTGAAGCCCTGGTGAATGAGATTAGTGTCTTTGTAAAAGGTCTGGAGTTTGTGATGCCTCCTGCCATGTGAGTCCTCAGCTAGAAGGCCCCGTCTGTGAAGCAGAGAGATGGCTCTCAGGAAACACTGAATCTGCCAGCTTTTCAGCCTCCAGACTGGTGATCAACACCTTTCTGTCATTTATAAACTGTTATTTGTCTATGGTATTTTGTTATAGTATCTCAAAGGTGGAACAACACCTTGTTCGTTTGTTTTTAATTTTTATTGATTCTTTGTGGATTTCACATCATGCACTTCAGTCTGACTTATCTCCCTGTCCCCTTGCATTCACCGTCTGCCCTTGTACACCCACCATCTCTGCTCAAATCAAAACCAAATTTAAAAGATAAACCAAGGGCAAAACAAAGAAACAAAAGAGAAAAGAGAAAAGGGGAGAGAAGAACCTTGTCGTGGAAGCTGTGGTGTGGCCTGTCGGGTCAAACAGTTCACGCTGTAGTCCATTCATCGCTTGCAAGTGTTCGTTGCCTTGAGTCCTTGGTCTGGCTCGAAGCCTCTGGTTTCTGCTCTCCCTGGGGCTCCTCTTCGATGTCCTGTTGTTGTCATGGAGATCCTGCCATTTTGGATCTGTAGGTTCATCCCCTTCACATACACCAACAGGTCATAGATTTGGGGGATGTTGGGGTGGGCCGACTCACAGCCGTGGTTCTGGGCCTGTGTGGTAGCTGGGTTGGTCAGCCTGCCTGCTTTCCCTCATCGTCACTACCCAGGCGAGCTCTCCAGCACTCCAGCTCTCCAGCTGCCTCGGCCAGCTCACCCAGTGCAGCCCACCACAAGGATGGGGCCAGTTCTGCTCTCAGGTCCTCAGATCTGGCTCTTCCACACTCACACCACCAGGCCAGCTCTACTGTTTTGCCCAGGCTAGGTGCAGGGCCCACTCTCCTGATTGCTGTAAGGGGAATATGGGAGGTGGGGGGAGAGCTCAGTTCTTCTGCTCTCATGCCCTCAGGGTTGGCTCACTTGCACACATACACACACCACCACCACCACCACCACCACCACCACCACCACCACCACCACCACAACAGAATCAGCTCTAGTGTGCTGCCCAGGTAGGGTACAGGGCCCTCTCTCCTGTGAGCTGCAATTGGTGTGGGGCAGGGTTAGTTCTCTCCCTCTGGTGACCCCGGGGCCAGCTCTTGAGCCTGCCACAAGGTAGCAAGGGGTGGAGGGGGAGGGCATCTTTCCTTCACTGACATCACCACATGGCAGGCGATGGTGGGTGGGGTCAACTCATGCCCTCAGGGCAGGCTCACCTGCGTCCCCAACAACAGGGTCAGCTCTAGTGTGCTGCCCAGGTGAGGTGCATGTCTGTGGTGAGGGATGGAGCCATCTTTCCCGAGTGCCAGGATGAACTCTCTCCTGAGGGGTAGAGCCAGCTTGCCTGCAGAGTATCCAGCAAAGGGTGGAGCCAGCCATCCCAGGGCCAGTGAAGGGCAGGCCGGGCCAGCACTGCATGGTTCCAATGACCTCCATGCTAACACAGGTCATGGACATCACCACCGACTCCAACTCCAGCAGACCTACGGACCCAGACATCATGGCCTTCGGCAGCAGCTCAGGTCCAGATGCCATCATGGCTTCTGTGGGAGCTCAGGCCACCCACAGCATGGTCCCAGCAGCAGCGTGGTCCCCAGGCATCCACGTGGTCCCAGGCGGGTGACTAGACCCTGGGCATCTACAGATACCTCCGTGGAAACAGGAGCCATGGACACCACCCCAGACCCCGGCTGCCAGGATGAGTTTCAACAACCATAGTCTAACTAAAAAAATTTATAACTTTAGGGGCCTGGAGAGAGGGCTTAGTGGGTAAGAGCATTGACTGCTCTTGGAAAGGATTTGAGTTCGATTCCCAGCACCCACATGGCAGCTCTCAAGTGTCCTTAAGGCCAGTTCAGGTCCACGGGATCTGATGCCCTCTTCTGTCCACTATGGGTACTGCACACGTGTGGTCCATAGACACACACGCAGGCAAGACACACATATAAAATAAAAATGATTTTTTTTAAATTTAGTAAGAAAAGAGTAATGTTAAATAAAATGGGCCTAGGCCTGGGCCAGGCAGTGGTGGCACATGCCTTTAATCTCAGCTCTCAGGAGGCAGAGGGAGGCGAACTGTGAGTTTGAGGCCAGCCTGGTCTACAGAGCAAGTTCCAGGACAGCCAGGGCAACACAGAGAAACCCTGTCTCAAAAAAACAAATAAATGAAATAAAATAGGCCTATTAGGAAATTTATTAAATTAATAAAGGTTATTTTTTAAAGATTTATTTATTAATTATGTATACAGAAGAGGGAGCCAGATCTCATTACAGATGGTTGTGAGCCACTATGTGGGTGCTGGGAAATGAACTCAGGACCTCTGGAAGAACAACCAGTGCTCTTAACCTCTGAGCCATCTCTCCAGCCCCAGGTTATTTCTTTAAAAAGAAAAATTTTCTAAAGAGAAAAATTACCAAATCTATTTAATTTAAACAAAAAATAAGCAAGATATTCCATGTAGCTTCTAGTTATCAAATTTCTGGAAATTCTATCAAGAACAAAAAGAAAGTACATAATTATAGACTAAACACCTAGAAAATACAAAAACTTTAGTATAAACTCACAGAATCAATAATAAAATTTGGCAAGACGGCTGGATACAAGGTGTATAGGTGTAAAACAGCACCTTTAAGTTCCTATTCTAACAACAGGGCAAGGAAGTTTCTTGGAACCTTCCCACTACAGAACTGCCAAAAGGCAGATTAAAAAGTAAGAAAGAAGCCGGGTGGTGGTGGCGGCGGCGGCGGCGGGGCACGCCTTTAATCCCAGCACTGGAGAGGCAGAGCCAGGCGGATCTCTGTGAGTTCGAGGCCAGCCTGGGCTACCAAGTGAGTTCCAAGAAAGGCGCAAAGCTACACAGAGAAACCCTGTCTCGAAAAACAAAAAAAACAAAAACAAAAACAAACAAACAAAAAGAGTAAGAAAGAAAAGTGTCTTTTAAGTTAGCAACTTAGCTATAAAGAAAGTAATGGGAGGCGGGTGTAAATCTAAAGTGTAAATCATAAGACACAAAGGAAGGCGGAATGCACCAGAGACCGCGGACACAGTGGAGTCGGGGATTCCTGCGTGGGTTACGGAAGACTTAAGGTGGAGGACAGGATCGTGACATCAGGCTCAGAAAAGACACAGAATCGGCAGAGGGGACCCGGGTTTGTCCTATCCCCATCTCTGGGCAGAGAAGGAAGAGACATCTCCTAAAATTCAGAACTAGTACTGGCGGTGGAGGGGCATGCTTTTAACCCTAGCACTTGGGAAGGGGAGGTAGGCAGAGCGCTGTGAGTTTGAGGCCAGCCTGGTCTACCTAGAGTTCCAGGCCACCAGGGCTACATAGTGAAACTCTGTCTCAAAAATAAATAAACAAACAAACAAAAAAATGAAGATAACCAGAAATGCCTGTTCCAAATCAGAGCAGGGCATACACACACACACACACACACACACACACACACACACACACACACATACACACACACATACACACACACACACACACACACATTTACACATACACTCACACACACAAACCACAGCACACACACAGAAGATTGCAACTAATGTGGTTACCAAAGTCAAAGTCACCTGGTTGATACCTGTTCTATTCTTTATGAGTTTCTGGAACAGACTCTATCCATCCCTAGCTCCAGTTCTTGGTGCTCAGGGTTTGCTCAGGGTACGTGTGTGCTCTGTGGACTTGGCTGATTTTAGTGGTAGTGGCTAAGCCTTTGTGTTCTGGAAGGATACATTGGCCCATTTTCTTTGACGTTGAAAAGGTGTCTGAGCCTGGTAAACTTTATAAATCCAGGAGTCCTACTTAGCTCGTGGTTTTAGAGGCTCAAGGGCAAAGCGCTGCTATCAGCTCAGCTTTTGTGAAGGAACCACGACAGATGAGCTCATGATGGTGTGATCACCTGCACGAGCAATCACGTGGTGATACCGGAAGCCAGTGATGCAGAGGGCAGGCTTGCTCCTGACACCCACTCTTACAGGAACTAACTCATCGTTCAACAACAGTGTTCATCCTTTCTGAGGACAGTGCCTTTGGTGGCCTACCTGCCATCTACTTGACACCACCTCTTAAATGTCATACCAACTTGAGGACCAAGCTCCCCACGCCTGAGCCCTTGGGGAACACATCTGAGCCGGATTCAAAGCATAACAGATGGTTCTCTTGCCCTGCTCAGTGCAAATCAGCCTGCAGAACCCGATGGTGCTCGGAGGGAACGAGGTACCCACTGCTTGCTGTGTTTGGTTTAATGGCTTTCGCCTCTCGTTTAGCAACCAGTCTGTCAAACGGCAGTAGATTGTTCCTGTCCACCCCCGTGAAGTAATCATGCACCCTGTGAATAATACACAATAGAATTGCTTCTTAACTTATAAAACATGACCAGCTATGACTCATTCTGACATTTCAAAGCCTCAGAATTCCGGTGGCATCAGAGCGACTTCTCTTCCTTTCTCCCCAATGATTCATACGTTTTCCCCAGATTCTATTAACCCGCGCCGTTCCTCTCCCCCAGAACCTATATTGAACATTGACTGCAAGATGCACATGTGTTCTCATTACCGGTGAGAGATGGGATGCACACGGAACTTCGTTCAGTGTCTGCCACGAGGCTGCAGTGGAGACATTAGGCAACCAAGCACTCAGATGTCTGCCTTCCCTGTGGGTAGGAGATCAAACCCAGGGCCTCCTGCTTGCTAGGGAGTATCTATCGCTGAGATAGACACACCCCTTTCTTGGCCTTTCTCTTAGAAAATATTGGCCTGGAGAGGATGGCTCAGCAGTTAAAGAGCACTGGTTGCTCTTCCAGAGACCCAAGTTTGGTTCCCAGCATACGTGTTCAGTATCTCACAACCATCTGTAACTCCTGTTCCTGAGGATCCAGCACCCTTCTGGCCTCCATGGGCACCCCTTCTCTCTCTCACTCTCTCTCTCTCTCTCTCTCTCTCTCTCTCTCTCTCACAAACACACACACACACACACACACACACACACACACACACACACACATTCTCTTTCACAGAAACTTCAGGAGACATAGTTTCAAGTGTCACTGGCTAGTACTAAAATAATCATAGGTGAAAGAGAGCAGGCATGTCCAAGTGGATTTGACCCCATCCAGTTTTAGACCTCCGAAGTGAGGAGGGAAGAGACTACCCTGGGCTAGCTGCAGCAAGGAATAGGAAATGGCCACCAAGAGTGTTTGTCACTGAGACAGAGAAGGGTGGTCTGCAGTGGGGAAGAGGAAGAAGGAGAACACCGTGGGAGGTCTGGTCTTCTGAGATCCGGTTCCCCCGCCCCAGGTTGGTTTCCCAAGACTGCTTTAACCCATTACCACCACTAGGTGGCTTAAAACAACAACGACATCCTCTTACTAGAGCCTAGACATTGGCGGTGGTGATCTAGGTAGAGCAGCTTCCTGGGGAACCTGCAGGGGAAAACCTTCCCTTGCTCCCCTTCAGCTTCCTGCTCAGTTTCCAGTTACAGCTCTGGGCTGAGGCTGGAGTTCCGTGGTAGAGAACTTTCTAGCACCTGGGAGGCTCTGGGCCAATTTGTAACACTTCAAACTCTGACATGGCATCTTCCTACCTCTCTCTCTCTCTCTCTCTCTCTCTCTCTCTCTCTCTCTCTCTCTCTCTCTCTGTCTTTCTGTCTGTCTGTCTGTGTCTGTCTGTCTCTTTTCTTCTTAAAAGGACATCAGTCATATTGGATCAAGGGTTCAGCTTACTCCAACATGACCTAATTTATTACATCAGCAATGACCATGTTTGAGTAATATCACATTCTGAGATTAGGCAGTGTGAGGACAGAGGTAGGGAGTGTTAGAACTTCAACAAGTGCCTTGGAGGTTACAATTCAATGCTTAACAGACTGGATGAGACACCTAACGAGTGGCCTCTTGCATTAGGTAAGACTGGAGATTTTCTGTAGTTTGTAATGAAAGAGTCCTAATGTAAGGCATTTTCTTTTATTTTATTTGGCAGGGTCTTGCTCCAAAGCTTAGGCTCGACCTAAACTCACACACAGTCTTCTTGCTGCAGCCTTCCAAGTGCGGGCTCCACACACGGTCCCCAACACTGGCCTTACCCAGGACTCTAACCCAGATGTGCAACAGTAGCACACACCCCCACATCGTGGTTTAGCCCCCCACCTACCAAAGCTTTTTGCCTCCAGAAGCAATTTAGAAACAAAGAGTAGTTTATCTCCTTCAGGAAAGGGAGGGGGGGTTTTCAAAAGAGAAGACAGTCTTACATAATGGGAAGCTTTCTTTGCAGAGAGAGCTGGCCCGAGATGTTTCCTAAAATTGAAAATTTAGGCTTTTGCTGTTTTTTTTTTTTTTTTTTTTTTTTAAACGTAGCTTTTTAAAGTCACTCTTTTCTGTTCAGCCTGTGAGCACCTGGTGTCTCAGCTAGGCCAGATTGCTTGTGCCTCTGCCTACCTCCCGCCCCATTTTCTAGATATTGATGGTTATTACAGCCTGGAACTCGTCACCAACTACATAGGTTGTCACACACTCTGTATCTAGGAAGGGCAGCTTCCTGGGGAACCTGCAGGGGAAAACCTTCCCTTGCTCCCCTTCAGCTTCCTGCTCAGCTTCCAGTTACAGCATGGGCTGAGGCTGTTCCAACCACACCCTAAATTTTCTGGGTTTTTGGAGCAGGGATAGTCTCCCTTTGGATGCCTGTGATCTACTGCACTCCAGTCCAGGCTAGAATTGTTGCATTTTGTTTTTGCTGTGGGCATGATGATTATATCGTGAACTTGGAGGGATGGTATATTTGGTGGACATTTTCAGTGTTTTCCAGCATCATGTTACTGTTGTTGTTCATCTTCATCTTGTTGTTTTGAGCATGTACGGAGGGGGTATGTGTGTGTGCATGTCCGTATGCATGTTTACATGTGTGGCAGCATGTGAGTGTGTGTAAAGGCCTGAGGCCTTTCGGGAGTCTTTCTCAATGGCTCTTCACCTCATTTATTGAGACAGGGTTTCACAGCTGAACCCAGAAATCAGCAATCTGTAGACGCTAATGTAATGGTTAGCTTTAATTGTCAATTTAATACAACCCAGAAATCAGCAATCTGTAGACTCTAGTGTAATGGTTAGCTTTAATTATCAATTTAATACAACCTAGAAACACCTGGAAATAAGTCTCAACGAGGGATCGCCTACATTGGATTGGCTTGTGGGCACATTTGTAGTGGGATTGTTTCAAGTTAATCGATGTAGGCCGCTCATCCATGGTCCCCAGTGGTTTTGTCTTGCTGAATGTTTCCGGCTGAGGGCCGGTGCAAAAACAGTGCCACCAAACACGATCTGCAGATCAGAACAGAAAGATTGCTCAGAAAATCCTCCAGGAGAAAGTGGATGTTTTCTACGATGGTGAAAACAGCCCTGTTCACAAAAAGAAGCTTGAGGCTGAGGGAAGAAAGAGAGAGAGGAAGAAAAGAGCAAAGGAGACTCTAGAAAAGAAGAGGTTGTTGAAAGAATTATGGGAAGCTAGTCAGAACATCACCGAGAAAAGGACCGATGCTGCTGGTGTGCCAGGGGTGGGTGGGTGGGGGGGGCTTCCGGAAATAATGGCGGTAACATCTGGGACCATCTCAGAAAGCATCCATCTTGGAGGTGGATGTGGTGGTGTATACTTGCAGTCTCAGCACTTGGGAGAGCTACGGCTAAGGCCTGGGCAAAAGCACTTGCCCCACAAGCCTAACAGTCTGAGGTTGATCCTCAAAATCCACATAAGAGTAGAGGGTCAGAACTGACTCCACAAAGTTGTCCTCTGACCTCACATACACTGTGACATGTATGCCCACACTCATCACACACAAAAATAAACCGTTAAGATCAAAACAATTGGAAATAGCACTGATAGAAGTTAAGCCCACTTCTATGACAAGTTGAGTCAAATAGCATTTACTGGTATCTTATCAACTCCAGGGCCACTGCTGAGCTGTCTTAGGTATCATTTATCCTTAGATTTTGGTAAAAAGAAAGTGACAGTGAACTGTTACTAAGTCACCTGCTGTGCTCACTAGTTTTAACAGTCAACTTCACAGACAACCTAGAATCACCAGGGACAAGTCTTAGTGAGAAATTATGAGGATGTCTGTGAGGATTCTTATTGACTGAAGTCAGAAAATGCAGCCCATTGTGGGCAACATCATCCCCTAAGCAGGAATCCAGAACAATATAAGAAAGCTAACTAAGAAGGAGCAAACAATGCTTTTATTCTCTCCTCAACTGTGAATGTGACATGAACTGCTTGAGTTCCTGCCTTGACTTCACCCAAAATGATGGACTGTAACTTGAAATAGCAAGCTAAATAAATTGTTTTCTTTAGCCGGGCAGTGGTGCCACACGCCTTTAATCCCAGCACTTGTGAGGCAGAGCCAGGTGGATCTTTGTGAGTTCGAGGCCAGCCTGGTCTACAGAGCGAGACCCAGGAAAGGCGCAAAGCTACACAGAGAAACCCTGTCTCGAAAAAACAAAAAATAAATAAATAAATTGCTTTCTTTCATAAAAAAAAAAAGTTAATCGATGTAGGAAGACATAACCCACTATGGGCAGCACCATTCCCTAGGCAGGGGGTCCTGAACTGCGTGAGAGTAGAGAAACTGAACTGAGCACAAGCAAACACGTGAGTAGGCACACCGGTTCTTTCCTTGCTGGCCCTGACCATGACGTACTAGCTGTTTTACACTTTGCCACCTTGACTTTCCTGCTGGGGTGGGCTGTAACCTGGAACTGTGAGCAAGATGAACTCTCCTTGTGCTGCCTTTTGTTGGGCTGTCTTATCACAGCCACAGAAGGGGGACTAGGAGCTTTAGCTAGCCAGCGTGGTCTTCTGGAGCTCCCCTGACTTTGCTTTCTAGGCAGGCAGGCCTCTGCTCTCCCAGAACGGACATAGGCTCTAGGGGTCTGGACTCTGGTCATCCTGTATGTACAGCAAACACAGCAAATATCTTATCACTGGAACCGTCTCCCCAACCTCGTGTGTGTGTGTGTGTGTGTGTGTGTGTGAGAGAGAGAGAGAGAGAGAGAGAGAGAGAGAGAGAGAGACAGAGACAGAGAGAGACAGAGAGAGACAGAGACAGAGACAGATGTGTATGCAGGTGTCCATGGAAACCAGAAGAGGGCATCATATCCCCTAGAACTGTGCTTAGGTAGTTGTGAGCTGCCTGATGTGGGTGTTGGGAACCGAATCCAGGTCCTCTGTAAGAGCAGAAAACACTCAATCAATGAGCCATCTCTTCAGCCCTACATTTTTATTATTAAATATATATACATATACATATATGTGTGTATGTGTACCATAAACATTTCATGGTGGCAGGTGCCTTTAATCCCAGCACTGGAGGCATAGAGGGAAAGGCAGGAAGAACTCTGTGAGTTTGAGGCCAGCCTGGTCTACATAGTAAGTTCTGGGATAGCCAGAGGTACACAGTGAGACCCTGTCTCAAAACAAAATCCATTTATTCAGGCAGAAAATCTGAGCACTCCAGGAGTCACTAAATGAAATGCGTGTAGTAGATAGATTATATTTGGAACTGTAAATTAGTCCTCTGTGTTCCCAGCATCAAAGTACTGTGTGGTGATATTTTGAACAAATAAAATTTGCCTGAAGATCAGAGGACAGAACAAGCCATTAGATTAAACATAGAAGTTGGGCAGTGGTGGCACACTCCTGTAATTCCAGCACTTGGGATCACACACCTTTAATCCCAGCACTAGGAAGGTTGAGACAGGAAGTGATATGGCTGGGCAGAGAAAGGAATATAAGGCGGGAGGAGACAGGAACTCGATGTCTGTCAGGCTGAGGAGCTGGTGAGGTAAGAGGTGGTGGCTGTGGCTGCTCTGATTCTCTGATCCTTCAGCTTTCACCCTGATATCTGGCTCCAGGTTTCTATTAAGACCGATTAGGATTTGTGCAAGCAACAGTACTGTGTCCCACCCTGTCCCACCATCATCGTCAGTGACAGCTGTCCATACCCACAGTCCTAAATCAGGTGTAACCAAGACAACCAAACTAAGAGAATTTCTGAATAGATGTTCAAAACTCCTAGAAGAAGCAAAATCCTGAAAGGCACAGCGGCTCTAGATGGCCACGATCGGCCTATGAAGGAAAGAAGAGAGACAATCTTGTTCAGAAATCACAAGTTTGACTTTTCATAAGCTTCAGTGAGACAGATCATAGTTAATACAAGTCCAGAGATGAAATAACTCTCTAGAGAGGGACCAGCCTTAGGTCCCAGCCACCAGAGTTCCTTAATCTCCTACTAGATAAGGCCTTACTGGGGCCCCAACTGACTCCATCCTTCCTGCGGGGCTGGGAAGGAGTCTGCAGGGCCCTAGAACATGCTCACCCCAGGCCACTCCATTCTTCTAGAGCAATCTGTGGGTACCTGGCAGCCCAGATCATCTACTCTACACAGCTTCGAGCCTGTTTCAGAACCTGTGTTCTTCTCGTTCATGGGGTTCTCCTCTGAACAGCACACTAAGTTGCTGGGATGGATTATATTGTGTTTCATGTAGAATAACACTAATCTGCTCCTAGCAACATTTGAAAAAACCGTCTTAAAGAACATAATGCTGTTTCATCAAGTTTTCTGCTAAGTTGGCCAGGCTTTTAACTGCTTAGAAAACTGAGTCTTAACAACATCAGGATTTATTTTAAAGTTTGTTTTTGTCTAAATGTTACACAAAAGTTGAAACGTAAATCCGTGACTTCCTCTTCAAGACCAATAAAACTTCTTCAAAGTGTTTAGCAATCAAAGCTGAGAGTCCAAAACCAGTGAGGGGAAACAGACAGACAGACAGACAGACAAAAAGGATAGCCAATATTTTGGTCCTTGCTATCCAACATTTTGGACCCAGGGAATGATGGAACCCTGTCAAAGGACCATCTGTCTCTGTTAGGTCACGTGTGCTCTTCGTCAGTGTTTCACTCTAGCCAGCACATATCCTGCGGAGAAGAAACTCACTGGAAGGAGATAACGATTGTCAGGTGGAGATGGAATTGTCCCCAAGCAGGGACAGACGGAAATTCACAAGCAAGCTTCCGTACCATCCTTCACATCTTAGCCAGTTCCCTCTCCCTGGTTCCCAAGTGAAGGGGTCGGGGAGGCTCCAGCTTCATCCATTCAGGTCTGCTTTGGCATGGCCACAGTGAGGGATGGTTTTATGAGAGGGAACATGTTCCCAATGGGTGCAGTACAAAACCATTCTCTTTCATTTTGGGTGTTAGAAAAAGTGGTCTGAGGTAAGAATATATATCAGCCTTTTGGTTTAATGACTGAGATACCCATAATTCTGAGAAATTTGGGGCAGGAAATAAAAAGAGCGGTTGGGGCAGAGGAGAGAAAACAGACTGCACTCTGGTCCTTTCTTGTCCAGTTCCCCCTCCCAGATGTTAAAAATAAGGAAGTTCACGTTGGCGAGCACGCAGAGAAAAGGGAACCCTTGAGCATTATTGAAGTATAAGGCATGTCAATTAGTACAGATTTTACAGAAAACCAAAAGTCAAAAAATAGAACCTCATGTGACCTAGCAATCTCACTACTCCAAAAGAACAAAGAACCAGTATTTTGAAGTAATGTCTTCCCTCCCGTATTTATTGTAGTACTATTCACAATACCAACAAATGGAAACAACCTAAGTGTCTGTCACCTGAGAAGTTACGTGTGGCAATACACATTATAGATCATTTTCAGCCAAAAAAAAAAAAAAAAAAAAAAAAAGAAAAGTGGAATAGTGTCATCAGGAGCTGTAAAGTGGTTTAGTGGTTAAGGGCACAGGCTACTCTCCAGGGGACATGAATTCAGTTCCCAGAATCTGGGTCAAGAGGCTCACAATCCCCTGTAACTCCAGCCCCAGGGATTCCAACATCCTGTTCTGGACCTGCAGGAACCTACACACATTTGACATGATACACACATCACACACACACACACACAGAGACATGCATTCACACACAGAGACACACACATGTACACACATACATTCATACACATACACACATATACACTATACACATACACACACAGAGAGACACACACATATATACACACAGATACACATATAAACATATACATATGTTTATACATATACATACATACACATACACACATATCACACACACAGATATACACACACAGAGACACACATAAACACGTACATACATACATGTGCACACATACTGCACACACACAGATGCACACTTATGCACACACAGAGACACACACACACAGACACACACATTTAAAAATGAAGTTCCATTATTTTGAGAATGCAGATGGGACTGTTAGGTTACGAGAAATGAGCTACTGCCACATGATGTCACTCACTGGGGATGTGAAAACATTCATTTCATAGAGGCTGAGCTCATTTCTTTTCTTTGTTTAAAAAAATGTGCTTTAGAAAATGACTCAAAAAGTGTTAAAAATTATTTAAGCCCTAATCTGTTAGCGCCCCATCCTGTAAAATTTGGATGAACTGGATTGAATATGTTTGGTTTTTTCTTACCATGCACCACACCAGAAAAGGCAAGGCATGTTACCCGTCTGTTAAATGTGTGACTGGCCACCAAATCAAGCCTCTTACGTTCTTTTTTCTTCCTTCCTTCCTTCCTTCCTTCCTTCCTTCCTTCCTTCCTTCCTTCCTTCCTTCCTTCCTTTCCTTCCTTTCTTTCTTCTTTTCTTTCTTCCTTCCTTCCTCCCTCCCTCCCTCCCTCCCTCCCTCCCTCCCTCCCTGTCTCTCTCTCTCTCTCTCTCTCTCTCTCTCTCTCTCTCTCTCTCTCTCTCTCTCTCTCTCTCTCTCTCTCTCTCTTTCTTCCTTTCTTTCTGCTTTTCTACTTTGTTAAAATATCTTCCATGGCGTTTTCCCTGGGAGGCTCCCTCATCCACTTTAAGCATCTTTACTCGGCTTTACCTATTTTGTTCTCGCTCCAGGCCATCATTCCCACAATACCACAGGGATTGCGCCCCCTGTGGTAGCCTGTGCGGGGTTGCGCCCCCTGTGGTAGCCTGTGCGGGGTGATTGCGCCCCCTGTGGTAGCCTGTGCGGGGTGATTGCGCCCCCCGTGGTAGCCTGTGCGGGGTTGTGTGCCCTGTGGTAGCCTGTGCGGGGTTGCGGCCCTGTGGTAGCCTGTGCGGGGTTGCGCCCCTGTGGTAGCCTGTGCGGGGTTGCGCCCCTGTGGTAGCCTGTGCGGGGTTGTGCCCCTGTGGTAGCCTGTGCGGGGTTGCGGCCCTGTGGTAGCCTGTGCGGGGTTGCGGCCCTGTGGTAGCCTGTGCGGGGTTGCGGCCCTGTGGTAGCCTGTGCGGGGTTGCGCCCCTGTGGTAGCCTGTGCGGGGTTGCGGCCCTGTGGTAGCCTGTGCGGGGTTGTGCCCCTGTGGTAGCCTGTGCGGGGTTGTGTGCCCCTGTGGTAGCCTGTGCGGGATTGCGCCCCCTGTGGTAGCCTGTGCGGGGTTGCGCCCCCTGTGGTAGCCTGTGCGGGGTTGTCCCCCTGTGGTAGCCTGTGCGGGGTGATTGCGGCCCCTGTGGTAGCCTGTGCGGGGTTGCGCCCCCCCGTGGTAGCCTGTGGGGGGTTGTCCCCCTGTGGTAGCCTGTGGGGGGTTGTCCCCCTGTGGTAGCCTGTGCGGGGTTGTCCCCCTGTGGTAGCCTGTGCGGGGTTGCGCCCCCCCGTGGTAGCCTGTGGGGGGTTGTCCCCCTGTGGTAGCCTGTGCGGGGTTGCGCCCCCTGTGGTAGCCTGTGCGGGGTTGCGCCCCTGTGGTAGCCTGTGGGGGGTTGTCCCCCTGTGGTAGCCTGTGCGGGATTTTGCCCCTGTGGTAGCCTGTGCGGGATTGCGCCCCCTGTGGTAGCCTGTGCGGGGTGATTGCGCCCCCTCTGGTAGCCTGTGCGGGGTGATTGCGGCCCCTGTGGTAGCCTGTGCGGGGTTGCGCCCCCCGTGGTAGCCTGTGGGGGGTTGTCCCCCGTGGTAGCCTGTGGGGGGTTGTCCCCCTGTGGTAGCCTGTGGGGGGTTGTGCCCCCTGTGCGTAGCAACTGTAGATGAACACCTCTCACTATCAGCTGTCACTGTCATGGACAGCCAGAGGGAACCATAGAGTGACTGATGAGGACAGTGATGGGACACTGGTGAGGTGCTGAAGGACTGGTCATGGGAATGGCCTTGGCTATGCCACTCACTGGGTCACGTGGTCACATTACGTCACCCCTAAGCCATAGTTTCCTTCCATGCAATACCAGATGTTAACAGTGCCTGCCTGAACTGGCTTGCTGCACCCTCTGAGTCCCGGCAAAGAGATCGTATGATCAATCCCAGCCATCTCATCAGACTCCCAGTTACTAAGGGAACTGGTTTCCCTGAGAACCACTGTCCACAATCACCCCTCAAACACAGGCACTGAAATCCAGGCCCTGACTTCCAAGAGTGAGGAGGCCTTGGATGGGACCCTGAGCTGGGACAGATCCAGGTACCTAGCATGACTTCTAAGCTCCAGTCCTGTCTTCCAGGCCACACCTTGCAAGAAACAACACCACTTATGAAAACGGAGGTAGGGAATTTTAGGTAGGAACTGGAAGCAGGTGAGAGACTCTGGTCTCCAAGAGTGTGAGCGGGAGCAACTTCCTGTTCTGGACCACTGGCACCTCTAGCTGCAGTTGGAACCCAAAGGTAGTTTCCATGGAGAGATGGCTGGAGGGGAAGAAGCAGGAACCCAAAGCAGGTAAGACGCTTGTGCCTGGGCACAACTCACACAGGACTGAGGGAGGTTCCTAGGCTGGGCTCCGCAGGGCATCTGTGCTGCAGGAACCCACCGACAGGAGAGCACAGTTCGCTGTTCTTCCTCTTTATCTATGTGTTTCAGATCAAGGATTATGATATTGCAAATCCAGCAGCAGGTGACCGGAAATCCTCGGCTTACCGAGAATAGGAGTAACGATAAGGAGGAATATGGGTACAGCTGGCCCCACTTCCTGTCCATGGCCCACTGGGAAGAGCCTCCATTTTTTTCATCCCCTCTTGCCCCATCAGACTCTGAAAGAACCTGCTGTCCCATTAATTGGCATAGTGTATAGTGTCCCATTATAAAGGCAGCTGTTACTGGTATTTTCAAAGAAGTGCTGGTCTGAAGCCAACAAGTACTAGCAACCGAAGAACGCTGACCTGGTGGTTATTACTCCCAGGAGGACAGGTAGGGCTTCTGACTTTCGGTTCCCAAGACTTGTCGCATTTATGGGAATGTCCTCAACCTTGTCTTCACCCCGGAGTGACCCTGGGAGCTTTAGAAACCATTTTGCCCTCGAACATTTTAATGGGGTCGGGCACTGGGATGAGCATGAAAAGTGACCATGTTCAGAATGGTTTGTCTATGCAGTTGGTAGAACGGGAGATGGGAAGATGTCACCATTGTCTTTCTGGCATTCCAAGGTTTTGTCCAGAGACTTGCAGGCTCCGTATATACCAGGCCCTGAAAGAGTCTGGAAGTGGGTGGATGGGATGAACTATGAGTGCACACTGGCTTCCTGTGCCCCGTGGCCCTCATCTGGTCTGTTCTTTGAGAATCTGTCCTGTTTTGCTCTCATCTGAGACCTGAATTCTATCTACTTGATCTGCCCCTCCCAGCTTGCTCTTGTCCTTTATGCTCAGGAACTAGATGACGGAACAGACAGACAGACAGCAGACGTGGGTATGAGCTGGGTGTCGGTGAGGACTGCGCCCACTCCTACCCCTTAGCTCACAGAATGACGGTGGCTGTCAGGTGCCTCGCTGGTGGGTCTGCAGGTCACTGAGATGCTTTGCGACCACAGAAGTGGCAGGGGGCAAGTGTCCCCTCCTTAGAGACCCCCTAAGAAGATTGTGTGGGAGATGGAAGCTCTGACATTGTTTTGAATGTTTCCTCCTTGAACTTTATAAAAGGATGATGTAATGGAACTCCTAAGATGCTCCCCCCACCCAACGTTCTGAGGAACCATAGGAACGCAATAAAACGTTGGATGTAATAGTCCCTGAGCTGATTTTGCTGTTTACTGAGGCTGCTTTGGCTCATCTTTAGCTTAGTAGTAACTTTCCTTAACTAGTTACAAAAACATCTGCATTTGTCGCCACATGTGGCCACTGATGACCTGGAGTCCTTAGCTTTGTGGACTCCAGGTCATCTGCATCAGTTTGCTGTTGCTGTGACAAAATACCACGGCCAAGGCAACTAATAGAAGGGTTTACCGGGCTGTGGTTCCAGAGGTAAGAATCCATCACGGCAGGGAGGCATGGCAGCGGGACCGGGGAGCTGAGCGATCGCGTTCTCAACCACAGCACAGAGCAGAAAGAACGCTGGAAGCAGGGTGAGGCTACACACTCTCAAAGCCCACCCCTCCCCCACCTCCCATTCCATCCCCATACCCCCCCCCCAGACACACATACAGATCCCCCGGCAAGGTCACACCTCCTAAACCTCCTGTCTTAGGGTCTCTACTGCTTTGATAAGACACCATGACTGAAAGCATGAGGAAAGGGTTTATTTCATCTTACAGCTGTCAGGACCATCATTGTCCAACACTCCACCACTGAGGGAAGCGGGGCAGGAACCTGGAGGCAGGAGCTGAGGCAGACGATGTGGAGGAGCAGTGCTCGCTGGCTTGCTCCTCATGGCTGCTCAGCCTGCTTTCTTATAGCACCCAGGACCACATGCCCAGGGTTAGCACCGCCCACAGCGGGCTGGGCCTCCGCACATCAATCATTAGTCAAGAAAATGACTGACAGGTTTGCCCCTACTCCAGTCTTATGGAGACTGGTTTTTAGTTGAGGGTCTCTCTTCCCAAATAACCCTAGCTTGTGTCAAGCTGGCAAAAAACTAACCAACACACCTCTCCAAGGAGTGCCAATTGGAAAGCAGGTGTTCACATTCCTGAGTCTATGGGGGGCAGTTTTTCATTGAAACCTTCACAACTTCTAATGACTAATTTCATATGTTCTTTTACATTTTAGTGTATACTAATATAGTGATATTGGTGAAAATTAATGAATCTCATGTAACATTTTCATACATGCCTAAAACATACTTGGATCATATCCACCCCCAAATTGTTCTTTCTCATCCCTCCTCCCTGAACCGAGAAGTTCTCCAAAGGTCTATTTGTTTATTTGTGCCTGTGTTAGTGAGTGTATACACACATGTGTGTGAGAGTGTATGCTGCGTGCACACATGAGCCCAAAAGAGGACACCGAGTGTTACCAGTGGCCCTCTGCCTATTCCTTTGAGGTGGGGTTTCTCCCTGAGCCCGGAACTCTGTGTTCTCAGCTAGGCCGGAAGCCCGGGAACCCTCCTGTCTCCAGCCTCCATCAGAGCTGGGGTTACCTGTGTGTGCCAGACATCAGCTTACATGGAAGGATCTGATATACAGTCTTCATGGTTATCCAGCCTTCGAGTGCTACAGGCAAGAAGAGGAATCAAGATTAAATCGTGAAAGATTGTAAAAATAAAAGCACAATAAAAAGCAGTACTAAAAATACAGTCCAAAGGAGATGTGAAGTTAAAATTTAATGACTGCTTGAATTATTTCCGCTTCTCTAACACTGGACTGTTACAGCCCAGCTGTGGAGGCCGATGCTGCACGTGGCTGGTATGAGCTGGTCCAGGGCCGTCTGCACTCCAGTGCTGCGTTCTCTGAAGTTTGGGCACCGGAAGCTGCTGCTGGCCCCGAGGACCTCTGCGGCCTCTCGGGCAGCAGTTTCCCCCCTCCCTTCAGGGCCTCACCCTCTTGTGCACCCACGGGTAGCGAAGGCCCAAGCCAAGAAATGTCCCCTGAGTGCCTGAGAGTTGGGGAAGTAAACAGACTACTCATAAGTGCCCTGGGGCGAAGGTACCGAGGGAACTCTGCCTGCCGGGCTCAGGACGTTCAGCTCCCACTGAACACTGAGCGGCTCCGAGGGAGGCCAGAGAAACTGGGCAATTCTCTACCCCTGTGCTCAGAGCCCCTTGTCCCCGAAAGCAAAGCCTGGTGACAGGGAGGCAGTTCCAGAAGCCTTGCACTCCTTCTCTGCAGTAATCCTCCGGTGGTAGCTCTGGCTCCTTGTCACAGAGCTCAGAGCCGCTGAGCACTGGAGCCCAAACTTCCCAGCAGATCTGTGCGAGATCCCCCTCCCTTGCGACAACCTCTCCCTGACCCCTTCTGCCCTGACAATGTAGTAGAACAGCCAAGGCACCCTGCGTGGAAACTCTTCTTGTGTTTAGGTCTCAGGAACAGCCCTGTCTGGGGCAGGAGTCATGGCTCAGCAGTTAAGATCAACCGCTGCTCTTGCAGAGAACCAGGGTTCATTCCCTGGCACTCACATGTGATAGCTCACAACCCTCTTGTAACCCCGGCCCTAGGGATTCCGATGTCCTCTGCTCGGCTCGGTGGTCAAAAACTCATACACAGACACAAACATACACACATACATTTAAAAAGATAGAATTTTATGTTTTAAGTAGCTCAATCTCAAACAATAGGCCCTTCTCTCAGGATGGTGACTGGCCACGGAGAAGACGCTATTATCACACACACCACCACCACCACCACCACCACCACCACCACCACCACCACCACCATTTGGTTTAAGGTTTACAATAACTGCGATATCTCCTTCAGCTAGGATTACCGCTCACCATGGGCTGGCTCACCTTCTGGCTGTGGCCTTGGCTTCCCCTTCCTGCTGGGGGTTGCGACATTGGGACTGGGCCCTAGTTTTCTGTTTTTTGGTGGCTTCCAGCTGTCCTGTCACCTCTTTCTTTTTTTCTTTCTTTTTTCTTTTGTTGTTTTTTGAGACAGGGTTTCTCTGTGTAGCTTTGCGCCTTTTCTGGAGCTCGCTTGGTAGCCCAGGCTGGCCTCGAACTCACAGAGATCTGCCTGGCTCTGCATCCCGAGTGCTGGGATTAAAGGCCTGCGCCACCACCGCCTGGCTCAAGTTTCTGACTACAGGACCCAAAGGAGAACCACAGGGGATCGTGAGAACATGTGCTGTGGAATGTTGAACCATAATTTTGTTTATAGACTCTGGGACGACCATTGGAGCCCGGCATGCAAAGATCTGATCCTCTGCAGGCTGAGGGCGGAACTAATGGGAGAACACTGCCGGTCCCTCAGACCTGCCACTGGGTGCCCATACAACTAAAGCAAAGCATGAGGAAGCCCAAGGCCAGGGTTTTTCACGATGTGCCTAAGTGACAGATACTCTATCGGTTGTCCTGGCACATAGATTTCTCATACAACACACAGATTCAACTCTACAGCGTTGCAGGGAAAATTCTTCGAACTGTGTCTTGCAATGTTTGGGTTTTGCTCCGATGTCTGTAGTTTTGACTGTTTTTCCTGCACAGATCACATCTACATACAGCATAAGCTGAAGCTCTTTTGAAAGTCTCATATATATTGGGTTCACTTTTTCTTACTTTGGGTTTTTTGTTTTGCTTTGCTTTGCTTTGCTTTTGAGTGTAGATGTGTATATGGTATACATAAATGGTTATGTTCATGTTCATATGTTTGTGGGCGGGTGTGCATGTGTACAGGCATGTGGAGGTGTGGAGTTAGCATCCGATATCTTCCTGGATCACTGTCCATTTTATTTACCGAGGCAGGGTCTCTTGCTGAGTCTGGAGCTCACCGATTCAGCTCATCCAGCTCTCCAGCTTGCCTTGGGGATGCTGCCTTTGCCTCCTGGGTGCTGGGTTCTAGGTGGGCCACTATGCCCAACAGCTTTTATGGTGTACTGGTGATCTGAACGCTAGTCCTGACCCTCGCACGGCGAGCACTTTCCCCACGGAGCCGTTTCCTCGCCTTTCATCCGTCCACAGTGTCATCCGTGGTGTGTAATCCTTCACGCTTCTTCCAATTCCACCTCAGTCTTTCCAGGGTCTATGACTTTCCCCGCTTCTATCTGAAATTCAGTTCACACGTCATCTGCCTGGGTCCCACAACCTCCTTCATGAGCTCTTAGGTTTCTACTTTGATTTTTTTCCTTCATCAGATAATCCCCTAATTAATTTTAAAATTCATACCAAATGTTTAATCAATTTTAAATTGCTCCATGACAAGTGTGTGTCCTGGCAAACATGCTTCCTCCGTTGACAACATCTCCTGCTGTTTGTCACAGCTGCTTTTTCTTTTGAGTATCTTGTCAGCCTTAGTTACTTACTCAGGCTTATCACCGAACGGGGAGACAGTCCTGGGCCAACTATTGGCACACTTGCTATTCTGGCATCCCCAAACTAAAGCTTCCCTGTGGAAGGCCAGCTCCCACCTTTCCCAGGGTTCCTATGAGGAGGAGGAGAGAGGGATAAGAAACTTTTAGTTAGAAAGGTAGCAAAGAGGAGAAAGACAGAAACACAGGATAGCTTCGGGAGGATCTGGGTCAATACCCAACAGCCCCTTCTGCCTCTTCAAAAGGGCTTTTTATAACAATGCCAAGGGGCGGGGCAAAAGACCTCCTGCTTGCTAGATCAAAGCACACCTCACAGCCAGGTGTAGACCCTTCCAAACACCTGGTAACCACACCCATGGTCAAATCATCCCCTTATGCAGCCCTGCTGGGTAAAGCAAGCTCAGATTCTCAGACCTCTGGAAACCTCTGTGGGTCTCTACACTTCCCCCTCCGCTGTGAAAAGAACAGGTCTGCTTTCTAAACAAGGCTCATCTTCGAGACTCTCCCTCATAGTAGACAGGCCGTGAGCAGGAGAGTCCCCCAGCTCTGCTCACGGTTCCTGCCACCCCTCCACCCCCAAGTACTGGGCAGAACTTCTCAGCTTCAGGAAACGGTTTGGGGTTTTCAGAAGAATTCAGTTTATGCAGAACTATAATTACAACACTGATTTAATGACAGGACAGTTTCAATCTTTGCATCTAAATGCTGACTCGGTTGACCTGTTGGTATCCATTCATTGCACTAAAACCCCAAACAAGAGGTCTCTGTAATGCTTCAGCAGAATTTGTTTTAAGACATCAGAATAAAAATCTAAAACCCGTCAGAGAACTCAACTCTAGAAAATATGTCCCATGTCTCACTGCATAACCTCTTAGGGCATCATCAGGAAAGGTACTCGAGATACAGGAGGTTCTGAGATGTGCCGCATACACACACACACACACACACACTCACACACACACACACACACACACACACGGTGTGTGTGATATGTGTGTGAGTGTGTGGTATGTGTGTGGGTGTGATATGTGTGGTATATGTGTGTTGTGAGTGTATGTGTGGTGTGTGTATGTATGTGGTGTGCATGTGTGTGGTGTGTGTGTCATATGTGTGTGGTGTGAGTGTGTATGGTATATTTGTGGTGTGTGTGTGTGTACATGTGTGTTTGTGCATATGTGGTATATGTGTATATGGGGTGTATATGGTGTGTGGCATGTGTGTGTGTGTGGGCTTCTGAATATAAAATACAAAGCAAGGGCACTGGATAAGTCACGTGAGCACTCCTTAAAGTTTCAACACTCTCAAATGTAAACTGATAGAAATTCCTGTGAAAACCTCATCATAGCTAGTACCAGCCTCCAAAGCTTTCCAAAGAAGTCCTATTCAGGGCTGTGACTGTCTTTTTAAAATGTGTGTGTGGGGGGGTGTTTTGTCCATAAGCATGTCTGCACACAGCATGCATCCAGTGCCCAGGGAGGCCAGAATCCCCTGGGACTGGAGTTACAGAAGGCTGTGAGTCACAATATGGGTGCTGGAATCGAACCTGGGTCCTCTGGACAAGCAACCAGTGCTCTTAACCACTAAGCCATCTCTCCAGCCCCTGTGACTATCTCTGATGCTGTGGAAGTTGAGTCACACTATTTGTCTCACTTTTGAACTTCTTGAAGAAAAAAATTTTTTTCTTTTCTTTATCTCTTAAAAACTTAAACTGGGTTTTTAGCCACATTTTCTGTTAAGACTGATTCTCATTTTGTGTCAGAAATGACCATTCTTCCAATCCCAGGTTTTAAATGTGTGCCTTTCATTTTCCCACAAAGCAGGTATTGTTTACACATTATTATTAACATAGAGGGTATGTTGGAATAGAACATTTTTTCCCATGAAAAACTCAAGGTATAGGTCAGTGGGAAATATTTTTGATCAAAGAATATTACATTTTCTTCCCCCCACACATTCCACTTTGTATTAGAAAATGACATTGGGATCCATTTCACTACAAGTCAAATATTATGAAACAGTTACAGAAAAGCATAGCAAAAATAACTCAGACACAAAGATCAATATTATATAAGCCAGGGTGGGGTGGGGTGCTTTTTGTTTTCGGAAGTCTCTGCTCGGGTGCCCATAGCACGAAAGAAGAGAATCAAAACAAGTAACAGAGATGCTCTGGTAATTAATTCCAAACAGTGGAGAAGGGGGCAAAATGGCAGTAAAAATGGTGATGTCGGAGAGACTGGGTGTTGGCAGCGTTACCAGTCTGCTCTGAGCAAAACACTCTCTCTATGTGTTGAGGTCCACAGAGGTTTCCTGGTGGGATCTAAGCTTGCTTTACACAGCAGGGCTGCATAAGGGACTAACTAGGTTGACCATGTGAATGGTTAACCAGGTGTTTGGAAGAGTCTGCACTTGGCTGAGCTGTGCAGTATGCTTTGATCTAGCATGGGGGAGGTCTTTTGCTCCACCCCTTGCCATTCCTTTAAAAGCCCTTTAGCAGAGAGGGAAGGGGATGGTGGGTTTTGACCCAGGCCCTCCCGAAGCTGTCCTGTGTTTCTATCTGTCTCTCTCCCCTCTATATTTCTATCCAAATGTTTCTCATTTTTTTCCTACTCAAGTGTACCCTGGGGGTGGGGGAGAGTGGGAGCAGGTCTCCCACATCTGTGAAGTAAATTCTGAGCAAATCTAAACTCTAGAACATTCCTCAAACTGAAAGAAAATATTCAGACAAACTCAATCCCTGTCTCTTGTTCCACAAACCAGCTTGGTTCTGACATCAGAAGCTGCCACAGCAACTCACAAACACCATCCTTAGCTTGTACTGAGACAGAAGGGCCGTGTTGGGGGGATGCCTTGGTGAGAGGCATGGTGGAACTGTCTCTTAGCTCTCTTTGGAGAACAGTAGTAACCCCTTTAGTCTTTTGACACACCTTCCACACAGTGGGCACAGATGGACCCATCTCTGTCCCGGAATTGGTGATCTATGGGTCAGTACTGTTGGTTGGTCCCCCTTTCTTCTCAGTGGTGACTGCATTTATATCATCTGCCTTGGGTCACTGAGTTAACTTGGTTGGGGCACTTAACGCCCCCAGTTCCCAAGGGAGCTGGTGGGAAAAGCCCAGTGGGGGCGGGCCTGTGTGGAGACACCAAGGGTGGGCACATCATCCCAGGACAAGATGGAAGGACACTTGGAGGTACAGAGGGGATATAGCCTTGGTGGGATCTTTGAGGAAGGAGCGCTAAGAAGGAGATGTGGAATGAACCTGGAAGGGGGCCAGGAGGTCAGCGTGATGGTGGTAAAAGTTGTGGTGAGAGCCCTCCATTCCTGGCGTTCCCAGTAGTCTCGGGAGTGGAGAGGCCCCAGAAGTGATCCAGATGGCCGCCAAGGTGGGGCAAGTGTTAGTTCAGGAGAAGCTTTGGGAGGCTGGCATGGGAGGTGTCTCTGTCTGAGGAGGAGGAGGAAGCTGTGGGCACCTGCTGCTGCAAAGGCACAGATGTGCTGTCAGAAGCAGCAGCCTCTTCATCCCCTGTGACCACTTTCCTGCTCAGAACCGTCATCTTCATTGGGATCCTCTGAAAAGACTTCCTCTTCCTTCCTCGGGAGTGTTCTGGCCTGATGTTCAAAGCATGGAGGCTTGGAGTCATCTTGGTGTTCTTTTTCTTCCTTGATTCTCCAGGCACATCTGTGAACTACGTGATCAAGCTGGATGTTTTCTCTCCAGGATCGTCTCACCATCATCACACAGACTCATTCCTTTGCTTTCTCTCACTGATGTGGCACCGTGGCTGTCGTCACTACTGTCACTGTGTTTATCTCATTTTCAATGTGTGTATCTTAGTTATTGTTGTATTTCTGAGAAGAGACACCATGACCAAGGCAGCTTGTAGAAAGAAGCATTTAACTGGGGGCTGGCTTACAGTTTCAGAGGGTTAGTCCATGATTGTCATGGCGGGAAGCATGGCGCTGAGAGCTTACATCCTGATCCAAAGGCAGGAGGCAGAGAGACAGAGTGAGACTGGGATTTGGATTTTTTTCTTTTTTCAGTTTTTGAAGACATGGTCTCTCTGTGTAGCCCTGGCTGTCCTGGAACTCCCTCTGTAGACTAGGCTGGCCTCAAACTCGCAGAGATTAGGATTCAGATTTTTATACTTCAAAGCCCACCCCTAGTGACACACCTCCTCCAACAAGGCCACACCTCCAAATCCTTCCCAAACAGTTCCACCAACTGGGGACCAAGCATTTAAATACATGGGCCCATGGAAGCCATTCTCATTCAAACCATTACAGAAACCGAGGACCAAAATAAACCCTCCGCCCTTTAAGCTATTCCTCAGATATTTTGCCACTGACTAAGGGTGTGGGGGTTGTTTCTATTCTGTCTCAAACTTTCATGAGTTAAAAACACTTCTTCTAACTCATTTCTATGACTACATGCAGCTCCTCCTGAGAACTGCTTTATACCAGTCTACAGTTTCAGTTTGCCGAGCTTTCATTGTTCATACCTAGACTACTGGGGTTTTCTTTTTTATTTCCTCTTAAGCCCAAAATTATTTAGAGAGGTGGTAGAATAATATATATTATGGCAGGTTTCTTAAGGATGAACTTCCATGATCATTTCTGTTTTATCACAGCCAGAGTGTTTTCCTTTCTGTTATTAGCTAAAGTCTTACTTATGGGCAAATACTTTGCCCCATTTGATCAATAATTTCATAAGTCTCAGTGGGACCTGGTTGGTTTGCCTCCAGTCCTATCTTTAGGCACTGATTTTGTTACTGTTAGTGTTTCTCGTCTTTAACAGAAAGAACACACAGCTGCAAGTGTCGCAGCACCTGGTCTCGGATTACACTCAGACACACAGCTGTGCTCTCCTAATTTTTGACGAAGTTGTCAAAATCATACTAGAAAAAAAAAATCCAGCCTATTTAATAAATGGTGCTGGCAAGACTGAATGGCCACTTTTAGAAGAACAAAGTTATATTAGTACCTCTCACCATGTGCAAGAGTCAATTCAAAGTGGATCAAATTTAAATTAAAATCACAAACAAGGAAATTGCCACAGGAAAACAGAGAGAGCACTTCAGGATGCAGGTATAAGCAAATGATTTCCAAACAAGATTCCAAAAGTACAGGAACCAGTACCAAGAATTAATAAATGGGGCTGCATAGAACTTAAAATGTTTCTGCATAGCAAAGGAAACTTTTTAGGTAGTAGAGCAAACAGACAGCCACAGAATGAGAGAAAAATCTTAGCCAGTTAGACTTCAGACAGGGGTTAATATTTAGAATAGAACTTTATCTGTTTAATCACAAAATTGAATACTAAAACAAAATAAAATTGTCAATCAATGAAAGAGCTAATGAAATGGAAAAAAAAAAGAAGAAACACAAATAACAAACGGATATTTTTAAATGTTCAGTGTCCTTAGCCATCAGGGAAAGGCAAATTAAAACTACTTTGAGGTTCCATCAGAAAAGTTATTTTCAAGAAAAGAGGTGGCTGGGGATACATAGTAATACTTTTAATCCCAGAACTTGGGAGGTGGGGATAGACAGTTCTCTGTGAGTTCAAAGCCAGCCTGGCCTACAGAGTGAGTTCCCATGCTACATAGTAAGATACTGTTTCACAAAAGAAAGAATGGAAGGGAGGGAGGGAAGGAGGGAAGGAGGGAGGAAGGAAGGAAGGAAGGAAGGAAGGAAGGAAGGGAGGGAGGGAGGGAGGGAGGGAGGGAGGGAGGGAGAAAGGAAGGAAGGAAGGAAGGAAGGAAGGAAGGAAGGAAGGAAGGAAGGAAGGAAGGAAGGAAGGAAGGAAGGAAAGAAGGAAGGCTTGCAGAGGCCAGAAAAGCGAGTTGGATCTCCTGGAACTAGAGTTACAGATGGTTGTGAGCTGCCCTGTGGATGCTGGGAATTGAATCTGGGTCCTCTGGGAGAGCAGCAAGTGTTCTGAACTTCTGGGTCATCTCTCCAACCTCAAGTATTTTTTCTTAATTATTACATCTGATACAAATTATAGTAAAGTAATAGAACGTTAAATCAACATGCAAAAACTTAGTCTTTCAATATGCCAATAGCAGACACACAGAGAAAAAAATCAGAGGAAAATCTATTAATATCTTCAAAAGAAAAAAATAGGGGCTGGAGAGATGACTCAGCTCTTAAGAACACTGGCTGCTCCTGCAGAGGACCAGATTTTGATTTCCAGCACCCACACGCAACTCATAACTGCTTATAACTCCCATCCTGGGATTCAAAGATGCCATCTTCTGGCCTCTAATGGCACTGAATGCACATGATCCATAGACATATATGCAGGCAATGTCCTCCCCCCAATAATACAATAGCCTATTAGATAACCCCAGGAACCGACATGGGATTACGTGGGGTTAGAAAGCTTCCATAGAAGCTAAAGAGGTAGGAGCTATTAAGAGTGTGAAGTGTAGAAAGCAGGGGGGGGGGAACAGGAGGAGAGGAGAGAGAGGAAACTCTGGTTGGTATGTAAAATAAAAAAAATTAAGAAAAAAAAGTATGAAGTTTATTATAATGAGCTGCACAATGCACAAAGTACCGCAGATTTCAATAACCTCATTCTTCCAAACATCACAGTACCCATCTCAAACACAATCCTTTCTCCTTGCCCTAAAATTCTCAATAAAAAAAATCCCCCAGAATGTCGAGACTGGTGTGGGAGACCTGTTCCCACTTTTTCTCCCCGGGTACTCTTGAGGAGGAAGAAGTGAGAAATATTTAGATACAAAGATAGAGGGAGATAGAAACACAGGACAGCCTCGGGAGGGCCTGGATCAAAACCCACCGGCCCCTTCTCTCTGCTAAAGGGCTTTTAAAGGAATGCCAAGGGGCGGAGCAAAAGACCTCCCCTCAGCACAGCCAAGTGCGGACCATCTCAGACACATGGTGACCGCGCACATGGTAAGCCATCCCCTAATGCAGCCCAGCTGTGTAAAGCAAGCTCCGTTCTCACTAGAAAACCTTGTGGGCTCCCACAGACTGGATAGGGGGATTCCAAATTCCAGGCTTTAGCAGCTAAAGGCACTGAAGAAATAAGTCAAGTGGAGGAGGCTCCTAGCTATCCTTGGCGAGCTTTGTCTCGCAGACCCAACGGAAGGGCTTCTGGCAGACGTCATCATTCCAGCGGCCATCAGTGGTGATGTGGGCACAGTCCTCACCTCCTCCAAGTCCATGTCCATACCAGTTATCTGGCTGCAGTGCGTCCCAGTACCTGTGAACAGACACAGATATGAGTCTCCAGAAACAAGACTCTGAACCACGTCCCCAGACTCTGCCACCTACCCCAGAACCAAAGCCTTGGGAGAAGAGGTGATCCCAGGCAAAGGCCACTAGGTGAGGGCAGATATGCAATACACACTCACGTAAAGCTTTTCTTAAAGTCAGTTCCATCCACCCATTGCCAGGGCCCATTTTGGTCCGTTAGACCTATCCAGGTGACCATCTTGGCTATTCGATTCTGTAGAAAATTCTGAAAAAAGAAGAGGGTGTGTTAACCTCTCCCTTAGACCGGAGAGCCTCCCGCAAAGAGCCCACCAAGACATCACCTGCTCCTCCAGGGAGTTGACCACCACCAGGTGGGCATTCTGCAGCTGGCAGTGCTTGTCAGCTTCAGGCCACGACTTCCCAGATTGAGAGAACCAGTAGCAGCTGCCTTCATGCTCTACCCAGTGAAGGGGGCAGCAGGCCATTTCAGAGCCTATGAAAAGAAACGGGAGGATGGAGAAGAGAGGCGCTGCCTACTGTCCATTTCCCCATAACTGGAGCAAACTACACCATCATCATCCTCACCGTTCTTGAGGCTGGCCAGCTGGCATGTCAGGGTCTTCAGGTCCTTGCCCAGTTGTTGGATGCTCTCCGTTATGTCAGACAGACCTGGGACACACAGATGGAAGTGAGAACACTGCTCTCCTGCCACATCTGCTTGGTGAGTCCCTGGTGCTCAGATGGCCTGCACGGGGTTCAGTCTAGGAACTCCACACACCACACACACTCACACCTCCTCCCAGGGTGCAGGAAACCCAGGTCTCACCTGTTTTGAGTGCCTGTTCCTTCTTCTCCACCATGCTCTCCAGAGAAGAAACCTTCTGGCTCAAGCCTCGGCCTGGAAGAGGACAGGTCAGCACCAGGAACCCGCTTTCGCCCACACCCTCTGCATGCTCTCAGAGACCAGGGCCTCTCTCTCACCTGCCAGCAGTTCCTGCCTGTGGTCCTCCACCTCCACTTTCAGAGAGCTGATCCTCTCTTGCAGGCTGTCACCTGCAGAACAAGGCCTGGAGCTCAGGACTCTGTCCTCTGCACCCAGCCCACCCCTGCCCAGAACCCGGTCACAGCCCAGCTCACCCCTGGAGGTCAGGGCCTGGAGTTCAGTCTTCGTGTTGGAGGTGATGTTGTCTAGAGTGGCTCTCAGGGTGCCTAGGTCCCTCCTTAACTGGGAATCTGATGAGAGGGACAGAATGATGAGAACCAAGGTCGCTCAGTCCCCTCTGGGCAGCACTAAGCTGGCACTCAGCACACAGAGCAGCACTCTGGGTCACAGAGCCCCGTGGGGCAGGCACCGCTGTTACCCAGTATTACACATGAGTAAACTGAGGCTTAGGAGGTGAGGTAATGTGACTGTGTAACCCAAGCACAATAGTGAGTGAGGACTATGACTGTGTGAGCAAAGGGTGAGCCATCCCCATCACGGTCCTCCATGTCCCCACAGTGTCCCACCATTGTTCCCATCTACTACCCACTCAGGTCCCTGTCCATTGTGCTTCTCTGAATGTTAACCTTGTCATCACCATGGCCCTCACTGCTGTCCCGAGTGCCCTCTGTGCCCATCACTGCCTCCATTCACCCTGCCCCCCCCCCTACAGCCCTGACCCCTCTCCTCCCTGCCAGCCTGAGGGCACCCACTTTGGAATCCAATCACGGAGATGACCACCAGCAGCAGGAAGCCGAGACCCAGGGAGAAGAGGAGGAGGCCGGTCCAAGAGAAGATATTCCACAGGAAGGACTTGGGGGGAGCCGCTGAAAGAGAAGAGGATGTCAAGACTCAGTGGGTCCAGATTGTGTGTGTGTGTGTGAGAGAGAGAGAGAGAGAGAGAGAGAGAGAGAGAGAGAGAGAGAGAGAGAGAGAGAGAGAGAAAGTGAGGGAAAGGTTTCTGGGGTGAGGGAGCCAGTGAAGGTTTGTCACTGGAAGTGTGGGGACATAGCTCTAGAATAATGGGGCTCCGAGTACCCAGGCATTTGGCACCTCCAAAGCACGGGAAATTTGCAGTTCCTTGGACCTTTCACAGCCCTGAGGACGTGTTTAACACCCACCAGAAACTCACGTGCACATGAGCAAAAGGAAAGAAGCATGGTGCTAAGGTCTTGTGACCAGAGCTGGGGGAAACCGATGGGGCACAAAGGGGGGCAGCCAGGCCCCTAACAGGTTCACACATGTCTGCATGACCCAGTAAATGAGTTCCCCTCCAAACCCAGCTACCTGCATTGCTAGGTCCTGACTCCACCAGAGTGAGGCCCCACAACACAGCCTAAGGTGAATATATACACACAGACTGTGACCACGGGAATCCTAGTGGACACGGGAAGAGGACCTGTTGGGAAAGTGTGTCTACTTCTCTCTCACCTTTTCCAATCTCTGGGTTTTTCTCCTCGCTCCCCCAGTTGTGGAAGTTTTCATAGGTAATGGTCATGCTTGGACAAAGGCTAGGCTCTGGGGCTGTCTGAACTGAAGTTGGGAGACCAGGATCCGGGCTGATCCAGAGCTGGGACCAAGGAGGAAGCAGGAAGCAGGGTAGAGCTGAGAAGACTAGGGCCGAGATCGAATATGTCGTGTGTTAGAATGAAAAGGGCCCCGGGGAGGGCTGGAGAGATTGTTCGGTAGTTAAGAGCACTTGTTTCTTTCCAGAGGACCCAGGTTCAGTTTCCAGCATCCATGTGGCTCACAACCATCCATAACTCTAATTCCAAGAGATCCAATACCCTCTTCTGGTCCCTGTGGCCAACAGGCACATACATGATACATGTATGTACATGCAGGCAAAACTCTCACACACATTAAATAAATAAAAGGAAATTGAAAAATTAAAAAAGGTCTGGCCGTGCATCTGCATTAGAAATGGGGTCAGTATTGGGATCAGTTGAGTTCGGAATTTGGAGGTAATGTCGAAAGCTAAACTCATTACTATTACTAGGTCTAACGGGCCATCTTGAGAGTGTGCCCCTTCCTGGGACAGGCACCTGAACTCTGACCGAGGCACGGGAGGAACTGGCCCAAGCTCACAGCAAAACTGGGAGCAGAATGGGGTTGACTTCGGTTTTCGATCGGGGCTGATTCAAATGTTCAAACTGGATCTAGGACTGGAACTCAGGGTGGGGTTGGGGTTGGGGACGATGACTGGGCTGCTGTTTTGAGCCACAGCTGGAGCCACATCTGGGTCTTTGTCTCACTTGGTATTGTGGCATCCACAATCCAATCTAGAGTCCAATAAAGGGAAATCAGGTCCCACACGACCTCTTGTATCTCTTCCCACTTAGTGCCACCAATGCCCAAAGTCCCCCTGGTCTCCCTGGCCACCCGGCCCAGTTACCTGTATCTGGAGATCGTGACTCTCGGCTTCCCTGGGCAGCAATGACCAGAGGTGGGAAGTCAGTTAGAGGGGGGAACTATAACCCTGGAGGCTGGTGTGGGAGGGGCCAAATCAGAAGTCCCTATGACAGAGTCTTGCTGCTTTCCCCCACCCCCTCCCAGTGGTTTATATTTTGGGATGTCAATTTCAACTTTTAACAGTAAATACTACTGAGTGGGTTGTCATTGATACATGTGCAGAGGTTGTGGGGTGGGGTGGGGTGGGGTGGGGTGGGGGGGTTTGGGGCTAGCTTTGCACTTATTCTCAAGGGTGTGCCTTCTCCCATTCCTCTTTCTGGGAGTCCTCATGACTTCCTCATTTCTAGAGTGTTGGGGGGGGGGGGTTGACCAGAAAGAACAGTCTGTTGTTTTCTCCTATGCCTTGCATCTTCGTTCATTTCCTGCCTATGTATTTCCAAGAATTGTTGGTGTCTCCACCATTCACCCTCAAGCCCAGAACAGTCCACTCTCTCATCTTGCTCATTCCTATCACGAGTCCACAGCATCTGCCTCGTACCCATTATCTGGCGAGGGCTCCTTGGCTCTCTTCAGACGGAAATCATCATGAGCCGGCGAGGGGGCAGACCTATGCCCTGGGATGCTGCAAGTTCTTTGGCTGAGCTGACACCTTCAGAGGCTCAAGTCCTGAACTCGGGGCTCATGTTTCCAGGCTCTAGAGGCCAGACTTAGGGCTTGGGGTGCTCAAATTGGAGGAGACTGTTGCTCTGGGATTCGATCACTGATGGCCTGGCTCCCGGCGGCGGCGGCAGGGGCAGCTGCGGCTGGTGTAATCCTGACCTCTTAGAGGCAACTACTGACGTCAGCCAAGAGTGCTGGCTAGTGTCACATCTCTCGAGCCTCTTGGCACTTAGAGTTTAGGAGCTGCAGGTAACTCGTCCAGTGGCTGCGGCTGGCAGTCCCTGTCCCGGTCATTCCACAGCCTTTCCTATAATACACTGTCCCTTTGTCATCCACACCTCTGCCTCCTGCCGCCCTTGTCCCTGGCCACTCTTCGGAATCATTTCATTGTTCCCTTGCTCCTGCTGTTCCCTGTCTCCTCCTCAGGTCGCCAGTTCAGAGTCTGCTTTACTTTCGGTGAAAATCCAAAGAAGTCAAAGCAAAGGACATTTGGCTGAAAGCTTTAGCTGGGCCTACGTTAGCAACACCAGGAGCAGCCCTTCAGGATTCCCCTCACTAACTGGAAGAGTGAGCCAAATCGCCTGCTTCTTTAGCCAGAAAGGGGGTGTAGCAGGGGCGCTTCTCCCAATCATGACATAGTCCTTCATGCAGACCATGGGCTGTGTCTGCACCAACCTTGCGCCTTTCTAAGCTATCAGGGGAAGCGTTCTCCCTCTGACCACGGCGAAATGACTGCTGGGGTTCACTGAGGCTTCAGGAGGCAGAAGTGCGGCCTCAGCTGTCTGAGTTACACCTGCCTC
The DNA here is from genome assembly GCF_049852395.1 of Peromyscus maniculatus bairdii. Lineage (NCBI taxonomy): Eukaryota > Metazoa > Chordata > Mammalia > Rodentia > Cricetidae > Peromyscus > Peromyscus maniculatus. The sequence continues at coordinate 54,850,672 of NC_134859.1, read as the reverse complement.
TGAGAGCGGACGGTGACCAGCAGCCTCCTCAAGGAATCTGTGCAGTGTTCAAAGCGGCCAGATCGGCATGCTCGGCCTACAGTCCCCTACTCAAGGGAGCCTGGGCATCAGAGAGAGGTCTAACACCGGTCACTGTCACTTAAGTTAAATTGGCCGAGTGGTGGTGGTGCACGCCTTTAATCCCAGCACTGGGGAGGCAGAGCCAGGAAGATCTCTGTGAGTTCGAGCCAGCCTGGGCTACCAAGTGAGATCCAGGAAAGGCGCAAAGCTACACAGGGAAACCCTGTCTCAAAAAAAAAAGGAAGTTAAATTGCCATCCCTGTCAACACCATACCTTGCTGAAAGAGGAGAAACAATTACGTCAAACAAGCAAGTGTTAATATAACACTTCCCTTACTAACAATTCAATTCCTACAAGTAATGTGAGTGGCATTTGGGTGATGGGTTTTTGTGGCTTAAAACATTTTGTGACTTATCCTAAATCAAAAGGTGCGTACGGGAGACGGACAGAAGTCAACCCTAATGTTGCTGCCACCCTGGCCTGGCTCTCTGAACATGCTCTGTCTTCAGAACATGTTTCCAATTCATCCATTCTGTGAGCCCTGCCCATGCCTTAAAGAGACTGTCTTCCATCTGTGCACACATCCTTTGTAAATGGAGGGTAAGTAAGACTATGTTTTGGATCTTGTTTGTTAAATTAAAAAATAGATCAGAGATTTCCCTCTATATCAGCTCATCAAGTGTGCTTTAGTCTGCATGTCTTATTTAATCATGTGTACAATCATTTAAACATTCTCTTTGTTGTTGTTGTTGTTATTGTTTTGTTTTGTTTTCTGAGACAGGGCTTCTCTGTGTAACAGCCCTGGCTGTCCTGGAACTTGCTTTGCAGACCAGGCTGAACTCAAACTCACAGAGATCCACCTGCCTCTGCCTCTTAAGCGGCAGGATTAAAGGCGTGCGCCACCACCGCCCGCCCCGTTTTCTTATTGTTAAACATGTAGGTTGTTCCCGGTTTGTTTCTGCTCTTGCTTTTGTTAGTGTTCTGATCAGCACGTTGTTAGTCAAAGATAAACACTATACTTTGGCTCTGCAGTGTCCTGCAGGGACCCTGGTTAGAGGCTGGGTCCCCAGCTCGATACTACAGGGAGACAGTGGTGTCTAAGAGGGGAGGCCTAGCAAGATGTCTTCTGGACTTGGAGGGCTGGAGGATGGGGGGAGTGGGGAACAGGGTCAGGTCCTCTAAGGGAGATTACAGGAACTCACCCCTTTCCCTTTCTGGGCATTAGGTGAGGCATTTTGTCTGCCATACGATCTCGTCATGATAACCTGACTCACCACAGGCCCAAAGCAATGAGGCCAGTCAGTCGAGAACCGAATCCTCTAGAAGTGAAGTTAAAACACAGTAAGACATGAGCTAAAATAAGTCCTTTCTCCTTATGAGGTCTCTTTTCCCAGGCATTTGCTTTAGTGAGATAAAGCTGACCAGCGCAGTCTGGCTTTTAGAAGCTAATGTTGAAACCGGATCTAGGTTAGAAGCTGTTTCTAAACACCCTGAAGGGGTGGAGGGAAGAAAGCTGAGGGACCTGACAGTTACAGCCACCCATTCGGAGAGCTCAAGTGGTCCTGCGATATTTCCGCACAAACTGTTCAGCATTAGGCTGACAGGGTAGGTGGTGGTGGTGGTGGTGGTGTTCTAGAAATAACATTACCTCTTCCTCAGCGTTTTTATTATCACCCTTTCTCCTGCTCACGGGTCCACCCTTTAGCTTGGTGGTTTTCCTGACTTAACTCTACAAAATTGGTGTTTATTCTCAGGTGTGGCCCTGATGTCTGGTTCCTTAGCTCAGTAGACAGCTAATGATGAAACAAAGAGAAATCTCCAGTCTTTGCCGAGGAACTCTCGCAGTGTGTGGGGCATGCTGTGGGTACACGCGCGTGGGAACCCCCTGCCACAGCCTCATGCTCTGTCTGTGCAGCTCCTCAAGCTTAGACAGCGGTGACAGACAGTCAGGTTCTTGGCATGTGGATACCTGAGGACATGTTCATGGTCTTCTAGAGCCCCAAATACATTGCAGTTTCCTAACCACCTATCAAAATTGTAATAATCCACATGCGAAAGATACAGACAACCACGCTGATTAAGCCAGCTAAAAGTATATGAGTCCTGTATCAGCCATCAACCAAGAGAAGGTTCATGCCTCAGAGTCTCTTGGTGCCCAGACTCAGGGGTACGGTGTTTTTAAAGGCAAAAAAATCACAATAATCTCACATGAAAGGATAACCTTGAAATATTCATGCCTGGCAAAGCATAGTAATTATTTCAGACACAACAATTATGTTTGACTAATACCTTTTTCAGTTATTTTAGGTTCCATGAATTATTTTGGTTAATACATGGAGACCATGGTCAAGGCCATGGAAATGTCAATGTGTTGCCAAGGCAGATGTGAGTAGTAGAAAACCGAGAACTTTCTAAGCAAACCCAGAATGGAAATAGCACAAGATGGCGCTTCCCTCGTCACCTCCATTTCTTTCAGTCACACTTAAATCTTTAGTTTTTATGAAGGGTCAGATACTGGGTAACAATCAATTAATTAAGCAGAGTCCAATCATTAGACCTCAGAAGAGAAGGACAAGAGGACCCATGGGCCCAGTGAGTAAGGTGGGTAGCCATGGAATCCAATTAAACCAGGTATAAAATGAGGAATTGTTGACCTTTTTTATTTATTATTTATAAGAGTCAACTGCTATTTGCATGTGTAATCAGGCATAACTTATTAAAGAAATTAGATCAGTTTTTGTGAACCTATCATTTAGATACAGCAGAGACAATAAAATCTTGTGTTAGTGTCCAGTCCCGGGGAACCATCCACATTAGCCCTGTAGGAAGCATTACGGCCAATATTACCGTGAGTCCAAAGGGAGAAAGGGCACAATCCCTGTCTCCAATGTCCACAGTTGAGTTTCTTAAGCTTCGCCGTGTGAAGGTCCACAGGCTTTGGGTTTCTAACAGGAGCCAGGGTGAAGAGCTGGTCTCTGCTCCTCTCAGGAAGATGACCTGGAGAGGCTGGTCGGGGTGAACTTTCATGGTCCATGTTTCTTCTCCTCAGGCAGTGTTGTTTTTCCTCGGGCGTGGAGGAGTCACAGGATGACACCTGTAACTCAGTGTTTAAATGAGTGTCCATACTTGAGCTTGCCGTGCCGACTGACAGCCCTGTGGCGTGACAGAGTCTCTGGCTTGTGTTATTTAAAACTCTCTTGAGGACTTTTTACAGAATCAAGTAATTACCTCTCAGCCCTGGAATTAGCTTTTGCTAAGAGAGCAGAAGAATTGAAAGCTGTGGTGGAAGGCGTGGCCAACTGAACTAGCATGCAGGTCCCACACCAGTCAGGTGGCAGGCATAGGTACAAGGTTTCCCTGTTCCCAGCATCCTCACATGTCAGTTTGGGAGACAGTGACTGAAGAGTAATCGCTCTTTGCCTCTGTTGTTTGAGACAGGACATTTAGGATTCGGACTGTAAGATCCTCTGCCTAGGTAAGAGAATCCCCGTCACGTGAGACATGAGGAGAAATTCATCTTCCCTAGAGACTAGGACGAAGTCTTCCTGATTTGATCCACTCGGGTGGAGCCGGTCAGGCCTACATGGCCGGAGGCAGGAGCACCGGAAATCAGGCAAGTCTTATTTCCCTGCATCCTTATCCCATCATGAGGCCAGCATGCAGTTTACTCTGATGGCGTCTCAGTGAGTTCTGAAGTCACACCAAATGAAGAAGACTACTCTAAGTGGGGACTTCTCAACAGGCCAAATGGAGAAACTTCTGCTTATCCAAGAAAAACTTCTGAGATTTGATTTTAAAACAGTGAGTTTTATAATGTTTTTAACTTCTCTTTCCAAAGTCCAAGGAACCTTTGAAACGAACCTTATACCTTAGTAGGGCAGAGTAGAGGAGGTTCCAGAGAGACATAGAGAGAGTCTGTCCCTTCAGGAAAACAGCTATAATAACTCCAGACACAGCAGAGGGCTGAGTGAGTTTCAGGTCCATTAGTCCAGAGAGATCTCTACTCTTACAGAAGGAGAGAGGTCTGTGCCACGAGGAAGCAGGCTTGCGGAATGTGTTACCTCTGCTACATGGCAGTGTTCCTATAGACTCTGGAGAGGGGAGTCGGGCTGGGTAACGTGTGATCGAAGTCAAGCTACCTTGGACCCATTCAGGAGGTTGGATTTTTCTCATGCCCTGCCCACAGCCTTCTGCTCAGGTGTGCTGATAGCCAATGGAAAAGAAGCAGAGAGATGACCACTGAAGAAAAGAAAAGGTTTAAGTTCAGTCACTCAACTTAAGAGTTGTAGCCTTCTCTTGTGGAAGGATCACAGTGTCCTCCTAGTCCCAGCAGGCCCTGGGGTATGACAGCTAAATGTTGGCTGTCCTCCTGGGTCTCCTACTGTCCCACCTTGAACTTCCAGTCTTGGTTGCTGAACATAGAGAAGGTCAGTTCCAGCAGCTGGAGCTCATAAGTACGCTTGCTCCTACACACCCTATGGATAAGGGCCAGTCTCCAGTTCTTCACCAATTACCAAGTTTCAGGAGAAATGCAATTTAACCACGGAGCAGTCTTGTTTGATCAGAAAGCTGTATTTAAAATAACTTAGGGACATTTTATTTCCTATGAAGTTGAGAACTTCTGAGAAATGTCAGAACTGTTGATGACGGAAGATTCAGAATAGTCAGGCTAACAGTTTCACAAGCAGGTCTGAAGAAAAGCCTTGCATATGTGTGAGCTCTCTCTCTCTCTCTCTCTCTCTCTCTCTCTCTCTCTCTCTCACACACACACACACACAGACACACACACACACACACACACACACACAGAGAGAGAGAGAGAGAGAGAGAGAGAGAGACATATACACATAAATAAATAATAAATCTTTTAAAAATTTCACAATCTAGCTGTTTTCACGGAACAGACTTTGGAATGACTTATGCTGAGATCAGCATCCTTCACTGTATTAAAATCCCTAAGGGGCTGGAGACATGGCTCAGCAGTTAAGAGCACTGGCTGCTGCTCTTGCCCAGGACCTGGGTGTAGGGACCAGGACCTCCAAGACCAAGTTCTCAGCACAAAGGAGATTTATTTGCCCCAGAAGACAAAGGGTGGGAGACAGAGGAAGAGGGGGAAGGGAAGAGAACAAGGAAAGGGGAGGGGTATTTGTCCCAGTGGGACAAAGGACGCCTCTGGATAGAGGGGAGACAGTCGTAGCCCACAGGAAATAAAAGTTTATAAAGGTAAAGGGGGAAATCTCGTGTTAAGGATGAGGTGTTTAATTTTAATTGGGCATATTACTTAGAATAGCCAAAGGGGCTTCTGACTGCTGGACTTCAATACTTTGAAAGCTGGACCTCAGTAGTCAGCCTGAGGAGGAGGAAGTGGCCAAGTAAGGGACTAGGCCTTGGTGGCTGGCTTTAGGAATGTGATCAAACAGTCTTTAGGAAGGCAGAGGGAGTGGGGGAGAAGGGCAAGGCTGCCAGAGCCATGTTCACCATGCTCAGGCTGCCTAGAGTCCCTTCACAGGGTTTGATTCCCACAACCCACATCAGATGGCTCACAGCCACCTGCTTCAGAGGATCTGCTGCCCTCTTCTGGCCTCTACAGGCACCTACATGGGTGCTGTGCACATCCAGACAAGCAGGCGCATACATATGTATTATTTTTAGCTTCTAAGTAATTTTCTCTCTAATTTTTCCGACTTAATTATATCTACCATTTCCTTTCAACAAAGTTTACTTTTCAATGGCCTTCTATACTTCATTTGAACCTTATGATTTCTAGCCTTCTTTAGTCAAGGAACAAAACCCTTACTTTCCCAAATCCTTTCAGATTCTGTTGTTGTTTTGAGACAGGGTCTCACTGGCCTGGAACTCAATATGTCCACCAGGCTGCCCTTGCTCACAGAGATCCGCCTGCCTCTGCTTCCCAAGTGCTGGGATTAAAGGCGTGGGCCACCATGCCTGGCCCTTTTAGATTTTCAACACCCTCTTTCTTTTTCACCTTCAAAAAGAAAGCCCCGCACCCTTATCCTTGTTCCCATCTCTTCCCACCTGCTTCCTCCTTCCTGCTTTGTTTCCTTCCTTTTCAATGTGAAAGTCTTTACAAAATCCTTCCTCTTTTCCACAAAATGCTTTTTGCTTCTTCTGAGTCCTTCACCAAGCTACAGCTTTAGTCTCCTTCCTCTGCCGTTTTGAATTTATAATTACACACTCTAATTAAAGTTTTAACGTCTTTGACAGACTCAGATACATCGGGAGGCTTACAGTGTTTCCATTTAGCTTAAGCTTTTACCAAAAATAGATACAGCGACTCAGGAAAGGATACATACTAACAATTGTAATTGACCAACAAATTCAAGTCATTGCTGCTGTCAAAATTGCCTTAGTCACAGGAGCCATGGTGCATCTGGGCTGACTCAATAGTCTTAATTTTATGTGCATGCTCACATAAAGTGTAGCTGACCGGAACAGAATTTCGCAGTGGACTTTACCTGTCTGCCTTGTAGACACACATATTACGGGAAGTGAGGAGTAACACTAGGAATCTTGTCAGAAGACTTAGTAGCCAGGGAGAAAACTGAAACAGAATGATTCAGAAATGATTGGGCAGCTGTTCCCCCAAGGCTCCCACTGCCACTGCCCATAGAGAGATCTTTGTTCTCATTTGTTTTGTTTTTTAGGTGTGTGTGTGTGTGTGTGTGTGTGTGTGTGTGTGTGTATACACTTGTGTGCATGCATATGTGTTAGCATTCAGACCCACCCCTTGGGGACCCGCCCAGCGTCCTGACAGCGTCATCTTCCGTTATGGTAGCGAACACCTCCTCTCTTCCTTTCTTTCCCTTTCTCTTTCTCTTCTTCTTCTCTCAGCCCTGCCCACTTCCCCTCTCTTCCCTTCTCCCTTTCCCTGCCCCCACATAAAACTTTTCATGTGAGCTCTATCACATGGTGTGAGTGACATTCCACAGTGTCCTGGATCCAAGCTGCCAAGGCCACTGGACCATTTTTAAAATGCAGCAGTGTGCATGAAGAGATCATAAGACAGCTTGCAGGAATCTGTTCTCTCCTTCTACCCTGTGAATCCCAGGCACTGAACTCAGGTCGTCAGCTTGGCTACAAGTGTCTCTCAGTCAAGCACAAGAACCCTCATTCACTGTTGGTGAGATTGCAAACCACTGCAGCCACTCTGGAAATCAGGGTAGAGAATTTTCACAAAACTGAACCGTCTTTGGCATATGCCCAAAGACGGGACATCCTACTTCACAGATTCTCACTCAGCCATGTTCACTGCTGCTCTATTCACAACAGCCTAACTGTCCTTCAGTGGAAGAATGGATAGTGAAATGGTGCTGCATGTACACTATGAAATACTATTCAGCTGTAAAGAAAAATGAAACATCAACTTTGCATATAAACCTATGAACCTAGAAAATTGTTGTATTGAGTGAGGAGTCCAGCCCCATAAAGATAAATGTCACATGTTCTCTCTTATTTATGAATCCTCAGACATGAATATATAACTTGGAATAACCACAGAAGCCAGGAAAGGATAAAGGGCCCATGGTAGCTGTAGAGAGGGAGAGAGAAGTCCACAGGTGCTGTGAAGAGAAAAATCAGGGTTGAGGGTTAGCTAGAACGGGGTGAGAGGGAACACAGAGAGGGAGGGAAGGGGGAGAGGTAACACTGAGGATGGAAACATAAATACTTTATGTTTACATAAATACATATACACATATGCTTAACATACACTATATGACGTGTGTGTGTGTGTGTGTGTGTGTGTGTGTGTGTGTGTGTGTGTATTCTGAGTGAAGTTACACTATTTGGGGTGACAATGCTGCCCCCAAGAGGCAGAGACTGTCCAACAAAAACCCCAGTTCCGGGTCTGAGAAATCTCCTCTGAGTTATTGATGAGGAATCCAAGAAGCTCCCAAATAATCCAGGCTATTGCTATCGCCCTGGGTTGCCTCCCCAAACTTGGAGGTCAGACCCTATTGCTTCAGACACAGGAGGAAGTGACCTGGAACCCTCCTCCCTGAGGACTAGCTCCCACAGTATCTGAAGGTGCTCTGTGAGCTGCCAAGGGAGAAAAGCAGACAATAGTCACAGCCAGCTATAAAGTCTCTGAATGAATTACCAGCATGGCAAGATATTCCCAGGACTGTAATATCTTGGGAGTAACCAACCTAAGGCCCACTCCATAGGAGAGAATTCATGTCTGATGCTATAAATATAGCCCATTACTCACGGCCAGTGAGGTTCTGGACCCTAGAAGAGAACCTCCTATTAACCACTTTCCTAATCTAGTATAATTCCTAACTGCACTCTGAATACCTATCCTTTTTTTAAAAAAAAAATCTGGCTGTATTATTTATTTTGAGGGGAGAGAGCACCCACAATGGCTTTCATATGGTGGTCAGAAAGCTACCTGTGGGAGTCAGTTCTCTCCTTCCATGATGTGTGAATACCTATCCTTATCCCCACAGATAAGTGTTGCTCTCACCCCTCGTCAAAGAAGCTTCTGTTTGCACAGACAGAGACCATTACAGAAATTCACAACTTTTCAAAATGTTATGGGGAGCCCACCGGAGAGGACTACCCACAGCTTATAGTCCACTGAAAGTTTGAAAGTCTTTATTCCAGCCAGCTGAGACTACATGGAGGTATTTGGGGACCCAAGTATATCACTGAGTGTCCAGAACACAGGGTTTTTGAAGGCAGAGCCCGCGTTCTGGTCTCTCACTCGGCAGCTGCTGCAGGACAGAGGTGGGGGCAGGGACAGGGTTTCATGGCAGCAAGCAGTTGGACAGAAGCTAAGATAAGCAGTTAGCTCAAGGGGAGGTTTGCACAAGCAAGCAGTTTAACAGAAGCTAAGGTAAGCAGTTAGCTCAAGGGGAGGTTTGCACAAGCAAGCAGTTTGACAGAAGCTAAGGTAAGCAGTTAGCTCAAGGGGAGGTTTGCACAAGCAAGCAGTTTAACAGAAGCTAAGGTAAGCAGTTAGCTCAAGGGGAGGTTTGCACAAGCAAGCAGTTTGACAGAAGCTAAGATAAGCAGTTAGCTCAAGGGGAGGTTTGCACAAGCAAGCAGTTTAACAGAAGCTAAAGTAAGTTAACTAGGGCATCTTCATCTTGGGTTCTTAGCATAAAATTGGGTAATTTTCCACTGGATTCTCCACCAGGGAGATAAAATTCTAGTTAACCCTGAAATGGCCTCAGCAAGAATACAAGATGGAGGAATCTCCACGCTGTCTTGCCCTGTCATAAAAATACAAGAACAACTGACCATGGAGTGTCAAACACCAGTTCATATGTCTACAACATGACCCCACACCTAAGGCTCAGAGAACGTCACAGAAGAAGGAGACAAAAAGATTTTATGAGCCGGAGGACCAGATGTCTGCTGCAAGGTAGTATCACCTATATGTGACATAAGGAAGCTGCACCCGTGAAATCTCAACAATGTGGTCACCTAAACAGGACTGTCAACACCAACTGACATGCCAACATGTATGTGGGAAAGCTCACCAAGCTCTATTCCTAGATGAAAAGCCACTGCAATTAGTGGATGCTGGGGGGGGGGGGTGTCAGTCTTTGACAGGGACCAGCCTCTTGATAGGTTATCCAGTCCTAAACAAATACATGTATGGGCAGCACTAAGTAGACATCACAGGATATCTTTATATATAGATATATGTGTATATGTACATATATGTGTGTATGTATATATGTATGTATGTATGTGTGTGTGTGTGTGTGTGTATACACACACACACATATATAGCAATAATTGAAGAAGAGAGCATGAATTTGAGAGGAAGGTGGGGGGACATTGGAAGAGTTGGAGGGGGAGAGGAAAGGGAAGAAATGATATATAGTAGTCATATATGCAATTCTCAACAAAATTTAATGATAAAAGATTACAGTAATCTATTTTCTTAAAAGACACATAATATATAACAGCTAGTATTAAATGATTGTTTTCCATCTTGATATTTCCTTTAACACTGGGCCACATTTTCTTGATAAACGAGTGCTCATTTTTTGTTAGGTCAAGGTGGTTCATGTAACCATACAATATATTCTGACACACACCGAAAAACAGACTTGAAGCTGGATGGTTGGTAGTGTATGCCTTCGATTCCAGCACTTGGAAGGCAGCGGCAGAGGGATCTCTGGGAGTTTGAAGCCAGCCTGATCTACAGAGTGAATTTCAGGATAGCCAGAGAAACCATTTGGGTTGAGGGGAGAAAAACAGACATGAGACAAAGGTGTTTGGCTGGTGGCCATGTCAGAGGAGCAGCAGGTGGCAATTGAAGTTGGTACTGCTGATGCTGCCATGGGGACCAGCCTTCAGCAGCTCAGGGACTGAGGGGTATCCATGGAGTCAGAGAACTAATCACTCAACTTGGCTTTTCTGTTTGAAGGAGTAAAACTTAATTCTCTGGGGCCTATGAAAAAGGGAAACACACATACACACACACACACACACACACACACACACACACACACCTTTAGGATCTCTCTATCATCTTCTCTCTCATTTATTTCTTTTCTTCTATCCAAATGTATCCCTTCTGTCTCTCTTGATGTCTTCATTCTAACTAACTTAATTTTTCCCTTATTGCATTATATATCCCAACAAAATCTTCCAAGCAATATAAAAATTATGTGGTTACATTCTATTTTTGAGTGAATGATTACAATGAATATAAGTGAAAAACATGATGTTTTTCATATCCCTTACATGATTAAACATTTTATGTATTACCAGTGAAAAATAAGTTGTCCCAAGAACCCACATACACTCATACCCAAGCAACTTGTCACAGATTAACAGAGTGGAAGCAAGCAAGGTATTTTCTCAGTCAGTTCTTTTGCTGGCAGGCTGCGTTTTGTGGTTACAAAGAAAGGTCCAATCATTTTATTATTTACCTTAAAAGGTAATCTTATAAGAAATCTTAAAAGAACCACAAATATAAACTTTTGTATATGAAATACAATCAGTCTTCTCTACTTTAAATCCTCAGGGTGTATACCCATTTGTCAACAGTGTTTTATATCAGGAAGCCGAGGGCAGAAATGGATACAAGGAATCAATCATCACCCTTGATCACCAACCCATCCTAGCAAGAAAGGTACATCAGCCAGCAGTAGCCAGGCTGCCATTGTTCCTGCCCCTAACCTCAAGTCCCTCATTCAGCTATTAAAAGTATGCCTTTAAATTGTTTTCCAAGATTTTTTTTAACCTCAAAGCCATTAACAAAATCATCTTAACCTAACCTCAAGTTATTTTTTAAAGTTTGTTTTAGCTATGATGCACCAAAACCCATGAACACATCTCTCAATATTAAAAGGACTTGAGCTAACTTAGCTTCTGGGACACAATTGTTTTTCTTAAACATTAACCTAAGCCACAGTCTTACAGCTCCTCAAGAGAAACTATCTGTGTGATTTTCCTTGTCCTTATTTTCTATCCTCTGAAGCCCCTGCTATATCATATTTTGCTTTTACCTATATTAGTTTTCCCACTGGGCTAACTTCTACCATAATCCCTTACTATATTTATTAAAGACCTGCAATCATCAAAATCCTATTTAAACTAACACTATTATTGTATTAAATCATTGCTTCTGTTAAACAGTACAGCTTAGGAGGAAACCGTCTTCATAATAATCCACAGGTAAAAATGCCCGGTAGAATGGGATATTTCTATGAAACAATCACATTACATGAAAGGCATTGGGGATCTCCCCACACCCATTCACACCATGATGGGTGAATCTCAGAGTATCTTACCCATGAGAACTGAAATATCACAATAGCCCTCCACACCAAGAACTACCCTAGACCACACTGAAGTAAACATCTCCTGCCGCCTCCTCAGTCCAAGGCTGATCATCCCCATTAGAAAGCTACCTAGATTTGGACTTGCCCATCCAGCAAAAATTAAAATTCAGAGATTAATACATTCTTAAACTTATTACATGCTGTCTACAAACTTCAATATAAGTAAAGTAAACATATCAGAAAGCTGGCTGAGCAAACACTAGTAAAAAGAGCCAGCATGGCTATAATAGCAAAGTATAATTCAGAGTAAATTCAGTTCTGAAGCAAAAGATGGACAATACAGAACAATAGAAATGACTGATTTAGGGCCAGAGAGATGGCTTGGCAGGTAAAAGAACTTGGTTAGCCAGCCTGGCAGCCTGAGTTCTATCCACAGAAGCCACAGTGGGAGGAGAGGACAGACTTCTGAAAGTTGTCCTCTGACCTCCACACACGCACACACATGCACATTCACATGCTAATAACAATAATCATTAAATTTAAAATGGTTAATTTGATAAGACAGAACAATCCTTAATATGGATATTGTGTGTGTACCTAACAGCAGACCTTCAACATACATGATGCAAAAACCACCAGAACCTAAGCCCTTATAGTGAAAATTTCAACACGTCTTCTAGAGTAATAGATAGACTATGTAGACAACATGCCAGCGAACATAGAGGAATTGAAAGATGCCCTTGACAAGCTCAAGCTGACGGGCGTTGTGAGACAGCCCCCTCAACAGCAGCAGATGCACACTATTTTCAAGTCCAGATGCAGCTTCGTTGAATCTATATGCTGGCACAGACCAAAACCAAACTTTAAGAAGATGCAACAGACTATAACTGCGTTCAATACGTGGGATGGCAGATCTTGGTTGTCAACCTGACTACATCAGCTGAAACCCAGGCAGTTGGGCATGTCTGTAATGATTGGGTCTTTTGAGTTGGCAAGACCCACCCTGAATCTGGGACACACCTTCCGGTGTGTAACCCACATTAAAGGACACGAACGAAGGACGATTTTCCTTTTGCCTGCTTGCTGTCACTCTCCCTGGTCAGCTCATCTCCGCTGGTGCCCAGCCATTCCTCCACTGGTATTAGAACCCACCACTTCTTTGGGATTCCGACTGAGACGGAAGACCAGCAGCTCTCTAGGATTCCTCCAGGACTCCAGCACTGTATTGAGACTGCTGAGCTCACCAGCCTTGTTTGAACCACTGGATTCTTGGTCTTTCTGTGAGTGGACAGACACTGTTAGACTAGCCACGCTAATAAACCCTCTTTTAACATATAGATATAGTGCTCGCTTCGGCAGCACATATACTAAAATTAACATATAGATATTATTTTGTCGGTTCCATTCCTCTAGAGAACCCTGACTGACACTGTATGGCTTCAGATAATAAAGGAATTAAGCTTGAAATCAAAAATAAATTAAATTATACATCTTTCAAAAATCTACAGGACAGCCGGGCGGTGGTGGCGCACGCCTTTAATCCCAGCACTCGGGAGGCAGAGGCAGGTGGATCTCTGTGAGTTCGAGGCCAGCCTGGGCTACCAAGTGAGATCCAGGAAAGGCGCAAAGCTACACAAGAGAAACCCTGTCTCGGAAAACCAAAAAAAAAAAAAAATCTACAGGACAAAGAGTCTCAAGAGGAGTGAGAAACTCTTCTACAATGAACTAAGTGAAAGACTAACACATCAAAGCTTCTAATAGAGGAATTCTTAGAGAGGGATTCCATTGTTTATAATGAAAAGAAGGGCTTGGGGGCTGGAGAGATGGCTCAGTGGTTAGGAGCACTGGCTGCTCTTCGGAAGGATACAGGTTCAGTTCCCAGCACCTGCTTGGCAGCTCACTACCATCTCTAACTCCAGTTCCAGGGAATCCGCTGTCCTCTTCTGACCTCTCTGGGCACTGAATGAATGTGGTGCCCAGTCACACATGCAGGCAAAACACCCACACACATAAAAACAAAATGAACCTTTAAAAAGTAAATAAATGAAGGTAAAAGAAGTTCACTTGGCTTTAACTACTTTTGTCCACGTTCTGCAACTGTACCAAATGCAAACCCACCTGAGAAGAGGAACGGCTTGTTTTGTCTCCCTGTTATGAAGGTTTCAGTCATGGTTGGTTTTCCTGGTACTTTGGAGCCTATGGTAAGTCGGCAGAAGTATGTGGTAACAGAAGTCCTAGCCTCATAGACAGAAGAAAAGGGGGGAGGACAAGGCTATGGTCCTCTGTCCACGTCAAGGACTTGCCTCCAGTGGCTGGAACACTTTCCAGGAGACTCCATATCTTAGGTTCTGCCAGCTCCCAGTAACACTACATGCTGGTGTCTAAGCCTCTAACGTATTTCCTTTATGTGTTCATCGTTGGTGGACACCTAGGCTGACGGTATAACTTGGCTGTTGTGAACAGTACCACCGCACTGTTGTGCAAGTATCTCTGTATGTGTCGACATAGATTCCTTTCAGTATATACCCAGTAATGCACACCTGGATCACATGGCGCGTCTCAGCTTAGTTGTTTAGAAACCCCGTCTGTGGTTTCAGTAGTGACTGAACTAAATCCATTCCCACCAGCAGCAAACAAGGTGTTGCTCCTCATCCTCACAAGCCTTTGCTGTTTGTTTTTTTGACAGCCTTTCTGACTGGGGCAAGTTGGAATCTCAATGCAGCTTCCAGTAGCATTTCCCTGGTGACTAAGGATGCCGAACAATTTTCTACACATTTATTGGCCATCTGTACTTACTGTTTGGAAAACTGTCTGATTTGCCTGCCTGTGTACTGGTTGGGTTGTTTTCCTTTTAATGTTTATTTTTGAGTTCTCTATGTATGTGGGATATTCATCTCCGGGAAGATGAGTCACTGACAACTGGTCCCACATTCTAGAGCCCATTTTCCCCTTGATAATAGTTTCCTTTGCTGCACAGAATCCTTTCAATTTCATGAATCCCATTTATCAATTCTTGTTATTATTTCTTGGGCTATTAGAGTTCTTTTCAGAAAGTTCTTGCTTACCTTGAAGTGTTTCCCTCTAGTACTTACAAAGGTTCAGGTCTTATATTAAAGCCTTTGATCTCCTTTGAATAGATTTTTGTACAGATAGAAAAATGGGGCTTTTTGTTCTAGTTTTTTCTCCTACCGATGTCCAGCTTTCTCAACACCATGTGTTAAGGAAGATCTCTTTCTTTGGGTGCTGTAGTAGTTAATCCTGTCAACTTGATGACATCTGGAAACAGCTAAGAGACACACCTCTGGGTGGATCTGTGAGGGAATTTCCAGAAAAAAATTAAGAGAGACGACCCTTCCTTAGAGTGAGTGGCACTTTCCACCAGGTTGCCCAGATGACGCCTGAGGAAAAAGGAATGATGCCTGCCTTCATTAAAAAAAAATTGTTTAATTTATTCTTTGACAATTTCAAACATGTATACAATGTGTTTTGATCATATTCAGTCTCTATCTTAGTTTGCTTTCTGCTGTTGTGATAAAGACCACGACCAAAAGCAACTCCACAGTCCATCCTTGAGGGAAATCAGGGCAGGAACTCAAGGCAGGAACCTGAGGGCAGGAAGCATAGGCCATGGAGGAGTGCTGCTCACTGGCTTGCTGCCCATGGTTTGCTCTACCTGTTTGCTTTGCTGCCGCTGCTGCTGCTGCTGCTGCTGCTCATCCTCATCCTTCTCCTCCTCCTCCTCCTCCTCTTCCTCCTCCTCCCCCTCCTCCTCCTCCCCCCTCTTCTTCTTCAGTGTTTTTGAGACAGTGACAATCTGTTTAGCTCTAGAACTCACTGTGTAGACCAGGCTGGCCTTAAACTTACAGAGACCCTCCTGTCTCTACCTCCAGAGTGCTGGTATTAAAGGCGTGTGCCACCATGCCCAGATCAGCCTTCCTTCTTATACAACCCAGGACCACCTGCCCAGGGGTGGCACCAGCCACAGTATGCTGGGTCCTCCCATGTCAATTATTAATCAAGAAAATGTCCCCACAGATTTGGCCAATCTAACAGAGACATTTTTTCTCAGTTGAGATACTCTCTTCCTGGATGATTCTAGCTTGTATCAAGTTGACAAAAAAAAAAAGCAAAAAAAAAAAAAACCCAAATGAAATAAAACTACCTCGCTGCCCCAGTATCCCCGTCCCCCATCTCTTTCCTACTGGACACGTTCTTCTTCCTTACACCCCTTTCTGCTTTCATGATTTTTCTTTTATACTTATTCTTTGAAAATTTCATACTTGTATACAATGAATTTTGATCATATCTATCCCAATATTCTTTTTATACCCCACTGAATTTAATTAGGGTTGCTTGATGTGCATGGAGGTAAAGTTATTTACTGTCTCATGGAATGCTCACTGTCAGTACACCCCTGAAGAATGACTCTCCCACCCCAGCAGCCATCAATCACCAATGACCCTCAGCTAAGCCCCTCCCCAATCCATGGTGGAGTGCTAACAGGCTCAATCTTGTTCTGTGAGCTTGTGAGTATATAGGTCATCTCATGCGCAGAAGACAGCATTTTAGAGCACTCTACCCATTCTCCACTTCTTACATCCTTTCTATTACCTCTCCCATGTTTCCTGAGCCTGTGGGAGGAAACATTATGTAGCTGTCCCATTTAGAGCTGGGCACTTAACAATCACTTTTTCTCAGTGCTTTGACAAGTCAAGAGTCTTGTATTACTTGCTATGTTAATTAATGACTCTCCACTCCAAAAAAAAAAAAAAAAAGGAGCATCTCTGACTGTAGTTATAAACATGAATATTTAGGAGGCAGTCGGACAATATGTCCATTTCACAAAACAGCAGTATCAGATTCCTCCTGGGCCCATACCTTCTCTAACGATGGGCTTTTGACCAAGTTTACAATATCAGGCATGATTCTCTCCTGTGGAGCAGACCCTGGAATCCAATAAGAAAGTAACTGGTTGCTCTCATAACAGTCATGCCACTATCACACCCGTGGGCACCTCTCACACACCATAACCAGTAGAAGGTTAGTATTGTGGCACGCAGAGCTCAAGGCTAGGTAATATTCTTGGTTCTTTTTCTCCCTCAGTGGCCTGCACAGCACCTTCCAGCATTATAAAAGCTAACTGACAGGGAAGACGTTTCCAGATCAATTTCAGCTTCATTCTCTATGTCCTGAAACCAAAGTGAGCTGTCTTCAGAAAAATGATCTCACTATCTAGTGGCAGTGGGCAACCTAGACCAATAGCAATACCCTGAATAGTTTGGGGCAGGGTGCTCTGGAGAATTCCTGACCAACAACTCATAGGAAGGCATTCCATGACTGGCCCCGAGATTTTTCTTTTGTTTTGTTTTGATTTGATTATCCCATGTCTTCTGAGAATAGCACTGTGTCCGTGTAGGTATCTTCACTCAAACTCTTCTGTTTGCTGTTATATTACTTAACTAGTTTACAAAGTAGTAGGTTTCCATAAGATTTTTTTCATACACCCTTAGTTTTTTTCATAACCCTTGGTTAATCCCCTTTATTCCCATTTCTCTCTCTTTTGTGTGTGTGTGTGTGTGTGTGTGTGTGTGTGTGTGTGTGTGTGTGTGTTAGTGCCTACAGAGTCAAAAGAGGGCATTGGATTCCTCAGAGATATAGTTACAGACAGTTGAGCCACTCAGTGTGGTTACTGGGAACCAAGCTCAGGTCCTCTGAATGAGTAGCCCACTTAAATATTTATTTTTTTAAATATTTCATATGATGTATGTTTTGTCTGTGTGTATGTGTTTGTGGCATGGTGGTGCCTGGTGCCCACAGAGGGCAAGAGAATGTGTTGAATTCCCCTGGGACTGGGGTTGCAGGTCGTTGTGAGTCACCATGTGGATACTGGGAATTGAACCTGAATCTTCTAGAAGAGCAACAAGCACTCCTAACTACTGATCCAACTCTCCAACCCACTTAAATCTTTTTTTTTAATTTTAGATTAATTTATTTTATATGGATGGGTGTTTGCCTGTATGTTATATGTATGGTGTATGTCCACGCACCACATGTGTGCCTGGTGCCCATGGAGGTCAGAAGAGGGCCCTGGATCACCTGGAATAGAGCTACAGATGGCCACCTCTCCAGCTGCCCCACTTAAACTCAACACAGTATTTCTCCCCTCTCCTATCACTATCACAGTTCTATTATTCTCTTACCCTCCAAGGCGTCTTCCCCTCAGCCCCTCTCATGGGTCCTTCCTAGCCTCCTAACCTCTACAGAGACTCCAATAAACACACAAACCTAAAAACGTGAAGCTAGGATCCACATACGAGACAGAGAACATCGAGAGCTTGTCTTTCTGGGCCTTGGTTACACCCTCAGTACATTTTCTAGTTCCATCTGTTTTTCTGAAAATTTTATTTTTCTGTCTTTTTTAGTTGGTAGATATTTTATAACTACTTCCAATCTAATTACTTGTTATAAACCTAATAAGTTGTTTATATCCCCTTGTTTTAATTTTGGTAGGTCATGTGTGTCTAGAAATGTATCTATTTCTTCTATATTTCTCAATTTATTGGAATATAGCTCTTCAAGATATGGCCTAATGATCTTCTTTATTTCATTAGTATCTATTGTAATGTCTTACTTTTGACATTTGCTTTTTTCAGTTTGGGTCTTCTCCTTTTCTTTTTCTTTTTTTAAAAATAATTTATTTATTTGTATTTTATGTGCATTGGTTTTTTGCCTGCATGTATGTCTATGTGAAGGTGTCAGATCTTGGAGTTACAGACAGTTGTCAGCTGTCATGTGGATGCTGGGAATTGAACCTGTGTCCTCTGGAAGACCAGTCAGTGCTCTTAACGGGTGAGCCATCTCTCCAGTCCCACTTTTTTTTTTTTTTAAGATTTATTTACATATTATTTATACAGTGTTCTGCCTGCATGTGTCCTGCAGGCCAGAAGAGGGCACCAGATCTCATTATAGATGGTTGTGGACCACCATGTGGTTGCTGGGAATTGAACTCAGGACCTCTGGAAGAGCAGTCAGTGCTCTTAACCCATGAGCCACCTCTCTAGCCCTCTTCTCCTTAAGCTGTGTGTGTGTGTGTGTGTGTGTGTGTGTGTGTGTGTGTGTGTGTGTGTGTGTGTTTGCTTATATGTGCTGGTGTGCTGGTGCCTACAGGGTCAGAATAGGGCATTGAATTCTCTAGAGCTATCCTTACAGACAGCTGGGAACCACACTCAGGTCCTCTGAATAAGTAGCACATGCTCTTAACCACTGAGCTATCTCTCTGGCCCCTCCCACTTTCTTTTGGTCAGTGTAGCTAAAAGTTTGTCAATTTTCTTTTGTATTTTATGTTAATTTTTTATTAAGAACTTTTAAATTAAAATACAATTATATCACTCCTCCCTTTCCTTCCCCCCTCATCCCATGTGCCCCCCCTCAAATTGTTGGCCTCATTTTCTTTAGTTAATACTATTACATGTTTATGTACATAAACATAAATATACCTTCGGAGTCCATTTAGTGTGACTTGGGTATACATGACCAGTTGGTATTGGATAACCAACTAGGGGCCCATCCCTGGGAGAGGCTAATCTTCCCTCTCTCGGTAGTCTTTCGTTGCCTGTGGTTCTTCACTTGGGGGTGGGGCCCATGAGATCTCCTCCTTCTGAGTTAGCACATTTACTGATACTGTCGTTGCCCAGTCTTGTTTAGGCAGCCTTATCGTCGAGGTGTCATGGATGCAGCTTCCCTGTCATTTCTAGGAGACACAATCTCACAGCACTCACAGCCGACTTTCTCATCTTTGGGTTCTTACAGTCTTCCCACCCCCTCATCCAAAATGTTCCCTAAGCCTTAGGTCTAGGAGTGGTGTCGTAGATGCATCTGTTAGGGCTGGGCTCTCCGTGATCCACTGGTCTCTGCACTATGTCCAGTTGTGGTTTTCTGCTGTGTTTTCCCTTCGCTATTGCTGTGGCCTTTGGTTACTTCTCAGAAGTCAACGCCATGTACTTTGGACACAAGACCCGGAAGATTTTAGCTGAATCTAGCCTGAAAGCCTCCTTCCTGTGGGCCAGCTTTTATGACACCAGAAAGTATTATGTAAATTGCCAAAGAAGAGACACAGTCAGTGACCCTATCCATCTGTGACGCCTACAAACTGTGACAATGATCAGTGTGGCAAGATATCCCTAAAGGTGTAACAGTGGCACTCATATCGTATTAGTAACCAACACTGTCTAATTGGACTCAAGGTCCACTCAGTAGGATGGAAATCATGCCTGGTACGAGAAACCTAACCAACTACCCAGGATTAGTGAGGATACGGATCTTAGAAGAGAAGCTGCCGCCGCCACTTCATCAGACCAGCATAATTCCTAACGGCATTCTACGCTTGTCCTTATACCCACAGACAAATGTCTCTGTCACTCCTCATCATCAAAGAATCTTCTCTTTGCAGCAAATGGAAAACACTGCAGAAAACAACAACTTGTCCATTTTCTTTGCCTTTTCAAAGAATCAACTCTGTTTCATTCTTTGTATATTTTTTCATTTCATTTATTTCTTCTCTGACCTTCTTTTCTATCTACTGATTTTGAGTTTGGCTTGATTTTGGTTTTCTAGGATCTTGAGACACATCATTAGGTTATTTCTTGGGATCTTTCTAATGTTTTAACATAGGCATTTATAGCTATACACTTAGAACTGCTTTCATTGCATCCCACAGGTTCTAGTATGCGTTTGACATCATTCATTCCTAAGAATTTTACAATTTTACTCCTGGTTTCTTCAATGGCCCATTCTTCACTCAACAGTGTGTTGTTCAATCTCCATGAGTTTATATATATTTTTTGTATTTTCTTTTGATGTAGATTTCTAGTTTTAATCCATTGTGATTATATATAAGAAATGAAATTATTTTAATATTTTTGTAATTGCTAAGACTTGCTTTGTGTCCCAAAAATGTGATCTGGTTTTTTGAGGGTAATTTCATGGGCTGTTAGGAAGAATATGTATTCTGTAGCCTTTGGGTAGAATATTTTATAGACGGCTGTTAAGTCCATTTGCTCTATAATGTCATACAACTCTGATGTATGTATGTATGTATGTATATATGTATGTATGTATTGCCTGTATGACCTGTCAGAGTTGATCTTAAAGTATTATTGTGTTGAGGTCAGTCTGTGCCATTACGTCCAGCAGTGTCTGTTTTGTGAAACTGCATACACCAGTACTCAGTACACACATCTTCAGAACTGTTCTATGCTCATAATGGAGTGTTGTAGTCAGGTTTCTCCTCCAGTCCTGACTGACCCCATGGTCCCTCCTGGCCACAGTCCCACAGCCATTTATAAAATAATTACTCAGAGGCTTATACTAATTACTAATTGCATGGCCTATGGCAGGCTTTTTGCTAGCTAGCTCTTATAGCTTAACCCATTTCTATTTATCTATAAGTTGCCACGTGGCTGTGGCTTACCGGTATTTTCACATCTTGCTTCTCTGGGCAGCAGCTGATAGCGTCTCCCCTCTTCTCTTCCTCTCTCTCCAGTTAGAATGTATGGCCTAACCTTATTCTGCCTCACCATTGGCCAGCTTTATTTATCAACCAATCAGAGCAACATATATTCACAGCATACAGAAAGACATCCCACAGCACTTCTCCTTTTCTGTCTAATCAAAAAGGAAGGTTTTAATTTTAACATAGTAAAATTACATATAACAAAACAGTTATCAAGCAAGAATTACAGTTATAATATCTAGTTTATTTATATTTGGCAAAGTTGAAGACAATATTCTATCTATCCTATATTTGTGAGTCTAAAGTTTTATATCTAATTTATCTTTTATCATAACCAAGGAAAATCATAATTATAACTATCTAGTCTTCAACTCCATCAAAGACCCCAAAAGGATATAATATTACCTAAGTAAATAGGAAGTGCATTGTACACAACTTCCAAAAATCTAGAATGACAGAGACAGCTGGCTGCCTGGACAGTTACCCAAAGTTCCTCTACAATGTTGGGGCATCTATCTTCAGCCCATAGGCCTAGAGTCTCTCAGTCATTTTTCCCTGTGTCCTGTAGAATATCTGGCAGTTTCCTCTATGAAACAGGAACCTGAAGGACCATTTCGCTTTATTTTGGCAAATTTACTGGTCATTTTCCCATGGGTTCTACATGTCCAGTTTATACAACATATTATCAGCAGTCCAGGCAAGAGCAGTTTCTTGCCCAAATGGCTATTTTTGCCAAGAAGATAAACTCCATATAGAGTGTCTTCAATGCCCATCCTCCTCTCTGAGGTAAATCGGTGCTGCCAGGAGCAGACATGTCTCACTATACATGGACTCAGTCCATAAAGTCTAAGTTTTTAAAACATTTTAAATGACATATTTTGTAAGTCTTTGAAGTGTTTGAAGATTACCTACCTAATTGAAATATACCTTTATATACCTAAAAAACTTAACTAACATGATTATAAGTTTGATTCTCCTAGATGACTATTAATCTGTATTTCTTGATTATATATTACAATTTCAAATGAGCTGCATAAACATAATACCTTAAAAATAAAAATATATATATAGTATAACAAAATTAACTTTAAATTTTTATTGATAAACTAAAATTCTTAGGAATGTAAAACATTTTAAACAAGTTGTTGCTCTTTAAAAGTAATTCAATAATCTACCTTTTCATCCTATCATATCTATAGCCTACATTTCTATATCATATCCCCCTTGCTTCTTTTAGAGAGATTGACTATGGCCAATAACAATTTGCAACCAACAATCTAAACAAAGACAAACATCCAAAATCTATTTTTTGGGAATGCGGGCATAGTGTTCTAGGCTACTTCATGTTGACTGAGGGTGCTGGTAGTCTTATGGGGACATAAAGAAAATTTTAGGATTATGGTCAAGTCCTGACTGGAGTAGTCTGTGATACTGTGTTCTCTGAGCCAGTTGTCTGGATGTTGGATCATCTGGAGACCTCTCAGGGGTCAGACCATATTAGCTTAGAAGTAATCCATAGGCTCTCATCTTCTGTGAAAACAACAGCAGAACCTCTTTTCCAAAGCAACATATCCTTAGACATAAATTTTGAAGTCAAGATACCTTTAATATATATATTAACCAAGATACCTTTAATATATATATTAAAGATTATATATATATATAGGTTTAACTCAGCAGCCTTTACAACCAAATGTCTTTCTGTAGTTAAAAATCCCAAAGATAATATAATCCAGACTCTCTGTGTGATTTCCATCTTTATGTGGCTCATTTTTTATATTACTTTTAACGTTGGCCAAACAGCTTTATCAACCGATCAGAACAACACATATTCACAGCATACCGAAAGACATCCCACAGCAGAGTGTTCCCATTATCAATATTAAGGGATCTTCTTTCTTTTTTTTTCTTCTGTGTTTTGAGACAGGGCCTCACTGTGTAGCCCTGGCTGGCCTGGAATTCACCTTGTAGACCAGGTTGACTTTGAACTCATAGGATCCTGCCCCACCAAGAACTTAGGTCTCCTGAGAAGGGATGACCTGGAACCAAGGAAAGGTAAGTGGGCTGCCCCCCCTTTCCCCAGCCTCCCTTTCTCTCCCAGAAGATAATCAGGCACAGTAGGGAGCCAAGTCAAGCAAGGACTGGTTTATTTAAAAACAACAAGCTCTTTTAAAGCATAGAGAGAACAAGGCTGGGGATTGGGGGTAGATGTCCCGTTGGGCCAGTCAGCTTAAGGGTTACCCAATCATGTGCCTAGTCTCCAGTATTTACAGTGTTGTCCACGAGGGAATCATGCACTGACATCATCTTTCCTGACCTGAAGCTCCAATCATATCTTTTTGCAAACAACTTGGGTTCCACCCTCTACGCTTTCCCTCGGGGCCACCCTTACTAGCTCCTGGCTCCATAGGCCCCGCCCCCCAAATCTGGCCAAAGGTCATTCAGTTCTCATGTTGCCACCACCCACCCAAGGCTTCCTAATGCTAGCCAGATCACCACCAGGTCCTAACCACCGACGACCAGACAACTAGAGAATGTATATTTCTCCTGTTTTACCCTAAAGACATAACTTGACAGTAGCAGGCTGTACACTGTGTCAGGGCTCCAATAACCCCACCATTCCAAACACACACTATATTCCTCAGATACCAACCTTTAGCCCCTCTTAAAATCCTAGAAAAAAAATGCCCCCAAGATGTTGGAGAGACCAAGACATCAGAGGCTTATGGCACTAAAGGTATAGGTTGGGGGAGGGGACCCTTAGCTGCCTTTGCCCAGCTCTGTTTCACAAATCCAGCGGTACAGCCTCTGGCAGACATCGTCATTCCAGCGACCATCGTCTTCAGAGAAGTGGGCACAGTCCTCGCCTCCTCCCAGCCCGTGTCCATACCAGTTATCTGGCTGCAATGGCTTCCAGTTCCTGAAAACAAATGGCTCTGAGCTGCAGGAGATCAGGCCCTTGGCCATGTTGCCAGAAGCTCCCCCCACCCCACCCCAAACCACCAGGGTCACCCCCTAAAAAGATAGCACAGTCCCAGGTAGAGGTAGCAAGCTGTAGGCAACATGTACTTGAATCCATTGTCGAAGTCAGTCCCATCCACCCATCTCCAGGGTCCATTTTGGTCCGTTAGGCCCATCCAGGTGTGCGCAGGGCCCTTGTGGTCATGGATAAATTTCTGAGGAGGAAAATAAAAGGGGAGCGGAGATGACCTCTCCTTCTAATAGACAGCCCCCAGGAGCGCCCATCGAGGCCACACACCTGCTCCTCCAGGGAGTTGACCACCACCAGGTGAGAATTCTGCAGTTCGCAGTGCTTGTCAGCGTCAGGCCATGACTTCCCAGACTGAGAGAACCAGTAACAGCTGCCTTCATGCTCTACCCAGTGAAGGGGGCAGCAGGCCATTTTGGAGCCTAAGAGGTACCAGAGAGGGTACAGAGGCTGAGGGGGGCCACAGTGTGACATCAGGCATAAACTACAGAGACCTGCACCCATCATCATCCTCACCGTTCTTGAGGCTGGCCAGCTCGCATGTCAGGGTCTTCAGGTCCTTGCCCAGCTGTTGGATGCTCTCCGTTATGTCAGAGAGACCTGGGACACACAGATGGAAGTGAGAACACTGCTCTCCTGCCACATCTGCTTGGTGAGTCCCTGGTGCTCAGATGGCCTGCACGGGGTTCAGTCTAGGAACTCCACACACCACACACACTCACACCTCCTCCCAGGGTGCAGGAAACCCAGGTCTCACCTGTTTTGAATGCCTGTTCCTTCTTCTCCACCATGCTCTCCAAAGAAGAAACATTCTGGCTCAAGCCTCGACCTGGAAGAGGACAGGTCAGCACCAGGAATCCGCTTTCGCCCATACCCTCTGCACACTCTCAGAGACCAGGGCCTCTCACCTGCCAGCAGTTCCTGCCTGTGGTCCTCCACCTCCACTTTCAGAGAGCTGATCCTCTCTTGCAGGCTGTCACCTGCAGAACAAGGCCTGGAGCTCAGGACTCTGTCCTCTGCATCCAGCCCACCCCTGCCCAGAACCCGGTCACAGCCCAGCTCACCCCTGGAGGTCAGGGCCTGGAGTTCAGCCTTCGTGTTGGAGGTGATGTTGTCTAGAGTGGCTCTCAGGGTGCCTAGGTCCCTCCTTAACTGGGAATCTGATGAGAGGGACAGAATGATGAGAACCAAGGTCGCTCAGTCCCCTCTGGGCAGCACTAAGCTGGCCCTCAGCACACAGAGTAGCACTCTGGGTCACAGAGCCCCATGGGGCAGGCACTGCTGTTACCCAGTATTACACATGAGTAAACTGAGGCTGAGGAGGTGAGGTAATGTGACTGTGTAACCCAAGCACAATAGTGAGTGAGGACTATGACTGTGTGAGCAAAGGGTGAGCCATCCCCATCACGGTCCTCCATGTCCCCACAGTGTCCCACCATTGTTCCCATCTACTACCCACTCAGGTCCCTGTCCATTGTGCTTCTCTGAATGTTAACCTTGTCATCACCATGGCCCTCACTGCTGTCCCGAGTGCCCTCTGTGCCCATCACTGCTTCCATTCACCCTGCCCCCCCCACAGCCCTGACCCCTCTCCTTCCTGCCAGCCTGAGGGCACCCACTTTGGGATCCAATCACGGAGATGACCACCAGCAGCAGGAAGCCAAGACCCAGGGAGAAGAGGAGGAGGTGGGTCCAAGAGAAGATATTCCACAGGAAGGACTTGGGGGGAGCCGCTGCAAGAAAAGAGGGTGTCAGGTTAAATGGTCTAGAGCAGCTGCTCTCAACTTGTGGGTTACAACCCCTTTGGGGGTCAAACGACCCTTTCACAGGGGTCCCATGTCAGATACCCTGCATATCAGATATTTCCATAATGATTCCTAACAGTAGCAAAATTCCAGTTACGAAGTAGCAGTGAAATACTTTTATGGTTGGGGGGTTGTCACCATGACATGAAGAACTGAATGAAAAGGTCACAGCATTAGGAAGATTGGGAACCTCTGCTCTAGAGTGTGACAGATAGAGGAGATTTGGGCTCCAGGGCCCTTATTTAGGGGTGATTGTTTGGTCCTGGTAATGCTGTAAAGGGAAAGGCTAAGACGGATTGGGGTGGGGGTACTCCAGCCCCTCACCTCTCGTGACCCAACAGAAGTCCTCGCTCACAGAAGCCTCCCCTCTGTCCGGGCTCAGGTGCACACGTGTGGGAATGCACAGACGTTGAGCACACACAGACAGGGACTGCTGTGCTCTGTGAGGTCTTACCTCCAAGTTGGAGTGAGACGAGGACACAGAGGTGGCTGGGGACAGCCAGGCCGTTATCAGGCCCTTAGCCTTTGCATTACTGTGTGAGCAAAGGGTGAGCTTCTCCCAACCCAGCTACCCACCGCCATCCCCTTGTGTACCCACATGCATAACCGCCATCCCCTCCCACAAAGCACAGGAAGCCAGATCACTGCAGGTCACTCTTTCTGTTCCTGTCTCTCCGAGGACCTTGTATGTGCAATGTAGCGGCCTTCGGAGTGGGACTGAGCTCACTGGTGCGTGGTGAGATACGACAGCAGAAACTCTGGCAGACATACTCAGAGCGCACTCAGGAGACTCCATTCCTCCTTTCCTCTCACCTGGTCCAGTCTCCTGGGTTTTCTCCTCATTCCCCAAGTTCTGGAAGTTTTCATACGTCATTGTCTTGTTCGGACAAACGCACGCTCCTGGGGCTCTCAGGACTGAAATGGAGAGACCAGGGTTCAGTTTGGGGTGCAAATGGGTCTAAGAATGAGGCAAGAAGTGGGGTGGAGCCGAGGGCGAGGCTGGGGCTGCAGTGAGGTATTCCAGTGGAGAATGTGCTGAGGTTACCACGAGGGCGGAGGTAGCCATGAGTTTGCAGCTGAGGCGAGACATGACATCAGCATCTCATCAACCTTTGAGGAGCAGTGGAGCCTGGCGCTGAATATGGAGGTAGAATTGGAGCTAAGGACGTACAACTCTGTGTTGCCTGTTTTGTACAGCATCAGCCAGAGTGAGAAAGCATTTGAAAGACGACAATGTGCTGGCGTTTTTTGTTTGTTTGTTCATTGTTTTTGGTTTGTTTGTTTGCTTGCTTGTTTCTGAAACAGGGTTTCTCTGTGTAGCCCTGGCTATCCTGGAACTCACTCCATAAACCAGGCTGGTTCCAACTCAGAGATCCACCTGCCTCTGCCTCCTGAGTGCTGGGATTAAAGGTGTGCACCACCACCGCCCGTTAACATACTGTTTCTTTAGGGCCAAAGGATGCCTTTCCTGACACATTCTGAACACACAAATGCCCTCAAACACTCTAACTTCCAAAGGTCGTGTGTAGAAAGTCTTTCTTCTCCGTTTACTTTGAGAAACCTGATATTCTCTCTCTGTCTCTGTCTCTGTCTCTGTCTCTGTCTCTCTCTCTCTCTCTCTCTCTCTCTCTCTCTCTCTCTCTCTCTCTCTCTCAATTCATTCATTCATGTTATATCCTGGTGGAAGTTCCCCTCTCTCCTCTCCTCCCAGTTGCTCCTCCCATCCTCTCTCTGTTTCCAACCCCCATCCACTCCTCCTCCGTTTCTGTTCAGGCAAGGGCAGGTCTCCCATGAGTATCAACACAACATGGCATATCAAGTCGCACTAAGACTGAGCACCTCCCCATGTATTAAGGCTGGGCAGGGTGACCCAGTGTGGGGAGTAGGGTCCCAAAAGCCAGTAAATGAGTCGGAGACAGCCCCTGTTCCCCTGTTAGGAGTCCTACAAGAGGACCAAGCTACACAACTGTAACATATGTGCAGAGTGCCTAGGTCTGTCCCTGCAGGCTCCCTGGTTGTGGGTTCAGTCTCTGTGACCCCTGTGAGCCCAGGTTAGTTGACTGTGTGAGTTTTCTTGTGGTGTCCTTGACCCCTCTGGCTCCTACAGTCCTTTCTCCTCCTCTTCTTCAGGACTCTCCAAACTCTGCCTGATGTCTGACTGTGAGTCTGCATCTGTTTCCATCTGATGACAACTGGGCTAGGCACCAATCTGGTCACAGGAGAAGGCCAGTTCAGGCGACATATCCACTATTGCCAGGAGTCTTAGCTGGGGTCATTCCTGGGAGATTCCCTTTCGCTGGGTTTTTACCTGACCCAGAAATGCTGCCCCCCCATTTCCAGTGGCCTCTTTCAGTACTCTCTCCCTCTGTAGTCTCCCCTCCCCACCGCCAGAACCTGATCGCTCATGTCCCCATCCCCATTCACCCCCAGTCCATTCACAAACTCTCTTCTGTTTCCCCTTCCCAGGGAGATCCCAGCATCCCCCCTTGAACCCTCCTTGTCACCTAGTCTCTCTGGGTCTGGGGATTGTGGCCTGCTTATCCTTTACTTACAGCTAATATCCACTTATGAGTGAGTACATACTATGTTTGTCTTTCTGGGTCTGGGTTACCTCACTCAGGATGATTATTTTTCTAGTTCCATCCATTTGCCTTCAAATTTTCTGGCATCCTTGTTTTTAACAGCTGAGTAATACTCCATTGTGTAAATGAACCACATTTTCTTTATTTATTCCTCAGTTGAGGAACATCTAGGTTGTTTCCAGGTTCTGGTTATTACAAATAAAGCTACTATAAATGTAGTTGAGCACATGTCCTTGTAGTATGATTGAGCATCCTTTTGGTATATTCCCAAGAGCAGCACAGCTGGGTCTTGTGATAGGTTGATTCTCAGTTTTCTGAGGAACCACCATACTGACTTCCAAAGTGGCTGTACAAGTTTGCACTCCCACCAGCAGTGAAGGAGTGTTCCCCTTACTCTACATCCTCTCCAGCATTAGCCATTCTGATAGATGTAAGACAGAATCTCAGAATCATTTTGTTTTGCATTTCCCTGATGGCTAGGGATGTTGAACATCTCCTTAAGTGTTCTTGGCCATTTGAAATTCTTTGGTTGAGAATTCTCTGTTTATATCTGTACCCCATTTTAAAAATTGGATGATTTAGTTTGTTGATGTCTAGTTTCTTGAATTCTTTATATATTTTGGAAATCAGCCCTCTGTTGGATGTGGGGTTGGTGAAGATCTTTTCCCATTCTGTAGGCTGCCATTTTGCCCTATTGACAGTGTTCTTTGCCTTACAGAAGCTTTCTCTCTTGAAAGGTCTCATACCACAGTTTCACTCTGAAGGATTTAAGGATACTACAGTCCAAAGAAAACTGATTTTATCCAGCCCATCATTTAAAAATCATAGGAAATCAGGAATGGGGTTGCTGTTGTTTATCATGCATTTACTGTTTATGCATATATAAGCACACATGTAGCATGGAACACACATGGAAGCCAGAGGATAATTGGTAGGAGTTGGTTCTCTCCTTCCACATTGTGGGTTTCAGGAACTGAACTCAAGTCAAGCTTAGCAGCCAGCTCCTTTACCCATAAGCCGTCTTACTAGCCCAACAACTTGTTTTTGTTCTTTCACTAATACCTATCAATATCTCAATAATCAGTTTGACCATTTGGAATACATTGTCTTCAGAACCTTTCTTAGCATTTTCATGGCCAACTATGAATAATTTTAATTTTTTTATGTGTAGAAAGAACAAAGAGCAAATTTTCATGATGGTTTATGATTCGAAGATATAAAATATAAACAACTTAGAACTTAGCACTCCAAAGGAAAATTTTAGCGAAGTCATACTGTTCTTTGAAGAACTTGTCCTTGTCTCTCATGTTGAGACACTCCCATCAGTGCCCAGTCAGCAGCACAGAAGGAATCGAGCCTAAGCTTGCAATAAAACTGGAAGTAAAATAGAGCTGAGTCTGGGTGATTTGGGCAGGACTTGTGTGAAGAGTCAAATTGGATCTGGGGTTGAAACAAGTTAGAGTTGAGGTAGGAGCTGGGGTTGGGACTGGGGTAAGGGCCTATGAGGGCACTCAATCAGTCAGGTGATTACCCTGTACGCGTGAGAACCTAAGTTCAACCCCCGGAACCCAGGGGCAAAGCTGGGCAAAGGCTGGAGAGATGGCATGTAGCATTCTTGCAGGTGACCTGAGTTCGACTCCTCAGCTCCCACACTGGGCAGCTCACAATGGCCCCTGACTCCAGCTCCAGGGAGGTTCAGCTCCTCTGGCCTCGGAGGGGCCCTGCACTCACATGCACACACTCACATACAGAGACACACATATACATAGAACTCAAGTAATAAGTACAGTTTAGAAAAGGAAGAAAGAAAAGTCTAGGCACGGTGTCATGCCAGGCATGGCCTCCTGTTTTCAATCCCGGTGCTGGGGATACAGAGACAGCTGGGTCCCTGAAGCTGGCTGCCAGGTCAGCCCAGCCTAATCAGCAAGTCCCAGGTCAGTCAGAGACCCTGTCTCAAAAAACAAACAAACAAACAACAACCACAAAAAACCCAATGTGGGACTGGGGCGACAGCTCGGCGGATAAAGTGCTTGTTGTACAAGCGTGGGGACCTGAGTTCGGATCCCTAGCACCAGGTAAAGGCTGGGTGTAGTGACACACTTTTGTGACCCCAGGGCTTGTGGGAGTGCAGCAGACACAGATCATAAGAACTCACTGGCAGAGGGACGAGCCCAAACAACAAGCTTCAGATGAGAGAACATGTCTTAAAATAGGCGTGCACCTGTACACACAGTGCACACATATGCATGCAGTACACACACACACACACACACACACACACACACACACACACACACACAATAACAGTATAAATAGCTCCTGAGGAATTCCAGCTATGGTTGTTCTTTGGCCTCCACACACATGTGCATATATGTATACATACTCCTACACACACATGAGCAAGTGTATTTCAGGTTAGGACTGTAGATTCAATCTAGGATATCTCCAAAGTCTGTTAAGCAAAGAGCTGAGGTTAGGGCTGAGGCTAGAGTTAGGGTGAAAATCAGGTGGGAAGGGGCCAAGGATGGGCCTGAATTTGAGTCTCCGTCCGACTAAGAATTGTGGGTTCAAACTCGGATCCAGTGAAGGGGGGCAGTCCCAAGTCTCACACAAGCCCTTCCTAAGTCTGCACACTTCCTTCCACCCAAGGCCTAGAGTCCGTCCCTCCTTGTATCCCTAACGCATTCCCTGTCCCACTGGTCGCCCTGGCGACCCCAGCCCGGTTACCTGTGTGAAGTCTGGAGAAGGTGACTCTCGGCTTCCCTGGGCAACAATGACCAGGGGTGGGAAGTCGGTCTGAGTGGAGAACTATATCCCAGAGGGTTGATGTGGGAGGGACCAAGCAGAAGTCACAGACGTGTCAGAGCTCATCTAGTCCTTTGTGTCTGAAAGTCCAATGGTCTGTTTGGGAACACCCAATTTTTCTCAACTTGTGACAGTAAACATTGAATTGTTTGTGGAGATTGTGGAAGTGAGGTAAAAGACAAGTTTCAGCATCATCTTCCAGGGTATGCCTCCCTCCGTTTCTCTTTCTTGAAGCTCCTACGACTTCCTCATTTTTCACTAAGGGAAGAAGGATTACAACAAGGGACAGTCTATTTTTCTTCTCCTATGTCTCTCATCTTCATTTGCTTCCTGCCCATGCCCAAGACACCATGAATTTTGGTGTCTGTCTATGAACTCCACGGGAGTTCATTCACTATTCACTCCGCAGAGTCAAAACCCGATCTGACTCCCTGGCACCTGAGGACCCCAGGACCACGCTCCGTCTCTACACCCCTCACTCCACTCAGAAGGATGGAGAGGCAAAGAAACCATGTCCTGACCAGAGTGGAGAGGAGGAGTAAAGAGAGAGAGCATCTTGCATTATTAAGCATCAATTCTGGGTGTGTGTGTGGGGGGGGGGGGTTAGAATAGGCCATCGATTCCCGCTAACTCAGGAGGCAGTGTGGGTGATGGAAGGAAACAGCCCTAAGTCAAATTCCAT
Organism: Peromyscus maniculatus bairdii; assembly: GCF_049852395.1. Classification (NCBI taxonomy): domain Eukaryota; kingdom Metazoa; phylum Chordata; class Mammalia; order Rodentia; family Cricetidae; genus Peromyscus; species Peromyscus maniculatus. Next base: position 54,818,469 of record NC_134859.1, on the reverse strand, counting down.
GGCATCCAACACCAGCCTGGCTCTCTGTCTGCTCAGCCTTCCCGCCGGACATCCATTTCCTCACGGAAGTCTTGTCAGCGCATGGATCTTCGGAACACGTGCCCTGTTTGGATTTCAATCAGGAACCCGAGTGTTGAAAAGCAAAAACCTTTCCAGTTTGTTTTCTTTTTGTTGTCGTCGCTTTCCATTTCGACTGCATCGCCGCTTTGACCCTTACCTGCTTTGCTGAACTGGTGTGTCAGGATCATCTGTACACATCCCGTCATAAAACACGCTCCGTTCACCTGCGTCTCGTTTTGTATGTTCGTTTTTGATTTGCCTGTTTGTGTTTGCGCCTTTCCATCATGGTTTTGTTTGACTTATTCTGTGATATTTTGACTAGTCTGTGTTTCTAGTTAGAGCTATAGCTTGGATCTAGACTAGGGTCCCCTTGGATCTAGACAAAGGTCCCCAGACAGCTGCTATTGGGAGGTAACCAACCCTTTTAGAGGCAACTGAGTGGAAGCCTTCTTGGCTCTGGAAGGAGGTTGTGGGATCCCAGCCCTTTCCTCTTCCTCTTCTGCTTCCTAGCCAGGAGTTGAGTGGTTTGGCTCCCACACACTCCTGATGTGATGTACAGTCTTGTCGTGGGCACAATGCCATGGAATCAACCACAGGCTGAAATCACAGAAAATGTGACTCCAGATAAGGCTGTCCTTGCCCTAAGCTGATTGTCTTGAGTAGTTTTTAGAGGGCGGAATGCTAACAGATTTTGCAAGCTATTGCTGAAACTGAATTGGGGTACAGGGGATAGGCTCCTTAGTTGGAACCCACCCTTAGAAAAGGATGGGGAAGAAGATCAGAGGGAGCTCCGACATGATATCAACCAGCCTGAGTTCTACAAGTTTGAACTATGGAGGTGCATGATTTTGATGGTTCCAATCCAGGGAAATGACAGAGGTTATACCCAATCTGTAGATCACACTCAAGGAATACAGTCATTTTTCACAGTATTAATTCTGTCGATTTATGAACATGAGAGTACTTAGAAAATTTTTGTGTCTTCTTCAGTTTTTGTAAAGGGCACAAGATCTTTGTGCTCACAGATAAACACTAGAGAAACCAGGAATGTTAAACACCCAGACTTGCTGGGCGGTGGTGGCGCATGCCTTTAATCCCAGCACTCGGGAGGCAGAGGCAGATGGACCTCTGTGAGTTTGAGGCCAGCCTGGGATACAGAGTGAGTTCCAGGACTGTTTCACAGAGAAACCCTGTCTTGAAACAAACAAACAACAAAAAATAACTACCCAGACTTGCCTTTCAGCTTGTTTTCTCCCCGGAAGGCTGGAGTGGATGTAGTAAGGAGCCTGGTGATCTGTGCTACCTGTGGAGCTGGGCCTTACTCGAACCCCCCAGACTATTACATTTACCCCAGACTTTCTCTCTGGACCTTTGTGTTCAGCATTGTTTTTCAGTCAATAGAACCCATCCTTATGGGAGATGACACATGCACTTTGTAGCTCGGCGACTTCTATGATATCTGTATGACCTTGACCATACCTAATTCTCCCCTAGGTCCTAAGCTTTAGAGCCAGTCTTTATGGAAGAGGTCACATGTATTTTGCAAGAGTTTCAATGTGCCACACCTTAAGCTTTATTGTGCACATGGGATTGAGATCATTGTTACCAAAAAAAACTTTTTCCAAAATTTTACTGTACTTAAATACGTCTCAAATAAAGTACCCAGTGTCAGTCTCTAGAAGTTTGAACCAACACTAGCTAACTCAGGTTGAAGCTTCTTGCCTCACATGGATCCTTTCTCTGCTGGTGGTGGCACTTGCAGGGACCTCCACAAGGTTTTGTAGTAGGGTCTTTCACCTCAGATTAGATGTCCTCCTAGGGTTGTGTATAAGCAATTGTGAATGTGACGGTTCTCAGTTCTCCTGACTTCTGTCTAGGCATGTTCACAGTCAGTGTACAGAAAACACCATTTTCAGATGCTGGCTTGGGATCCACAACTCTGCTGGGCATAATTATTAGATCTAAGAGTTTCATGATGGAACTTTCAGGGTCTTTTAAGTATAGAATCATATTGTCTGAAAACGGGGACAACTTGGCTGGGGTTTTGTTTTTTTGTTTTTTTTTTTTTCTGTTTCTACCTCTTCTGTTCACTTCTATCAATTACTGTCCCAGCTGAAGTTCAAGTATTATATTGATTACGAGTGGAGAAAGGCGTTATTTAGAGGAAATACTCTCAGATTTTCTCCATTTAGTAGAATGTTGACTATAGGTTATGTTAATCATGCGCCCTCTATTCCTAGGCACTTTGTGGCCTTTATCATGAAAGGATGTTACATCAGGTCTAAAGGAAACTCAAATTCCCCAAACCCCAAAAGGCAGTCCAAATATCCAAAAATGAGTGCAACCTGAACTATAGGAGGATTTCTGGTGGTTAGCTAAAAGCCAGAGTTCCTCAGGAACTTGTGAAACTGACTCCCTTCTACCAAAAGGAGTCATTTCCTTTATCTCTGACAGAAGGGACAATCAGCTACCTGTGGTGCCTATTAGCATATTAAAGCTCATGCTGGCCCCCAGGCTCCCTCAGTACCACAGGTACTTGTTACACACTTCAAAGTCCATCCTAGCATCCTCTCCCTTCTCACCTCCCCCCACCCCAAACTCCCTCCAGCTCACAGACTTCCCTCCCCATGGCTACTCATTCTCCTTATAACCCTGCTATTTCGGCTTCTCTCTCTCTCTCTCTCTCTCTCTCTCTCTCTCTCTCTCTCTCTCTCTCTCTCTCTCTCTCTCTTCCTGTTTCTCTCACTGTGTTTTCTCTATTCTCTATCCTTGCTATTTTCCCCTCTCTCAAAGATAGCCCTGGCCATGTCCAGTCTGCTAGCCATGTTCAGTCTACTTCTTTCTCTCTCTGCTCTGGACTCTTCCAGGTGCCTTGGGCTATTCTCTCTCTTGTGTAATTCTCTACAATAAAAACCTTTGCCTTAACCATACCATGGGGTGGTCATGTCATCAGTTCATACATGTTGAAGTTATCGAAGGCCTTTTCTGCATCTGTTGAGGGGATCACATGACTCTGGTCTTTGAGTCTATCTATGTGCTGTCTTGTGTTTATTGATTTGCATATGTTGACCCATCCTTGTATTCTTGGATGAAACCAATATAATCACGATGTACAATGTTTTAATGAGCAAACATTTAATATCAGATTAGGTTTTTCCAATATCTCATTGAGAACTTTTGTGTCTATTTTCATCAAGAATATTGTTTTACAATTTTTTTTTCTTTTTGTTGTTTTCTGTTCTGGAGAACACCAGATTTTCACTGTGTCTGCATCCAGCACCTCCTCCTCCCCATCTATAGCTGCCTTATGCAGCCATCTTTCATCTAGGACCACGACTGGGTGTCCCCAAGCTCCCTGATTTATGATTGTTCCTTGTTTTCAGATGCTCAGAGTAGCTCAGTCTCAAGTAATATGCCTCCTTCCAATACAGTGTGGAGCCCTGCAAGGAATGGAGCATGCTAAAACGGACTTCTCCAGTGCTGACTTGTCATACAAAAGTCATGTGTCCTTTTCTCAGCCATCCCAATGGTTATCCAACACCAAGTGGTCAGCCCTGGAATCATATACATACAACTAACATCACACAGACTGGGCAGGCTGCATTTCTATGTTTAGGAACACACACACACACACACACACACACACACACACACACACACACTTAAAGAAATAGAGGCCATGAATTTGAGAGAGAATTGGTACATGGAAAAAATTGGAGAGAGAAAAAAGAAGGGGGAAAATTATGTAATTCTGTTTTAAGATCATTTTTTTTTCTTTTTTTTTATTTATTCTTTTCTCAAACAATACATCCCAACTGCAGCCTCCCCTCCTCTCAGTTCCTCCCTCCCCTCCCCTCTCCCCCAAATCCACAGCTCCTCTGTTTCCCTTCAGAGGAGAGCAGACCTCCCAGGGATATCAACCAAATATGGCATAAAAAAACTTTGTAATAATCCCAATTTTTGCAAAAGTCACTTATATCAAATCTCCCTACCGGATCTTGGGCCTATGAGAACCATGCATTTGCCCTTTGGCTATGGTGACTGCCGACTTCTCTTTACATCAGGGCCATCTAGCTTACCTTGTAGAGAACTCTTCAGGCCTCTCTTCTCCTGCAGGGAGCCAGGTAGATTGTTTTCTAATTTTTGCTGCTTAGTCTTGCTATTTCTCTGGGCCCTTCAGCTCTTCTGTGATGTCTTCTGTGATTTCTGTGCATTTCTTCCTTTCTGTCTTCAGAATAGAATCCACCCTGTTGCCCTGACTTCCTCAGAGCTGATGTTACATGGAGGCTGCTTCTAATCTGCTGTCTTGGCATACCTCCCTCTGACATTTTGTTTTGTTTTGTTTTGGTTGGCTTTGGGTTTTTTAAGACAGGATCTCTCTGTGTAGCCCTGGCTGTCCCTGGAACTCATTCTATAGATCAGGCTGGCCTCGAACCCACAGAGATCCACCTGCCTCTGCCTCCTGAGTGCTGGGATTAAAGGCATGTGCCACCAAGCTCAGCCTCTCTGACTTTTTAATGAGATCATTTACAGGCATCAATTTCCCTCTTGGAACTGCTTTCATTGTATCCTGTGGGTCCTAGTATATTGTATTTTCATTTTTAGTTGATTCTAAGAATTTTTAAATTTCCTTCCTGATTTCCATGAGTGCACATTTTCTGTAGTTCCTCTTGATGATGATTTCTAGTTTCATCCCATTTCAATCAGAATACAAGAAGTTGTTTCAAATTCTTTATATTTGATAAGACTTGCTTTATGCCCTAAAACATGGTCTACTCTAGAGAACATTCATGGGGCTCTGAGAAGACTCTGTATTCTGCAGCTGAATGTGGTGTAGATGTCTGCCAACCCTTTGAGCTGTGGTGATATGTGTTGTACCCTAATAAAATTTGCCTGAAGATCAGAGAGACAAAAGAACAAGCCTCAGCTAACCTCACCTTGTCAACTCCACAAATCCTCTGACTGAACGCCTCTGAGTCCTCAGCCGAAAGCTCTCCAGCCAAAAAGCCTTTAGTTCCTGTTTCCTCATGCCTTATATACATTTCTCCTATTGTAGTTGGAAGTTTCTCTGGTCCCTCTGTCTTACCTTCGGTCCCACAGCCACTTATAAATAATCACTCAGAGGCTTACCATTGATTACAAACTGTACAGTCTATGGCTAAGAATTCTTGCTAGCTTGCTCTTTCATCTTAAATTAATCCATATCTATTAATCTATGTATTACCAGTCTGTTTGCATATTGCTCCTTGGGCAGCAGGCTGGTGTCTCCTCTGCCTCTGCCTTTCTTCTTCTTGTCTCTCTCTTGGATTTCCTGCCTGGTTATAACCTGACTCGCCATAGGCCAGAGCAGCTTCTTTATTAACCAATCATAGCAAAACAAATTCACAGCATACAGAAAGACCATCCCACAGCACTTCCCCTTTTCTGTCTAATCAAAAAGGAAGGTTTTAACTTTAACATAGTAAAATTACATATAAAAAACAGTTATCAAACAAGAATTACAGTTACATTATCTAGTCCATTTGTATTTGGCAAAATTAAAGAAGATATTCTATCATCTATCCTATTTTGTGAATCTAAAGTTTCATATCTAATTTATCTTTTATCATAAGTAAGGAAAATTATAATTATAACTATCTGGTCTTCAACTCCATCAAAGACCCCAGAAGGATATAATATTACCTAAGTAAACAGGAAATGCATTGTAAGCAACTTCCAAAATTCTGGAAATGACAGAGACAGCTAGCTGCCTGGACAGTCACTCAAAGTTCCTCTGCAATGTTGGGGCATCCATCTTCAGCCTATAGGTCTAGAGTTTCTCCATCACTTCTCCCTGTATCCTGAAGAATGTCTGGCAGTCTCCTCTGTGAAGCAGAAACCTGAAGGACCATCTCACCTTGTTTTAGCAAAATTCAGTGGTCATTTTCCTATGGGTCCTGTATGTCCAGTTTATACAACATCCTGTCAAGCAGTCAAGGCAAGGGCACTTTTTTGCCCAGTGACTAACTTTTGCCACAAAGAAAGCAAACTCCATTAATGGGTTTCTTTGATGACCATCATCCTCTTTAAAGTAATTGGTGCTGCCAGGAGCAGACGTGTCTCATTGTCCAGAAAAGTCTAAGTTCTTAAGACATAAATGCCATATTCTGAAGGTCTTTGAAGTGTTTGAAGATTACCTACCTAATGAAAATATGTCTGTATGTACCTAGAAAACTTAGCTAAAAATGACTATAAGTTTGATTATCATAGATGACTAATTATTCTGTATTTTTTAATTATATATTACAATTTTAAATGAGTTGCATAAACATAATACCTTAAGAGTAGAAATACATATACAGTATAACAAAATTAACTTTAAATTTGTATCAATAAATCAAAATTCATACTAATGTAAAATATTTTGAGATTAACAGTTGTTTTTGTATTAAAGTAGATTCTATAATCTACCCTTTTATCCTATCATTTCTATATCATATTCCCCTTTCTTCTTTTAGAGAGAGATTGACTATGACCAATAACAATTTGTAACCAACCCCTTAAACAAAGACAAACATCCATAATCCATTTTTGGGGAATGGGAACGTAGTATTCTAGGCTAGCTCCTGCTGACCTGGGACACTGTTAATCATATAGAGATCCTGAGAAGATTTGACATAATGATCAAGCCTGGGAAGACCAGCCATAACCTTTGTTGATAGATACCATCTGTTAAGGTTCAGGAGGTCTCGCTTGATCAACTCTGATCCATCTTAACCTGGAATGAATCCACAGCCTCCTGCTTCCCTCCTGTGGAAACAAAAGCAGAGCCTCCTTTCCAAAGCAACATATCCTTAGATCCAAATTTTAAAGTCAAGATACCTTTGAAATATATATATTTGTTTAACTTAGCAATCTTTACAATCAAATGTCTTTCGGCAGTTAAAAATCCCAAAGACAATATAATCTAGACTCTCTGTGTAATTTCCATCTTTACATGGCTTATTTTTTTATATTATTTTATTCTCCTTTTTAAGGACTTCATTTTATTATTTTTAAACTATGTATTTCTTTTTTATGATTGTCTATACCTTCTGACCATTGTTTTAAACTGCAGTGTGGCTAGGACCAAAGTGGCAGTCCCAGCTGGCTGGCTCCACCCACCCCACCCCGCTCAGCTTTCAACATGGTGGAGTTACATTTACCACCAGCTCTGGGAAGCAGTGTTAAATAGCATGGAGTTGTATTATAGAGTGCTCAGCTGTGCTCTCAAGCCTGTAGGCAGAGGCAGAGGCTGGGAGAAGCCTCTCTGTACCTCAGCCTGTGGGAGAGACTATGGGAGCCTGGCACACCACTTAGCTCACGGCAGCTGGCAGCCAGCTCCATCTTGTAGGCGGCTTTCGGGAGACATGTCTCTGTGCTGCTGCTGGCATGAGACTGCAAGACCAGGAAGACCAGTGAAGCTCTGTTTCTGTGTGTTAAGAATCTTTTAAAAATTTATCAGGTCTATGTGGATCAATGCTCGACGGTGGGTGCCAATATATTAGTTATAACCTTCTTTTATTATTTTAGACAGAAAAGGGGAATTGTAGTGATATATTGTGTACCCTAATAAAATTGCCTGAAGACCAAACAACAGAAGAAGCCACTAGATTAAACATAGAGGCCAGGCAGTGGTGGCACTCACACCTTTAATCCTAACACTCGGGAGGCAGAAATCCATCTGGATCTCTGTGAGTTCAAAGCCACCCTGGGCTACATGAGATTGACTCAGTCTAGGAGAGAAACAGCCAGGCAGTGGTGGCACACACCTTTAATCCCAATACTTGGGAGTCACATGCCTTTAATCCCAACACTTGAGATCTCACACTTTTAATCCCAGTATTTGGGAAGCACACAGGCCATTAATCCTAGCACAAGGGAGGAAGTGGTGGCTGGGTGGAGAAAGGTATATAAGGTGTAAGGAAACAGAAATAAAGGCTTTTGGGCTGGAGAGCTTTTGGATGAGGACTCAGAGGCGTTCAGTCAGAGGATTCATGGAGTTGGAGAGGTGAGACAAGGCAATGGCTTGTTCCTTTGTCTCTCTGATCTTCAGGCAAATTTTATTGGCATACAACACAATATCACCACGTTGAGCTGTAGTGTTGTTTAACTATAATGGTTGCTGTTGTTTGGTTCAGGTGATTGTCTTGGTTGAAGTTGGGTGCTGACACCACCCCCTGTTACTGTGCTGAGGTTGTTCTGTGACATGAAGTCCAGTAGTGTTTGTTTCGTGAAATCAAGTAGGCTAATGTTTGGTGCACATGTGTTTAGAGTTGCTATATACTCTTGGTGGATTGTCCCCTTAATCAATATGAAGTGGTCTGCTCTTCTGGCTAATTTTGAAGTCTTTTTTTTTTGGTCAAATGTGAGTGTAGCTACTCCTGCTCAGTTTTGAGTTTCTATTTGCTTTAGAGGGTTTTTGTTTTTCCATTCTTCCACTCGAAGTCTTTATGAGATTTATTTCTTTACAGACGCCTACTGTTGTGTCATGACTTCTGTATGTGCATGTATGGGTGTGAGTGTTCAGTGGGGTGGTGCATGTGTGCACTTGTGCAGGTCAAAGAAAACATAGGTTTTCACCGCCCAGGAGTCAGCTGCTGCGCCCTTTGAGACGTGGTTTCTCACTGAGACCGGGGCTAACTGGCTAAGCTACAATGGCTGTCCAGTGAGCCCAGGGGATCCTCCTGTGTCCAGTTTCCCAGAACTAGGGTCATAAGCATTCATCACCATGCCCAGCTTTTTTTACATGGATGCTGGGGATCGGACTACTTATGTCCTTATGAAATGGGCCCCTGAAAATAACCGTGAGGGTGTCTTAATTACATTAAGTGAAGTGGGAGGGACTACCCAGTGTGGGTGGCACCATTCCCTAGGCCTTAAGTAAATAGGAAAGGGAACTGAGCCACAGCAGGCCTTCCATTCAGTGTGGCCAGCTGCTTCCTGCTGCCTCGACTTCCCCACCTTACAGACTACACTCTGACGTGTAAGCTAAACAACCCTTCCTGCCTTAAGTTGCTTCTGCCGGGATGTTTGACCACAGCAGCAGCAGAGGAAACTAAGGTAATCGACTTGTCTTCAAGTCCTCATCGTCCATCTTCCCCTTGAAGCTTTCCACTGGGTAGTAACGGCTGTCTTAGTCAGGGTTTCTACTGCTTGATGAAACACCATGACCAAAAGCAAGTTGGGGAGGAAAGGGTTTATTTGGCTCACACTTCCACATCACTGTTCATCACTGAAGGAAGTCAGGACAGGACTCACACAGGGCAGGAACCTGGAGGCAGGAGCTGGTGCAGAGGCCATGAAGGGGAGCTGCTGACTGGCTTGTTCCTCTTGGCTTGCTCAGCCTGCTGTCTTATAGAACCCAAGAACACCAGCCCAAGGATGGCACCATCCACAATAGACTGGGCCCATGCCAACAATCACTAAGAAAATGCCTTATAGGCTTGTCTACAGCCTGATCTTACTGAGGCATCTTCTAAATTGGGGTTCCCTCCTCTCCGATGACTTTAACTTGTGTCAAGTTGACATAAAACCATCCAGCACAGGGCATGCTGAGGTTTTCACTTCCACAAATTCTTTTATTTTAGTATTTCTGTCTTTTTATTTAATTCCTCTTTTGTACCCTATTTTATTGTCCTCATCTCACTCAGCTACTTATTTGTAGGAACTTTGAATTTGGTTTACTCATGTCTTCTTCAATTTCACGGAACATTCTTTTTTGTTTGTTTGTTTTTTGGTTTTTCAAGACAAGGTTTCTCTGTGTAGCTTTGCGCCTTTCCTGGAACTCACTTGGTAGCCCAGGTTGGCCTCGAACTCACAGAGATCCGCCTGCCTCTGCCTCCTGAGTGCTGGGATTAAAGGCGTGCGACACCACCGCCGCTGCCGCCGCCACCACCGCCCGGCTCACTGAACATTCTTATAATCATTTTTTTAATAGTTTGCTTGGTATGCCCTGAACTTCAGCCACCACTGAACACCCCAACTGCAGAACGGGGAGCTTTAGGGGAGCCATGAAGCCTCAGTTTTTCTTTCACATTTCTTGTGTTTCTGCCCTCGGACTGGGTCTTTAATTGGGCTTTTAAGTCTTCACTACGCTTTCAGCTGGCGTGTTTACAATGTTCCAGTGGCGGAAGAATGGCTGTGGACAGGTGTAGTCTACACACACACACACACACACACACACACACACACACGCACACACACACACACATGTACACACACACTCACTCACACACACACATACACACACACACACACACACACACTGTGCTGGGGGGTCTATGTGGACAGGTGTAGTCTCCCCACACACAAACACACACACACACACACACACTCACATGCACACTGTGCTGGGGGTCTATGTGGACAGGTGTAGTCTCCCCACACACACACACACACACACACACACACACACACTGTGCTGGGGGGTCTATGTGGACAGGTGTCGCCCCCCCCACGCACACTATGCTGGGGGTCTAACTAGTGGCTGAACAGGCAATGTGCCTCTGGAGACACCAGGCCCAACCTCCAACATGACTCCAAGGCGGAAGACCAGCTGCAGAAAGGACCATAACTGAAGAAAAGCCCCGTATGAAAATGCAGTAATGGTGGACTGAAAGTCACGACTCAGTGATGGCAGGGGATAAAGGGGAGGCTAAACCACCGTTCGTACCAGAAGTGTGTTAGACTGAGGGTAGAAATGGAAAAAATAAATAAATAAGAGGAGGCAGACCCGTGACAGTGTTAGAGCAGTGGGCAAATAAATGAGTTAAAAGTAACGAGGAAAGCGAGAGGTACAGCAGACCCAACTTGGGGCGGAGTGAGGGGAAAAAGGAGAAAAATACAGATGACGCTGGAGATCAAGAATTGTAGTTGGAGAAAGACAGTAAGGGGGAGAAAGGAAAGAGAAAAACGGTGATTGAAGCGAAGAGCTAAAGAGCGCTGGAGAGGTGGGTGGGGAGAGAGGATTAAAATTAAATATTCTTTCTGAGTCTGGGTTACCTCACTCAGGATGATTTTTTCTAGATCCATCCATTTGCCTGCAAACCTCATGATGTCATTGTTTTTCTCTGCTGAGCAGTATTCCACTGTGTATATGTGCCACAATTTATTTATCCATTCTTCAGTTGAAGGACATCTAGGTTGTTTCCAGGTTCTGGCTATTACAAACAATGCTGATATGAACATAGCTGAGCATGTGCTCTTGTGGTATGATTGAGCATTTCTTGGGTATATGCCCAGGAGTGGTATAGCTGGATCTTGGGGAAGATTGATTCCCAATTTTCTAAGAAAGCGCCAAATATGGTATGTACTCACTCATAGGAGGATACTAGATGTGGAACAAGGATGACTAGACTGCTACTCACATCACCAGTGAAGCTACCTGGAAAACAGACCCCAAGAAAGACACGAGGATCACCCAATGATGGAGAAATGGCTGAGATCTTCATGAACAGCCTGGACATGAGTGGGAGCAATGAAGGGTGAGGGTCGAGGGAAAGAGAGTGGGAGATCCCAGCTGGATCAAGAACAGAGAGGGAGAACGAGGAATAGGAGACCATGGTAAATGAAGACCACATAAGAAAAGGAAGAAACAAAATGCTCAAGAGGCCCACAGAAATCCACAAAGATACCCCCACAAAAAATTGCTGGCAATGGTTGAGAGACAGCCGGGACTGACCTACTCTGGTGATGGGATGGCCAAACACCCTAATAGTTGTGCCAGAAACCCCATCCAAGGACTGAGGAATCTGGATGCAGACATCCATGGCTCGGCCCCGAGTGGAGCACCGGGAGTCTAATTAGCGAGAAAGAGGAGGGTTTATATGAGCGAGAATTGTTGAAACCAAGGTTGGATAAAGCACAGGGACAAATAGCCAAACGAATGGAAACACATGAACTATGAACCAAAGGCTGAGGGGCCCCCAACTGGATCAGGCCCTCTGAATAGGTGAGATGGTTGATTGGCTTGATCTGTTTGGGAAGCATCTAGGCAGTGGTACCAGGTCCTGGGCTCATTGCATGAGTTAGCTGTTTGAAACCTGGGCCTTATGCAGGGACGCTTGGTTCAGTCTGGGAGGAGGGGACTGGACCTGCCTGGACTGAGTCTACCAGGTTGATTGCAGTCCTCGGGGGAGGCTTTGCCCTGGAGGAGGTGGGAATGGGGGGTGAGGTGGGGGGGAAGGGGAGGGGGGCAGGAAGGGGGAGAACAAGGGAATCTGTGGCTGTTATGTAGAACTGAATGGTATTGTAAAATAAAATAAAATTAAATTTTTTAAAAAATTAAATATTCAACACTGCAATCCCAGGAGGCTGGGGCAAAGAGCCCTCGATCCCTAGGCCAGAGCTTGTCTCAAAAAGGAGAACCTAATTCACAAAATTAAATAGGAACTGTATAAAAGAGAACAGGAAACTGTTTAGGAGAACCAAGCAGAAGCTTCCATATAAATAGTTAGCCTTACTTTGCAGGAGGCGTGCAGAGGCCAGCTAATACTTGACCCTCGACCCCACCCTGGTCCTCATGGGTGGGGCAGGAGCTTTGCCACCCAGGACTTTCAAGTCCCTTGGGGTCTTTTCAGAATGATTTCCTGCCACTGTGCTCATCAAAAGAGGGGAGGAAAGGATTTTCCTAGCGTCTATGTGAGGAAGCTCCTGGACACACGCACGCACGCACGCACGCACGCACGCACGCACGCACGGATGAGTCCACTCTTATTGTGCTTCCTGAGTCCCTGTTCTTTATCTGGTTTCCACCCCTACCTCCTCTGTGCACCTCTGTCCCTGCTCACAGCTCTGTGGCAAATAGCCCCCCTCCCCACCCCTCCACCACACACACCGCTCTCTTCTCCAGAAAGTCTCTGCTGCTGGAAGTGCAGCATGCATTTGCTGAGGCTGCAGCCTCTGAGGTTGCCACCACAGGCCCTCAGAGCTCAGCCTCCTGCTGCTGAAGTGGATTCCTCTCACTGCGGAGCTTTCTAAACATTCTTTTCTTTTCTCTTGTTGCTTGTTTGTTTGTTGCCTTTGCCCCTGGAATTCCCACCCCTCAGTGGCCCACTTGGTAGGACAGCTACACTCCAACTCCCAGTTTATTCTCCCAAGGTTCTAGCAGTTGGTGCAAGGAACTCACCTGCCACCTTCCAAAACGCCAGAGTGTGATTTTCATATGCCGTCAAGAACAAGGCTTCATCACTAGTCAGTGCAGTTTCAAGTAGCCTTTCCATTCCCGTCCTTCATTACAAGCACTTGGGAGGTTGGGCAGGAGGATCGAAAGTTCAAGGCCAGCCTGGATTACATGACAAAACCCCGCCTCAAAATAATAATAATAATGTTTCAAGAAAATCTTTACTGGGATGATGAAATCAGAGTAAAATGTGTGAGAGGCAAGGGAGTAAGTCCTGGGGAATCCGGAAGGAACTGCGTTCCAGGCAGAAAGCAGAACAAGAGGGGAAGGCCCTGCGGTAGGATAATGCCTTCTGTGTACAAGGTCACCCATACAGTTCATGAAAAAAGAGCTCCAGAGGAAATAGATGGGTGAGCCTCCGGGAAGTCTGAGGTGCCAGTTCTTGAGGGGCGTTGTCACCATGAGTCGCATGGAGATTTTGAAGAAGTTGGAACAGAAGGATGACTTACCGTGGCTTCCATGTGACTCAGTGGTGTCAGTGCCGTGTGGTGAGCCTCCAGAGAAGAAACAAGCCTGGACGCAATGCCCAGGCAAGGAGCCGCTGCCCAGGCAAGGAGCCACTGCAAACGTGCAGGAGGGAGATGATGGCGGGGTGTGCATGGAGGTGGTGAACGGTGTTCTGCGTCTGGATTCACTATAAGTGTAACTGCACCCAGTTTTGCTGATAAACCGTGTGGGGATTCCAAAGAACAATTCTTTTTCTAGTCCCTCAAATAAATGAGCTTTGAACATTTCCCCTAAACTGCTGACTCTAAAGCAATTTGACCTCAGACTTCTGCAATGCTAGAAGACATGTTAGGACTTTTTAATAAATGTAGAAATCATGTGAGGGGGGAAAAAAGGCTGAATTTTGTCAGGGGGAACATTCTGAATTCAACTTTTTCATGTGCTAGGTGGTACTGGCGCTTTTTTTACTGGAATACACATTTCTCCACTGAGTAAACTGTTGGCCTTTCTTAGACATTTTCTAGAACTCATCAGAGAAGTCATGTGGACATTTTCCTTCATGGAAGTTGTGGTGGCTGAATAAGAATGTCCCCCACAGGCTCATGTATTTGAATGCTTAGTCATCAGGGAATGGAACTGCTTGAGAAGGATTAGGGGGTGTGGACTTGCTGGAAGAAGTGTGTCACTGGGGGTGGGCTTTGAGTTTTCAAAAGCCCACACCAGCCCAGTCTCTCTCTCTCTCTCTCTCTCTCTCTCTCTCTCTCTCTCTCTCTCTCTCTCTCTCTCTCTCTCTCTCTCTCTCTCTGCCTACAGATCCGGATGTAGCTCTCAACTACTGTTCCAGCCTGCATACCTCCATGTTCTCTGCCATGATAATGGACTAAGCCTTTGACACTGTAAGCAAGCAGTTAAATGCTTTCTTGAATAAGAGTTGTTTTAGTCACAGTGTCTCTTCACAGCAATAGGAATATAACTAAGACAGAAGGTTTTCAATTATGAATTCATTTTTAGTTCATTTACATCATTTTTTGGGAGTTTCGCTGTTTCAGTCAGGCTGGTCTCCAGCTCACAGTCCTGCCGTGCTTTGGATTGCCAGGCCACTTTGCCCACTCACACATCCCATTTTGTGTCTTCCCATGAGGCTGAAGACAGAAGCAAAGCCTTATGTGTACCGGGCAAGTGCTCTACCCCGGGGCTACACATTGAGCCCATTTCCTTTTTAGTTTTGGTGATCTCTATCTTTGAGGTATAGAAAAGTCTGGGAGGAGATGGGGAAGAGAAAGAATATGATCAAAATATTTTGTATAAAAAACAATAAAAATTTAAAAAGCAAATGTGTCTATTTTGGCAAATGTTCATATTATGCTTTCACTGTATATAGATAGGATCAATAGTCCTATCCTCTCTTTGGTTATTATCCTTGAAATTCAATCTTCATATTATCTCTTCATCAATCTATCAATTCTACAGATCTTTTCAACAACTGTTGAAGCAGGGCGTGATGACACACCTGTAATCTCAGCACTTACGAGCTGAGGCAGGGAGGATCCTTGTGAGTTTGAGGCCAGCCTGGGCTGTATAACGAGGTCTCCATCATCCTGAAGAATAGAGAGAGATTTTCTTACTTTCCGTTATTTTTAACGTTACAAATATCTGTGCTTCATCCTGTTCTTCACTTTCCAACTTTACAAACTGCTTGTCTCCTTCCTTTCAAGTCTTTGATTTTTTGGTATTTCTATTCTGGTTACAGTGGGTATCCTCCATCTGTGGATTTTACAGCTGGAACTCGACCAACAACTCGTTGAAAATGTTAGGGGAAAAATTTGCATCAACACTGAATGTGCCAATCATTTTCATATCATTCCCTAAAATGAAGATAACAGCTATGTACGGTGTGTTAGTCAGGGTCTCTAGAGTCACAGAACTTATGGAATGTGTGTGTGTGGGGGGGTGTACATATATTTAGGAATTTATTGGAATGACTTACAGGCTGCAGTCCAACAGCTGTGAATGGAAAGTCCAAGAATCTAGTAGCTGCTCAGTCCCACAAGGCTGGGTCTTCTGTATAACCTAGAATCCTGAAAAGGAGGCTCCAATGCAGTGAAGGAAAGGATGTGCTGACTAGGTGAGGGCAAGCAGACAAAGAATGAATGAACCTTCCTTCTCCCATTGTCCTCGTGTAGGCTTCCAGCAAAAGGTGTGGCCCAGATTAAAGGTGTGCCTTCCCTCCTCAAGAGCTGGATTAAAGGTGTGTGTCATCCTGCTTTAAGACCCGGATCAAAGTCATGTTGTCTTCTTGCCTCAAGATCAGATCACAGGCATTCCCTCTGATTCTGGATTGTAGTTCATTCCAGATATAGTCAAGTTGACAACCAAGAATAGCCATCACATACATAAGATGTGAGCGAAAGCTCTCACATTTATAATAGGTAACAGAGTAGTGGCTTTAGATAAATCAGAAGGTTTTTACTGTCATAGTATTTTTTGGTTATGTGTACTTAGGGGTGGGCAGCATGTGTGTGTGAGTGCAGGTACCTGAGGAGGCCAGGGGCAATGGGCCCCCTGGAGCTAGAGTCACAGGTGGTTGTGTAATGGGATTTTCCCTGGAGCCTGCCCTGAGAAAATTCCTCCCAGAGTCCTGAGGAAGATTACATCCCCAGGGGGTTATCTGAGGGAAAAGAATCTTCATACACCATGTTTTTTGTCCGATACGTTATTCCTCCATGACAGAATTCTATCTATACAGCTCCGGTTCCACCCTGAGTCTCAGTTCCTCTCTGTACCTACTTTTCCTGTCCCCTCATAGCCCTGGTAATAACTAAGTCCTTATGCTTTTGGTCTCATCTTTGTCCTCTGTTCCTTCATCCTCCATCTCTTCTTCCTCCTCTCCTCTCCTGATCACCTACAATCTACAAGAAACTTCTCCTTGCTCCTCACTCCTCAGCCTGAGATGTTCTACCTTCCCATCTATAGAAACTCTCCTTGTTTTCTTCTCCTCTGGCCACACAGCTCTGCCTCAGCCAGATTCCTGCCTTCACTCCACCTGGATGTTCAGAAACCTCCTTTGTTCTGAGTCAGTTGCTCTGGAACACCACTTTCCTGTCTGGGGAGGGGAGGTCTGAGCTTCATTTGCACAAGAAGCAAAGCTGTGCATCTACAGCCTGCTGGTCTCCTTGGCCCTGCAGGGTGTTGGTTACCTAGTGGATCAGCCTCTGAGAAGCTTTCACTGTTTGCCAATATGGTCTAGTGGTATCTGGGCCCACAAGAATTTCATAGCAGAAGACAGCTGAAATATTAAAAACAGAATAACACCAAATATTCCTTGATAAATGGCTTCCTCTAGAAAAATGCCTTGAAATTTCTAGGTATCACTTTAATATACAGCTGAATCTCTATAATATACTCTTGTGGCCCGCAAGAGTTGTGAGCTGCCTGCTATGGATGCTGGGAACTGAACTCAGGTCCTCATGCCCTTCACCTCCGAGCCATCTCTCCAACTCCACGACTTCATCCCCAACAGCCGGCATCCATGCCTCTTCACCAGAGGACTGACCATCCTCCTGCCTCATCCGGGCACACAGAGAGCGGAAGTTACCTTAGAATTTATGTTCTCGCTAACCACAGCTGCTAACCAAAAGCTAGTGGGTGTGGTGCCAAGATGAAATACCCCAACTGGCTTCTTCCTACCAGGGAGAACTCAGGCATGGGACCTGTGCTGTCTTCATCGGGCCCTGTCCGGTTGAGACGAAGTTACAGGGCCACCACTCTCCTCAGCACCTGAGGTGTGGTTTGAAATCGCTTACTTACAGCCCTTTGTAATGAATCACTTTCCTCAGAACCCTCATCTTACAGTCAGCACCCTCGGACCTTTTTTGACCTCTGTCCATCCGTTCCTTATTCTGCCTCCCCGGACTCCTGACTTCCACTCCACAGAACACATTGTAATGAATCATGTTCAAGGATCCTTCCTCATCTCCAGTCTGTTCCAAAGAGCAGGGGCTACAGATACGTTCCTCTCCCCTCCACCTTCTCCTTTTCTTCTTGCCGATCCTCAAGAGCAAAGGAGACGTGACCTCAAGGACATGGCGGGTGCTCTTCACTCAAGCATCCAGCACCAGACCTTCAGGGGGCTTGGTGGGAGTTCCTGAGAGCCCATGGGCTCCTCTGCCCCACGCCAGTGCTGTGTGACAGGGATGGTCCCTGAATCATTTGGCTCCTGCTCTGATTGTAACCATTTCTGACAGTCTTCCTAGATGTCAATCATTGGGGATCTGGCTTCCAGCCTCACAAGTTCTTATTCTCTGACATCCTTGTCCTGCAAGGCCAGCTGAGTGCAGCCTCATCAACCAAAGAGAGGCAGGAGTTTGCCCAGGCATTTGCTTTCAGAGTTTCAACAACAACAACAACAAAAACCTCAAAGGCATAGCCACAGCCTCCTCTAAAGCCTATCTTAAGAGACAGGGCTGGTGGCATGTGCCTATAACCTCAGCACTGGAGAGGCTGAGGCATGAATATTGTTGCAAGTTCAAAGCCATCCTAGGCCACATAGTGAGGCCCTGCCTCAAAACAAAACAGCATTTCTTGATGTGTTAATATCTGCACCTTGGCTGCCATTGAGCCTTCTGGGGAGTTTGTCTTACTTCATGCAGACATCTGCACAGATGTGCCCTCGGGACCCCATCGTCTAACTAGGGAAGGTATGAAGAAGCATTCCCCTTTCCTGGGGGGAGGGAGGCGGGCAGTGATTCTCCCACTGTGTGTAAGAATTCTCTAGAAATCATCTCCATTAGTAGGTGCTCGTTTTTGTCTCTTCCTAGGACACTCTCTCCCAATGCTTCTGGCTCCCCGGGCTTTGGAACACGTGGGCACTTTGCTGAGGAGATCTAACCAAATTTCTATGAAAACAGGAAAAGCGTTTCTCCTCCTGTTTTGTGTGACTATATCACTTTTCTCTGTTCCTTAAACGGGCTTCTCAAGATTTTACCAACAATGCTGTATTCTTTTGGGGAAATGGGTTCTGTTACAAGAATGACAAGTCATGAGATTGGAGAAAATATTTGCAGGCTACAAACCATACAAGAGATCAGTGTCTAGAAGAGATAAAGAATTCTGGGCTGGAAATGGCTCAATGGTTAGGAGTGTTTCTATGCAAGCTGGAGAACCTAAGTTCGAATCCCGAGCCTCCATGTTACAGGAATGGCTGTGTGCCTGCCACCTCCAGAATTTGGGGGGCAGAGACAGGCAAAGAAATCTCCAGAGCTCCCTGGCCACACAAACTAAACATCAGCAAGCCTCAGGTTCAGTGGGAAAGCCTATCTCAAGGTGCCAAGGGGAGAGTAATAGAGAGACACTCGATTTCTTCTTCTCCAGGGTGACCTGGACACTCATGTGCAGCACCACAAATGTATCCCAATGTACACACACACACACACTACACACATTACACACACATACACATATTACACACATTACACACACATACACATGTTACACACACATATTACATACACACACATATTAAACACACACACACACACACACACACACACACACACACACCAATTTTTTTTTTAATTCTGAAAACTCAACAATAAAAAAAGGGAAAAACCCTAGAAGTGGGTCTAGGAAACATTTTACCGAATAGGATTTGCTAGTAGAAAAGAAGCCGACGTGGCCAGTGAGGTGCCTCAGTGAAGTGCTGCCTGCCAAGCCTGCCACAGGCACCTGCCCACACGAGTAAATAGATGACAAAACTAAGCTGCACAGCGGGCTGGAGAGATGGCTCAGCGGCCGCTCCCCCAGAGGTCCTGAGTTCAATTCCCAGCAACCACATGGTGGCTCATTAACCATCCGTAATGAGATCTGGTGCCCTCTTATGACACAAAGGTGTACATGCAGATAGAGCACTCAGACACAAAATAAATAAGCCTTTTTCTTTAAAGCTGCTCAGCATTAGCCATCAGAGAAATGCAAATTAAAACCACAGCAATATTCCACTACACATGTTTCAGAACAGTTAAAATTAAAAAAAAAAAAATGAAACAAACCAAATGCAGCTGAGACGCAGATCCACACCGGATAGCATGTGCATGGTTGGAGAGACCGTCAAAGAGTTTGCTAACTTCTCCTGTAAACAAACGTGTTATAACTGTGCGGCTGAGCAACTGCACTCGTAATGTGCAATGAATGCAAGGCTTTGTCCTTGACCTGGCCTGCACAATTAGGACTTGAAGAAAGGACAAACACACAGACACACATACAGAAAAGCTGGGATCCGGTGGGCTGAGCGTGATGACGGAGACACACCAGCGAGACCCAGGAAGCCAGTGGTTACTTTATACACCCGAATTGAGGAGGCAGGTTTATTGGCTACAGCTGAACATGGCAGCATGTTTCCGCTCATCTCAGCAGGTGGTGTCTCAGGCTGTAAACATCCAGGAGGAAGCTGCAGTCCATACTTTCTGCACACACTGTCAAGCCCCTCACAAGGACCAGAAGAAGGCTTTGCCATTCCCCTGGGTCTGAGACATTAGGGTCCTTAGCATGGCCGTGCTCATGACAACAATACACATTTACTCAAGATTGCATCTACTCCCCACCACAATGGGGTATTTATCACAAAGAAATGAAAATCTGTGTTTGCACAGAACCTTGTACAAGAATATTCATGACAGAAGCCAGTGAGACAGCCCAGCAGAGAAGGGCGCTTGCTGCCGAGCCTGATGACCTGAGTTCAATCCCCAGAACCCACATGGTGAGGGAGAGATGTGACTGCAGCAAGTCTCCAGCTGACCTCCACACGTGCACCATGGCACTCAGGTACCTGTGCATGCACACACCAAGTAAACATAACTTTTTAAACTTTTAAAAAATGGTTTTGATGTGTACGAGTGTTCTGCCTGCATGTGTCCATGCACTATGTGCATGCAGTGCCTCTGGAGGCCAGGAGAGGGCGTCAGAGCCTCCAGAACTGGAGGTACAGAGGGTTGTGAGTGATGTGGGTGTTGGGAATCAAACCCAGGTCCTCTGCAAGAACACCCAGTGCTCTTAACCACTGAGCCATCACTCCAGCTCCAAATTTTAAAAAAAAAAAAAAAGTTCATAACAGATTTATTTGCAGCAGCCAATATTCTGCCAAAATGCAAAAAACAAGCCCAATGTCCTTTAATGAGAAAATGTTTAAATACACTTGTATATTGAATGCTATTCAGCAATTAAAATGACTAGTGATGCGTGCAATAATTTGGACAGATCAAGGAGCTATGCTGGGGAAACTAAGTCAGTCCAAAAGGATTTTGTCCATCCTCATATAATATGTAGCCTATTGGAAGTTACAAAATTAGAGAAATTAACAACAGATTTGTAACTATCATCACAGGAACTAGGAAGGGATGTGGAGCTGGCAGATGTGATACAAAAGCCAACAGGAAGGATCCTGGGGGCCACAGACATGTTCTGTGTTGTGACTGTGTCAATGTTGATGCCCTAGTCATGGTGTGTTGCGAAATGTAATAAAGATCAGGTGAGATCTTCATCTACCTTCCTACAAGTGTATGTGAATTTCTAAATTTAAATGGTCTACTTCTTGGTTTGTTTTGTTTGTTTGTTTATGTCTCTCTGTGGAGCCCTGGCTGCCCTGGAACTTTGTATGTAGACCAGGCTGGCCTCAAACTCATAGAGATCTACCTTCCTCTGCTGCCCAAGTGCTGGGATTAAAGGCATGTGACCCTATACCCATCTTAAAACATCTACTTCTGTGAGTTGTAATTTTATCCATTCTACTTATTTTGAAAATATTCTGCTATTCTATCACATTTTTTTTCTATTTTTTTATTAAAAAATTTTGTTTCTTGTCAATCTCAAGTATATAATGTATATAATGCTTTCTGGTTACACACACACATACACACACACACACACACACACACACACACACTTTTATTACCCTCCCATCCTTCCTTCCTTCCAGACCCCTTTCTTCCTTTCATACCTGTTTCTAATATTTACTAATTTTTGTTTTGTTTAGTGCCCCACAGAGTTTAACTGGGGCTGTCTGTGTGGCCCTAATTTGGCACCAGTCATCAGGAGCCTCATGGGCTCAGCAGTGGGTGTAGAGCCACATGCTACGCCTCCCCATCTCACAGTCTGCTTGTTGACAACACATGGGCAGTGAGTTAGACAGATCCCCGCCCCACCAGAGCTGCCTGTGAGGAGGACATGACTGTGTGGGCCCAGGGCCAGGAGATGCAGCGCCTGTGAATTCATGACCGCCATGGCTGTATCTTGCTTGGAAGACATCCCCTTCACAGCTCTTCTCTGTATCTGTGGCCCTTAACATTTTTCTGCCCTCTAAGCCTTTAAGGGGTCGTGGGAATGTCTTGTTTAGGACTGATCGCTCAGCTATCCTTTATTCTCAGCATGGCATGTGGCTTCTCTGTCTAAGGTGGAGAGTAGCCCTTGTTTGTGAGCGCTAACACAGATATTTCAGAGGTGGCTTTGTGGTGTATCAGTTCAGCTCAACAGCAACCTCAAATTCCCCACTAGGGCCTAAGACTTCTACAGTCACTGGGTTTGGACTGGATTCAGAGTAGGAAGTCTGGGTTGAATTCTGTCTCTCTGAACTTGCCCCTGCTACAGTTTGATTTTACAGTTGGTTTTCTAATTTCTAAGTTGGATACTTGTATTTTTCAGTCTTCAGTTTTCACTTCTTAAAAATCTTGAGGGTGTGCATTTTCCTCTGAGGCTAGCATAGGCTATGTCCCATTTGCCTTGGTATAGTCCATCAGTCTATAGATAATTTCCTCTTGGATCGTGTAATATGAGAAAGCATTTATTCGTTTACAGATACCTAATCCCCTTTTCTTTTTTTTTTTTTTTTTGGTTTTTTTTGTTTGTTTGTTTGTTTGTTTGTTTGTTTGTTTGTTTGAGACAGGGTCTCTCTGTGTAGCTTTGCGCCTTTCCTGGAACTTACTTGGTAGCCCAGGCTGGCCTCGAACTCACAGAGATCCGCCTGCCTCTGCCTCTCAAGTGCTGGGATTAAAGGCGTGCGCCGCCACCCGGCCCTTTTCTTATTTATTTTTCTTCCATTTCTTTAAGGGAGTTTTTTATTTCCTCTTTAATGGAGTTTTTCATTTCCTCTTTAAGGGAAGTTTTTATTTCCTCTTTAAGGTAGTTTTTCATTTCCTCTTTAAGGAAAGTTTTTATTTCCTCTTTGAGGGAATGTTTTATTTCTTCTTTAAGGGCCTCTATCATCTTCTTAAAGTCATTTTTAGGGTTGATTTCTTCTGTTTCTTCTGTCATGGTATGTTTAGGTCTTGCAGGTGTAGAATCACTAGGTTCTGATATTGCCATATAGGTCTTTATGTTGTTGCCTGTATTTTTGCACTGGCATCTACTCATCTCTTCCTCTGTGCAGTGCAGGTGGTGTCTGTGTCTGAGAGTGCCTCTCTTGTTCTAATTTTTAGTCTTGGTTTAGTAGGGGTTCTTGGTTAAATTGGTGCTATTGGGCTGTTTCTTCAGGGGCAGCTGATTTCAGTCGGTGAAGTATATACTTATGATTCTGGTGATCTGGTTTGGTGGCTGGGTAGCGCCTTCTTCTGTGTTCCCAGGTCACGTTTTGTTCATTTGTCAACTCCTCAGCTGATCTTGTTTCTTCAGACTTCAAACTGTAGGGATCTGAATCCTCTCCCAGATGGGTTTCAGCTGAGCAGGGTAGTCTCACCAACACCTCCAAGTTGTTGGGTTTCACAGGGTCAGCAGCTGGGCCCTGGGTTGTCCTCAGATGGAGTGTTCAGATTCGTTCTGGTTCCGACCCACGGAGATAGCTTCTTCCCCAGGTGTTGGGGTTAGAGGCGTCCCTGTTCCAAGCTGCGTCTGCTTGTCTCCGTCCCTGGGCCTGTCTACCTCTGCGGTCTGCCGCCAGGCCTGCATGTCCCTGTCAGCTGCTGCTGGGTCTCTCTGCCTCTGCGGGCCGCCGCCTGGCCTGTATGTCTCTGCCGGCTGCCACCGCGGGTCTACCTACCTCTGCTTGTCACTGCCACCGGCTCATCTACCTCTGCGGGCTGCCACCAGGCCTGTATGTCTCTGCCGGCTGCCGCCGGGCCTGTATGTCCCTGTCTGCCGCTGCCACCGGGCCTGTCCACCTCTGCAGGCCGCCGGGCCTGAATGTCCATGTCGGCCGCTGCCGCCGGGCCCGTCTACCTCCACGGTCCGCCCCCACAGGCCTACCTGCGTCTGCTTGTCTCCACCGCTGGGCCCGTCTACCTCTGTGGACCGCCGCTGGGCCTGAATCCCCTTTTCTTATTTCTATGGACAATTTTAATATACTTGCATTGTAACAGGGAAATGTAACCTTAAAGTCCTTCCCTTTGACAACCAGTAAGATTTTGCTGGACTGGAAATGTGGCTCAGTGGTTAAGAGCATTTACTACTTTTGTAGAGAACAGAATTCAGTTCCCAACAGCCATATCAGGCACCTCCCAACTGCCAGTAACTCCAGCTACAAGGGATATAATGACCTCTTCTGGCCTCTGCTAATATCCACATTCTCATAAACAAAACTTACACACACACACACACACACATACACACACACAAATAATATATTTTTTTAAAGATTTTGTTTTGCTTCCTTCCAATAGCACATGCAAATGATTTTGTTGATGATGATGCTACAAGACATTGGCTCCTACAGACTGTTCATCTTTTAGGAAAATTTGTGTGTGAGTGTGTGTGTGTGGTGTTTGTTTGTTTGTTTGTTTGTTTTTGAGACAATCTCACTTTATAGTCCAGACCTGACCAAAACTCATTATGTAGCCCAGAGTGGTCTTGAACTCAAGCAATCTTTCTCCATCAGCATCCCAAGAGCTGGGATTACTGGCCTGAGGCGCCATGCCCAGCTGATGAAAGCAGTCTTACCTGGTCAAATGTCCTGTTGCTGACCTCAGAATATGCTTGTGCTTACATTCTCATAAAACTCCTAAGGGAGGGGATGGAGAGTTGGCTCCGTGGTTAAATGAACTGGTTGCTCTTCCAGTTGACTGGGGTTTGGGTCCCAGCACCCACGTGGTACCTAACAACGTTCTGTAACTCCAGTTCTAGGGGATCTGGCGCCCTCTTTTGTTGTCCTCAGGCATCGCATACATGCTGTGAACAGGCAAACATGCCGGCTAAACACCCACCCACATAAAAAAATTAAAACTCCAAAAAAAAAAAAAAAAATGCCGGGCGGTGGTGGCGCACACCTTTAATCCCAGCACTCGGGAGGCAGAGGCAGGCGGATCTCTATGAGTTCGAGGCCAGCCTGGGCTACCAAGTGAGCTCCAGGAAAGGCGCAAAGCTACACAGAGAAACCCTGTCTCGAAAAACCAAAAAAAAAAAAACAAAAACAAAAACAAAAAAAAAAAAAAAAAAAAACTCCAACGAATGGGAAACTGTGTGTGTGTGGCAGGATACTTGATCACACTGTGAACCTCAAGATTGTATTATTTACTGGAAAAACCTGTTTCTAATTGTGGTGTGGCTCAGCCCTGCCACATACCTTTAATCCAAGAGCTTTCTGCTTGAATATTGTAAATAGGATTAAATAAAGTCAACCACAGGTTAAGACCGGAGCAAGCAACCAGTTGAGTTGGGAGGACCGATAGAGAGACGCGCAGGAAGTGGAAGCGAGGGCCACTCAGTTTGAGGACTCTTGTTTGAAATGGCACAGGAAACGGCTCTTTCTGGGATGTTGGTGGAGGAGGAGGGTCAGCCAGGTGCTTTCTCTGCCTCTCTGAGCTAGCAGGCTTTCACCCCAGCATCTGGCTCCTGAGTCTTTATTGGTGAAATTGAACAATTGAAATTTTGTTAAAAACAACATGCATGGATTATAATTTTCCTTTTACTCATCTGCTTTTTTAAATCCTACATTAGCAGTTCTTTGTTACAATGGATAAGCCAATACTGATACACTATAATTGACTGAGTCCATAATTTATGTTAGATTTTACTCTTTCTATTGTGGGTGTTGACAAATATATATGGACACAAAGTCACTCCCTCCATAGTTTTGCCTCTTGGAATGGCATGTAATTAGCATTATGGTTATAAAATATTTCCTGGAGGAATGTGTGACTATTTCCCCAGAAACTGAAGAATTCTCTCCTGTAGGGAGAAGGGAGTCTCGTAAGACTCAGGAAGTTTGCGTGACTTTGACAACTCACTAGGGCTACTTCTCCAAGGTAATAAGATTAGCAACAACAGCTGGAGGAGAGAAAGCAGAACTCTCTGAAAGGTGTGTGGGGAGCCCAGGGATGTGGCTTGTGTGGGTCACCATTCATGCTGGGGTGGAGATTTTGTTGACATAACTGCCTATGAGTCAACCATGCCCTGCAAGGAACCCCTGTAAACCCGACGGTTCCTAAACTAGACTTGTGTGGAATGCCTCCTTTGGTCTGTCATCAGTGGCCTGTCTAAGATCGATAGACATGTGCTCACTTCTCCCCAAGGTAAGTCTCGAAATACCTCCACAGACATATGCTGAACACGGTCTCCAACAAGTGGCACTGTTCCAGGAGGTTCCCAGGAAACTGTCAGAGGCAGGGCCTCATTGGAGGACAAGGTCACTGGGGTGTAGCCTCAGGCCATATTTTACCTCGGTGCCTGCCTCTCTGCCACCCTGGTCCCACCTTACCGTGGTCCCAGAGCCAGGGAAGCCAAGGACTATGGTCTGAAATAGTTCCTTTCTTCCCTTCCAGCTTTCTCTTGGGTATTTTGTCAAGGCAAAAAGAGCCAATTGATAAAGAAAATCAGTACCAAAGAAGCGGGGTTGCTACAGCAGCCGTCTGCAATGTGCCTCTTAAGCGCTTGGAGCCGGTTTGCAGAAGGAATTTGAAAGCCTTTGGAGAATGCAGGCTGGGAAAAGCTTAGGCTGCAAAAGGTAATGGGCGATCCTGGGGTCAGAGCTTAGAGTGCTGGTAGGAACACAGATTGCCTAGGTAGCAATGAGGACTCTGTTGAGAACTGGACTAGAGGCCACATGGGCTACAAATGGCAAGGTCACGGGAATGGGACTTGCCATGCTGGTGACCAGAGATGGCTGTCTAAATCAGTTTCCTGCTTCCCAGTATCTTGTTCAAATTTGAGGCAAACTGTGTTAATTTAAGGGGACAGTCGTTGGGAATTTGTAACCAAGCATTGGAAACTCTTGACTCATCAGAAGCTTCCAACATTAGAGATAAAGACACACAAAGATGCCAACTCTGTTCCTATTGCAGTGAATAATTAAAGCAGGGAGCATTCACACGTTAGATTTCTCTACAGCTGCTACATTCAGTGAAGTAAAATCCTTTCAGGTAGTGGCATCTATTAGTAGAATGATCACAGACACTGCAAAGAGTGTGTTGGGGTGCTATTTGAGTCTACGTAGATTCGCACATGTGAGTACACAGGAAGCACCCCAACAGCACACAGCAAGTGGTGAACTCTGGGCGGAAGTGGAGGGGGAAGGGGAACCTTAGGGTGTGTGGGTGTGTGTATGTGTGTGTGTGTGGGGTGTGTGTGTGTGTGTGTGTGTGTGTGTGTGTGTGTGTGTGTGCCTTCCTTCCCCTGGGACTTGGATTAGAGTGAAGGCATTCCCTGCCAACTCAGCTTGGGGAGCCCTTGAGGTCAGAGAACACTCCTCTTCCAGGAACACTCCTCTTGTCTCTGAGGTTCTTGCAGCAGATCCAACCATCCAGACGGCAGCCAGCGAGGGTCCTGCTTCCTGCCTCTTCCTCCCTCACTCTCAACACCCGTGTGTCATGGATGGTCTTCGGGGACTCACACCTTGCTTCCTCCAGACCCTCCCGGCTCCCTTTCTTTTGCCTCGGTTCCAAATAACCAGATCACATGACTTTCAAGTATCATTTCTTTCTTTCTTTCTTTCTTTTCCTACTCCATTCCAAGGGCTGAAATTTATAACAGTTGCAGTGATTATGGAGAAAGCTGGAATCTCAGCCTTCCCAAAGTGTGGGACAATAAAGCCACCCCTTTCTGTTTTCCCATAACTCCTCCTCATGTTAGGGGTTCTGTTTCTCTTCTTGTTTCAACATCCCCAGTGAAGAAGTTGGGATGATGAAGAAGTTGGGGGGGGGGACAGGGGAGACAGGGTGGAGCAGGCTCCTAATGGGTGATATTGCGCCCCTTTTCACACGCCCAGCGGTTCACCTGGCGACAGAAGTTGTCATTCCAGCTGCCATCGGAGAACATTTCGACACAGTCTTCACTTCCGCCCTCTTCATGGCCTTGCCAGTTATCTGGCTGAGTGGAGGCCCAGTTCCTAAGAAGGCAAACCAAAGAACACTCAGGGTCCAACCTCCCTACAACCCTGCCTCCCACCCCAAAAAAAGCACAGCCTTGGAAGGGTTCAAGGGTTGATGATGAACAAGCTTGGAAGTGGGGGCGTGGAGAAGGAGAAGGTTGAGGAAATAGGCCCCTGCGGGACCTGTAGGTGAAAGGCCAGGTGGTCATCCCTGGAGCAAACAGTAGGAGATGCACGCGGGAGGGAGGTACTGACTTGTAGCTGTTCCTGTATTCGGTTCCGTCCACCCATTTCCAGGAGCCGCCCCTGTCCGTGAGACCTATCCAGGTGTGAAACGAGCCCGTGTGCTTCACCACGAATTTCTAGAAAAACAAACGTGAGGGCAGAGTGCTTCATCCCTCATCCATGAGAGCGTGCTTGTGACCCCACCCCACCCTCGCCTGACCTGCCCCATGCTGAAGCCTCGGCTCCCAAAGGCTACCCTGGCTTTTCCCTCTGCCAGCAGAGCTAGTGTTAAGTGAACCTTTACTGGGCTTGACTTTGGACCAAGTGCTTTGCAAGAATCATCTCATTTGAGCCTTAGTAGCTCTCCAAGTTGGGTGCCATAGAAACTCTCACTTTGCAAGGTACATATGAGAACCCAGAAAGCCAATCCGGTATCTAGCTTGTGACAACATCCTGCTCCCAGCCTGGGCCCGCTTCCCACTCCATGCCTAGCACTGTTGCTGTGTCAACACGATCTTCCCATCTTGTGCACCAGAATCTTGGTGATCCTGCCCTTGCTGTCCCACAAGTCCCAGAACCCATGAAACACCCTGGTTTCATTCTTCTCTCCATTGGCCCCTAGCTCTCTTGCGGTGATGTGGATGTCATTTCCTGAGCTTGGCTGGCTCCAGCACTTCCAAGCTTGGCCTCACCTTCCAGAACTACATTTGGACCTGACCACATGGGGCCTGACAGTCTCTACTGAAAGTAGGAAGATGCCTGGGTAAAAGGCAGCCGGCTCAGTCAGGAAACTGTCAGGGCTTCCGTGCAAAGGCCCCCGCACTTACAGATGGCTCCTGAGGACTAAAACCTTTGCAAGGGTTTACAAATGTGGCTGTTCCCGGCAATCTAAATCCCATCTTTTTGGATGGTTATAAGGGAACATATGGTCACCTGGTTTTATAAAATAAGCAGGATCAGTTTGACCAGCATACACTCTAATAATCTCATTCGATAGCATGTGAAGAGTTCCCACCTGCATTTGGAGAAAAACTGCCCAATTCCACTCACACTCCCCAGAGACCACAGTTGCTCATCCAAGAGCAGACAGGAGCACCCATAAAGTCTAGAATTCTACATGTGTGTCCAGTTCGTGAAGAAGCAGCCACCCAGGCTGGTAAGGCTGCTCCACAGATTCAGAAGTATCAACAGGGATGGGGTGAAGGGACCTGGAGACGGGATATTCTGGTTGTTGCTACCTGATGCTGTAGCCATGCTTCCCATCACAAAGAAACTGAATAACTAAAGACAAATGCACACGATCAAAACCCCCAAGCTCAATGCTGAGAGGAGTCAAATAGTGCTAGATGACCAAATAATAATAATAATAATAATAATAATAGTCCCGATCATCGTCTGCCCTTCCCTACGTGAACACAGAAGGAACGGCACCCCTTCACAACAGTGACAGGAGAGAAGATATCATGGAACTCATGCCCCACCCCAAAGAGGAGCCTGAGTGTTTACATGACAAGCAGCTATGGCCTGTGCACCAACAGTTGAGCATAAAAGTCATTTGTCCCCAAGACCACTGAATGGGTCATTTTTTGAGGACAACGTACTTACTTTGAAAGTAAGAGGCATGGGGTTGACATTTGTTACCCAAGACTGAGAACCACTAATTTAAAACACAGAGACCCAAAAATGGCTGGAACTGAAATGATGGACAGAGACTTGAAAAAAAAATGCAAGGACCACACCCTGTATGTCAGCCAAAGATGAGTTCAAGGCCGGAAGTGTTAAGTGGGATGTTCAGAATGATGGTAGCACAGTCCACCACGAAGCTGTAGTCCTGAACTCATGAGCCAAATCTGAGGCTGAATTACATAAAACTGATGTTTTCATATGTCAAAATGAACTAAATACTAGCAACTTCAACCTAATCAGTAAAGCAAAATAT
This sequence comes from Peromyscus maniculatus bairdii, assembly GCF_049852395.1. Lineage (NCBI taxonomy): Eukaryota > Metazoa > Chordata > Mammalia > Rodentia > Cricetidae > Peromyscus > Peromyscus maniculatus. The sequence continues at coordinate 54,788,316 of NC_134859.1, read as the reverse complement.
GTTTGAAACTACTATGAAAATCACTTCCATAGCCTGACAAATACTCCATAAATACATTCTGACTTCTGTATCAAATGGTTTAATTGCTTTAGCATTGTAACGCTTCCAAATCCAAACAGAACAAAGCCCCCATAGACCGTTTAGTACTAGGGCGGCAGGCAGTTGAAAACACTGGACAAAGAGGCCACGTGGGTCGCAATCCTGACTCCACGATGACTTGCTGGCTCTGTGCACATCACTTGACCTCTCTCTTCCCGGGTGTCCTGAACTCCAAGTGGGAATGATAGGGGTGCCCCCCCAATGGGGTAGTGAGGATTAAAGAAATGAACTCATGAGCATGTCCAAATTGCAGTGAGAACTGCAGCCAATGCAGTCATTACCCTCCTTGTGCAAAACTGTTGCCCCCACCCTACCAGACGGGTCCCCTCCGTGAACTCCGGTTTTCAGGTTACTGTCTGGGGACAGACACCAGTGGGAAGGGAAGACACGAGACACCGCTGGTCAGTGAGGACCCAGATCCACTGCGGGAACGCAACTGAAGTCTTCCCATTGTGTTCCTTCGGCCACACCCCACAACCGACACGGCAAGAAGGAACTCTCAGACCCTCCACTGGATTGACTTCCAAGTCTTCTAGCATTCTGTCCTGGGGCTGTCTCTGCATCACCTGGTCCTGGCCCCTGGCCCCTGCCTCTGCTGACCCCCGGCTCCTGCCTCCCCTGGCCCCCGGCTCCTGCCTCCCCTGGCCCCCGGCTCCTGCCTCTCCTGGCCCCCAGCCCTTGCCTCTCCTGGCCCCCAGGTCCTGCCTCTCCTGGCCCCTGGCCCCTACCTCTCCTGGCCCCCGGCTCCAACCTCTCCTGGCCCCCGGCCCTGCCTCCTCTGGCCCCCAGCTCCTGCCTCCCCTGACCCCCGGCCCCTGGCCCCCGGCCCCTGCCTCCCCTGGCCCCCGGCTCCTGCCTCCCCTGGCCCCTGGCCCCTGCCTCCTCTGGCCCCCGGCTCCTGCCTCTCCTGGCCCCAGGCTCCCACTTCTTAGGACCAGTTACTGTTCTACCCTGAACCGCCCAGAGCCCTACGACACTCTTCTGTGTTCTTCCTTAGGTGAAATAAGAGCTGCATGCAGGAAGAAAACTGCTCTACCTCCCTCAGCAGCCAATAGTCCTTCGGCGAGGGTTGAGGCTTCCATCCATCCTGGGATCTAGGTTAGCTTGATCTAGTGAAGGTCTCGTGCCTGAAACTACTGCACATGAGCACACATGAATACTGCACGTTCACGTGTGCAATGGCCCTGTCATGTCCAGAAACACTGTTTCCCACCAGTCCTCCACAGCTCTGACTTTAGCCCCTGACTGGACGCTCACGCTCCAGCGGATGGCCCTATACCCATGCACATACTAGAAATCCAGCTGGACTCATTGGGTTTTAAAAAAAGAAGAAGTAACCGCTGAGCTAAAGCCATTCCAGATAAAGCACAGGGACAAATAGCCAAACAAATGGAAACACGTGAACTATGAACCAAAGGCTGAGGGGCCCCCAACTGGATCAGGCCCTCTGAATAGGTGAAACAGTTGATTGGCTTGATCTGTTTGGGAGGCATCTAGGCAGTGGTACCAGGTCCTGTGCTCATTGCATGAGTTAGCTGTTTGAAACCTGGGACTTATGCAGGGACGCTTGGCTCAATCTGGGAGGAGGGGACTGGACCTGCCTGGACTGAGTCTACCAGGTCGATCTCAGTCCTTGGGGAAGGCCTTGCTCTGGAGGAGGTGGGAATGGGGGGTGGGCTGGGGGGGAAGGGGAGGGGGACAGGAGGGGGGAGAACAAGGGAATCTGTGGCTGTTATGTAGAACTGAATAGTATTGTAAAATAAAATAAAATAATAAAATAATAAAAAATAAAAAAAGAAGAAGGACTCCGGGCAGCGGAGACACACGTCTTTAATCCCAGCACTCGGGAGGCAGAGTCAGGTGGATCTCTGTGAGTTCAAGGCCAGCCTGGGCTACAGAGTGAGTTCTAGGAAAGGCTTTAAAGCTACACAGAGAAACCCTGTCTTGAAAAAACTAAAAAAAAAAAAAAAGAAGAAGAAGAAGCAGGAGGAGAGGAAGAGGAGGAAGAGGGAGGAGAAGGAGGAGAAGAAGGAGGAGGAGGAGGAGAAGAAGAAAGGGGAGGAGGACGAGGAGGAGGAGGTGTGAACTTGGGAGGGCATGTGATATGTGATACAGTGGTTCTGGTAGAATTTGGAGGGAAGGTCAAGGAGGGAGTAGATTAGATCTGAACACATTGTATAAAAGTATGACATTCTAAAAGGATAATGAAAGAAGAAGAAGAAGAAAGCAATCAAATTAAGTAAATAAATAAGAAATACAAGGGCCAGTGAGATGGCTCAACAGATAAACACAAGCCTGATGACCTGAGTTCAATCTCCAGAACTCACCTAAAGGAAGAAGGAGACGACCAGCTCCACAAAGTCATCTTCTGACCTCCATAAGCATGCCATGGCATACACACTCAATAATAATAACAACAACAATAATAATAAAAGTAAATAATACTAGGTAAATAACAGAAGCTTGACCAGGCTGCTTGATCAAGCCTACCTTCAGGTTTGCTCACCTGCTCCTCCCTGGAGTTGATGACCAGCAGGTGGGCACTCTCTAGCTGGCAGTACTCAGCAGCCTCAGCCCAGGTCAGCCCATCCTTCGAAAACCAGTAGCAGCTATCCCCATGCTCCACCCAGTTAACAGGGCAGCATTCTGTGCCTGAGGGGACAGAAGGGCAGAGGGAAATGAGATCCAGCTGGAGGAGACAGACACTCGAATCAGAGCCGTCCCTGACCCGTCCCCCACCCCCGTCCCTACCATTGCTCTGGAAGAAGGCCAGCTGACAGCTCAGGGTTCGAAAATCCAGCGGGAAGTGCTTCAGGTGCAGGAGCAAGGTGGAGTGGTCTAAGGGACAAACACATGGACAGAGATGCAGCGGACGTGCGGCTCCATACCTGCCAAGACCAGGCACAGAACTCCAGCTACCGTCCGGGGAACACACAGATACACACCACGCCACACATCACCATCACCCAGAAGTGGGGATTGGGGAAACACACAGATACACACCACGCCACACATCACCATCACCCAGAAGTGGGGATTGGGGAAACACAGATACACACCACACTACACATCACCATCACCCAGAAGTGGAGATTGGGGAAACACACAGATACACACCACACATCACCATCACCCAGAAGTGGGGATTGGGGAAACACAGATACACACCACGCTACACATCACCATCACCCAGAGTGGAGGTTGGGGAAACACAGATACACACCACGCCACACATCACCATCACCCAGAAATGGGGCTTGGGGGTGACCTCTGACCTGCTCTCAGGTCCTGCTGCTTTTTCTCCAGTGTGGCTCCCCAGGACGTCAATTTGTCATCTCTGCTACCTCCTGAGAGAAGGAACGGTAAATGGCTTCCCCGTCCGTCTGCCTCCCGAACGCTTCTCCAGCTGCCCACTCCTGGGTACCCAGAAGGTTCTGTTACCTTTCCCCACATGCTGCTCATCTCTGTCTAGACTCCGAGCCTCACCCAAGTGAGGCCGCTGTGAGGCTTAATTCCCTCACTGGCTCCCCACGTTTTCAGGCCCCACTCAGTCCACACAGCTTGCTGTGTGACCTGACCCCTCCGTCTCTCTGACCCATCACCGCTGTCCATCAGTCACCACCTCCAGCCACACGGAAAGTATACACAGTCCTAAAATGTTGAGTGGTCTTCTTCACCTTTGGCCGTCATGGCTTCTTCTTGTCTCTGCCTGGCACTAACCGCCACCATATCACCTTGTGCCCAGATTCACCCTCCAAGTCCCTTTGGTCAGGAACCATGTCTCCAGAAGCCTTGCCAGTTCCCCTGGCTGGATCGTCTCCCTGGATTTTATCCCCACGGCCCATGAACATACTCCTCCTGCAGACCCAGCACCATGCCCAGCAAGTCTGGATGGATAAACATACGTGGATAAAGCGTTCCTATGGATAAAGTCCCAGTCACCTTGCCCAACTCACCGTGGGAATCCAGAGCCCTGAACTCCATCAGGGTGCTGGCGGAGAAGTTGCTGAAGTTTTCTTTCAGGGTCCGAAACTCCTCTTGCAGCCGCATGCCTTGTCAGGGGACATTTGGGACCAGTTAGGTGTGGGGCTGTGTCACAGTGTCATATCACCGTCCTTGTGACTGGCCCCATATAACCCATCACTACTACCATCAATGATGCCGTCGTTTCCACACCATTGATTTCCGTCCGCACCCGGACCCTGCCGCCCCAAGCTGCCTCCACCTCTTCTCCTTTCCCTCCCCCCTTCTGTGGCCCGCCACTCCCCAGAGCACTTCTCTATCCTGGCCTCATCCCTGCCAGCCATGACCTCACTTTGGGATGAAATCACACAGACGACCACCAGCAGCAGGACGTTGAAGGCCAGGGCAAGCAGACTGAGGTAGAGCCTGAAGCTGAGGCACTGTGGAAAGGGCGGGGAAGGAGGCTGCCCTGTGAGAGAGAGAGTGTGTGTCAGAAAACAGTTCCAGAGGACGGGAGACAGAGAACAAGACTCAGAAGGAAACATGGGGCACGTGAGTCTGAGGAGGCACAGCCTGGGTAAGGGAGAAAATCAGGTGGGGGCTGAGGGAATTGGATGGATTTTGATTCTGTACACACACACACACACACACACACAGAGTTACACAGAGTTACACACACACACACCACACACACACACACACACACCACACACACACAGAGTTACACACATGCATCCACATGAACACGTACAAGCACTCACTTGCACATGCTACAAGATGAACCAGCTGTATGCACAGGTGAGATCTTACACCTGGGGGCACGGGGACACAGAGAAGATGGGGTGCAGAACTAGCCTTTCCTAGACACCCTAAAAAAGGAGGTCTACCGATGGTTCTTCTTCCTGCCCATGGGTCAGAGCTACAGATCACCTCTGTCCTCCCACGGCCCCTGTCCCTTCAGACTGGAGTGTTGACAAGGCTAGACCAAGTGTTCTTCTTAGACAATACCCACATCTGTCACACAAGCCCCATACTGGAACAAGGCCTTCCTTCACAGTTCCCCTGGGATTCTCCAGTCCGACTCAGCCCACCATAAAGTATGCCCCAAAAGCCACTGCCCAGGTCCATCCACCTTACCCGTCTCCCCGCAGCTCCCACCTCCCCTGTTCTCATCCCCAGAAACCCAATGTCACTGGCAGAGCTGTCCCTTTGTCCTTCCATCGTCTCTCAGTGGCCTCTCCTGTGCCTTCATCCATCTGCCCCACACTCACACCTTCCTCTTTTTACTCCAACAAGCACACAGACTCGAAGACTTGTGCACACATCCATACACTTTGCCACACAGTTGCTTGCAACCTCACGCACCTGTATCTTCACCTGCATGAACTGGCTGGCCTCTCCGCAGCCAGAGGCTGACTCCTCTCAGCCCCCCCCCCCCCCTTGCTTTTGTACCGTCCACCTGCACCCAGACTCCTCTGCATCAGCCTGCGGCTCTGTAGTCTCCCCTGTGTCCATGTCACCATGCCAAAGCAAGCTCACATCCAGGGGATCATCTCAGTCAGGAGCCAGGAATCCTCCTGGGGTCATTTCCCACTGCTATACTGAGTCAGACGTTTGCAGCCATACTTAGGACCCCAACTTAACCTAGATAGAATATGCCTCTGAGTTCTCCCCAACCCCAAACCCTAAGCACAGCCTCCCCTGCCTCTCACCGCCCCTGACACCCTTCCGAAATCTGCATTCCTCTCTGCTGTGATTGGAACATTACAAACATGTGCCCCCAACATTATCCCCAGTGCAGCGGTGTTGGGGGTAGGACCTAGTGGAAGGTGGGTAGGTCTTGAGAACTCTGCCCTCTTGAGTGGATTGTTGACATCATTGCAAGAGAGCAGCCTTATTAAAAGCTAACGGGGACAATTGGGGTCCAGCCCCCTCGATAGTCCTCTCCCAGGGTCCAGGAAAAATCCACGACCAGCTGATAATCTAATCTTGGACGATATTAAATGAATCTATGAACACGAAACTCTTTCGGCCACACACTTTATTCTTCTGAGTCAGTTCTCTCTCTGCACGGCTTCTGTTTTGCTCTTACTCAGCTCTTTCTTGCCTGATTTCTCTCTACATTTATATGCTGTTCCCCCATTTAATTCCTTCCTCTAATTCTGGCCCCATCTTGGTTCTCATCCATCTGGTTCTTCCTAATCTTAGCTCCTCTTCGTCCTTAGTTCCTCTCTATAATCTTCTAAGTTCTCTCTCTCATTCTTTTTTGTTTGTTTTTGTTTGGTTTGGTTTGGTTTTCCAAGACAGGGTTTCTCTGTGTAGCTTGGTGCCTGTCCTGGATCTCACTCTGTAGCCCAGGCTGGCCTCGAACTCACAGAGATCTACCTGCCTCTGCCTCCCGAGTGCTGGGATTAAAGGCGTACGCCGCCACCGCCAGCTCTATAATCTTCTAAGTTCTCTCTCTCATTCTTTCCCATCTCCTTACTTCTTCCCATCTTATTCTTACCCACCTAGTTCTTCCCCATCTGGCTCTTCCTCATCTTCCATTTCACTCCTCTAGGCCTCTCCTCTAGCCCTTCAATCTAGTTCTTCTCTAATCTAGTTCTCTTCAATCTAGTTCTTCTCTAATCTAGTTATCCTCTATCTAGTTCTCTTCCAGTCTAGTTCTTCCCCCACCTCAGTCTGTTCCTCTCCAGTTCTTATCCATCTAGTTCTTCCAATCTCTTTTTTCTTCTCTATGCCTGCTCTGAAAATAAAACTGCCCTTTTATCCCTTTGGCCCTTATCTCTCCAAGCTATCTCTGCTCCCGTCATTTCTGGCAGGGCAGGGGAAGTATTCTTGGTCACTAGGCAACTTGGCTAGGCAACTTCCGTCACAGCTAGATGGTACCTGTAAATTGGAACTCTTTAGTTCTGAGTTAATTGTTAAGGGTGGATCTAAAACTAGAGATAAGACTTTGGAAAGGAGAAGGTTAAGCTTAATTAGCACATCTGCCAGGCCTTCTCAAACAGGTAGTCTGGATGCTTAAGTCTGTTCTAGAGAGTCCAGAGGTATCTCTGATAAGATACTTTCATCCGTTTGGGGACGGTCCTGGCTGGATGCTGCTAATGACGATAATTACAGAAAGGCCTGGAATTAGGCATCCTAGTTGCGTTACTGCACAGAAGGTTATCTAAATATTCCATTAGTAGAGGGGAAATTGTGCCTAATAAATGATGGAAAGCTACAACAGTACATGAGAAATTCATAGCAGGGAACGGCTAATAATCAAAAGCCAATATCACAAGGCTCCTTGAGCCTCAGCTCGACCTCTGGAAGGCCCTTGGCTTCTTCTAGGTACAGCTTTGTCGCAGTCAGCTGAAATCCTACTTCATATTATTGCGGCTTGCAGCAAAAAGCTTCCCTCTTTGCTGTCCCTTTCACCCTCCCCACGCCCTCCCACTTTGGGTGACACATGAGGAATCCCTACCAGACACAGCCCTCAGTCCCGGGCTTCCCAGACTCAAGAAACGTGAGCCAACACATACCTGTTCATTCTAAGTTTCTTAGTCTTGAGCATTCTGTTTTAGCAGCACAAGACAGACTGGGAAATGCCCCATCTAGAAACACTTTCTGACCGGTCTCCCCAGATGGAATCCACATCTAAAGCCCCGACTACTTCTGCTGGAACTGTCATGCAGGAAACCCTTGTCCTGATCCCCAATTGACCTGTGACTTATCAAGCCCCAAGCCAGTCAACCCAGAGTAAGCCAGCCGAGCCACCAACTAGGTCTGACACCATGGGCAGGCCATTCCATCACTTAGTGTCCCCTTTTTTTCATGTATAAAATGACAGTGACAAGTGTAGCCTCCTGACATAGTGGTTCTGAGAATTATATGAGTTAAAACATAAAGCTCTGTGTAGGCAAGTTTGAAATGCTCTACTCAAGATGGAATGGAAGCTGCCAGATTTAACATTCTTTCAGAAAAATCAATTAAAACACACATACACACCGGGCGGTGGCGGCGGCGCAGACCTTTAATCCCAGCACTCGAGAGGCAGAGGCAGGTGGATCTCTGTGAGTTCAAGGCCAGCCTGGTCTCCAAAGTGAGTTCCAGGAAAGGTGCAAAGCTACACAGAGAAACCCTGTCTCCAAAAACAAAAACAAACAAAAAAAACCCCACATACATACACATATATATATATATATATATATATATATATATATATATATATATATATACACATATGTATATGTGTATGCATGTATGTATGAAACAACAGTTTTCAAGACACTGGACATCAGACCATGAAGGGTACTGGTCCCTGAAAGATGGAGAATGAACGAGATGAGTCTTCCCGTTGCTCAGCTCACTGCTCACACCTAGAGGAACTTTCCAGGTCACTGGGCAGCGGGGAGAAATCGGGACAGAATCTAACAGACCCCCATGCTGAGGAAACAGCTTGAAGGACCCAGAGGTCAGACAGGTCCTAAGCCACTTACCTGCATCCCAGAAAGCTGAAGAATACTTAGAAGAATACAAAAGCCTCCAGCACCCAGCAAGACAGAAGTCACAATGCTCCGCATCCCACCACAGGTTACAAGACATAATGAAATAGGAAAACAGCTCAAATGAAGGAGATGGAAAGTCGACAACTCAGACACACGGTGTCTCAGTGATATGACACTTGCCTATATGCCTAAGGCCCTGGGTTCGACTACCAGCATCAAAAATCAATAATCAGAAAGTGCATCTATCAAAACAAGATCCCAGGACCATTTGAAATGGACTCAGAAGCGACACCGATGTTAGAACAGACAGGACACTGATGTCCGTGCTGTGACTGGACCACACAAATGTAAAACACCAGAGATCTGAAAGATACTTAAAAGTCCAAGTTGGCTGGGCATGGTAGTGCACACCTGGGATCCCAGCACTCAGGAGGTTAAAACAGGGGGACTTCTGGGAATTCAAGGCTAGCTCAGGCTACACAGTGAGTTCCAAGTCAGCCTGGGCTACAAAGTGAGACCCTGTCTCAAAATAACAACAGAGGTCCCAAGTTCCTACTGAGATGAAAAGACAAAATGTCTGAAACACACTGAGTAACGAGCCTAGGGTAAGATCTCTCTTGCCCTAAACCTTTTTCCAATCATGGGGAGCCTGTGTTCAAAATGTGCAAGAGGCGGATTCAGGCAGGAAACAAGCGGGGTCTCCCAGGATCTCTCTGTGCCCATTTCCACACCCACCCCAACTCATGCCCACCCCAGTTGTGGATTCTGCAAGCCTCCCAGGCACGTGCATTGCACACGTGGGGTCTGCAATGAGGAAGGACTCATCTCTAGGTCCAAGCGGTCTCTCACTTCTAGGCACACCCCCTTTCCTTGGGACCCTGCCGTCAGAGGTGTCTGCAGCTCACATCTAGAGGGACACTGCACTGGCTAGTTCTATGTCAACTTGACACAAGTTAGAGTCAGCAGAGAAGAGGAAGCCTCTACTGAGAAAATGACTCCATAACATCGTGCTGTAGGGAGGCCTGTAAAGCATTTTAATTAGTGATTGATGTGGGAGGGCCCAGCCCATGGTGGGTGGTGTCACCCCTGGGCTGGTGGTCCTGGGTTCTATAAGAAAGCAGGCTGAGCAAACCATGGGGAGCAAACTAGGAAGCAGCACCCCTCCATGGCCTCTGCATCAACTCCTGCCTCCAGGTTCCTGCCATGCTTGAGCTCCTGCCCGGATGTCCTTCAATGATGAACAGTGGTGTGGAAGCATAAGCCAAATAAACCCTTTCCTCTCCAAGTTGCTTTTGGTCACGGTGTTTCATCACAGCAGTAGAAACCCTAACTAGGACAGACGTACACCCTGCTCACTGAGTGAATGTGAGAGAGACAGGAGAGCTGGCAGCTGAGACAGGGATCCAAGTGAGGCCCCAGACACTGAACACTTGCCTTTCCAGAATGGATTTTCTGTCCTAGGATTCTGCCCATGGGAGCCTTGTTCCTCATCGCCGCTGAGCTGATGGTCGTTTTCCTCAGAGTCCAGCTGCTGGATATCTTGAAAGTCCTTCTCCATGGTGGGCCCCGAGGACTGGAGCTGAGTTAAGGTTTTCTTGGAGCTGGAACTTGGGTTTACGCTAAGAAGCAAATTCCTGTGGAGGGACTGATAGGACCTGAGTGGTTTTGGTGAGTGGTTTTGAGGCTGGAGATTAGCTTGGGATAAGGCTTGAAATACTGCAGGGTTCCATCTCTTCCCAGGAGACTGTCTGGCTCTTGGCACAGCCAGGAGCCTTCCTACCATACTCTTATGGACCAAATTATACGGCATGTTCCCATTCCTCCCCCAGTGTCCCTGACCCATGTTCTTTTTTAGCCCTAGACATCCCCAGTCCCACCTGCCTCCCCCCACCTCAGTAACCTGTTAAAGGTCTAGAGAGCTACCTCTGGCTTCCGACGGCAGCCCACGCACAAGGAGAAAGAGGGGTTAAACCTGGGAGAACTGGACAGGCGGTGCCAGATGAGAGAGGAGGGGGTGGGTCTAGGCGAGAGCCGGGTCCCTGTGTCTGAGTGTCCAAGTCCATCTAACCTGTCACCTCCTGCCCCCCGGGACTTTGGACAGTAAATAGAAACAGAAACACAGTTGGAAACGTGGACAGTGAGCCGTGGGGGTGGAGGACATGTTTCTGTTCTCACAGCAGAGAAAGGAGAAGGGGCATCCCCTTGTACGTACGTACACACACACACACACACACACACACACACACACACACACACACACACACACACACATCACTCCGCCCCTCATTGCACAATGTAGGAAGGAGAGCCAGGTGTGGAGGGGCCAGGATCCAGTTTGCTGCTTCCTCCCCACCCCTCCCCCGTTTCACTTCCTGCCTCTTCATTTTCCAGAACTGTTGATGTTTCCAAATATCTTGGATCAGAGTGACCTACAGATCAGTTCCCTGTTCTTGCCCAATCTGAGCCTGTGACTCTGGCGCCAGCCACAGCCACAGCCACAGACAGTTTCCTATGCACTCAGCACCAGGGTCCCCACTCCGGCCTGGCTCACTCACACTCCTTGTTTCTCCCTCCCCAAATCCTTCCAGATCCTTACCTCCCACCTACCCAACTTTATGTCCCCCCTTCTCTAAAAAAAATAAAAAATAAAAAAAAAGTCAAAGCCAAAGACCAATAAGACAGAAATAAAACAGAACAAAAAAAACACCATGAAGTTCATTTTGTGTTGGCCAAATACTCCTGGGCCTAGTGGAGTGTGGTTGATATACCCAGTGAAACTCCATTCGGAAAAAACAGATTTTTCCCTTCACCATTGGGTATCAGTTGCAAATAGCTTCTTGGTTAGGAGCGTGACCCAGTGTCCACCTCCCCCTTTTAGTCGGGAGAAGTTTGATGAAGATATCCCACTTAGGACTGAGTGCTCCAAAGATCCTCACTCTGCACATTGCTCAGTTGTCGGCCTTAACTCTTGAGTAGGGAAGTTCCTCAAAATATGGGGAGTCGTGACCCTGGCACCACACTGAGTCCAGGAACACAACCATCTCTCCATGCCCTGCTAGAGTTGCACAGTGTCTCTAAAGGCTGGGGAGGTGACTCAGAGGGTAAGGCAATTGCTTTGTAAGCGTGACAACTTGAGTTCGAATCCCCAGCACCCGCCTAGGAAGCCAGGCATGGCAGCACACACCTACGATGCCAAGACATCAGGGAATAGAAAATGACAGGCAGATCATATCAGTTTGGGTCTAAAATGTCCCCCCAAAACTCGTGTGTTAAAGTCTTGGTCCCCAGACTATAACACTATTGGAATACGAGGAAATTGTGAGAATGGGGCCTGCTGAGCGGGATTTCCGTGTTGGAAGGCATGCCTTCACGAGGAGGCTGAAATCTCAGTTCTCTCTCGGCTCCCCCTTTCCAGTCAGGAGCCAAGCAGCCTCGCTGCGCCTGCACGCTCCGTCATAATGTGCTGCCTCCCCATGGGGCCAATCAACAGAGCAAATGTATCACAGATTGAAACCTCTAAAACCACGAGCCAAAATAAATCAGTTGATGCATCTCAAATAGCTGTAGTACTGGATCCGTTCTGATGACTGTTCAAAAGCCAGTCCTCGGGACACGAGAGCTGGAGGACAGGAAGTCATTTTTATTCAAAGGCTGGTATCCCGGATAATGGGAAGAGCTACTGTCTATGAGAACCATCTTAGAGAACCCAGGTTCGTGATAGGCTTTTAGGGGTAGGAATTACAGTGGGGGAGGGGGCAATAGACAGGAGGAATGCATTCGGAGTCATGGATCTAGGTTCTATAGCCATCTTTGTTACTGGGGAGGGATTTTTTTCTTTCTCTTTTGCTGGAATATCTTTATGAAAACCAACAGTCTTCATCTCCTAGGCCAGCTACAATAATACTTTACAAAAGATGGAGAGATGACTCAGTGTTTCAGCTCACTGGCTGCTCCTCCAGAGGACCCAGGTTCGATTCCCCAGCACCCACACGGTGACTCACAGCTGTCTTTAGCTCCAGTTCCAGGGGATCTGACATGCTCTTCTGGTCTCCTCAGGTGCTGCACACACGTGGTACACAGACATACATGCAGGCAAAACACCTACAAATAAATCATTTTTTTAACTTTAAAAAACATGCTGTTTTCTGCAAATTAAATGAAACCCACACTTCCTCTTTTAGCGAATGAACAGAATTAGACTGTGTGTTTTGTGATAGTTGGTCCACAGCCTGCACTGTGTGGGGATCACCAGACGACTTTTAGAGTAAAGTCACTGCAGATCAAGTTTTTCAGCCCATGTCTTTTTAGCTTTTTTTCCAAAGAAGTGCGAACCTCGAAGTTTGAGATACAAAGCGGGAGGGCAGCAGCAGGCGGCTTCTACTGAACGAGTTTTAACCGCTAGAAGGCTTCAGTCAGAGGCATCACCCACAGCTAAGCTACCAAGGGCTGAGCGCACCCGGCTCCGCTGTGGAACCTACAAATTAGTGGACTCCCACCACCACCCCCTAATTTGTTACTTTAAAGGCAAAAAAGAAAATGTAAACGTTTGCTTTTCTCCTCTGTATTTTAAAGAGCCCGTCACTTCCTCTGACAAAGTCTACCTCAATCCCCAGGCAGCCTAAGACAGACTTTCCTCTGCTGGGATGGGTGCAACGAATGAGTCACCTCACTACCGCCATTCCACCCAGATGTCAGAGTCGTAGTGCCCTGGAGACTGCACTGGGAGAAGATGAGGCCTTTTAGGAGGTAGTGTAGGTTAATAAAGTAGTAAGAAAGGGCAGTAGGGCCAGGCGGTGGTGGCACACACCTTTAAGCCCAGAACTCAGGAGGCAAAGGCATGTGGATTTATTTCTGTGAGTTCGAGGCCAGTCTGGTCTACAGAGAGAGTTCCAGGATAGCCAGGGCTACTCAAAGAACCTGTCTCAAATAAATAAATAAAATTTTAAAAAAAATTAAAAAAAAAAAAAAACAAGAAGCCTGGTGACCTCACAGAAAAGAGGACCGAGACTGTGGCTCAGTGCTAAAGCGTTTGCTTAGTATTGTAAGACGCTCAGTTTGATCCTCCATAAACACACGGACAGTTCTTGATGAGGACACTGAAAGTGGCTGTCCACAGCCAACAGATCCAGGCCCACCGATCTTAGACTTCTGACCCCCAGAACTACAGGAAAAAAAAAACACACTTACGTTTCATACTTTATTATGGAAGTCCAAATAGACTAAACAATAGCCAGGGAAACTAAAGAAAACTTAACATATGATGGTTCAGCAGAAGAAAGAAAGAAAGAAGGAAAGAGAGAGAGAGAGAGAGAGAGAGAGAGAGAGAGAAGGAATGATCTCTTAAGATGGGCTTACTGGGGAGGGAGACGGGATAATGGACAGAAACACAGAGAGGGTGACCGGGTCTAGCGCTCTAGCATAGTAAAGTAACTATAGGTAACAGTATCTACCGTATACTTAAAATAGCCAGAAGCCTGGATGCTACTATGTCCAAAACAATGGAAACGCTAATTACCCCAACTTGATCAACATCAAAATGTCACACTGGACCCCACAAACGTGTACAATCTAGAAAGGAAAAAAAATAGCAGTAAGCAGAGAAAAAGGTTGGTTTTTTTTTTCCTTTTTCTTTCTTTCTTTCTTTCTTTCTTTCTTTCTTTCTTTTTTTTTTTTTTTTTTTTGGTTTTTCAAGATAGGGTTTCTCTGTGTAGCTTTGCGCCTTTTCCTGGAACTCACTTGGTCCAGTCCAAGCTGGCCTCAAACTCACAGAGATCCGCCTGCCTCTGCCTCCCGAGTGCTGGGATTAAAGGCATGCGCCACCACTGCCTGGCTCGAGAAAAGGGTTTTATAATCTGTAATCTATATGATAAATGAATTAATCATACACACACACACACACACACACACACACACACATAGATACACACACATATATATAAAGCAAGGACAGGAAATCACAAGAAAGCAACAACTGATAAAAGAAACTAATTTCTGAGGAACCGTCTTGAGTCAACCAGGGATTGTTCACTTTGAAATACAATAAAGGATGTGAGATGCTAACTGATGAACGGTGGAATCCTATGTCTGTGACACGCGAGACAGAAATGCTGGAGTACCCCAAGCTGCAGACCTAAGGAAGAGATGTATGCCCCACGTTCGCAGCACCACCCTTTGCAGTAGCCAACGGCGAAGGCAACGTGAGTGCCCACAAATGTCCACCAACAGATGAACGTGTACCTGTGAATACCCATAAGGTGGAATAGTACTCAGTCATAAAAGGAAGGAAATGTTGACACGTTGCAATGTGGATGTAGATTAAGTCATATGCTTAGGGAAATAAGTCAGTCACAAAAAAAGCAAATACCTTCTGACTCCATTTCTATGAGGTGCTTAGCGAGGTCAAACTGACAGAGACAGGAAGAACAGCTATCATCTGGGGCTGAGAGGGCACGAATAGAAAGCTGCTTAATGGGTACATGCTGAGGGCCGCAGGAATATATCATAAGAACTCAGCTGGTTATGGCCAAGTCACCACCTGGAGGGATCAGGGAATTCCTCCAGAGGAAGCCAAATCCCAAGGAGTTTTTGGTGTTACTTGGCTTGTTATATATCAGCTGTACTCTGTTATGAAAATCATGTGTGCCTTCATAGTTTTCCCAATTGACTTTTCCCTAAGAAGGGCTAACAGTGAAGACTGATCACTCTCTGGATATACACATTCCAGGTATTTGGAGAACAGCCTCAGGAAAGGCTTTCTCTGGAATCAGATATCTCCCTTAGCCACTTTTAAGGAGTAACAGTAATAACAGTCCACATGCAAGTCTCCTGATTTAAGATAAATTCCAGAAGGAGACACTGCCTAGGTCAGGTGGACGTTAAGTAATAGCTTTACACAATTTAGCTCGGACCCTCCTTTCTTACAGCCTTACTAACTTCATAGACGTTAAATCCTTACCTAACCACTTCTAGGAATATTTAGATAACCTTCTGCGCTGACAGCTATGCTCAGCCAGAACCCCAGTTCAAGCCTCCCTGTAATTATCGCCATTGGCAGCATCCAGCCAGGTCCATCCCCAGATGGAGGAAAGTGCCTTATCAGAGATACCTCTGTACTCTCTAAAAACAGACTTAAGCCTCCAGGCTACCTGTTTGAGAAGGCCTGACGGATGTGCTAATTAAGCTTAACTTCCTCCTTTCCTAAATCTTACCTCTAGTTCCAGATCTCCCTTTAACTATCACCAGAGGCATCTAGCTGTACACAGGTTGCCTAGTGACCGAGCACACTTTCTCCCACCCTGCAGAAAAACAGCAGATAGCTTGGACAGATAGGAGCCACAGGAAAAAAGAAGACAGTTTTATTTTCTCCCATTGACCTAGCAACTTATAGATTCTTAACATTTTCTACCAATCACATTTAAGACTATAGTTGAGCACATAACAGCCCTTTTCTTAGATATTACCTGAATTTAGCCTTTAGTTAATTCATTTCCCTATTGGTCACTTCCCTTTAGGGTTGCAAATGATAATTAACAATTACTGCCCCTCTATGTGATTCTTATCACCCTTCCATTTGACCCTGGAAGCCTGGCTTTGCACTGCCAAGGGAATACTGCTTGTAAGTGTATACACACCAGGACTTTCAGGGCACGAGAGGACGGAGAAGAGAAGAGAGAATGGAAGAACTAGATGGGTAAGAATTTGAGAGGAACAAACTGAGATGAGGAGAGAGAAGGAGATGGGAGAGGAGATGATATGGGAAGGAACAAGATGGTTGAGAACCTAGAAGGGGCAGAACTAAGATGAAGGAATTAAGATAGAACCTAGAGGGGACTGCAGGTAAGTGTAGAGAGAAATCAGGCAAGAAAGGAGCTAAATATGAGAGCAGAATATAAGCTTGTGACTGACACAGAATAATATAGTACATGGACTAAGGAGTTTCGTGTACATAGATTCATTTCTTCTCATCAAAGATTAATTATCAGCTGGTTGCAGATTCTTCCCTGACCCTTGGAGGGGACTATGGAGAGGCTGGACCCCTGTAGTCCACGATAGGTACAGAGCTTCACTTCTGCTAAATGAACACACTCTCTCGATAGATGACTGGTGGGTGGTATCCATATGCTTACTTCACCACACTGCACACTTAGAGCCGAGCATCACACACCACTAAACCCCAACATCAGGGGACTGAGGTAACAGGATCGCTGTGAGCATCAACCAGGCCAGCCAGGGATAACAGGACCACTGTGAGCATCAACCACATCAGCCAGGGATAACAGGATTACTGTGAGCATCAACCAGGCCAGCCAGGGATAACAGGACCACTGTGAGCATCAACCACATCAGCCAGGGATAACAGGACCACTGTGAGCATCAACCACACCAGCCAGGGATAACAGGACCACTGTGAGCATCAACCACACCAGCCAGGGATAACAGGACCACTGTGAGCATCAACCACACCAGCCAGGGATAACAGGGCCACTGTGAGCATCAACCACACCAGCCAGGGATAACAGGGCCACTGTGAGCATCAACCAGAAGTCTCCCCCTTGGCAGTTCAGTCCGGCTCTGGCGAAGCTGCAGATGACCTGCTTGGCCTACTTGCTCGACAATAATGGAGTTTTAGGGTGGCTCTGCTGGGTGTTATTGGTATAAGCAGAAAATTCTATTGGGCGGTTTATCCTGGACCCCGGGCCCTTGGCATATGGATCCCTCCCTGTCACCATACGGCTTCCTCCGTTTAACATATCATGTTTAATATATCATGCCTTGTATCATCTAGGTGTGAAACAAGACACCATTTGAGCAGAAGCGGTCTCTTCACGTGTAAACCAGCAGCAGCAGCAGCCAGAGCCACATCTGCACATGGACAGGTGTGCGGCATGGAAAAACAATGTGTTGTTTCCACTCTCTTTACACGTTTTCCTACCAACGTAAATTGTGTGAGCTTGTCCTCAAAAAACTGTTTGCCTCACTACTCAATTTCCACGCCCAGAACCGTACTCAAAAAGGAAGAAAAGAGAAAGGAAGGAAGGAAGGAAGGAAGGAAGGAAGGAAGGAAGGAAGGAAGGAAGGAAGGAAGGAAGGAAGGAAGGAAGGAAGGAAGGGAAAAAAGAGGCGGGTAGAGAGATAGCTCATGGCTAAGAGCACTGGATGCTCTTCCAGAGGACCTGAGTTCAATTCCCAGCACCCATATCATGGCTCACAACCATCTGTAACTCCAGTTCTAGGGGGATCCAATGTCCTCTTCTGGCTTCCACAGGCCCCAGGCATACATGTGATACACAGACATACATGTAGTCGAAACATCCATACACATAAAATAAATGATGGTTTTTGTATAAAGAGGAAGTGGGGACAAACTGTATAAAAAGTGATTCCCTTTGGGAAAGCAGGTGGAGTCTTGGATGTAAACGGAAAGGTGGACTTTGAACCTCAGAAAAGTTACTCAAGATGGCTGATCTTCTGTTTCTTTAACTGAAAACGGACATGTAGTACCTGCCTCCTTCTGTCTTAGGAGAATTAACTAGGTTGATGGAAGGGAACAGTTTAGCGCAGAGCCTTTACCCAAAGCCCTGGTCATAGAAAGCACTTCAGTAAACTCCATTCATCTCCTCACCTCTCCCAGTTGCTACAGAGAAAGCCCCCACCCCCGCCCCAGCTCCAGCTGATCCACATCAATCCCCTGGGATGACAGGACCTCGCCACACCAGCGCCCCAGAGGAAGGCTCAGCCTCCAGCAGTGCATCCTGGGAAATGGGAGCAGAAGTGTCAGCTTCTCCTGGGGGATTTGGAGACTCCAGCAGTTTGGGGAATGTAAAGAGCAGGAAGTGAAAGGAGATGTGGGCTAGAAGGGGTTCTGACCCCTCCAAGAGAGCTCCACACACCCACTTCTAAGTCACAAGAATGAGGAACTCGGAAAAGCCAACCGGAAAGGACAAGTGGAGGGCGGCCACTCAGGCCCCAGCCTTTACGGCCACCCCAGGCGCAACGACCAGCTCCATCCCAGTGTGATCCCAGAACCGCTGGCCCAGCACCTCCTCAACCCTAGGCCCTGGCCACCACCAACCCAATCCGTGCCAGTTCCAACAAGATGAAAGCGGAGTGCTGAAGACAGCAAGAACCCTCAAATCACGAGGGGTTCCCTGTTCTCCCCGCTGCCTTTGTATCCGATTCTTTGTTTGTTTGTTTATGTGAGTGGGTGGGTGGGGTTTTTTGTTTTTGTTTTTTTGAGTCAAGATTTCTCCATACAGCCCTGGCTGGCCTGGAGGTCACTCTGTAGACCAGGCTGGCCTCAAACTCAGAGATCCACCTGCCTCTGCCTACTGAGTCCTGGGGTTAAAGGTGTGCGCACCCCACCGGCAATATTTTGTTTCCACCTCTACTCTCTGTCTTCCTCTACACCTCTGCCAGAGCCTGGGCCTCCGATAGCCTTTCCTCCATCTCTCCCTTTCCGCTTCTCTCAGGCTCATTCACCCTTCTCTCACAGCGTTGTTAGGCATCAATTTGGAGGTAGATTCTGAGGCCCATTTAGTGTCCTGAGGGGAAAACAGAGGCACGAGTCATAGAAATATATATCAAAACCTCAGGCTGGCCACAAGGCAGGAGAAATTGTGTCCAGAGCGGAGAGAGTTCCAGTCACAGGTCTGTCCACAGCCATGCTGTTACCAGAATCTAAAGTTCGTAGTTTGTCATTTTAGCTAAAACCCAGGAGGCAGAAATTAGTGGGAGGCGACAGATTCGTCAAGGCAGCAACAGGAAACCCCTGTGCTGGGTTCTCCAGAGCACCGGTCCCTTCTTGGGGCGGGGGAGGTGGCCGAGGTGGTGGCCGAGTTGGAGCTCCAGAATCACAGAAGAAAGAAAAAGGTGCTGGGCATGGTGGTGCTCACTTGTCATCCCATGTGGAAAGACACGACAGGCAGGTCCCTGGGCTCACTAGGTCAGTCACCTGGCCTAGTTGCCAAGTGCCAGGCCAGTGAGAGACCCAGAAGAAATGTGGACGACACCTGAAGAGTAAAACCTGACCAAGAGCACACCTCAAAAAAAGGTTTCCTGTGGCATCCACATGCACTTCATGTGCGCACACACACACACACACACACACACACACACACTCATACACTCTCTCACACATGCACACACTCTCACACACACACTTACACACACTCATACACATATGCACACACGCTATCACATACACACACACTCACATACACATGCACACACGCTCTCACACATACACACTCTCTCTCTCACAGACACACACATACACACACACACACACACACACACACACACACACACGCACACACATTCACACACACACACACCTCCTTCTCTTCTTCCAAAGTAGATCCAGACCCAGGTCCTCAACCTTCTGAGACCAGCAGCTGCATTTGTTTTCAGACAAACATTTCATTGTGCCAGGATTTGGTGACACACACCTGTAATCTCAACCACCAATAAACACAAGCAGGGGAATCAAGCGTTCATTTCAGGCCAGGCTGGGCTACATAGCAAGAACATGACTGAAAAGGAAAGGAAAGGAAAGGAAAGGAAAGGAAAGGAAAGGAAAGGAAAGGAAAGGAAAGGAAAGGAAAGGAAAGGAAAGGAAAGGAAAGGAAAGGAAAGGAAAGGAAAACATGGTTTTTCTGCAAATCAGTGCAGAGGAGCTGAGGTGAGGAGGAGGCATGGCAGAAGTCTCTCATGAATTTAGACTACCATGTGAAAGGAACGGGTCATTAAAATACTAGAGAAAGGAGGGCAGGTCAGAGAGCTCAGTGGGTAAAGTACTTGCTCTGTAAGCATGATGCCAGAGTTCAAATCCCCACACCCAGGTAAAAAGACAGGCACAGGAGCCTGTGCCTGCAACCCCAGCAATGGCAAGTGGACACAGGTAGATGCCAAGAGCATTATGGGCAGCCTAGCCAAACCGCAGGCTCCCAGCTCTAAGGTGGAAAACAAGAGAGAAGATGCCTGGTGTCCTGCTCTAGCCTCTTACATAGCCAGGTAGTCTCTCTCTCTCTCTCTCTCTCTCTCTCTCTCTCTGTGTGTGTGTGTGTGTGTGTGTGTGTGTGTGTGTGTGTGTGTGTGTGTGTGTACAGAGATTCCCCCTGCTCTACTACAGTCCCATTGTCCATCTTGGTTCCATTTCCATACTCCACAGGCCTCCTGGTCTCATCTGTCTGGCCATTTCAAGCTAAGTGAGGGCAAAGAGGAGGACTAGGAATGAAAGGTCTTGACATGATGAGACACAGCCTTTCTGTGCCCCTCTGAGGAGAGGGTCATCAGAGGCATGTGGCATGTGGTTATTGATTTTAAAGACCTGTTTGCATAGTTTCATGAACACTGTATAATACTATTTACCCTAGGTAAGTTTCTATTGTTATCATCATCAATTATCATCATCATCATCATCATCATCAGTCATCATCATTGTCAGCAATCATCATCATCATTATCATCATCATCACCATCATCAATCATCACCATAATCAATTATTGTCATCATCATTGTCATTGTCATCAATCATCATCATTGTTATCATCATCATAATCAATTATCATCATCATCATTGTCATCATCACCATCATCAATCATCACCATCATCATCAATCATCACCATAATAAATCATCATCATTGTCATTAATCATCATCATTGTCATCATCATCATAATCAATTATCATCATCATCATTGTCATCATCACCATCATCATCATCATCATCATCATCATCATCATCATCAGGGTGCTGGTACAGAATCTAAAACTCCTCTGAGGGTGGCTCTAATCACAGTGTATAACTGAGAAGACACAGATAACACCTCAGAGGATGACTAGATGATTCTGGAACACTTGGTTTTTTGCTTCTCATCAGGAGTGTGCCTCCAACAACCTGTGAGTGAGGACAGATTGAATAGGGAGCACATTAGCCTATTACCACAGCCGTGTGCTGAATGCGGTTTGCCAAGTCCTCGCCAACAAAATGTGAGCTACTGGGGCTAGAGAGATGACCCAGCAGTTAGAGCACTTGCTGCTCTTCTAGAGGACCTCAGTTTAGTTCCCAGAGCCCACACTGGGCAGTTGGCAGCTACCTGTGATTCCAGTTCCAGGAGATCCAACACCCTCTCTTGGCCTCTGTGGGCACTTTTACATATATGGTGTACATACATACATACACACAGGCACATACACACACCTTAAATAACAACAAAAAAATCTTTTTAAAAATATGTGAGCTATTATATTTAGGCCGTTACTCTATCAGGCATGGGACACTGAGCAGAGCAAAGACACAGAAGGAAACACTAATCTCACAACTGCTTCTCTCTGTAGCCTGGTGTGACATTTGAATGAGAATGGCCCATAGACTCACATATTTAAGTGCTTGGTTCCCAGTTGGCAGAACTGTTTTGGAAGGATTAAGAGGTGTGGTCTTATTGGAGGAGGTGTGTCCCTAGGGTCAGGCTTTGAGGTTTCAAAAGCCTATGTCAATCCTAATCAGTTCTCTCTCTCTCTCTCTCTCTCTCTCTCTCTCTCTCTCTCTCTCTCTCTCTCTCTCTCTCTGCCTCTGGCTCCTTCCCTTCCTTCCTCACTCCCTCTCTGCCTCAAAGTTGTTGTCTGCCTACAGCTGTGTTCCCCACCGCGTTGGTCATGGACTCACCCTCTGAAACTGTAAGTCCCCAATAAACTCTTTCTTCCATAAGTTGCCTTGGTCATGGTGTCCTATCACAGCAGCAGAAAAGTAAGACACTTGTCTTTGGAAGAGATGGTCAAGATCCTCCATCAGTGTGCAAATCCAGGAGGATCTGCTGAGAAGTTGTAAGTGTCCTCCTCAGGCAGGGCTGCCTCTCCTCTGAATGCGTGAATCCTTCACGTAACGATTCACTGTACCACTCAGCGAAGCAAAAGTAAAACAGCACAACATTCACTGTACCACTCAGCGAAGCAAAAGTAAAACAGCGCAACATACGGGCCTTTCCAACTTTCAGCCCGCTGTTTGTCAGGCCATTGAGTTTTCCAGGTTTTTATCAGCACCGTGTCTCCAGGATGAGAGAGGTAGAGTGGCTTGTCCACCAGACATGCAAACCCTGTGAGAGCAAATTGGAGAAAATAGCTGGTGTGGCTCAGCTTTGATTGTATTCGACTGTAACAGGGGAGGCACCGTGTTAGCTGAGCGTGTTACCCTGATGAAATGCCAGACCAAAGCAACTGAAGGCTCACAGTGTGAGGATGCAGTCCATCACAATGGGAATGTCTTCACAGTGGGAGGGTGCAGTCCATCACAGTGGGGATGTTTTCACAGTGTGAGGGTGCAGTCCATCACAATGGGGACATCTTCACAGTGTGAGGGTGCAGCCCATCACAATGGGGACATCTTCACAGTGTGAGGGTGCAGTCCATCACAGTGGGGATGTCTTCACAGTGGGGGGGTGCAGTCCATCACAATGGGGATATCTTCACAGTGGGAGGGTGCAGTCCATCATAATGGGGATGTCTTCACAGTGGGAGGGTGCAGTCCATCACAATGGGGACATCTTCACAGTGAGAGGGTGCAGTCCATCACAATGGGGACGTCTTCACAGTGGGGGGGGTGCAGTCCATCACAATGGGGACGTCTTCACAGTGTGAGGGTGCAGTCCATCACAATGAGAACATCTTCACAGTGTGAGGGTGCAGTCCATCACAATGGGGACATCTTCACAGTGTGAGGGTGCAGTCCATCACAATGAGGACATCTTCACAGTGTGAGGGTGCAGTCCATCACAATGGGGACATCTTCACAGTGTGAGGGTGCAGTCCATCACAATGGGGACATCTTCACAGTGTGAGGGTGCAGTCCATCACAATGAGGACATCTTCACAGTGTGAGGGTGCAGTTCATCACAATGGGGACATCTTCACAGTGTGAGGGTGCAGTCCATCACAATGGGGACATCTTCACAGTGTGAGGGTGCAGTCCATCACAATGAGGACATCTTCACAGTGTGAGGGTGCAGTTCATCACAATGGGGACATCTTCACAGTGTGAGGGTGCAGTCCATCACAATGGGGACGTCTTCACAGTGTGAGGGTGCAGTCCATCACAATGAGGACATCTTCACAGTGTGAGGGTGCAGTCCATCACAATGGGGACATCTTCACAGTGTGAGGGTGCAGTCCATCACAATGAGGACATCTTCACAGTGTGAGGGTGCAGTCCATCACAATGGGGACATCTTCACAGTGTGAGGGTGCAGTCCATCACAATGGGGACATCTTCACAGTGTGAGGGTGCAGTCCATCACAATGAGGACATCTTCACAGTGTGAGGGTGCAGTTCATCACAATGGGGACATCTTCACAGTGTGAGGGTGCAGTCCATCACAATGGGGACATCTTCACAGTGTGAGGGTGCAGTCCATCACAATGGGGACATCTTCACAGTGTGAGGGTGCAGTCCATCACAATGAGGACATCTTCACAGTGTGAGGGTGCAGTCCATCATAATGGGGACATCTTCATAGTGGGAGGGTGCAGTCCATCACAATGGGGACATCTTCACAGTGTGAGGGTGCAGTCCATCACAATGGGGACGTCGGCAGTAAGAGCACGAAGCAACTGCTCCACAGCCAGGAAACAGAACAGTGAGTGTGCTTGTCATCATGCTTCCTACTTTTTACACCACAGCCCCTGAAATGCTTCTGCCACATTCCACGTGGGTCTTCCCACCTCCATTAACTTAATCTAGACAAATCCCTCACTGATGGGCCCAGAGATTTGTTTCCAGGGTGATTGTGACTCCCATCAAATTGGCAGTCAAGATTACGAAGAGTCTCCCAAACATCATTACTATTAATTTTTTTTAGACCAGGCTGGCCTCAGTCTCATAGATATCTGCCTGCCTCTGCTTCCCAAGTGCTAGGATTAAAAGTGTGCGCACCAGCTCCCAGACATTTCAAAGCAAATTAAAAGTACTGCATGTTACCACTGGAATGGAGAGTGGAGTAATAGGTAACATTGTATCTCACTTTAAACAACCCTTGACAAAGTTTATCCAGAGACTTTATGTTATTTTGTTTCTCCCTAATTGAAGATTGAACCTAGGGCAGGTTTCTCAACCTGTGGGTCATGACCCTTTTGGGAGGGAATGACCCTTTCACAGAAATCATAAAATCACTAAAGACCACAGAATATCAGGAAACACAGACATTTACATTATAATTCACAACAGTAGCAAAATTACAGTTATGAAGTAGCAACAAAATAATGTTATGGTTGGGGGGGTCACCACCACTCGAGGAACTGTATTAAAGGGTCAGAGGATTAGGAAGGTTGAGAATCAGTGTACTAGGTCCTTGTACATACTAGTTAACACTCATGCACTGATCTATAGCCCCTGACCACCACAGCCTCGGTGGACAGGGTGAGGATTTTGTATGCACATGTCCATAAACACGCAAACACACAGAAGCCAGAGGAAGCCAAAGGAGGATGGTCCTGTGTCGGCCAGGTAGGCTGTATGTCCGTCCATAAAGTCTCGTGACCTCTCAAGGTAGGGCCACCACCTGGGGATATTTCACTTTCAAACCAGAAGCATATGGTTTCAAACCAGAGTAACAACCAGCTGCTTGTTAATTGGCACATTCCAGGGAGCAGAGAGCCGTCGGGCCAGAAGTCAGGCTGAGCTCTAACTTACCCTAAGACCCATCCCCACCTAAGACTCACTTCCTCCCACTAGACCCCGACTCCTGAACGTTCCAACTGCCTTCCAGAGCAGCCGTGCCAGCTGGGGACCAAGTGTTCATACCCTCGAGCCCGTGGGGACATTTCCCGTTCAGACCTCCACAGGCATCAAAGCCCCCAGCAGGCTGCTTCTCCCAGCCCCTTATTTGGCATGTTTGGCCACTCTGATTTCCTTTAGCCCCATGGAAGTCGATCCCCCCACTTCCTGGCAGTGTATAATAACCAGCTGTTTAGCCGGTAAAGCAATGGCCTCCAGCAGGGCCAGGGTTTCCATTGCCCTTGCAGGCCTGATGGGTTTATTTCCTGAAGTTAGTGACCTTCTTTCTTTCCAAACAGCTCCATGTGCAGCATTAGGAAAAGACACCGCGTTCAGGCACTGTCGTAAAGACATATCTGGAGCTGTATCAGTGTTTTCCTGTTTGCCTTATGGCCATAAGCCCTTAGAGAGTGCAATCATTTCAGCGGTTTGTGCAGGGTTGCTAGGCACGCGGGTTTGGGCACCTATTGCTTGCTTCGGCACTACCCCGACATGTCCGTCTCAGCAGCACCTTTCTTGAATGTGGCTGCTCCATCAGTGATCAGCTCCCAGCCCTGTCCTGTCTGTAGCAGATCTGGTGAATCCAGTTGGCTAGGACAGACAGCAGCAAGAATTTCTAAACAGTGGCATTCCCAATCAGAGGCAGGGTCCGCTGCTGGGAGCAGGATGTCTGACTTTAGGATTAAGGCAGTCTGCAAAACGATGCTTGGATTGTCCAGCAGAATGGTCTGTTGCTGTCCATCAGTCTCACCGCCATCCAACCAGCATCAGAATAAACTATTTACAAGTAAACACTCTCGTAAGATAGTACAAGTGGCTGCAACTGCTGGAAGTCAGGGTAGCCCTTCTCCAGACGCCGTCGGTGGTGTTAAGAGATAAGCTGTGGGGCTGGAGAGATGGCTCAGAGGTTAAGAGTACTGACTGCTCTTCCAGAGGTCCTGAGTTCAATTCCCAGCACCCACATGGTGGCTCACAACCATCTATAATGAGATCTGGCACCTTCTATGTACATAATAAATAAATAAATAAATAAATAAATAAATAAATAAATCTTAAAAAAAAAAAAAAAAAAAAAGATAAGCTGTGGGTTGTGAGCACTCGACGGCCATATCATGGGGACCTCCAGACCTATGCCTTGCTTTTCAAGGACCATTGGAAGGGCTTTCAAAAGCAATGTAACTCCAAGGCTGGTGTTAACAATGTCCAGTGTTCATTGGTCCTAACCTCTGGGGGGGAGAGTGGTGTCAATCACACTCAAGATGGTTCCTTCACCTCAGTTAACCAAGTTTAGAAAGTCTCTCACGGATATGCCTCAAGGTTTGTCTCAGAATCTAGATTCTGCCTAGCTGATAGTCAATATTAACCATCGGATCTTGTTCAAAAACAGTCTACCTCTAAGCTTAAGAGACTACATAAAAATGCTTTGATATACTTTTTTGTTGGCTTTTTAAAAGATTTAGCTGATGTTGAATTAGATGTATGTGTGTGGGTGCATTCCAGGTGCTCTTAGAAGCCAGAAGAGGGAATTGGTGCCCCTGGAGCTGGAGTTATAATTGTGAGCTACCTGACGTGTGGGTGCTCGGAACAAAACCCAGGTCCTCCGGAAGAGCAGTACACGCTCTTAACCACTCAACTATCTCTGCAGCCCCAGCGAACTTGTTTTTATATGAAGAAATTATCTTCTAAGGCTGGGAATATAGCTCCATGGTAAGGCACTTGCCTGAGTGTGTGAGGCCCTAGGTTAGTTCAATTTCCCAACACTGCAAAAGAAATACATAAACAAAACACTCAGAATTCTTCTTTTTTATTATTATTATTTGGTATGTATGGGAGTTCTGCCTTCATGTATGTCTGTGTACCACAATGCATGCCCACACCTAAGGAAGCCAAAAGAGGGTCTTGGATCCCCCTGGAAATGAAGCTATAGTTGTGAGCCACCATGGGGGTGCTGAGAAATTGAACCCAGGTCCTCTGGAAGAGCAGTCAGTACTCTTAACCACTGAGCCATCTCTGCAGCCATGGTTTATAATTGTGTTTTAAATATGTTTTTGATTGAAATAGAATTGTACCACTTTCCCTCCTCCCTTCCCCCTCCCTCTCGCCCTCCCTCTCGCCCTCCCGTGTGCCTCCCCCACTTTCCGGTTGATCGCCTCCTTTTCTTTATTATCGGTATAGACCTATGTGTGAAGGCACAAATACATAAATACAACCTGCTGAGCCCATTTGTCTTGGTCATGTACATATGGTGTCAAGGTTGACCCCTCTGAACTGGACAAACAATAAAAGGCTCATTCAAAGACGGGCTAATTCTCCTTCTCCCAACAGTCGTTCACTTCCTGTAGTTTGTCTAGGGGTGGGGCCCCGGGAAAATGTCCCCTTCCGTGTTAACTTGCCCATTGATTTCGTTGCTCTTGTTTATGCAGCCGCTTCTAGGAGAGACTGCCTCCCAGCAGGCCTCCCAGCATTCTGGCCCTTAAAATCTTTTGCCCCCTTTTTCACAATGGTCCTTGAAGCTGTGATGGAGATGTGCCCACTGTCCACTGGGGCTGGGCTTCCCACGATCTCTTGATCTATGCACTGTGATGGTCTCGATTTGCTATAAAGAGAAACTTCTTACTTTTTTGTTTGTTTGTTTTCGTTTTTTCAAGACAAGTTTTCTCTGTGTAGACCTGGCTGTCCTGGAATGCACTATGCAGACCAGGCTGGCCTTGAACTCTCAGAGATCGGCCTGCCTCTGCCTCCCAAATGATGGGATTTAAGGCATGCGCCACCACACCCAGCTGAAGAGAAGCTTCTTTGCTGAGGAGAGCTACAAGATAAGATGTAGGATGAAGCAAGAAGTTAAGCTGGTCCTAGCAAAGTGACCTCACCAGCCCTGGGACGCTGGCTAGGTTTCCAGTACAAGGCATGATTTCCCTCTGTTGAGTGGGTGTTAAGTCCAATTAGACAGCTGTTGGCCGCCACTGACATTGAAATGCCATTTATAGCATCTTTATGAGTGTCTTATCATGCTCGGAATTGTCATGGTTCATAGGTTTTGCAGCTGAGTGGGAAGGACCATTTAACCACTTCCCTCTCTTGGCAGGTTGCACAGTATTTTCTGGAACCATGGAAGCTAGACCACAGGAAAGAGACTTTCAGGTCAGATCCAGCTCCCATCATCTGAGTCACATGTCCTAAGCATGTGGTGTCTTCAGCAATAGGACCCCCGCCCTCAACCCCTGGGAGGCACTGATTTGTCATATTAATTGGGAAGTTTTTCCCAGGAAATGAAGTGTAGTCCTTGAACTTGAGTCAGCAAGACACCTCAACTAGATCCTGGAGGCGACCCGACTCCCACACCTGCACGTCCCCTTCATTGTCCTTGCTGAATCGTCCTCCCGCGTTTCTGGGTTTTTATCCATGTTGCTGACTTTCTCATCCGCTTGGCTGACTGTTTTGTCTCTGCTGCTGACTTTCCTCCCTGAGCCTGGATTCAATCCACCTGCTCGCAGCTTCTCGTGGGTCACTGACCATTTCCATAAGAAAACTTCTGAAATCCTCACAGAGCATCTTATCTGTTCAGTGTCTGTGGGTTCAGAAGTTGAGGAGTCATGGTCTTTGGAGGAGCCATGCATGCTGCCTGGTGTTTTTCATGTTTCATGCACTTCTGTGTTTTGAGGTCTATGTCTATTGCTTTGGGTATCTCAGCTGCATTAGGGAGGATCTTGGGCACCCAGCTCTCTGAAGGCTCAGCCCCTAGTCCATTCAATAAAAAAGGAAAGAAACTGCTGTAGCAGCAGCAAATTAGAAAAGAATTAATATCAACCACAGCTCTCTAATACGTCACAATGGTCTTAGGGCAGAAAATGGCCAATGTGCTTCCAAACTGAAAATCACTCAGGTCGACAAAGTAAGTTCCAGGATGACCCTTTCTCAACAGAGGGGGTGAGAGGAGGGAGGAAGGGAAGGAGGGAGGGAAGAAAAAGAAAATCACTCGGATAGGCGTGGGAACAGTAAGTGAATGAGATCAAGGAAAGAGACAGAAAAGTGGGTGAAAAGGGGGAGATGCAAGATTAAACAAATACAAGAAGAAGGAAAGTGGAGAGCAGAGAAGACCGTTATAGAGGAAAAGGGACAAGAGCAAAAGATTAGGAAAAAGAAATAGCAAAAAGTTCAAAAACAAAAAATGAGACAAATGTAACAAGGGGAATAAAAATATGAAAACACAAGGATAGTTTTCAATAAGGTAGGGGCTGGAGAGATGGCTCAGTGGTTAAGAGCACTGGCTGCTCCTCCAGAGGTGCAGGGTTCCACTCCCAACACCCATGTGATGGCTCACAACCATCTGTAATTCCAGTTCTGGGATCCGATGCCCTTCTCTGTGAGCACTGGGCATGCATGTGGTACATGGACATTTATGCAGGCACAACACCTACACATAAGATAAAATTAATTAATTTAATAAAATAATAAAAGTAAAGTCAAAATGCTACTTAAAGGGACAGAGGGAAACCCAGGACCGGAAGGTGGGGAAGAAACCAAGAAAAGAAAAATATTGGCCCCAAATGAGAAAAAAACATGTATAATAACACTAAAAAACTGCATGAAGAGGAATAACAAACAAAACACTCAAACTGAAAATACAGTAAAAAGTCGTGCTAGACGTGTGTGTAGGGGCAAAGAGAACACGCTGGGAAGTTGGGAGGAGATGGGATTGATGAAGTGTAACAGCAATTTCTGAGTCATCAGAAGCCGAAGAGTGCATGGGTGGGGTCATCTGACTTGTGAACGCTTGTCTTTCTGATGGTTTGTGCTGCTGTTGAGTCTACTGGATAGTGTCTGGTGTCTCCTAGGCCTCTGCTCACAGTAGTGGTGTCCTCTGTGTATCGGGTTGTATATGGGGGTCTCTGCTGGCCACACTTGGCTTCACAGTCTGTGAGCTGGGCAAATTCTCTCACCCTCACAAGATTCCCCACACCCTACCCCCGAAATGTTTCATTCGGGGACGCGATCTCCCACGTATGTTCAGTGTGAGAAGCCGCCAGGGCACTGAGATCGGTATAGCCAGAGGACTTGGCCCGCTTTCAAGCCCTCCTGAGTTCAGTTCACTCTGCTGGGGCAGGGGAGGGTGGGGACCTCAGAGTTCTTGGGCTCTACATCAGTGAAGGACCGATCGGTGGCTCCTAAATTCACTCTACCTGCTGCCCCAGCCTGAGATCTGCCAAACTCCGGTATAACCTGATGATGACTGTCCCCCCCCGACCCCCCGAGGGCAGTGCCATCTTTCTGTATGTGCTTCCCTGCCCGAGCCGGCCCCTGACTCCTGGACTCTTCGGCTTGCTGGTGGCCAGTCATATCCTGCTCTCCACAGCTGCCGCTCTGGGCCTTCCCTTACACAGGGGCTATGGCAAGCCAAACAGAAAATCCTGGACCTGTGACTGTCTCCCGAGTTCAGGCTTCCAAGGCAGCTCAGTTTTTAACAGCAGATTCCCTCTCAAAATAGCAACTAGCCACAGCTCTCCAAGTAAGTCATAGAGATGACAAACTTCAAATTTGTCCACTCCAGGGACTTGTCTGCAAGAGGGGTCACTGTCTTCCACAACCTGCATCGGACATGCAAGAGATCTGTGGAATTAACTGCCTGGCTTTCAACACACACACACACACACACACACACACACACACACACACACACACCTCTGCCAGGGCACTAACTGCACACCTGAGGCTGTGTTCGCTTATTTCTTTGGTAGCCATCTTTTCTCTGCTCTTCTCCAGCATCAGTTCACACCCCCTGTGGATTTCCAAGGCGTCTCCTATTTTTATGTCTTTGAGATAAAGTCTGCAATTTCTTATTGTTTTGTCCGTCAGGCTCACGCAGAGGCAGCCTCCCGTCTGTCGTCTGTCTGGGAAGCTTTTGTTATTGTTTCGTTGAGTAGTTCGGTTCTCCCACAACCCAGGCCGCCCTAGAGTTTATATAACGGGATGACTTTGAACTCCTGGTCCTTCTGCTTCCACCTAGTAAGTTCTGAGACTGCAGGCATGAACCATTACTCCCGGCCAGATGATAAGTTGTGGTGTGTGTGTTGCTGTGTGTGTGCGCGCGCGTGTGCGTGTGCGTGTGCGTGTGCGTGTGCGTGTGTGTGTGTGTGTGTGTGTGTGTTCCCTCTAGTTTGCCAACATTCAGGATAGCAGCGCCACCGTGTGGTATGGCTTCAGGCTCCACTTTCAGGAGCCCTGAAGCAACATTTTTCAATACTTCTTAATGCCCCTTTCCTAAACACTCAAGTGAAATATTAAACAGCTTTTTTATTATTATTCCATAATTCCACTCCTGTGGTAAGCTGTCCACTTTCCCCCACTCCTTTCCTTACTTACCTAGACCTTAACCGGTCACTCAGAGCTAATAACTGCTTGCAATGACCTAAAGGTCAAAGAGGCTTGGTCTCAGGAAATAACAGTTTTCTCGACCAGTCACAGATCTGCCGAGCTGGTGTTCCGGAGCCAGGACGACTGTGTCCCAGGTTCAGTAGCCAAGGACCTTCTCGGGTTTTATTTATACTGTTACCCCTCTCTAACAGATCTCCGCGTCCTTTCTCGCTGTAAGTGGGAGTTGGCGGGGTTGGAGGGAACAAGAGCACCTACCCAGAACGTGACTCCACCCTCTCCGGGGTGGGGTCTCCCCACCCAGAACAAAAGCCCACTCCCCAGGCGCCGCGGCCAAGCACCGAGCGGGTGGTGGAGGTCACCTGCAATGGTTCTCCCCAGTGGCCACCCCACGAGTATCTCCAGACAGCTCGCTTAACCAGCTAACTTCCTCTGTGGATCCTCCAAACCTAAGTCTGCTGAGAGCATCTCTTCACTATTAGGAGTTTAAGCCTCTTCCACGTTTTTGACACTGAGCGGAACTGGCTTTGCGGTGCGCTGATTGGCGTAAGAGGGGACAGGGAACCTCCAGCTGAGACCACGCGCTCCTATTCTTTACGGGGAGGTGGGGTCTCGTCGCTGGGGATGGAGAGATTCCCGCACCGAAATCATTCAGCGCTTCCATCCCGCTCCTTGCCTGTCCGCAAAGCCCAGTAAAGTGATTCATCTGCATCTGCAGCCGCCTGGCTGCGGGGGTCTGGGAGGCTGTGGAACCCGCTGACCCCCAGTGTCAGCCCTGACATCACAGGACTCCGGCGGCGCTTTTCAGTCCCCCATCCGCCTCCGCCTCGGGGGGGGGGGGGGGGGTCTCCTCCACCGAGGCTGCCTATGACCCCCTCCTGGCAACAGCTCTTGTTCTTGACTTTTAAAGATAAAACATGGTGCTGGGTTACAGGAAGTTAAGTTTGTTTTCTTATGGCGCCAAACGGACGTTTAATAACTTCCCTAAGTGATCTGGCAAAAGATCCTTGTTCTGGTAGAAGTTGGTCGGGCCAGTGTACAGAGATGATGACTGGAAACACTTGTCTAAATAAGCAAATAACTTCAACAAAGAAAGAAAAATCCCAGCGTTGGGGCGGTAGGGGGACTGGAGAGATTGTTCAGCAGCTAAGAGTGATACCTGTTCTTCCAGAGGACCTGGGTTCAATTCTCAGCATCCACATGGCAGCTCACAGCTGTCTGTAACTCCAGTCCTGCGGCTTCTAACACCCTCTCACAGACATACAGGCAAAACAGCAATGAACACAAAATGAATTTTTTTTTTTTTTAATCCCAGCCTGGTAGCAGTGACACACGCCTTTAATCCCAGCATTTGGGAGGCAGAGGCAGGTGGCTCTCCAGGAATTCAAGGCCAGTCAGGGGTACAGAACACCCAGGACTACACAGAGAAACTGTGTTTTGAGAAACAAACAAACAAAACACAAAAGGAAAAAGATCTAAAAAAAAAAAATAAATAAAAAAAAAAAAACCTAATTCCTCTTCCTTCTCTTCCTTTAGTTGTGTTTGTTTGTTTGTGAAAGCCAGTGTGGCCTCAGGCTGGTCCAGAATGCCTCAGGCCTTCCTCAGCCCCCAGTGCTGGAAAGACAGGCATGTGCCACAGTGACCAGCCCCGTCTTTTGGAGATGTAATGTCATGAGGATGTACCCAGGGCTAGAGCGGAGACTCAGCAGTTAGGAATACTTGGGACTGTTCTGGAAGAGCAGACTTCAGTTCCGAGGCCCCCTGTGCGGGTGGGGGATTACAGAGTTTCCAACCACCTGTGAGTCCAGCCCTAGGGAATCCTCTTCTGGCTTGGAAGGCTCTTCACTCCTGTACACACACACACACACACACACACACACACACACACACACACACACACATACACACACACTTTTTTAAAGAACTCCCTAAAGTTAAGTGGTCCAAGGGAAATATGTCATGACTGAAACAGTAACACTCATCTTAGTCATAAGATGAATGGTTTCAATGACAAGCATTTATTGCTCACAGTTCTGGAAGATGAAGAGTTCAAAATTAAAGTGCTCAGAGACCCAGTATCTGATGAGGGAGCCCTTTCTGGTTTGCAAACTTAATCTTCTTGCTGGCAGCCACAACCCATCAAATCATGGCCAGA
Organism: Peromyscus maniculatus bairdii; assembly: GCF_049852395.1. NCBI lineage: Eukaryota > Metazoa > Chordata > Mammalia > Rodentia > Cricetidae > Peromyscus > Peromyscus maniculatus. Next base: position 54,754,470 of record NC_134859.1, on the reverse strand, counting down.
AAGAGTGTATGTATATGTTCTTACAGTTTTTCAAAGGGCCTAATGTAGGCGGACTTTTCTTTCCCGGTCACTAGTCCCAAGTAACCACACACAGGCTTATATTAATGTAGCTGGAGAGTTTTCTCTCTGGGTCCCACCAAGCCCTGGCAGTCTGACAGCCCACTTATAAAATAAACACACAGACATTTATATTATTTAAACTGTTTGGCCTAATGGCTCAGGCTTCTAGCTATCTAGTTCTTTTTTTTTTTTTTTTTTTTTTGGTTTTTTGAGACAGGGTTTCTCTGTGTAGCTTTGCGCCTTTCCTGGAACTCACTTTGGAGACCAGGCTGGCCTCGAACTCACAGAGATCCGCCTGCCTCAGCCTCCCGAGTGCTGGGATTAAAGGCGTGCGCCACCACTGCCCAGCTGCTATCTAGTTCTTACATCTTAAATTAATCCATTTCTATAAATCTATACCTTGACACGTGGCTCGTGGCTTACCAGCATCTTTATATGCTGCCTGCTTGTCATGGCAGCGGCTGGCAGTATCACCCCCCCCACACACACCTTCCTGTTCTCTCAATTCTCCTCTCTGTTAGTCCCACCTATACTTCCTGCCTGGCCACTGGCCAATCAGTGCTTTATTTATTGACCAATCAGAGCAACACATTTGACATACAGACCATCCCACAGCATATTAATTACAAATGCTCAGCCAATAGCTCAGGCTTATTACTAGCTAACTCTTACATTTGAATTAACACATATTTCTTATCTATGCTTTGCAGTGTGGCTTGGTACCTTTTCTCAGTACAACATGCCCATCTTGCTTCTCTCTGAGTCCGCCAGAGACTCTCCAGCTCCGCCCTTCTTCCTCCCAGCATTCTCAGTTTGGCTCTCCCACCTAACTTTATCCTGTTCAGCTATTGGCCAATCAGCGTCTTTATTAAACCAATCACTGTGACATATATTCACACAGTGTAAAGGAATATTTCACACTCTAATCCCATCATGAGAGCCATACCCCCATGACCTCATCTTAATCTTATTATCTCCCAAAGACACCACCACTGATGCCATGATATTGAAGGGAGAGCATCAACATAGACTTTTGGGTGGCATCTTCAGTCTGTAGGATTCTGGGTAGTGCTAAAATCTGCCCTGGTTCATGAACAGGCCAGATTGAATGTGCTCCCTGCCCAAGTAGAGACTTGAAAATGCACTGGGGAACCATAGATGAACAGGGACATGAGTTCTGTCTCAGGAGCCCAAGGGCATTCATGGCATGACATGACTGTCCAAAGGCACTAATGAGGGACTACAGGACACTCTAAGCAAACCATCATTGATCAAAATATCTAAAATTCACAATGTATACATGTATCTCGATATTGTGAGAGCCAAAGTTACATTTTTAGTTTTAATTACTATGCCTTAAAGATCTATGAAACAAAAATGTCTCTGATCTGCAAGCTACTTGCCTAAGGACAGACAGTTCCTGAAATGCTGGAGGTTATTGTTTATGGGAGATAAAAAGTCACATGTTGTCACTCTCCTAAACAAGTTTGTTGACCCATCTGTACCAGATGTGCTTGATCACATGTGGGCAAGAGGTACCTAGGCAGGAAATATATCGGGATATATGCTTGCCCCTGATTGGACCTGATGGGAAATGCAATGGATTATGGGTTTTCCTTCTTAAGCCCCTGTAAACTGTGATTCTGGGCCATTTCCCAGGAACCTGGGTATGGTCTTGGCCAGAGCCCATCCATCCACCTGGCCAGTATTTAATTAAAGCTTGCTTCAAATTTGGCTTTAAACTGTGGTCTTATTATCAGTTGGTGGGATAAACAATATCACATAGTATCCCACAAACCTGTGCATCTTTTATGTTAATTTAAAAAGAGAAATAAATCTTTTAAGTGTTGAAGTTCCCACAGTCCAGGCATGTGGTGGTTGGTGGAAACAGAGCTGAACAGGGAATGAAGGGTAGATATCCATTCTTTTTCTCAGTAAGCCTGAGAAACTTCAGAAACAGCAAAACAGCATGCCAGGGCAGCTACAGGCCAAACAGGGCCTGTTTGCTCTAGCAAATAGAGCCACTGTCAGCCTCATTAGATGGTCCAGATCCTGGACATCTGGAGGCAGCTCTGGCCTTTTTAAACTGTAAATCTCCACGGTTCTTCCAAGCTCTGGGGCCATGAACTTCCTACTAATCTGAGTTAATAATCACTAAAACAATAACTTTGGATATATATATATATATAAAAAAACAAAACCATACACTCAATTATACTCCAAGCTGGTGAGGCCAATCATGTGGGCAACAGAAAAACAATGTCTCACTTCTCCTCCCAGATGCTATCATCAGAGCACAGGGAAAGAAACACTTCCAATGTGGTCGCTGCTGTAGTACGGATGAATAACCTTGTTCAAGTCAATCTCTTTAAGATTCAGTTTGTTCATCCATAAAATCAGAGTCATCTAGTCTACTCAATAAGGTCATGGTAAGAATTAAAGCAGTGTATGTCAAACATTGAGTACATAACAGACCTTCAGTAAATGAGTTTCCTCTTTTCTTTTCTTTTCTTTTCTTTGAGACAGGGTTTCTCTGTGTAGTTTTGGTGCCTGTCTTGGACTCACTCTGTAGACCAGGTTGGCCTCGAACTCATAGAGACCCTCCTGGCTCTGCCTCCTGAGTGCTGGGATTAAAGGTGTGCACCACCACTATCCGGCCTCCTATTTATTTATTTATTTATTTATTTATTTATTTATTTATTATTTTTTATTTTTTTATTTTTTTTTATTTATTTATTTTTTTGGTGAGCTAGAGATGAGTGGATCAGCAGTCTTTTTCCAAGGGACAGTTGTGAGCTGCCTTGTAGGTTTGTGGGTGCTGGGAATTGAACACAGGTCTACAACAGACATCACCATGTTGTACTTCAGAGTCTCAGTAAAACCCAAGCTAGGCACAAGGTGTCTTCAGTGAGACTCGTCCGTTTGATCCCTGGGTCTCCCCATACTTGCACACCCTTGGAATGGAATCATGCTTCCCTCCAGTCTAGGCCAAGAGACTGCAGGGTGGCAGTGCCAGAGTAGATTCCCTCTAGATCATGTCCTTTTCTTCCCTGGCCTTGAACCTACCACCCTGGACACCATGCCTCATCACTTCTGCCCAGTCTTGCCTGTGTGATGGCCAGCTGTCTTGGCAACCAACCCAGATGCTTCACTGTTCTGGCTCCATCGTCGGGGCTTCTCACCAACACCACAGTATCTGTGAGAGGTGGGGTCTCTGATTCCTCTGCCAAGGACCCTGTGTATACCCATTGTTTCTGGTTTATCCTTGGGTCCTCTCGGGAGCCCTAATCTCTACTATCCTGGTACTCTTCGCCACTGCTAAAATGCCTAGTCGTCTTGAGCCAGGCATGGTGGTGCATGCCTTAATCCCAGCACTTGGGAGACAGAGGCAGGTGGATCGCTGTGAGTTTGAAGCCAGCCTGGTCTACATATCAAGTTCCAGACCAGCCACAACTACATAGTGAGACTGTCTCAAAAACATAAGAACCAAACAAACAAACAAAAAAAAACTGTCCAGTCTTTTGAAATGTCTTGGTTAAGTCTGGAGTGAAGGCTTGGTGGCTAGGAGTGCTTGATCTTGCCGACGACCCAGGTTCAGTTCCCAGTACCCCACAACCACCTGAAACTCCAGTTCCTGGGGATCTGATGTCCTCTTCTGACCTCCAAGGGCACCGGGCATGCTTATGGTGCATACACATACATTCAGACAAAAATAAAACACACATAAAATAAAATAATCTAAAAAAAAATTAATGTCTTGGTTTTCTTTAGACTTTGCCTGTAAACATACATCTAAATTAATCTGAGGCCAGACTTTATAGGTGGTGGCAGCTACCTATAACTCTAGCTCTTGGTAGGTAGAGGCAGGAGGATCACATGTTCAACTACAGACTGAACCACATAGCTGAAAGGAGCATCATCAACACAAGACCCCCCAAGACCAAGTTCTCAGCACACAGGAGATTTATTTGCCCCAGAGGGACAGAGGGTGGGGAGAAAGGACAAAGACTGGAGACAGAGGAAGAGGGAGAAGGGGAAGGGGTATTTGTCCTGGAGGGACAAAGGGCTGTCTCTGGCTAGAGAGGAGACAGATGTGGCCCACAGGCAAATGGCAATTTATAAAGGGAAAAAGGGAAACCCCATGTGAGGATGAGTTGGTTTGTTTTGATTGGGCATGTTAATTAGGGTAGCCAAAAGGGGGCTTTTGATTGTGGACTTCATTCAGTACTCTGACAGTTGGACCTTGGTGGTCAGCCTCAGGAGGAGGAAGTGACCAAATAAGGGAATAGATCTTGGTGGCTGGCTTTAGGAATATAATCTATGGTTTAGCAGAGGGAATGGGGGAAGGGCAAGGCCTGCCAGGGCCATGTTTGCCATGCTCAGGCCTGCTTGAGCCCTTCAATAGCCTTAATTGTTGGAATTCCTGGCCACTCCCCAAGCTACATGACTGCGCATGCGCTGGCAAGATGCTTAGTCATCCCGGGGCCTTACGTCCTACGTAATCCATGCGCTGCGTGTTCACGTAATCTATGCCCATGTGCGGCGTAGCTACGTAAGCCCATGTGTGCATGTGGAGGCGGGGCATAAAAAGCGGGTGGTAGACCCTCCCCCCTCCCTCCTTGCAGGACCATTTCCATAGGCCTAAGCACTCCCGTCTGTTCCTTCTCTTAATAAACTCTTAGAGCGGGTTTCATTGTGCCTCATGGCTTTTCTCACACGGTAAACAGCGCTGCTTAATGAATGACATTGTGCCTCATAATAACTAACATTAGCTACAAATGAAAACGCAGGTCCAAAAAATAAACAAGAGCAAAATCACAATCTACCTTGGGAACCACGGCACATTTGAGGATTTGGTTTGAAGTTTAGTTCATTGGTGACAGGCTCTAGAGCAGTCGAGGCTAGCCCGGAACAGACAGCTGAGAATGACGCTCAACTCCTCATCTTCAGCATCTCTACTTCCGTGTGTGTGTGTGTGTGTGTGTGTGCGCGCGCGTGCGCGTGCGCGTGCGCGCGCGTTCGCAGAGGTGTGTGTCGAGGCCAAAGGCCAATGTCGGGTGTCTTCCTCTGCGGGTCTCCACCTTATTTCCTGGGGCAGGCTCTCTCACCTAACCCGGAACTCAGCAGCTCAGCAAGACTAGACTCCGGGGATCACGCGTCTCTGCCTCCCAGAGCTGGCGTAACAAGCGTGTGCAGCTACTCCTGGCTTTCTACGGGCCTGCCAGGGATGCAGACTCGGGTCCTCAGGCTCGCCTGGCAGGAGCTTTACCAACTGCTTAGGCCCTGTGTTTTGTTTTTAAGAAACTTTATATTTGAGAACAGTTTTTAGGTTTAAATCAAAATTGAGAAGATATGCGTTCCTGTATCTCCCCCACTCCACCAAGCACATAGCTTCCCCGGTGACTTGTCTCTAATGTCTCTCTAAGTGATCCTCTACTATAGAATTTATGAGGATTTGTTGTTCTTTTAATTAACTTTTTAAGTTAACACACAAAATAGTGTGTTTCACAATGACGTCTTCCTACATACGTTGTATTTGGTTCTTATCTGTTCCCTGGTCGTCTTGTCCCGGCCCACACTCCACCTGATTTGCTGTCTCCCCCATCCCAGAACTTACATTTATATCATCATCATTTGCTTTTTGTAAAGTTTTAAAAAAAATTCACAGGCTAGAGAGATGGCTCAGTGATTAAGAGCACTACTATTATTACAGAGGACCAGAGTTCAATTCCTATCACCCACATCAGGCAGCACACAATTGCCTGTAACTCCAACTCCAGGGGATATATACCTTTCTGACCTCTTATGTGCACATGCACTGGCGTGCACACGCACACACGCACGCACGCGCGCGCACATACACACACACACACACACACAGTAATAATTAAATTTAACATAAACACATATATTCACTATTTTAGTGAGTGTTTTGCCTGCATGTATGTCTGTGCACCACATCATGCCTGGTCCCTCCGAGTTCTGAAGAGTCTGAACTGGAGTCAGAGCTGTATACAGATGGTTGTGAGCTGCCATGTAGGTGCTGGCAATTGAACCTGGGTCTCTGCAAGAGCAACAAGTGCTCTTAACTGCTGAGCCCACCACAATTTGTTTTTATATATTTCTCATACTTCTCAAACCCAGAAAGTGCTGTTAATGGAGAGGTCATTTGTTCCTAAAACAAATTTATTTTTATTTCACCAGTGAGAGTATAACGCTATGTTTTTTTCAGGTCATTAAATGTTTGCAATAAAAATACAATTAACCAGTGTACCTGAGGGATTTGTTTGCTTAAGGATTTAGTGCCTCCCTTGAACAACATACTTTATTGTTCAATGGGGAAACGACCTTTAGCTGAAGGACACGGAGATTTTATTATGTTTCTAACTAGTATCCAAGAAAAACTAATCCGGTTGTTAGATCAAAGTGTTCTGTAAATTGAGTTTTAAAGAATTTTCTTTGGCTTCCAGGTGTGTGTGAGCTGTTTTCTTTCACAAGAGCAGGAAGTGTAAGCCTGCCATGAAGACAACTGGGGACAGAATAGTTGCCCTTGGCAATGAAGTCTTCCACCCTGGGCATGGCGGATGGATCTCGAAGACCAAGGACCTACAAAATCCAATCAAAGTAAAGCTGCCTGCTCCTCTGCCCTAGAAACAAAACACTGAACGCTTGTTTGAGAGGAAGGCTTTGCTTGCTCTCTAAATGATGGAATGCAGACTCCATGGTGACTGGAGGGATGGAATCCATCCAGCACAGAGCAACCTAAAAACTGCAGAGAATCGTTAGTGGGAGTGGAACTAAGTCACTTTAGGAATTTTTTTTTTTCTGAGACATAGTCTCACTGTGTAGTCCTGGCTGGCCTAGAACTGGCAATGTAGACCAGGCTAGACTCACAGGGATTCTCCTGCCTCAGCCTCCCTAATGCTAGAGTCAAAGACTCATGGCACCATACCTGACTTAAAATCATATACTTTTAAAAACAACCTTTCAAAAGTTCCTTCAAAATGGTCAGGCAGTCGGTTCGTTGCCGCCCCTCGCTCTGCATGGGAGTTGAAATGGAGAGAAAGGACCTTCTTTGTTGTGCTAGCCTTCTTGGCCAACTCTACAGTCTTGCAAAAGAGGAATCTAATTAATCTGATGGGAATTCTGAAATAAGAATCTTTTAGATGATAGGCGTGTCCCTGTAAGACTCTGGTCATAGGAGGCCAGATGCCACTTCCCTGCCGCTTCAGTTAGAGTCCTGGCGAGTACCTGGCTCCTCTGAGCTCCTTTACTATGTGGGCTAGCCCAGACTAAATCATGAGGTGTAGAGCTTCTCACCAACACTCCCAAAACTTCGAAAAGTCAAAGATCCCTTTCTCTTGCGGAATATCCTCTCTAGGCTCTCTTCTCTGGACTGTCATCCTGTCATCCTGTCCTGATGGCGTCCAGCATGAGGTTCCCAAGAGCCAGTCAAAGCACCAGGGACAGCCCCTGTTCCCATTGACAGGAGTCCCACATACAGACCAAGCTACACAAGTGTCACATGTGTGCAGAGGACCTAGGTCAGTCCCATGCAGGCTCCCTGCTTGTTGGTTCAGACTCTGTGAGTTCCCATGAACCAGGCTAGTAGTTTCTGTGGGGTTTTCTACTATGTTCCTGACCCCCCTGTTTCCTACAATCCCTCCTCCCTCTCAGCAGTCTTCCCCAAGCTCAGCTCAATATTTGGCCATGGGTCTCTGAGTCTGCCTCCATCAGTCATTGGATGAAGGCTCTCTGACTCAGGGTAGTCACCAATCCTATCACAGGGGATGGCCAGTCAGGCTGTACATCCATTGCTGCCAGGAGTCTTAGCTCGGGCCATCCTTGTAGGCTCCTGGAAGTTTCCCTTGCATCCAGCTTCTACCCAGCTCCACAAAGCCCAGTCATCTCTCTCAACACTATCCCCTCCCCCCACCCACCCACCCAACTAGATCCCTCACGTTCCCATTTGTAGCTGGAGAGCTTCTCTCCAGGTTCCCCAAGCCCCGCAGTCCCACAATCCACTTATAAAATAATCACTCAGACGCTTATATCACTTATAAACTGTATGGCCGTGGCAGGCTTCTTGCTAACTGTTCTTTTATCTTAAATTAACCCATTTTTATAAATCTATACCTTGCCACGTGGCTGGTGGCTTACCAGCGTCTTTACATGCTGCTTGTCCTGGCGGTGGCTGCAGTGTCTCCTCCTCAGCCTTCCTCTTCCCAGAATTCTCCTCTCTCCTTGTCCCACCTACTTCCTGCCTGGCCACCTACTTCCTGCCTGGTCACTGGCCATCAGTGTTTTATTTATATAGAATGATATCCACAACACCCATGCCCACCGACCCCCAGTCCAACCAGGAGATTTCTATTTCCCCTTGCCAGGGAGATCCATGAGTCCGGCCTTGGGCCTCCTTGTGACCTAGTCCCTCTGGGTCTGTGGATTGTAGCATGGTAATCCACTTAAGATAACAGCCACTTAAGAGTACTGTTGCAGAATATTTGTCCACTGTGAAGATGTGTCTTTGCCAAGGTGCCTTCTGATTGGTTTAAAAAGGAGCTGAATGGTCAACGGCTAGAGAGAGAGGAAGAGGAGGAATCTAAGCGAGGGGATTTAGCCAGCAGACTTGGTGTAAGTCGGATTGCAGTACTGAGGAAAGGTGAAAGCCATGTGGCAGAATGTAGACTAATAAAAACAGTTTAAGTTATAAGAGCTAGTTGGGGAAAAGCCTGAGCTAAGACCAAGCTTTCATAATTAATAAATAAGTCTCTGTGCTGTATTTGGGGCCTGGTGCTCCCAAGATAGTCCAACAAGAAAGCTTACTACAGAGTACATGCCATGTCTGTTTTTCTGGGTCTGGGTTACCTCACTCAGGATGATTTTTTTCCAGTTCCAACCATTTGCCTGCAAATTTTCTGATGTCATTGTTTTTAACAGCTGAGTAATACTCCTTTGTGTAAATGTACCACATTTTCTTTATCCATTCTCCAGTTGACAAGCATCTAGGTTGTTTCCAGGTTCTGGCTGTTACCAATAAAGCTGCTCTGAACTGCCTTCTTACTTCCTGTGGCTCGTCACTCTGAAGGCTGTGGAGGTCGCAGAGACACCACCCTCCCCACAAACGCATATATTGTCACTTTTTACATTCATTAACCAATCCCCCACTCCCAAACACAGGTAGTTATTCTCTCACTGACTCTTATAATGCTGGTATTTGTCCTCTTGGCCTTTGAATAAGGAGGTAACATTCTGCACCTCAGGAAGGCCCGTCCTGATGTCTCCAGTCACAAACACCCAGAGTGGGCAGGAAGAGCTATGTAGCCCACGGTAGCCCACGGTGCCCTTCCTCTCCTGAGAGTTACGGAGCTGACATCACACACACGTCCAGCTGAACCTCTCTCAGCATCTGTAGTAAATCCTCCCACTGTGGAGCTCAGCCTAGATCTCCTGTTGTCTTGCTGGGCCACATTCAGACACTCTGGCATAACCCACAGCGAGTGTCTCTGACTGTGACACTTCCCTTGGTCTGACCAAAGCCAAGTGTCTGTGTGCATGTTCTCAGCAGGTTGCCCTTGACAACACTTCTGGCCCCTTGACCGATGCCCGTTTTGAGTCATTCGATAAGACAGACAGGCCTGATGAAGAGCAGCCAGTCACCCATCTGGCGCAGGTTAATGACACTGAATTTCCTGGAGGACCCGACATCCGAGTTCATTCCTTAGTCACCACAACTCTTTGCCTGCCTGTCATGTTTCTGTCAGCACAAGCTCCCAGAAGTCCCATTGACTGTCATAGAGCTTTTTTATTCGTGTGTGTGTGTGTGTGTGTGTGTGTGTGTGTGTGTGTGTGTGTGTGCAGGTGCATGTAGAGGCCAGATGTGTCAGGTGCCCTCTGGAGCTGGAGTTACAGGCAATTGTGAACCTCTTGGCATGGTTGCTGGGGACTGAACTCCAGTCCCGTGGCCCTCTCCTCAGCTGCGTCCCATCCCCTGGCTTCTGTTTTGATTTCCCGCCCTGGGTTTATCCGACCCACGAGCCATCTCTCCAGCCCTACCGTCCTACTGTATGTAGTGTGCTCCCCAGCAGACAACTAATTTTACAGTAAAACAAGGACAGCATTTGGGCTCAAACGCATGGAATTCACCGATCTCGTGTGTGCCTTTCACCCCGAAGCCGCTTGGCAGTCACTGTTGGAACAGCCAGTCAGCTGTGCCTGGTGGGAGACAGCCCCCGCGAGAGGCCGCTGCTGCCCTATGGATGCTCTACACACTGTTGCCTACAGAGCCAGAATTTTCAGGCCCAGAAATCAAAGGATTCCCCCCTATTAAATTCAATAAACTCACCTGTGTTTGGCTTCCGTTCTAGTCCCTTTAGAAGCCATAAATCCAATGGTGGAAATGCTTATGCCAGGAAACCTAACTGGTCCAACCCAGAGGCAAGCTCACTCAAATGCCTGTGTCCGGCCAGAGAAACCGCAAGGGAGCTTGTGATTCCTGGACCTTGCCGATCTGAACAAAGGCCACGTTCAAACAGGGACCTGGACCTTCGGCCCAAATGTCTAACGTGGTCAGTCGTTGTGGGTTGGAGGTGTCTCCAGAGAGCACCTGTTTTGTGTTTCAAGAGGCGAGAAAGTTAGCTACAGCGTCCACGCAGAGGTCTGTTTCTTTGGAATCTCTTGGTGGGTGGTGGGGGTTATTCGGTGGTTATTTGATTGATTGGTTGTAGCTTTCCTTCTTCTGTTGACAAACCGTCCCGATCACAGCAAAGCTGATGGGAAGTGGGCACAAGAAGGTATGAAGAAAGTTAAAAAGGTTCTCGAAGAGATCAAAGCAAACCGAGGGGTAGTATCACTTCTGAGGAGAGTGGGAGCATGTTTCAGTGGCTGGTGATTTTTTTTTTCCAAGACAGAATTTCTCTGTGTAACAGCCCTGTCTGTCCTGGATCTCACTCTGTAGACCAGGCTGGCCTTGAACTCACAGAGATCCGCCTGCCTCTGCTTCCTCGGGGCTGGGATTATAGGTGTGCACCACCACTGCCCGGCTTGTGTTTGCTCTTTGTCTCCATCTCTCTTCAGCACTTGGGCTGGGCTGCGATGGAGTAGGGGCAGGAGTTAGGGTCCAGTTGGGTTTTCCCCAAACAGCAGCGTCTGTCCTCCATCCCAGGCACTGCCAATCTCTTCTCCCCAGCCTTCCCTCACCCAGGGACAAATGTAAGGACATCTTTGTCACGTTAACTAACGAGGCCCTGGTACGCTCTCAGCGACATGAGGAACCAGGAGAGCTTCTGCCTCCCCGTGACTCCTCAGGATCTCAAGAACTTCTGAGAACATTGTAGAGGGCTCATTATGGATGATGGTTGGACCCTCAAAGTTGGTCCCAAACCTCCGATTTGAAAAAGAAATCACAGCCCCTCAGTGCCTTGTTATTCCGGGCTGGGAGGAAAAGACAAAGCGCCTTCAGGTATGAAATATTTTGGTATCTGGGAGTCGGCTCTCTTTTCAGTTGGTGCTACATTACAGAGAGAGAGCTATTTCTACCTGTTATTATGTTCCTGTCAAAAATGGCAGCATAAGCACTATAATTGAAAATTCTGAATATAGAATGACATGTGCTCGGGAATGGGTATACAGAAGGTATTATATTCAGCAGGAAGAGCTGTAGGGAACTAACTGACATGGACACACCACTGAAGGGTCGGGATGAGCTAACCACTCAGGGGCACTACATCAGTGCCCGCGGGATGTCCACCGTGCAGGATACCCAGTCAGTGTCTGTTCTGAAGGGTGTCTCTACTGTAAAACCAATGAATTTGGGTGAGGACAGAAAGAGACCTCAGGTCCTCCAGGAAAGGGCCAGAGTGCCTCTGTACCTGTGGTTTTTTTTCAGTCTAGTTAGTAAGAATTATAACCTTCAAACTAGAATGCCTGAAAAGTATCATGCCAGGGCTTGGAGTTGAGAAAGATAATTTATTACAATTAAGTTACTGGTCAAGTGTGGTGAATGCCTGTAATCTCAGCTCTGGGGAGGTTGAGGCAGGAGGATTGTAAATTCAAAGCCTGCCTGGGCTACATAATGAAATCTTGTGATGGGGGTGGTAAATTATTACCATTATCAAGGTAAAAAATAAAAGCGACGAGGGGACCTGGAGAGATGGGTCAGGGTTTCAGCGGCTGTGCTTACAGAGGACTAAGATTTGATTCCCAGCACTCACATGGTGGCCCACAACTGTCTGTAACTCCAGTACAAGTGAATTTGATGCCCTCTTCTGGTCTCTGCAGGCACTGCTTACATGTAGTGCACAGACATACATGCAGGCAAAACACCCATATAAAAATGCATAATAAATAAATAAATCTAAAGACAGATTCAGAAAAAAACTCTATATGGTTCATGGTGTGTTTAAAAATGTATGTAGGCTTGGGAGAAAAAAGAGAAGGTATAGACAGTCATAAAAAATAAATATATAGTTTTAATGCCGGGTGGTAGTGGTGCACGTCTTTAATGCCAGCACTGGAGAGGCAGAGCCAGGTGGATCTCTGTGAGTTCAAGGCCAGCCTGGTCTACAGAGTGAGTTCCACAATAAGCTCCAAAGCTACACAGAGAAACCCTGTCTCAAAAAAAATCATATATATATATATATATATATATATATATAGTTTTAAAATAATAAAGTAAAATCCTTAAAAAGGGACTAAAGTAATATAAAAAATTATAAGCCACATAAAGATGGAAAATACACAAAAAGTCTGGATACTGCATGTTATTGTGTTGTCTTTAATTTTTTTACTGATAATGAACAAATGAGAACTACTGAGAGATATTTGATTATGAAAGCTGTTAGATTAAACCAATCTATACATTTTAAAAATATCTTGACTTCAGAATTTAAGTCAAAAGACATGTCACTTGGGGAAAGAGGTTCTGCTTTTATTTCCACAGGAAATAAGAGGTTCTGGATTCATTCTGGGTTAAGAAAAATCAGGTGTGATCCAGGAAGACCCCCTGAAAAATCTCCAATGGAAATGGATGGCCCAGATGATCCAACGTTTCAGAGTGCCTCTGTTGCAGTTTCCTCTGAGTTCTGCATCCAGAACAACTTCAAGCCTGCTGACTGAGATGATCTAGCCTCACAGAATACTCCAGTAAGGACTTGACCATAATCCTAAATTTTCTCGGCATCCCCCAAAGATTGCCAACTCCCCCAATCAACAGGAAATAGTCTAGAGAACTATACCCACATTCCCAAAACTAAATTATGAATGTTTGTCATCACTTAGGGTGATTGGTTACAAGTTGTTATGGATAATAGTCAAGAAAAAAGCTGAACAAATAAGATTAGATTCAGGGATCTCATTCCAAAAAGAGGGGATATAGAAATGATAGAATAAAAAGGTAGATTGTCGAATCTACTTTTTTTTTAAAGATTTATTTATTTATTTATTATGTATACAGCATATATGACTGCAGGCCAGAAGAGGGCACCAGATCTCATTACAGGTGGTTGTGAGCCACCATGTGGTTGCTGGGAATTGAACTCAGGACCTCTGGAAGAGCAGTCAGTGCTCTTAACCTCTGAGCCATCTCTCCAGCCCGTCGAATCTACTTTTAACCAAAGAAGCAACTACTAGTTTTAAATATTCTACATTGATATGGTTTTTTTTTGTGTATTGATACAAATTTAAGGTTACTTTGGTTACAACATGCTGTACATGTTTCTACTCTTGTTCAAGGTATTGTACCTATACAGCTCATTTAACAATGTAATGTAAATTTCTAGTCCTTGAAAGTTATTATTATAAACTATTTAGAACAATAAAGGTTAGTAATTAGTCACCTATTACAATCAACCTTGTAGTCATGTTAGGTATGTTTTCAAGGTCAAGCAGAGATATATTTTAGATAGGCAGGTTGTCTTCAAACACTTCAGATATCTATAGAATATGGCATTTAATTTGTTTTAATATCATAAGGTTCTTTTTTTATGACAGTGAGACACGTCTGCTCCTGGCAGCACCAATCTACTTCAGAGAAGATGTTGGGCATAAAAGAAACTACATATGGAGTTTGTTTTCTTTATGGCAAAAGCTAGCCACTAGGCAAGAAAGTGCCCTTACCTTGACTGATGACAGTATGCTGTTCAAATTGGACAAACAGGACAGAAAAGAAAGTGAGTGAAAAACTTTGCCAAGGCAAGGTGGGACAGTCCTTCAAAAATCCTGCTTCACAGATGAGTCTGACAGATATTCTAGGCCTGTAGACTGAAGATGGATGCCCCAGCATTGCAGAGGAATCTTGGGTGACTGTCCAGGCAGCCAGCTGTTTCTATCATTTCTTACTTTTGGAAGTTGTTTGCTCTACATTTCCTGTTTACTGAGTCTCTGATGAAGTAGAAGACTAGATAATTGTAGTTATAGTTTTCCTTTTTAACGAATTCAGAAAAGACACTCACAAAAGAGGTGTTTACTTTAGTATATAAGGTTGAGAGACATAAAAAGATAGTTTTGGGTTGGTAATGCAAATTAAGATAGAAAGTAAATTAGGTACAACACTTTGGACTCACCAAAATAAGATAGATAAATAAGTATTTTCTCTAATTTTGCCAAATGCAAATGGATTAGATAGTGTTACTATAATTCTTATTTAATAACTGTTTTGTTATATATAATCTTACTATGTTAAAGCTAAAACTTTCCTTTTTAATTAGACAAAAAGAGAAAAATGCTGTGGAAAAATCCTCTTGTACACTATAAAGATTTGTCATGCAAATTGGTTTAATAAAACACTGATTGGCCAGTAGCCAGGCAGGAAGTATAGGTGGGGTGAGCAAACTAAGAATGCTGGGAAGAGGAAGGGCAGAGTCAAGAATTGCCAGTCAGACACAGAGAAAGCAAGATGAGAATGTCATACTGAGAAAAGGTACCAAGCTATGTGGCTAAACAGAGATAAGAATTATGGGTTAATTTAAGTGTAAGAGCTAGTTAGTAATAAGCCCGAGCTACCAGCTAAGCATTTATAAGTAATATTAAACCTTGGAGTCAATTGCAGCTGCTGGGTATATGGGAGTTGCTGGTGGGACAGAAACTTCCACCTACATAAATCCTTAAAGAAAAAATGATGAGATCAGTGTATTGGATCAAATGTCTCATAGCAGTTTGCCCTGTCTCTGGGTCTCTGATGTGAAGCTCTTGGTTATCCACTGGATTTGTCTGGGGCCCTAGGTGTGATCAATACTTAACTCTTATTTGTTCTCCCTCACCTCCAACCCCTACACATTGCAGCACCTACATATTTCTTGCCCTTCTTCCCACAGTTGCCGTGGCAACCAAGACAAGACCCTTGGCTCCGGTTTATTACTACACTATCAGGTGACCCAACCAGACCCTTCTTAGTCATTTGTGAGGATGGAGCAAGAGAGAGAGAGAGAGAGAGAGAGAGAGAGAGAGAGAGAGAGAGAGAGAGGGAAACAGGAGAGATGATAGCTAACTATAGAGCTATATAGAGTTAGGGGTGGTATGAGGATGTCACATGAAGAGCAAAGAAGCTAAGCCTCCACAGACAGGAGGAGGCAGACGACCTGCAAGGGCAGAGTGAATACATGGAGAGCCAGCCGGAAACCAGCAGAGCACCAGGCCCTGTTTGGACAGAAGGCCAGCCTGCACCCTTGCCCGGAGGACCCACAGTGATCCACCATCTTCTCCCTTCTTCGCTCAGGCTGCTCGTCCCTGGATTCTTTTCGTCCCTGGCTCCAGCTCTGAAGCGTGTCCGGCATCCTTGACTCATCTCCTGTTCCTGTACCCATGCCAAGTGCATTTTAATTGCACCACTTGACAATAGATTTTAAGTTCTGGGATGATAAGTTTCCTTAGCTGTTCTTTTTTAAACTTTCCTGCCATCTACTTCAAACCTGTTTATTCTTCCAGATAAATTTAGACTTATTTTGTCAATTTTTTTATAAAAAGACAAAAGCACGGCTCATGGATTTTGATTGGAATTATCTTGACTTCATCAACTAAACAGGGAAGAGTGACCTCCCCAAGAATCAGCTGCTATATCCAAGTACATTTATGATCTCTGAAAAGCTTTGGTGGATTTGGGGATATTTTGCACATTTCTTGAGGTCACTCTTCCCTGTCTTATGTTTGAGTTGCTGTTAAGCATGTCTGTCCTTCTTACCAGGGTTTTAGTATGTGGACCATAGCAGACGTCTCTGGTGCCTCCCCTTCCTACTGGAGTTTTGGTATGTGGACCATAAGTCTCTGGTGCCTCCCCTCACGTCCACTTGACCCACTGATTTCTGGACACTCCCAGGTAAGTTGAGCAGCTTGTTGTACTGACGATTTCCCACTGAAAGCTTGAATTACACATTCTGCTCCAGAACTTTCTCTGGGGCCATTTGGAGCCAGCTCAGCCAGCGTAAGTACGATGCAAAGCTACCTGGAGTTAATGGCTGTGGAGAGCAGGGACTGATGGGTAAACCCTCCAGTCATTCCCCTCTTAGGTCAGCAGTGCTGTATGCTCAGGAGGCGCTCAAGGATCGCCTCCAGTGCCCAACACTGGCTGCAACTGGATAATGCCCTCCCATTTCGCTCTCCTCCTTCCCAGCTCACAGGCTTCTCCAGCTCCTAAGAAACCACTCCCTCAACTCCTTCCCTCGGGCTCCACTCTCCGGATTCTGACTCTTCATGTTTCCCTCTTGCCCTGCCTGCATCCAGTGGCCATGCCGAGGTGGCTCAGCCTGACTTAGAGAAGGAAGCTCTATGGTGCTCCAGGTAAGGCAGAGTCCTAGACCAAGGGACCACAGACAGATACAACAGACAAAATATGGCTCTTTTGTACCCCAGAGAACCAGAGGTGGGGGATCAAAACCAGGATGAACATGATTTCCTCTCCTTGACGCTCCTGCCCGCGTGCTGGCAACCCGTGCACACTCACACGTTCCCTGCTGTGTAACCCGCAGCTATCGATGCCGCGGCCCGCGTACTTCGTCCTCCCGTGTCTTACCATTTTAAACGCACCCAGGGCCTGCGGCACACACGCCCAGCTCTATAGCCCGCCCCCTCCGTTTGCCCCACCCCAAATCTAAGCCAATGTCAATTTCACACCCCAAACCACAGTTGGTTTCAGGTAATGAAGAGAATGAAGACGGGTGTCTGGGAAGAGTTAGCGCGATCAGTGGAGGTTTTCTGGTGAGGCTGCTTTGGGCAGCAGAGTGAGTATCAGGGTCGTTAGTGTCAGCTACAGAAATGCACCTAACTCAAGGGGGATTGACCTGATTTTTCACCATTTCTACAAATGGTGGAAACAGCACGCATGTGGCAGATCTGTACTGTGGATTTTTGAATTGAAATATTTTCCTGGACAAGCAATATGCTGTATGATCCCTGTTCTAGTTGGCTTCTCTATTGCTGTGATAAAATACTGACGAAAAGCAACTTGAAGAACGAAGGGTTTGTTTGGCTTACGGTCCTCCTTTGTAATGCCAGACAGCGACAGAGTCAGCGCACACAGTCAGCCACACTATCAGGAGAGACAACCCGTGTTCCACGTATCGCTTGTGTATAGTAAATTCTGATGATCAGGAGATTGGGTGCATTATAAATGCATGTGCCAGCCGAGGGATGCCAGCTCAGTGAGGTGCATGCCACCGACGCATTAGGAGCTGAGTTTGATCCCAGCACCCATGAAAAAAATAATAATAACCCAAGCATAGCATTGCTTGATAATAATCCCAGCAGTGGGAAGGCAGAGACTGGGGGATCTCTGGGACTTGGCTGGCCAGCCAGTCTAGATAGATCTGTGAGCTCCAGGTTCAGGAGAGACCCTACCTCAAAAATAATAAGGTAGAGAGTGGTTGAGAAGGACACTCAACATCAGCCTATGGTCTCCACGCATAACAACATATGTGCACACAAGCAAAATGCTCTTACGGTTCGCAATGAGTTTATCAGATGAGGTCATCCCATGATAAATCATGAAGCCTCTGCATATTTCCATCATGGAATTTCCCACTTGCTGATGTTTAGGGGTTCTCTTTTCTTTTCTGTTTTTATGGTTGTGTAGATGGACTTATACTGTATGGTTATTTTTCAGTTTGCATGTTACACATACATTCTTAAAAATTATTTCTTAAAATTTATTTTGCCGGGCAGTGGTGGAGCACGCCTTTAATCCCAGCACTCGGGAGGCAGAGGCAGGTGGATCTCTGTGAGCTGAAGACCAGCCTGGGCTACAGAACAAG
Source organism: Peromyscus maniculatus bairdii (assembly GCF_049852395.1). Lineage (NCBI taxonomy): Eukaryota > Metazoa > Chordata > Mammalia > Rodentia > Cricetidae > Peromyscus > Peromyscus maniculatus. The sequence continues at coordinate 54,736,171 of NC_134859.1, read as the reverse complement.
TTCTAGGATAGCCAGGGCTACACAGAGAAACCCTGTCTCAAAAAAACAAAACAAAAAATATTTGTTTTATTTTTAACATGTGAAAGTGTGTATATCTGTGTGAGTGTATGTAATGTGGGGGGGGGGGTGCCTTCAGAGACCAGAGGTGTCAGATCCCCTGGAGCTGGTGTTACAGGCTGTTATGGTTGCCCGGAATCCAATTTGGGACCTCCAGAAGAGCAATATACTTTCTTAACTGATTAGCCTTCTCTATAACCCTTTTAAATATCTTAAACATGATTCACATACAGCAACTATTACTTCAAATTTGTGTCATATACTCAAGACAATTTCCTTATCGAAAGGTCTGACTGGGCAACGTCTCTAGCACAGGCCCTCACGCAGCTACATCAGAGAGGCAGGGGGAGGGGGTGGTAGCCTTCTGGCTGCTTGTGAACATGGGAAAGAATTCCCTCAAACAGAAGTGACAGATGTTTACTACAGTCTCTTTTCACACTTCTCTGTTGAGCTTTTCTCTTGTGATTTTGTAGTTCTTTATAGTCTGGATATTAATTACTCGTTATAAGTGTTGCAACTATTTCATCCAAGTCTGTTGCCTGTTTCTAATTTTAGTTGTCAGATTTGCCAATCTTTTCTGTAGAGGAAAAATATTACTTTTCTACAATGCATTTGTAAAAAGAACACATATCTATTACTTCATTTACATAGACATGTATATGTACACTTATGTATATATACATATATGTGTATATACATACATATATGTGTGTATATATATATATATCATTTCTTATATTTTGGTGCTATTTATGGGCAAACATTTTGCCCAGTTTTGTTAATAATCCCGTGTCTATGAGGTGTCTGTACTGATCTGCCCTCACTCCGTCCTTGGTTGTTGAATATGCTAATACTAATGCTCTGTCCTCCTGTGTTTGTGACCCTGAGTTGTGTATTCACCACACTTGTTCAATCTACGATGTTGTGATGAACACAACAGGTCAGTGTATTTCATTCCAGGTCTCTGGCACACAATGCTGGGGGGTCTGTGGCTCTCTACGGGTCCTGCCAGAATCATTCTATTTCCCAACTGAGACTCAAGGACAGAAAAACTTCCTCAAGTTGCCATACCTGGACATAGCAAAGCCACGCTGCTAACCAGGCAGCGGTCCAAAGCCACCCTGTTTCTCCAGCACCACTGCTGGCCCGAGGCCTTCCCAAAGCTAGCCACCCCACTCCTGGTTCCTAATCCCAGTGACCAGACAGCTCAGAGACAGTTAAGTTTACTTCTCTTCTTTTTACTCTAAAAAAAAAAAAGTGGACAGTAGTAAGCTGCATGGTGCACAAAGCGTCCTAGCGTTCCAATAACCCCACCTCATCAGGCATCATGTCATGTTCCTCAAACACCGTTCTTTACCCTGCCCTTAAAATCCTAGACGAAAATTCCCGAGGAGATGGAGACCCCTCGGTAGGATCTCCCAATTCCAAACCTCAGCAGCTCGAGGCACTAAAGAAATAAATTAAGGGGAGGGAGGCTCCTAAGGGGTCTTGTCCAGCTCTGTCTCGCAGACCCAGCGGTAGGGTCTCCTGCAGACATCATCATTCCAGGGGCCATCAACGGTGATGTGGGCACAGTCCTCGCCTCCTCCAAGCCCATGCCCAAACCAGTTATCTGGCTGCTCTGGTTTCCAGTTCCTACAGACAAAAGACTCTCGGTCACATTCCCGGAAGATCTCTAGCCGTGGGAACACCGGCTGGGAAAGCTGGGTGCCCCCCCCCCCCCCGCAAGGCATACACTCACTTGAAGCTTGCCTCGTAGTTGGTCCCATCCACCCATCTCCAGGGCCCGTTATGGTCAGTCAGGCCAATCCAAGTGTTTGTAGGTCCCATGTGGCGCTGGACAAATCCCTGAGGAAAGAAACAGAGCTGGTGACCTCTTCCTTCCGCCGTCCAGCGTCCCAGAAGAACGCACCGCAGGGTCTCACCTGCTCGTCCCAGGAGGTCACCACCACCAGGTGGGCATTCTCCAGCTGGCAGTACTTGTCAGCCTCAATCCAGGACCTCGAAGAGCTGGAGAACCAGTAGCAGCTGCCCTCAAACTCCACCCAGTTGATGGGGCAACAGGTCCTTTCCGAGCCTGAGGTGGGGGGGTGAAGGGCTGAGATGCTACCGAGGGTGGGGGTGTCAAGAAAGTGGGGCTGGTGGCCCCGCCCCTCGCCGCCGCCCCGCCCCTCACCGTTGCCCTGAAGGGCAGCCATCTGACAGCTCAGACTTCGCAGGTCAGACACCAACTGCTTCACGTGCAGCAGCAAGCTGGAGTGATCTGGGGTGGCAGAGGACAGAAGGGACAGAGGGAAAGGGACATTGGGGAGCAACCGGTCATCACAGACCCTCTGGCCAAGACTTTGACCTGGGCTGAGAAACCGACCCCTCCCCCACGCCCGACCCCTCCCCTTACCCTCAGTTCTCCCCCCCCTCCCTCCTCCCCCTCCTCATCCTGACCTCGCCCTCCCTCTCTCTCACCCCTCACCTCTCCCCCCTCCTCATCCTGACCTCACCCCTCCTCTCCCCCACTCCTCACCTCTCCCCCCTCCTCATCCTGACCTCCCCCTCCCTCTCTCTCACCCCTCATCTCTCCCCCTTCCTCATCCTGACCTCCCCCTCCCTCTCTCTCACCCCTCACCTCTTTCCCTCCTCATCCTGACCTCCCCCTCCCTCTCTCTCACCCCTCACCTCTCCCCCCCCTCATCCTGACCTCCCCCTCCCTCTCCCCCACCCCTCACCCCCACGCACCTTCACTCAGATCCTTCTGCTGTTTCTCCAGCTGTGACTCCAGCAGCTTCATCTTTCTTCCCACACTACCCCCTAGAGAAGACACTCGTTCAGTGTCCGGACAGTAGTACCACCCCTCGGCCCCGCCCCAGGCCCCAGACCTGGGCCCCCTCACCCTGGGTGCTCAGGGCCTTGACCTGGTCCTCAGTGCTCACAGTGAAGTTGCTGAGATTCTGCCTTAGAGACAGCAGATCGCCCCGCAGTTGGGAGTCTAGGCGAGAGAGGATGTGGGTGTGAAAAAATAAGTTGTCTGCGTCCACGCACCACCGCGTCCATCGCTCCCTCACACACACCCGAAGCTGCCCAGCCCTGGCCACCCACTTTGGGATGCGATCACACAGACAACCACCAGCAACAGGAGGCTGAGGCCCACGGACACCAGGAGGAGGCGGGATTCAGAGCAGAGGCGACGCCAGAGCGACGGGGTGGGAGGCGGCCCTGCAAGAGAAGGAGTCAGGAGTTCACGACCCGGGCCGACCCCGTGTCGATCCCGGGGTCCTAGGAAGAGCGCAGGCTGAGCTCTCCAATAAACTAAGAGAAACCATATACATTAAGAAATGTGGGCCGTGGGCAACCCTGTGGGGCCGGAAGCAGCCTAAGATGGGGAAGAAAGGGGGTCATCTCAGAAGTGCAAAACTTTGACCTGCCCTAGCATTGCGGGGCCCTGAACCTCTGCTGCCACCTCGTGGCATGATACTGTCATTACAGACACTACACAGTCTGCGCCTCGGCACCTGGGGCGTCCCGGCTCCACCCAAGTGCGGGGAAAGGTGGGTTTCTTCCTCTCCACGTGAACCCTGTGCATCTTTGGCTGCAGGGAGAGAAGGCGGATCTCTCTCGGTTGGCGAGAAAATAACACTCAGTCCTGTCAGTTGGAGTGTGGCGCCCTCTCCCTTTCTTCCTCCCCAGTACTCCTTCCTCCTCGCACACTGGCCACCCCGGACACCCCAAGAGCTCTGACCTTGTTCTGCCTACCCAACAGTCCATGTTCAGAGGACAAAGTGAGGAGCTGATGGGTTTGTTTTAGATGCAGGATGTTTCCTCTTCCATCAGAGCAGAGACTCTCAACGCTCTCTCCCAGGGTCCTCAACCTACCCCTGGGATCAAGCTGATCCTGGTCACCCCCCACCACTGCCACATACACACTGTCAAAACTGAAGAGAACAAGGGACCTAACTTCAGAAGAGACTGACAACAAATTCATTCCCCAGCCTTCCGCAGGCCCAGAGTCTCGGATCCACCCTCTGTCTGGGGTTTTGAGAAGTGAGTGATACTTTGAGGAAGCTGGGGTGACTGTCACTAAGAAGGACTCCGACACTGTGCCCCGTACCCACCTCCCCAGCAAGCGTGACTCGGCCTCTGTTGTCTGAGTGTTTGGGACAGAACTAGGAGTCACCAGGGCAAACAGGAGCTGAGTTGAGGGACAGAGCCATGGATCCTTCCAGCGAGGAGCACCCCTCACCTCTCCGGAGTTGATGATGGTCATTCTCCTCATTGTCCAGGTGCTGGAAGTCTTGATAATCCTTTGTCATGATAGCGCTGGGGCTGGGCCTAGGGGAGCCAAGTTTAGAGCCGGGGTTGGGGCGAACAGGCCCAGAAGTCCAGTCGATCCCTTCTACATCCGACTGGGTGACCTCAGAAGAACAGCACCTTCCTTCTCCCTCCCTCTGCTCCCAAGCCTGGCATCCAAAGATCTATCCCCTGGCTGGGCATGGTGGTGTATGCTCTTAATCCCAGCACTCAAGAAGCATACGCCAGTGGATCTCTGAGTTCAAGGCCAGCTTGGTCTACATAGTTAGTTCCGGGCCAGCCAAGACTACATCCTAAGAAAAATCTATGCTCTCCCATTTACACACACACACACACACACACACATTCACACACACTTGTGCACGCCCACGCGTCTGTGAACTCGCGTGTGCAGGACCCCTCCACCCACTCTCACTTGCCTGTCATTTTCTCGCCCTGCTTTACTTACTGAAGGTCCCTCAACACCACAAAGAGCCCAGGCTAAGGAGGGGGCTGAAGACTGAAGAATCAGGTGGACCGCCCTGGACAATGCGAGGGGAAGGGACAGGGTCCATCCAAGGGCCCTGCGTGTCTGGCTGGCTGTGTGTCTGAGCACGCTGAACCTGGCATCACCAATGCCAGGACTTTGGACCTTAAACAGAGGTGGAAATAGATTTGGAACTAGGGAGGTGTTTGGGCAGAAGGAGGGCATGGGTGACCTCTATGCTATTTCTCAGAGAAGGGGAGTCTACACACACACACACACACACACACACACACACACACACACACACACACGTTCACTTTATGCCCCACTTCAATACTCTTTACATTTTTGTGGAGGGAGACAGTCCTAAAAAAGCCAGGGTGCCTCTGCTGTTCCCTCTCAGGGCCCTCCCCCTTTCAGTGCTGAATTTCCCAGAATTGTCCGTATCTCCAAATATCCCTGACCAGGATCAGAGGTACCAACTGATCCCTGACTCTTGCCCAATCCTGCCCTGCGACCTTGGCATTATAGTTGCAAGCTGTAGCTTCTTAGGGGCTCAGCTCCAGGCTCCCCAGCCCTAGCCTGACCCGCTCACTCCCCTGTGGTCCTCCAAGCAGCATGGAGGGGCCATGAGGAGCAGTTCTTCTCTGGGATTGGAGCCCAGAAATCCATGATTCTGCCACAGGACTTTAACCTTTCTCGTCCCCAGAGAACAACCCATTCTGCAGGCAAGAAAGCTGAGGCCCTGAAAGGCAAGAGCTTGCCTTCCTGCCGTACTGCACCGAAGAGCGCAAACTAAAACATGAGCAGCCCTGTACGCTGCCTCCAGCACTTTACCCAGAACAGGGTTTCCAGCTGGTCCACACACTAGGTCCCCAGGTCCCCAGAGATGCTTAAACATGGCCCCTCACAGTCCTGAGGGCTTCAGAGAGGCCTGCCAGAACTCGGCCTCTAGCTTGGAAAGTGAGCAACATTAAAAATATCCACAGGCCCCATGTTAGAGAGACTGGACTCCGACTGCGGCCGTCTAGATCCTAGGAGCTATTCAGGAAGGCATCGCTTACATAAATGCAACTGCTCTGTGTGTCCTTGTTTGTCTGTGTCCTAAAAATCCTCATGTTTACATGGACTAGGCTTGCTGCCAGTGATTTTGGTGAAAATTGGGCCATTAATTTAACACTCTCTGATTTTGCCACTTATGATCTAGTTTATTCTGGCAAACAAGCAGACACGGATCCAGTCTGAATAGTAGTTACACTCACAGAGGTAGCAACCGGCAGGGAGCAACGTGGGCTGTAGAGGTGAGGGAGAGGGGTGTAGGGGTGAGGATGCACCTAGTGTCTTGGTCTCTGGATGTGGTGACACACCTTAGCATTGGCTTGTAAAACTGCAAATGCTGTAAACTTGGGATTTTTGCATCTTTCTATTTGCAGGTTGTGCTGGAAGAAGGCATTTTGAAATCTGTACCCTAGAGCCATGTCCTAAGAGAGTAGTATTGGACTAGTGTTGAGTGTGTGTGTGTGTGTGTGTGTGTGTGTGTGTGTGCGCGCGCACGCGTGTGTAGCTTTTCATCCCTTTCCAATAGATTTCTATTTAGATAAATACATTTTATAATGTATGTATAATAGACCTGTACATTGGATATGTGTATTAGTTGCATATTATAAAATAATTACCCCTCAACTTAGCAACTTTAACAATAAACACAGGTAGTCTCACTGCAAAGACCAAAGTGCAGCTTAGCCCATTGGTCCTGGCTCAGGATCTCTCCTGAGGATATACTGAGACCTCAGTCAGTGGTCGTGTTCTCTGGAAGACTGGGCTATCAGGACCTCTCCTGAGGATAGACCGAGACCTCGTCAATGGTCATGCTCTCTGGAAGACTGGGCTAGGGCTGGGAAGTCAACTGACAGCGTGACTCACTCAGATGACAGGCAAATTCTGCTAACTGCTGCTTACAGCCCCGGGCTCCTCACCCGTGGGCCTCTCCACAAGGCTACTTGAACGTCCTCCTGACGTAACTGCTGGCCTAGCCTCACAGCAACAGCCCACCATTTCCACACAGTCCTACCAATCTCTTGGGGGCAGCTCTCCTCATTGTGGAAAAGAACTAACAGTGTAAGTCCCAGGGGCCGAGAATTCCTGGGACCGTCTTGAAGGAGTGAACACATACCAGGAGGACACATGCTCAGAGATGCCCTACTGATATCACTGTATGATCAAGACATTTAAAGATGGTGTGGCTACACTACAGGGCCATGAAGAGTTGTAGCTCCACAGGAGACATCCCTTGGTGGTAGACAGCTTCCCTGGCATGCCCGAAGCCTTGGATTCAGTCCCCGGGACTACAGAAAAAGGAAGGGGGTAGGTTCTGGCGAGACAATGGTGAAGCCAGATATCTGAAGTACGCAACAGCCTGCCTCGGAGTAGAACTTGGGTCAGAGGGACTAAGTGGCCCAAAGGCCATGGGACCAGTCAGGAGTGTGCCTCTGAAGGGGATGTCTTGTCCTGGGACTCTTCCTCCCCATCTCCGCTCCCTGGCTGGCCATTCCGTAAGCAGCTGTCTCTACCACACCCCCACCCTGCCGTGACGTTCTGCCTCACCACAGGCCCCAAGGGATGGAGCCAGGGGAGAGTGGACTGAGCCCTCTGACACCCTAAGACAAAACAAGCCCTTCCTCCCCTAGGCTGTGTTCTCAGGGATCATCTGCCAACAGCAGCAACAGCAACAAACATGGACGGAATCCCGGAGCAGGGCAGAGCAGAGAATGCGGCAGACCAGGGAGGCCAGCTGGGAGCTGGAGGTGACCAAGAAGAGAGAGAGAGGTGAGTCTCCTTTGGGGAAAATCAGAAAGAAGGAAGTGTTTTCCAGGTCGGGAGAGGCCTGAAGAGCTCCGAAGCTGAGAAGGAACTGGCCAAGGTGAGTGTATGAATGCTAAGAATGAGCAAGAGGTACCGAGGGATGGAGCCCCCCTCCCCGTCCCCCCCCAACCCGCCTGCAAGGAGTTATGAGAGAAGCCTGAAGCCTGTTATCAGACAATTCTGGGCTCATCTGGAAGGGGGATCAATGCCCATCTCAAGGGTTTGTCCAAGTCAGAATGCTGAGTCAGCAGCTCCACGTAGGCCCACACTGAGTGCTGGGCGCTGGCTCTTCCTCGCTCCCACTAGCAGCCCAGGATGAGTTGGGTTGTGTCTTGGTTACTTTTCTTTCTGTAAAGAGACACCACGACCAAGGCAACGTATTAAAAAAAACAAAAGCATTTAATTGGGGGCTGGCTTACAGTTTCAGAGGGGTGACCACCATGACCATGACACCATGACAGGGAACTGGGCGGCAGACAGGCATGGCGCTGGGGCAGGAGCTGAGAGCTCACCTCTGGTCCACACAAACAGGAAGCAGAGAGAGCAAGACCGGCGGGCTCTTTAGACCTCAAAGCCCGCCCCTGGTGACACACCTCCCCTAACAAGGTCACACCCCTTAACTCTTCCAAAACAGTTCCACCAACTAGGGACGAAGAAGTCAAATATATGAGGGCTGAGACAGAGCCGGAGAGATTATGTGATGGGTGCGGGGGATAAAGCTGAGGGAAGAGAGGGACAGCCAGGGTGAGGAGATGGGCCCCTGCACCAAGTGTATGATTGGAACAGACACCTCCTGGGGGCCTCAGTACCCCAACACTCCAGTTGACAGGGCCCTCCTTAGGAAACAAAGAAAGCATAGTCCACCCAAGTCCAGCAAGGTCCCTCTCCATCCTGCCTTGCACCTCCCCAATTTCACTCTTTCCAACCCAGGTACACCCCAAGTTTGTAGCCTTAGAGCAATTGGGGCTCTGTGGCCCCAGTGTTTCTGTCTTTCCTTTCATGGGGTGACAATTTTTTTTTTTTGTTTGTTTGTTTTTTTGTTTTTCGAGACAGGGTTTCTCTGTGTAGCTTTGCGCCTTTCCTGGGACTCACTTGGTAGCCCAGGCTGGCCTCGAACTCACAGAGATCCGCCTGGCTTTGCCTCCCGAGTGCTGGGATTAAAGGCGTGCGCCACCACCGCCCGGCTATGGGGTGACAATTTAAGAAAAAGTTTTTGAAATATCAAATGCTATGGTTTGTATGTGATTTTCAGGTTTCTCGAATAACTGAAGGGACCCAGAACCAATCACATTCATTGTGACTACCGTGATCCGCATCCAGGGCTCAGGGCGTTTACAAGCTCTGCTCCACGTCATTCCTCTTAAGGACCCCATAGGTAGGCAGGTACTGTTGCCGCTTTACAGACAGGGAGACAGACTGAGAGGTTGAGCTGACACCAAAGTAGCCTCTCGTATCAAGGGGGCGTCTACCTCCAGGCTTTCTACCGCCCCGACTGCATGTTCTCTCCGGCACCTGGAGTCCTCTTGCCCAGACAGAATCCCGCCACTGTGATAGCATCTCTTCTGTTTGTTTTGCTTCTCAACATTTATTTATTTTTGTGTGGGTGTGTGCATGTGGAGGTCAGAGGACAACCATGTCCTCTGACCTTTCCTCCCACCATGTGGGTCCCACGGAAGGATTTGAACTCGAGTCGTCAGCCTTGACAACAAGCACCTTTTCCCACTAGCCACCTCCCCAGGCCCTCTGACAGAAAGCATGCAAAGGCCTATGAGCCAGATCCTGCTGACTTCTCTGCCCCCTGCTACAGATCCTGCTGACTTCTCTGGCCCCTGCCACACCCCAGTGCCCTCCTCCGTCCTCCAATCTTCCAAACTTAACCCCATTGCTGCTGCTCTCCTTGACACACTCCTCCGCTGTCTTTACCATCATTTATGACTCAACACAGTGTTGCTCCAAGGGAGGCGCACACCTGAACTAGCCTGAGACAGGTGTTTGTACTTCTGAACACAGTTTCTCTATGTAGCCTTCTCTGTCCTGGAACCCACTCTGTAGACCAGGCTGGCTTCGAACTCAGAGATCTACCAGGCATGTTGCCACCAACCGCCCACCTAAACAGATGCCCAACAGTCACTGTACTTACTTAATAGCACTCATCACTTTAACTTATCTGCATCTGTTCTCTCTCTCTCTTTTTTTTTTTTCCATCCCCACTGATAGATCCCAAGTTCCCTGAAACCAGGGACGTTGCCGTCTCTGTATTTAGAACATAAACTGGAACCAAAAAAGCTCCAATGAGGATTTGATGAAAGACACAAAGAGGGTGAGGAAAGGGAAGCCAGGATTTGCCAAGTCAATTTGGGAGTCCAGGGCTCTTCTCTGCCTTCTGGAGCTGGGGAGATGGCTCAGTGGTTAAGAGGACTGGCTGATCTTCCAGAGGTCCTGGGTTTGATTCACAGCACCCACATGGCGGCTCACAGCCATGTGTAATTCCAGCTCTGGGGCCTGACACCGTCTCCTGGCCTCCGAGGGCACCTGGCGGACACATAACGCACAGACACACACACAGACAAAACACTCACACATATACAATTTTTATTTTTAAATGTATTTTACTGAGTGTATGAATGGTTTGCCTGCATGCGTGTACACCACGTGTATGCCGGTTGGATCTCCTGGATGTAGGATTACAGATGTGTGTGAGCCTCCGTGTGGGTGCTGGGAATTGAACCCGGGTCCTCTGCAAAAGCGATCAGTGCTCCCAACCTCTGAACCATCTCTCCAGCCCCACACATCCAGATATTGAATTTAAACATTTTCAATGTGGTGCCAAGAATGATGGTGCGCGCCTTCAATTGCAGCACTCAGGAGGCAGAAGCGGAAGCAGCAGCAGAGGTGTACTGGGAGGAGATTAATAAGGCCAGAAGGGCCGGGCGGCGATGGTGCACACCTTCAATCCCAGCACTCGGGAGGCAGAAAGAGGTGGATCTCTGAGTTCAAGACCAGCCTGGTCTACATAATGGGTTCCAGGAAAACCAGAGAGCTACAGAATAGAAAGACCCTATCTCATAAGTATGTTTTTAATTTGCCTCAAGGGGCCAGAGGGGCTGAGGACGTAGTTCAGTAGTACAGTGTTTGCCCCGCCTGTGGCTCTGGGCTTGAACCCCAATGCAAAGTGGAGGGACAGCAGGAAAGCATTCTCTGTAGACTTAGAATAAGACACTCCACACAGCTAACCACACTCCCTCAGATGTGTGGGAGGAAGAGGAAACAGTCTTAACTGTTTAACACATCTAGTGAACTGCTAGATGTGTGTATGTCAGGTACACAGATCACTCACATCATTCCAAAATAATGCAAGACAGGCAAGATGGTGGATGCCTCTAATCCCAACACTTGGAGGGTGGAGGCAGAAGAATCAGGAGTTCAAGGTCATCCTTGCCTGCATAGTTTGAGGCCAGGTTGGGAACCTGAGACCCTGCCTCTCAAAATAATAAAACAAAACAATAATAGCCAGTGAGGTGGCAGGTAAAGATACTTGCCATCAAGCCTGAAAACCTGAGTTCCATCCTTGGAATTCACATGGCAGGAAGAAAACCTTCTCCTCCAGGTTGGCCTCTGACCTCCAAGCACCCTGGGGTATGCACGCATGTGCTAGCGCGGTACACGCATGTGCACGCACACACATAATAAATGAAAGAAGCAATTGGAAAGGGGGAAAAAAAAAAACTAAGGGCTGTAGAGAGGGATCAGAAGTCAAGAGTACTCACTGCTCTTCCAGAGGACCCGAGTTTGGTTCCCAGCACCTACACTGGGCAGCTCACAACCACCTGTAACTCCAGTACCAGGGGACCACCCAACACTCTCTTCCGGCCTCCTGGAGCATCCACATGAATGTGGCATACACTCTCATAGACACACACACACACACACACACACACACACACACACACACACACAATTTATTTTTAATTAAAAGCAGTGATAAGAATGTAGCATTTGGCCGGGCAGTGGTGGCACACACCTTTAATCCCAGCACTCGGGAGGCAGAGCCAGGTGGATCTTTGTGAGTTCAAGGCCAGCCTGGTCTCCAAAGAGAGTTCCAGGAAAGACGCAAAGCTACACAAAGAAACCCTGTCTCAAAAAAACAAAACCAAAAAAAAAAAAAAAAAAGAATGTAGCATTTGAGCCTGGTGTGGAGGTGCACACTCGTAATCCCAGCACTCAGAAGGCTGTAGCAGGATGACAAGTTTGAAGTCAGCCTGAGGGATTTAATAAAGAACAAAACTGGATAATCCACCCTTCTAGGTAACCGCTCCTCAACTCCTGGGACGCAGCCCGACTGCCTTAACACACCCTCCTCGGCTCCTTGATAACTCCTATTGGCCCATGCTGGAAAATAAAGGCAGCCTCACCCTGCCTCATCCTGCACAGAACCCCTGCTAAGAGAATGATCTGAAAACTACCCTCTAAAGCAGTGTCTTTCTACCCAACAGGATGTCAGAACCAAGGGGAGTTTTCCAGACATGTAGACCCCTGGGTCCTCCACCCTCAGACTTGGAAGGATGAGTCTTGTGAGGCAGGATCTGCACGAATAATACACTGGGCAATCTGGAGTCACAGGTTTATGCAACAGTACTCTAGAGATCTGACTTGATTGTTGGAGGACATGTCTTCCCCAGAATCACTTCTCCTAGGCTAGCCTTTTGTTGTTGTTTTGTTTTGTCTCATTTTCCTGAGACAAGGTTTCTCTATATAATAGTCCTGGCTGTCCTGGAACCTGCTCTGTAGACCAGGCTGGCCTTGAACTCACAGAGATCCTCCTGCCTCTGCCTCCCGAGTGCTGGAATTAAAGGTGTGCACCACCATCATCTGGCTTTTTTGTTTTTTGAGACAGGGTTTCTCTGTGTATCCCTGGCTGTCCTGGAACTCACTCTGTAGACCAGGCTGGCCTCAAACTCATAGAGATCCTCCTGCCTCTGCCTCTGCCTCCCAAGTGCTGTGAATGAAGGTATGCGCCACCACTGCCTGGCTTCTTAGGTTGGTCTTTTGCATCCATTTCTCATCTTTGCTCAGGAATGGCTCCAGAAACTTCCCTTTTGCAATTGTCAAGGATCTAACAACTCTCAGGGAGCCCCCACCTCAGCCTTCTCCTCAGGGGTCTCTGACAATCAGACATGGGGATGGCCCCACAGTGGTGGCATCAGGCAGCCTATCGGTCAAGTGCTGGGGTTCTACGCCCAGCTGCATTTCTCCAGCCCTTAGGGTCACATTTCTGTTTTTCTGCCCACAGTATTTGCAAAGGTACCGCAAATCTTTTCCTGTAGAGATGGAGCATAAAGAAATCCAACGGATAACTATTCCTATAGCTTCCCTCACCAGCAAACTCCTGTAAAGATTCTGTCCACAACCCCATGAACATAACGAAGAAAGGTCCCTCTCTGCAGCCCCGGCTTTGATGGGCCAACCTGGAGCAGAAACTGCTTTCTGGTTTTGTTGCATTTTGTTTCACCTTTTAAGGAAGCCTCATTCTGCAGCTCAGGCTGTGTAGCCTAGGCTAACCCTGAACGCCCAATTCTCCGGCTTCAGCTTCCCAAGTGCTGGGATTACAGATGTAAAGCTCCATAATTGGATTTTTGATCTTTTTATGGGCTAGCGATACACTGGGTGACCTGATGCGGGGCAACAGCAGCATACCTCGCTTCCAGGCCATCCCCGGGCCTGTTGGGTACTTGAGAACACACAGGCTTTGCTCGGCTATGGGCCAACACTCTGAGACCTTCAAGATGGATGAAGCTGTGTCCTAAATTCAGCAAGTGAGGTATATTAAATTTCTACATTCTGTACACCATCTTGTACACAGGTCATTTTCTGCCTACTGTAAGTCAAGGAGCTTCTGGATTTTTCTTTAGGAATAAACGACAACAGGGAGGAGGCCCGCTAGGGGGATGGACAGGGCTAGACCGAGTTTGCTGGTGACTAGAACAGCCCCAGGGATTCCCAGGTCCTCGTCACCGTCTCTGCCGCCCTGGCCTGACAGCTCCTTCCCAGGACCCTTTCGGGCACCCTATTCTCTGTGAGGTGAGGAGGGATCCGAAGTTCTCACTCACCCGTCCCAGGCACCCACCTGTGTCTCCACCTCCCTCCCTCGCCCCAAAGAAGCAGGCCACACACTGGGTTTCAAGTATGTGTCTCTTCCCTTCACTCTCTCAAAAGAAAAATAAATAAATAGATCGCAGAAGGCGGCAGAGCATTTCCTGTCTTCCCCTGGCTCCCGGACACCCAACCCCTGACCCCTGACCCCCCCTCCCCCCTCCCACTTCCCCACTCCCTAGACCCATCCCTCCCCTTTCCCCCCCCAAAAAAAATGAAAAAGGAAAAGAAAAAAAAAATCCCAGAAAAAAAAAAAAAGCCACAGTTAGGCCTTCCACTCATGCAAACCGGCGAAGAAAAAAGGTGGGGGGCGTGTGGAAGACAGGGACCCCACCGTAGAGTCCCCCACTTCTCCCCCCAAAAACCACCTTTGAGAAGAAAAAAATGGAGAAAATAAATGAGAACTCAAATGACATGGGGAGTTACGATGGGGCAGGCTGACCCCAGCCCCTGCCTCAGGAGCGCGCGGAAGCCTGTGGCCCTGAATCCCTACAGCGGGTGCTCCTTGAGAGGGGCCCTGACTTCTGGAATGTATGTGGGAGAAAATGGGGAGGGCAGAGGCCCCCAGTGGGTCTGTGTGTGCATGGGGGCGGGCAGGGGTGGGGGTCCTAAGGAGCAAAGGCTCGGAACCAGGAGCCCAGCCCCCCCCCATCAGGCCCCAGGTTCCTGGGGTCCAGGAGCCCTGTTCTGGGGTACAGGGATACATGCAGAGGAGCGTCCCCCCTCCAGTGGGCTGGATCCAGTTAGAAAGGAAATAAATAAGAAGGGTGGGAAGGGGAGCTGGGGTTGGAAGGGCTCGGGCTATTCAGTCCAGACCAAGGGCCCAGGTGACGGAGGCAGGGTGAGTCCAGGCCAAGCCAGGGCGGGAGTCAGAGTCTCTCTCGGGCTGGGACCCAGATGTAGGGGCCTGAGAGGTCTTCGATGACACGCTTCACTTTGTGGTAGATCTCCTCAAAGCTGTCGCCCTCCACGATGGCTGTGAGTCGACGGAGCAGGGCGTGAGGCCAAGGTCCCAAGGTCACGTGACCAAGGCGCCCAGAGCGGCCAGGAGCCGGGGTCCCCGCGCCCACTGATGGGACACCGCCCCACACCAACCCCGTCGGGCAGCTCCATCAGACCTCAGCCGACTCCCTGTCCTCGTGGCTCACGGGGAACTGCGACCTCTCACCTGAGAAGCACTCTGTGAATTCCTGCTCCAGTTTAGTGGCCCTGTCAAAGGCTTTCCTGGCTTGTTCCTCTGTGATCCGCTTATTGATCTCTCTGTCAAGGGGGAGAGAGAGGTAGATCTGAGGGGTGGGCCCCTCTGCATTTCTACCTCCTCCATCCTCGCATGCTAAGTTGCATCTTTTCTCCTTGTTGGAACCCACAGCCAACAACAGAATTTCTGACATCCTCTGGGCCTGCAGATGAGCTCACGGCAACCCACCCGACCCAGGACCTCTCTGGAACTCATCGCTCCAGTCTTGAGCCCCACAGACGGGATCCGGACTCCAACTTCCAACTGCCTCTGAGGTTCTGATGTGCCCCGGCCTGGGTACGCCCCTGGGGGGCGCTACTGAGAACTGGAGCCCTGCCTAGCCCGAGGCAGGAGAGGCCTGCCATTGCGTCCAGCCCGGGCTCTCCACTCTCAACTGAGCTCTCTGAGGACGGGGGAACTGTTGTCCGAGGTTCGGAGAGGACAGATCAAGGCAGGAGCCTTGAGAGGCCATGATCACAAGCGCAGGGAGCAGAGGGGGAGCCCCCAGGACCGTACTCACAGCACATTCTCCAGGGAGCGGGGACGGATGAAGATGGCGATGGGGTGCAGGTGGGCCGCCTGCAGCCGCCGCACGGCATTGGCCGAGACATCGAGGATGCAGTGCTTCCCCTGGGGGCAGGCAGGGTAGGCGGAGGGGGACCAGCAGGTAGCAGGAAAGGACAGACAGAGGTGCCAGGAAGAAACACAGAATATAGAAAGGTTGGGGGGCAGGAGGTTGGCCAAAGGGGACGGGACGGATGTCGAAGGACGTGCAGGCAAGAAAACAGAAAGGTGTGGACAGGGCGACCAGTAGAGGGGAGGGGAGGGAAGATGGAGTGCCAGGTACAGGAGGGCAGGGAAGGGGCAGAACAAAGTGCAGGAGGCACAGGACCCAAAGGACGAAGGCCGAGCAAGGACGTGGCGGGCGGGAGAGGTGGGATGCGGGGAGGACCAGGGCAGGTAGGGCAAGACAGGAAAGGGAAAAGGAAAACGGAATTAGGATAGAGGGAGGAGGGAGAGGAGGACAGACAGAGGACGGACAGATGGAAGGAATGGGAGAGCCAGATGGGAGGGAGGGAGGCAGATGGAGAAAAGAGCCACCGAGGGAGGGCGGGCAGGGTGGGGAGCAGTGGGGGGGGAGGGGGGAGAGGAGGGGGGGGGAGAGGGCGGGTAGTAAGGACCCCCCCCATTAGAGGAGAGGAAGAGGAGCAGAGGGGAGTCAGGGAGAAAGGAGGGAACGAGGTGGGGAAGGCCAAGCCACCAGAGGCAAAGCCCCAGGAAGAGAGGAGAAATGGGGCAAGGAGTGACGGGCAGATGGCAGTGGAGGGCACGGGGTCAGAAGCAAGGGGAGCGGGCCGCGGAAGAGGAGGAGGAGGAGGTGGGGGGGAGCGGGCCGCGGAAGAGGAGGAGGAGGAGGAGCGGAGCGCAGACCCAGCAGGGAAAGAGACAGAGAGAAAGAGAGTTAGAGAGAGCTGGAGGGAGGCAATGGGGCGGGCAGAGGGCGGGAGGAAGAGGATGCGGTGCCCACCAGCTCTTACCTGCTCTGCCACCTCCCGCACAGACTGGACACTGGTCCCGTAGAGGTGGCTGTTGTACTGGCCGGCCTCGATGAACTTGTGCGCCTGAATGTCCTTTTCCATTTTCTCCCGGGAGGACACAAAGTGGTAATCCCGGCCATCTATCTCGTATTCCCGCTTGGGACGTGTTGTATCTGCCAAGAAGTCATCCCATCCCACAAAGATCTAACCACCATCCCTTAATACTAGCCTACATCAACCCCCCCCTCCCCACCCCAGGACCCAGCTGGTCCTTGGTAGGATGACTGAGACTCAGGTGTCACATAAGTGGGCAGGCAGCACCCCTCCCCCACGGCGATCTGTGTCCCCCTGTACTCCAGTGTCACGGCCCTGACAAAGTAGGACGCCCCAGGTCCCCCAACTCCAACTCTATCCAAGGCCCCCGTACTCACGAGGGACACAGGATCCAAACTTGTCGGGGAACTCGGAGAGAAGATCATCATTGGCACGGTCTTTGGTGGGCCCAAGGATAATGATGGGGCGAGCGTAGTGCACTGAGGAGAAAGAGCCGGAAGGGCTTAGGCAGCAAGCAGAGCGGGCGGGCGGGGCAGCTGAGGCTGGGGCGAGGGCTCACCTTCCATCTGCGTCACCGTCTCATAGCTCAGAACCGAGTCTTCTCGACCTGGGAGGAGACAGGGCATCTGCAGGAGGCTCCAAGGCAGGGGACTTGGAGACCACCTTGCCTGCCTTCCCGAGAACGTCAAGGGCAACGCCACGCTCCACTCATCCCGCAGCTTTCCAATTAGTCCTACCTACCCTGCGATCCAGAGCTGGAGCCCCAGTCCTAGAAGAAAAACCAACCTTATGGTAAGTTCAGGATTTAGCTCAGAGGCCACCCCCACGGCGTCCCCCCCACACTCATCATCCACCCTCCACCTACCTTGGCCTTTAACCTCGACCACTCTCGTCGCTCAACCCTGTGGGGTACATGGAGGGAGGGCAGGGAATTGCGGGGAAATGCTCAGTGAGGCCCCGCCCTCTGGACCAGGTGGGAAGCCCGTTACCCAGCCACACCTGGGCCCTGTGCCCCTCAGTGAGAAGTCCCTGCCCAAGGGTTGATGGGAGGAGCCATGGTCCCCCAGCAGGATCTAGCACACCCCCAAGAATCCTCTACTGAATGTCACTGCCTCTATCGGAAGGAAGGCTGCCCCCAGGAGCCTCACCGCCGTTTGCTGGGAATGAAGCCAATGTCATCGGTCTCACTGTCAGAGTGGACGCGACGCGCCTGCCACCACTCTTCATCGCTGGCGTCAATTACATGAAGCACATCCCCAAAGCGGAAGCTCAGGGCCTGACTCAAGAAGCCGCAGTCCTTGGTCTTGTCGTAATCAAACAGGGCCCTAGAGCACAAGGGACTGTGGGTCAGGGCCTGGCCGGGAACTCCAGGAAGGATGCGGCAGCCACCTTGAGAAGCAGCCCGATTCCGGGCAAGGGATCCTTTCCAGGGCATGGACCGCTGGTGGCACACACAGAGAAACCCCCAAACCGCCTAGGGACTAAAAGCTCTGTCGAGTTTCCGAAAGAGCCACGATGCAGAGAAAACAGGGGGACTGGGGAGAAGACGCAGCCCCCAGGGTCGTGCAGCGTCCGCTGGCACTGAGAATCACACATCCTCGGGGACCTACTAGACTCCAACAGGCGGGGGAGTGGGGAGCAGGGATGCGGGCCTCCGAGAAGGAACACAGCATCCAGGAGAAACACAGCAAGCCCAGCCCAGGACGTGTCGAATGGGACATGCCCATGGGACAGCCCAAAAGCAGCAGCCAGAATTGGTCTAGGCCTCCGAGACGGCATCAAGCCAGGCCAGACAGACTTCAGAGACACCTGGATAGCAGAGCGGCAGACAAGGCCGGCCAGATGGACAAAGAAAGAGGACGTAGAGGGGGGGGGGGGGAGCCTCAGTGCCCTGTGAGGGACAGAAGAGGAACCACGAAGACGGAGCCTGAGAAGGGGACAAATGCTATGAGCAGTCGGGGAGGAAGCTGGGGTGTGTCTGCAGCGGGGCTTTCAGTGTAAGCCTAACATGCATGAGGCTCTGGACTCAATCCCCAGCGTAGGAAAAAAAGATGGAAGGAAGGAAAAGAAAGACAGGAGGCAGGCAGAGAGCTGCGGTCCTTCCCACCAAGGCTTCCCACAGGGATGCCAAGCTGAAAGAGGACTCAAAATATCCCAGAGCTGGGCACCGTGACAAGTGCCTGTAATCTAAGGCAGGAAGATTACTAAAGCATAGGAGTTCAAATTCAGCCGAGGGAGGGAGGGAGGGAGGGAGGGAGGGAGGGAGGGAGGGAGGGAGGGAAGGTGCTAGAGATGCCTGCTGGGTCAGACATTGACCTTAGGTCCCACCCTAATAGCTGTTGGGGAAATGCATGGGTGACCAGGGGCTAGAACGCAATTAAGACACTTGGGGCAGAGGCTGCTTTTCAACCCAGATAATATATTCTAGAAGATTCTAGAAGATCAGGCTGTGTGGCCAAGCCCATGAACTGCGGGCTAAGTGTCAGGTCTGAGTGTGGGGAGAAAGGAGGAGGCAGGCAGGATTTAGGGGAGGAGCTGTGTGGGGAATGGACACACATTGGGGCGGGGGGATAATACATGGCGTCCTCAAACGTCACGCCCAGGAGCGTCTCACCTGATATAGAAACCCCTCTTGGGGTTGCTCCGCAGGGATGCAGTCCCTGAGCCCAGGCTACTATTCATTAGCTGTTCCCGAAGATCATGGATCTTGGCCTCGAATCGGCTATACTCTGAGAAAGGACAAGAAGGTTCTGGAACTCTAATACCACACACACACATCCATCCTCACCCCACCCCCGCTGAGACCCTCCATCAGCTAAAGGGACAGTTCTGAGGATTAGTTTAGCCAACGAGACAGGGAAGCTTAGGCCTGGTACCTTCTGGTTTATACTGAGCAATGATCGTGACCGTCTGACCCGCGTTCTTCAGGGCAATGGCAGCCTGCTCATGGCTGGCATTGCGGAGGTCAACACCATTGACCTAGACGGGGGGGAGAGACTGTCACCTGGGACAGGAAGACAGTAATTCTTGGGTCCGAGTGGGTCAGGGAATGGTCCAGGAGGACCAGGCTGCCCCCCCCCCCCCCCCCCCGCCGCCATACCCTCCCCAGGAGCATGGCGCCCTCTTCAGGGGGGAGTGCAGAGGCCCGCACAGGCCTTTCTCACCGATAAGATCTGGTCCCCCTTCCGCAGCTCCCCACTGAGGTCAGCAGGGCCCCCAGCGAGGATGAAGGAGATGAAGATGCCTTCACCGTCCTCGCCGCCCACGATGTTGAAGCCCAAGCCTGTGGAGCCCCGGTGGATCACAATCCGTCTTGGTTCCCGGGGAATGTCTTCCTCCCCCAGCAGGTCCTTGGCCACAGGGGAGTAGCGCCGAGGGGAAGTGGGGGTCATGGCTGTGGGGTAGTCGGTGCCCAAGTAGCTGCTATGACTGATCTCATTATCCAGGTGCTGAGAATACGCTGAGGGAAGGCAGAAAAGGATGAGATGGAAATCCAGACAATAGTGCCCACCCACCCATCCTCTCCAGGGCAGCCCAGGGCCAGGCTTGGCCAAAGAGGAGTTATTCTACCAGAAAAGTGTATTGGTGATCAGCAGCATCAGGGGTCGGGAATTTACAGATGCCATCAGAGGGCGCTGGTCTGAAGGTCGTATGTCTGTAGTAAGCTGGGAACGGTGGCGCCCAAGGGGAATACTAGTACTGTGTTTTTCAGACTGCCTTTTGGTTAAAGCGTCTATCAGGTCTCTCAATCCATAAAATTTCTCTCCCTCATGGCTAGTCATTTATTTTTTTTTTAAACTGGATCATTTGTCTGAAGTATTTTCCCGCATTCTACGAGGGGTAGTCCTGCTTATATCCCTGTGGTCTTGCTTAACCGTGTGTCCGTCCCTGTCTCCTCTCCTTTTTTTGTTTCTCTAGGCTTGTCCTAGAGGCTTGAGCAGACTCAAATTCAGTGTGAAAATATTCTCACAGGGTACCACCAGCCTTGAGCTTCCCACGGCATCACCACAGGATGCAGTGGACTCTGCTGGATGTGGTGCCACAGACTTTAAATCCCAGTGCTGGGAAAGCAGTGGATGTTCAGTGAGTTCCAGGCCAACCAGAGCTATGTAGTGAGACCCTGTCTCAATAAAAAAAATAAAATAAAAAAAAATAAGGTTGGCTTTCCTAGAGTTGGCAGGTTCTGGTGTCGTCAGCTGATCGGCTCATTACAATACGCTCCATCAGCCTTCCGCCTAAGTTCTTGTTGCAGGTGTTGATGATGGAGTCTAAGTCTGATATTCGCAGGGACTGCAAAATGTTAGTATTCTACAATCATTAGTAAGATTTTCCTAGAGGACTGTCCTACCTGCTGAGTGTCGTGTTCAAGCCCGCTGTCCCACTCAAGAGGACTGCTGAAGGCCAGCATGGGTCACTTGGTGACTCTGAAGTCAGCTTGGGCTATCTAATGAGATCCTATCTCGAACAATAGCAACAAGAAAACATGCACACCCATGCACACCCACACACAAGAACTGCTTGCTGCATGGCAGCCTTGTGCTTGCTCCATGGTAAGGCTGATACAGAAGAGAGGGGATGGACGACTGATTACCTCCCTTACAGGTTTTCAGGAAGAAAGGTATGCGTCTAGGTAAGGTAGCATCCTCCCAAGGTAACAAGAGAAAATGATTTTGTAGTGAAGATGGAACCCCAGACCTTGCTCATCCTACATAATCTCTGCCTGACAGCTTCCCAGTCCCAACCCATCTGATCACAACGTGATTAGGGCTTTATTCTCCAGTCAGGATCTCACTGCGCTGCTCCTGCCTGGCTGAGCTCAGCTGACCCTCCTACTTCAGTCTCCTAAGTAGCTGGGACTACAAACATCCACCACCATGCCTGGCTCCCAGTTTTTTCTTAGGTGTTATTATGACCTCGTGTGTTTTGCATACTAAATGCATTCTGAAGGGCCAGGAAAGGCCTCTCCAATATGGCTCATGTGTATGCTGTGACTCTAATAGTCTTGGGTCCCTTTTTGGGGGCCCTCTAGTATGACAAATGTTAAAGTTCATCTTATACATTTGTAATTTCTTTTTTTTTCTTTTTTCACACACACAGGAGAGAGAACTCATGTGCACGCACAAGGATGGAGGCCGGGGGTTGACTTTGGGTGTCTCCCTCTAAAGCATTCTCCATCTTAATTTCTATTCGTTTGTTTGTTTGTTTGTTTCAGTATAGGATTTCACTATATAGCTCTGGCTGTCCTGCAACTCATTATGTAGAGCAGGCTATCCTTACACTCGGAGATCCCCTGGCATTTGCCCCTAGTGCTGGGATTGAAGATGTGTGCCACCATGCCTAGCTCCACTTCACTTACTTAGAGCTCACAGATTCAGCTAGGCTAACTCAGCAGTGAGCTCCAGGAATCCACCTGTCTCCGCACCACCCCTCAGAGCCAGAGTGATGGACGTGCACCCCAGCACCCAGCTTTCTACGTGAGTGTTAGGGACGCAAACTCTGACCTCGTGGTTGTGAAGCATTCTACCACCTCAGTCATCTCCCCAGCCCTGCTTTGGGTTAAAAAAACAAAACAAAAAAACAAACAAACAAAAAAAAAAAAAAACCGGTCTCATGTAGCCCAGGCTGGCCTCAAACCCACTGTGCGGTCTTGAACTTCTGACCCCTCACCTCCATCTCCTGAGGACTAGGACCATGAACCATAATGCCCAGTTTTATCCAGTACTGGGGATAAAACCCAAGGGCTTCGTGTACACCAGGCAAACACTCCACCAGCTAAACTACATCCTCGGTCATTTTTGGAGACTGGTTCTATGTAGCCCAGGCTTTCCTTAAGTTCTCAGTCCCCCTACATTGACTCTCAAACACTAGGATTACAAGTATATACTGACCTCCTGCCTCTTGCCCAAGACTGGAAACCATCCTTTCTCCAAGGAGTCCAAGTTATTTTTAGTAGGTTATAGGGTTCAGAGACAGTCCTAGAAAGCTAGATATGATTGTACACACTTATAATGCCAGCCCTAGGAGCAGAGCAGGAGGACAGTCTTGGCTACGCAGTGAGACCTTGTCTCAAAAAGAAAAAGGAAAAACAGTACCATAATATTTGAATATGGTATGTCTCATATTTGATAAAGGAAAATAATATCCCATTCTTTCCCCAAATAATGTCTTGTTATTCTCCCACACAGTTTTCCAGTTGAACTTTAGATGCTACATAAATTCCAGGGACAGATAACATTGAAATTCTGATTAGGATTCCATATAAAATGTGTAATTTGAAGAAGGTTGAGATCTTTCATACTAAGATTTTTTTCTATACAGGCTCAGTGGATAAAGATTCCTGCCAACGTCAATTTGGTCCCCAGGACCCACACAATAGAAGGAGACCAGACTCCCACACACAGTCCTGTGGCCTCTACTATGATGTATAAGCCTGTGAACACACACCTACACATGTTAAACACACACACACAATAAATAAATAAATAAATAAATAAATAAATAAATAAATAATAAATGTAAGAAAAAAACTTTAAAAATTTTTTCCACCGGGAGATGGTGGCACACGCCTTTAATCCCAGAACTCGGGAGGCAGAGGCAGGCGGATCTCTGTGAGTTCAAGGCCAGCCAGGTCTACAGAATGAGTTCCAGGACAGCCAGTACTGTTATATTGAGAAACCTTGTCTGGAAAGAAAAAGGCAGGGGGTGGGGGAGGGGTGTTTAGAATGTGGCCATGGCCATAGCACTGCACGCCTTTAATCTCAGCACTCAGGAGGCAGAGGCAGGTGGACTTCATGAGGTCCAGGCCAGCCAGGGCTACACAATTAAGATGGTCTCAAAACAAGAAAAAAATAATAACGTGGCCACCCCAAGTGTAGTGCCTCACCCCTGTAACCCCGGCACTCCTTAGCTGAGGCCACAGTAGTAGTTCAAGACCAGGAGGTACAGTAACAAAAAGTTGTAGCATGGCTGGGGCAGGATACAGCTGTTACAGACATCTGCTCAGCGTGTTCAAGGACCAAGATTAAATCCCCAGTACCACAAAGGAAAAAAAAGAAAACCAAAGAAGAACGAGGAGAGGAAGGGGAAAGAAAGGAAGAGAAAGGAAGGGAAGGATGTTTGGCTGGACACAGCAGCAAAGGCCTGGAACCCCAGCACAACCGTGTCCAAGACAGGTCATGGGATGGGCGAGACAGCTGAAAGGTGCTTGCAACCAGGCCTGATGGCCTGAGTTTAAACCCCACAACTCACACGGCAGGAGGAGAGAGCAGGCTTTCCTGAGTTGTCCTTTGTCCTGCACACACACACCGTGCAATGTCCGCACACACACAAACACACACACACAAATAAACAAACCGATGTTTCCCTCTAATTTTTAAAAAGACCTAGTATAATGGGGCCAGGCATGATGGTTCACATCTTTAATCCCAGCACTTGAGAGGCAGAGGCAGGCGGATCTCTGAGTTCAAAGCCGGCCTGGTCTACAGAGTGAGTTCAGGACAGCCAGGGCTACACAGAGAAACCCTGACTTGAAACAACAACAACAACAACAAAAAAAAAAGATACCTATAAATAAAAATTCTAAAGCCAAGCATGATGACATACACCTGTAATCCCAGCATTCAGGAGGCTGAGACAAGTGAATTAGCACAAGTTCAAAGCCAGCCTGGACTACATAAGGAATAGCTAGGTAACACAGGAAGAGCCCATCTTTAAAAAAAAAAAAAAAAAGGAAGGAAACAGCTCTGTGAGGAGTTCTTTCTTACTTTTACCTAATCAATCGATATTCACTCTACGAAGGTGGGTGGGGGCCAAAATTATACAGGGCTGAGGCCCAGGGTGTGATTCAGTGGTGGCGCACTTGCTCAGCATGCATGAGACCCTGGTTCCATCCCTGTCGCCTCTTCAAGAAAAAGCAAGTAATCCTTTTAACTACTGGAAATTCCGGGAACCGTTTCCGGTTGGTAAGCAGCAGTGGCAGCATGGAGGAAGTGCTGGAGAGATGGGGAGTGTCGGCAGTGAGAGGCATCCTTGCCCAACTCCTGGCGTGACAGGCACACTGCTGGGGTTTCCTAACGTGAACCATCTGCTGCTGGTTGCTAGGAACGACTCTCTGTGTCTTAGGATCTCTACTCTGGGTTTACTAAAGGGTTTTGTCTGAAGACAGATGCTGAGCATCATCAGTGGACTCTCACATCTGTACTTGGTCTTCTTACTTCCTTCCTCTGTCTGATAGGGTCTCATCTCCTATGTAGCCCAGGCTGCCCTGGGATTTCCAATCCTCCTGCCTCTGGCTCCAGAATTCTGGGATTACAGGGGTTGACCATCATTCCCTTCCTCACTTTTAATATATCAAACCGTGTGAAGAGGTTCCCTAACATTAACCCAACTATGGTTTTCTGAAATAAACCTTATTCTGTGACAGTGTTATCCTCTTGATGTGCAGCTGCTATGTGTGGAGACCTACTGTGTGCACACCTACTGGGGTGTTCTGAACTTACACCTCTCTATCCGGTGTACAGCTGCCCACTACACTCCTTCTCCCATGGCATCTCTGTGACCGTGTGAACTGCTCTTATAAAATGAAAGGGTAAAGATTGTATCCTTTTCCTCCCCTACCCTATTTTCTTTTCTTTTTTTCTTTTTTTCTTTTTTTTTTTTTTTTTTTTTTGGTTTTTCAAGACAGGGTTTCTCTGTGTAGCTTTGGTGCCTTTCCTGGAACTCACTCTGTAGACCAGGCTGGCCTCGAACTCACAGAGATCCACCTGGCTCTGCCTCCCAAGTGCTAGGATTAAAGGCGTGCGCCACCACCGCCCCAGCCCCTACCCTATTTTCTCACAAGTCTCAAGTAGCCCAGGCTGACCTCAGACTTGCTATGTAGCCCACGATAGCCTTGAACTCCTGACCCTCCTACCTCAATCTCCCAAGTACTGGAAAAGCAGGCATGTCCCACCACGCCCAGTTCTTTCCCTACGTTTGTGTGGGGGTGCGGGTGGGGGAAAGTCCAGACAGGGTTTTTGTGTGTCGTTCTGTCTGGCTGTCCTGGAACTTGTTCCATAGATCAGACTGGCCTCTTAACTCAGAGACCCGCCTGCCTCTGCCTCCCGAGTCCTGAAATTATTTTTAAAGAATGTGAGAATTATCTGTTACTTCAGGATTTGATCAGAACCACAAAACCAAGTGGGCTTCGTGTCCCTTGGGTTGTTTTTGAGTGCTTCACCGTGACTGAGTTCGGGCTCCTCTCCAACCACCACCGGGGTCAGAGGTTGGGGCCACTGCACGTTAGTAGGGCTACGGGGCTGTCATGGGCTTGCATGTCTTAGGAATTACTAGGATGGGCCGTGAGGAGTTCTGAGGTTTGGAGGGTTCTCACAGGTTGTGATGTCTGGGGGCGCATAGCTGTCACTCAGGTAGGCATTGCTGGGCTTGGCCACCTTTAGGTAGACAACGTCATACGTGTTCTTCAGGGCCGCCACCGCGTCTTCGTGCATGACGTCCTCTAGCCCCACACTGTTGACCTGGGGTCAAGGGAAGCAAAGCTCAGACAGAGCCAGACATGGTCAGGCAGGGAGGACCCCAGGCCTGCCACGAGACCTGAGTCTCAAGAGAAACATGATTCAGGCCCTCACCGCCAGGATCTTGTCTCCAATCTGCAACCTGCCATCCTTGTGGGCCGCACCTCCTTCGATGATCTTCGTTACGTAGATGCTGTTATCTCCAGGGATGTGCTGGTTCCCTACGCCCCCTGCGATGCTGAAGCCAAGTCCTGGATGGCAAGGAGGAGGGAAGAGGCTGCCCATGGGCCTGGGGAGCAAGCCTTGGAGGGCAGGGAGAAGCAGGATGGCTGGGATGGGACTGGAGCTAAAACGGTCACTACTACCTTTAGGCCCTTTGATAAGCTTGATCTCCATGACCTTCTCAGCTGGGGGTTTCCGGCGCATGACATAGAGGCGAACGATGGAACCTGCTTCTTTGAGGGCCTCTACCGCAGCTGAATGGGTCACCTCCCGAACATCCACTTCATTTACAAACAGGATGCTGTCGTTGACCCTGGGAACAACAATATGGGTCTGAGCCAGGAACTTCCAGCCCTCCCTTTCCAGAGTATTAGCCTTTTTTGTTTGTTTGTTTGTTTGTTTGTTTGTTTGAGACAAGGTTTCTCTGTGTAACAGCCCTGGCTGTCCTGGAACTCCCTCTGTAGACCAGGCTGGCCTCAAACCACCTGCCTCTGCCTCCCAAGTGCTGGGATTAAAGGTGTGTGCCACCACTGCCTGGCAAGTACTAGCTTCCTAAGCCTTGTCTTCTTTTCCCACCTGAGGCGGCCATCCTGGGCTGCAGCCCCACCAGGAATGATCTTGGTGATGAAAATGGATGGGTCGTCACCGATGTGTGGGTTGTCGGTACCACCTGCGATGCTGAAGCCCAGACCTGAGTTACCCTGGTAAGGAGAAGGACAAGAGGGTGGTCAGCTCCCTTTACTGCCCCATTCATTCTGTTAAGGGAAGCGGGGAGGGGACAGGATTGGAAAGGCGCAGCTAGAACACACGGGGACATAGTTAAGTGTCTGGACACCTAGGGAACACAGGCACAAAAAGCACCACCAGCCCGAGCCCAGGGACTTTGGATGGAGGAGCTGGCTCTTACCCTTTCCAATGTGATCTCCTCGTATTCCATCTCCCCCTCTGTCCCGTTCACCTGCAACTCCAGCACGGGACAGAAACACAAAAACAGTGAGACAGACATTCCGGCCAGAGAACGTGCCCCTCCTTCCCCGCATAGGGAGGGGCTCCTTCCTTCCTCTCTCCTACCCTTCTGCTAGGGCCCCAGCCCCAAAATCTAAACAACTCACATATCCTGGCGCTTCTAGGGTGTCCGTGTTGACAATCACAGGGGGAGAATTGGCCTGGGAGAGGAGACAGAAGACAAAAAGCTACCTAAGCCTAGACTCCAGAGGAAGTCCATAACCAAAGGTGGGTCCTACCAATCTGGATCCCCTTTCAGCTGCGTAGCCAAGCCAACTCCACCACCTTTAGAGCAACTCCAGGACCCTGCCTGTCTATATCACACAAACATGCATGCACTCACGCACACACACACACTCACACGTACACACGCATGCACCCCAGGCCCCTGGATGTATAAAGAGGAGTATGAGAAGAGGGAAGAGAGAGACAGCCAGACGGAGAAGGGGAGCAGCAGATGGTACAGAGTGGGGAAAGGGGGAGCATGCTGGGGGGGGGATGCTTCTCACCGGATGTAACGCTACAGGGTGCTACATGCATTCCGTGCTACGCATTACACCCCAGGGTTCAGGGCCACTAGGCCCTGCTCTCCTCTTTGGGGCCCCCTTCCTGTCTCTTTACCCTCAAAATCACCCAGATATCTTGATAACCCTCCCCCAAATTTGTCCCTCACCTTGGCACACATTTGCTCTAAATCTTGCGCCATGAGAATCCGGGGTTTCCCCAGCTTCTGGTCCCTCCCTCTCTCTCATCCACCCGCCATCCAATCCACCCCTTCCTCCAGGGACCAGGTTGCCTAGCAACAGTATCTAAGACCAGCCAAGACCTGGGGAGACCCACCTCCAGGAGGCCTGGTAGTCAGGACAACGGGTGGAGGCGTGGCCTAGGGTACGACAGACTCCCTAGAGCAAAAGACTCTCCAGCTCTGGACCCGCCCACCGCTAGCCCGGCCAAGAGGCCAGAATGATTCTATTCGTGGGCGTGGGCGCAGTGCATCCTGAATAACCTGCCTTCCTTTCTCCTTTGAGCCCCTCACCCTACGCAGTGCAAATAACGTCAGGAAGGAGGAATGATAAAAGGCATCCAGAACATAGCCTGTTCCTCTACTGCCTCCGCTCCTCCCCGCCCCCACTTCATTAAGGAAAGGGTTAAAGCGAGGCGTGCCCTGGTCCCTGACGTCAGTGGCCTCAACGCAGCCGGGTCTCTAGCTAAACTGCAGGGCGGGGACAGCTTTAGACTTGTCCTAGGGGCTTCCCCAATTGCCAGGGCAACCGAAGCCACGTCTCTATGGCAATGAGGTGAGGCTGCCAAGAGACTCCTTCCGGTGGTCCCCAACCTATTTCCTCCTTAGACAAATACTTGAAACCGACCAAGTACGAGGAGTCCCAGTGCCCTTCCTAAGTTCTCCCTCTCCTATAAAGGTCCCTCTTCTCCCTTACTGCTATTTCTCAAGCCCAGAAACTCCCAACCATTTCAGGCCCCTCAATAGATTTCATACCCATGAATCGACTGTCATCTCCACCGCCACCACCCCGCCCCCAAGCAAACGCTGTTGTCTAGCCAACAGTCACTGGCTGCTGAAGTCATCCACAATTTCATCCTCCGTGGCACACATCCTCAGACCCACCCTTATACTACAACCTCTCCCCACACCCAGTCCCTCCCTATTCTTTATCTCTACCCTAATCCCACACCCTCCCTAGATCCTTGTCCCCAGCCTTCAGTGTTCCAAAATCTTCCAACCCCAGTCACCATTCTCCACCCACCTCCATGTCCCTATACCAGACTTCAGCTCTATCCCTTACCTCTCCTACCCTCGCCTGCCACCTCTCTGAGGAGAGAGAGAGAGAGGTGGGGGGGAGCACTTCATTATTCCCCTTTACCTCATCTTCAATCCCTTCAGGTTCTATCCCCAAATCACAGCCCTCCATTTCTCAGCCCCCTCGCCAGCTCCTCTGGATACTGGGGCATCTCCAGCCCCTGAGCTGAATGAAGCCCTGTCCTGAGACTTCCCACCTTCACTTCCGGCCTCTTCTAGAACTCTCCTCCCAGCCACCCCCTGAGCTCTGGTGCCACCACACCTTTGTACAACTACTGCCCTCCAGCTCCTGTTCCTCCCTACCCAAGACAGAAGGGCCCCGTCCCACAAAAGGCATCCGGAGTCTTCTCTGACCCCTTGGAGGCACAGAGCTGCGCACACTCTGCACTGTCCCCACGCCCAGTGCCTCATGCTCCTTCCTCTCAAGCAGCTGACTGAGTAACCCCATTCCTGTCTTACCCCTGTGCCTTAAGACCCTTGCCCTTCCTACGTTTCGCCACCCCCCCCCCCTTTGCCACTTTTAGCCTCAGAGACTGCTGCAGCCACGTTCCTGCCTCACCCCTGGCTCACCAACCTCCTCCCATCTTCTCAGTAAAATGTCAGCAACCGGGGTCCCCCTTCCTAAAGCATCCCACACTTGTGGCCCCTCGGTGTTCTCCTCTATCTTACAGCGTGTGTCCCTAGAAGAGGAGATTGAGAGAAAGGGGGCTGGGAAATGGGAGTTCTCGGAAATAAGGCCTCTCAGGCCTGGAGGGGAAAAAAAAAATACTGAAAGCTTACTGTGAGCCCCAAGGAGGAGGAGGGTAGGGGAACAGGTGGCCATATGTAATGAGGACCGGGGATGGCTGAGGAAGGTATGGTGGAGGAGAGAGCAAGAGGAGGAAAAGAGACAGAGACGATCAGGGAAGAGCGAAATGGAAAGAAATGGGGAGCTAGAGGACCGACTGCTCAAACCAGGAGAGGATTGATCAGGCCACAGAGGCCTGAGCTGGGGATCAGCGAGAGGGGGAAGGAGATGCATGCGTGGGAGGAAGAGAGAGACAGCATCAAGAACCAGCCAGCCAGCCAGCGGGGGGGGGGGGGGGGGGGGGGACGACGGGGGGGACGGGAGGGGAGCAGAGGCTGGGGCACAGGAAGAGGCAGAAAGGACCAAGACTTGAAGTCTCAGTCCAGCCAGATGGAAAGAGCTGGAGACTCAGGAACAGGCAGAGCCAGGCCCAGAGGCAGAGCTGGGGGAGGAGTGGGAAAGGGTCGGGAGCAAATCAGGCCACCAGGCACTTGGAACAGTGCTCTGGACACAGAAAGCTGAAGCGGAGGCTGGGCATGTGAAAGAATGAAGGGCCCCGGCATGGGGGGCACTTCTGGGGGGTCCTCCATCCATCTCAACACACCAAACACACGAAAAGGCACATGCATCCTGGCTTTAGGCTCTGTACCCACTCCCACCTGCCTGGCCTATTTCTCTTCTGTGAGACCAAAAACGTTTCCAGCATCGTGCCCCACCCCAATCAAGAAGCACACACCCCCACCCCAGCCCTAGGAGCCCAAGACCCAGATGCCAGACCATCCCCAATCTTTTCCCCCATAGCTCTTGCCCTACCGGCCCTTGGGGATTGCTGCAGCTCCGAGGTTCCGAGGGCCGCACTGGGGAGGGGGCCGCCAGGGTCTCCTACCTTGAGGGGGGAGAGGTGGGCGTGGCCCACGACCCCATGGACGGCCTCGAGGTGGGACAAGTTCCTCTCCGCCACGTGCACCAGCTCGGGGGCGTTTACCTGGTTGGGGAGGTGGGCCGGGCTGTGCTCCAGAGGGGGCGTGTCTTCATCTTGGTAGCGGTATTTCTGGGGATGGGGACCGAGGCAGCCGTCACTGGGCCAGCCCAGCGCCTCAGGCTTCAGGCGCCCGCCCCGACCGCCTCCTTTTCCCCCAGCAGTGCAGTGCGGAAGGCCCTGGGGCCTGACCAGCTCCTCCCCCCCCCTCCCTCTCCTCCAGCCCATTGGCTCCCCTTTCTCCACCCTCCCGACAGCCCCCTCTCCAGCCAAGGCCTCAGCACCTCTCATCTCTACCCAAGCCCAGGCGCCATCCTCCAACTTCCTACTCCTCATAGCCTATGGCTCTGGCAGTCTACCCCATAGACCCCCACCATCATCTTCAAACCTTCCCCAAGCAAGGCTTCCTCTTCTCCATCCTTTTAAGAGTTCTAGCACCTGACCCTTGTACCCTCATTTATTCCCAAGTTCTTTGCTTCCATAACCATCTCCCACTCCCACACTCCATTTAACGCCCCTGCTCCACACCCTACCCTTATCACCCCAGCCTCCCCATTACAACTGGCTCTCCAGCACCTTGTGTACCTGAAACAGGAACCCAAGTCAGGTACTTGAGCTAGAAAGGACTGGCCATCAGGAGCCCCTAAGCAGGACAATGCTAAACCTGCCCCTCTTCCTTCATTGGCCTCGCTCACTCCGAATTACTCAGCAAAGGCGCCCCAGAAGCCAGCCAGCTAATCCGGATATACTAGACAGAGACGGAATGGGGGAGGAAGCCAGGGAAACAGAGGCAGGAAGGCTCAGGTTTGGGGGGAGGGGAACAGGAATGGGTGCCAGGCCCCCGGACTGGAGAAGAGGACACAATGTTAAAACTGAATTTCTGGTCTCCCCCTGACTTTTGAAGGTAAACGGCTCAACATGACTCCCTGCCCAATTACCCAGCTGCCAGGACAAGAGCCTCCTAGCCAGCTTAATAGCAACATCAGTAAATGAGATTAACTGGGGGCCAGAGAGAGGAAACATGCAGAGAGGCACTAGTGAAGGGCCCGAAGTCCACGGGGCTCCTTCCACATCCACCTCTACTGTGCTCTTCTAGGCGCCTCCCCTCCAGAGTTGGACACCCCTCACACACACACACACACACACACACACACACACACACACACACACACACAAGCAGAACTGTCAAAACTCTAGAGTCAGGGAAGAAGAGAGTACCAGATGCAGGTCTGGGACTGGAGAAAACAAAATACAGCCGCTACTAACTACACGTGGGCAGAATTTCCCTCCCAGGGTCTGAGAAACTGAGTGTCAACATTTCAGGAGCAACAGTTACAAGATCAAGTAGAAGGACGCTTATCAAGGGCAGTCAATGCCTGATGCTAGAGTGTGATTCGGAAAAGTGTGAAGGTGATGGGTCAAGTTGACTGTAGTTAAGGGTGCAGTAGGAGAATTGTGGGGGGGGGGGCAGTGGTCCTGTCAACAAAACACTCTCATACCAGGACACAAAGTCAACTAGAGTTAAGCAGCATCCTGAGCTGGGCATGATGGCGCACGCCTTTAGTCCCAGAAGCAAGCAGATCTCTGTGAGTTTGAGGCCAGCCTGGTCTATATAGAAAGTTTCAGATCAGCTAGGGTTACACAGTGAGACACTGTCTCAATAAATAAATAAATACGCTCTACATGTTTGGAGAGTCGTAAAGGCAGAAAATGGGGCTCACCAAGTGTGGGTCACAGATTTAGACCATGGGCAAAGAAAAAGTATAGAGAAGAAAATCTGCCATGGTAGTATATGCTTAAATCTCTGTACTCTGGAAGTGGAGGCAAAAGACTTAGGAGTTCAAGGTCATCCATGGCTACATGGTGAGTTCAAGACCAGCCTGAACCCTATTTTACACCCCACCTCCCAAAAAAGGCAGAGAGGAAGGAAAGGAAGGAGAATACCGGCAGCACAGCCCTCCTTACAGGCTGAACTGTCTTGGATTAGCAGCTCTGAATGAGCAGGTCAACCAACAGCCTGATCACTGCACAAGCTGGGGGACAGTCCCTACAACAGGAAATGCCCAACAGAAATTGCCCTGAATTCCCTGCAAGAGAAATTAGGCAGGACAGAAACCTGCACCTCCCAAGTTTTGGAGGCTGGGGAGAACTTGAGCCCAATATCCCTTCATGGTCACCCCACTTAACAGGAAATTTTTAAATCAGAGGAACTGCCAGGTGCACCAAAGAAAATGGAGACATGAAGGGAGACAATCCATCATTTATTCTAGATAAGAAACAAGGGTCATTTTTATCATAGTGAGTCCCCATATCTCCCTGTTCCAGCCTTATGATGGGGAGGGACTTGCGTCTGACACTAAAGGAAAGGCTTTGGAGACTGGCAGACGATGTTAGGGAAATGGGGACCACAGAATGAACAGGCAAAGTTCTCAAATGTAACTGGAAGTTAGGGCCTATGTTCAGTCCCTGGAAATTTCACAGTGAGAAGGGGCTCTGAAGGGGTAGGTATGGCAGGGAAGCAATTCTGACGCTGCAGACCTGGGCGTGGGGAGGTCGACCCCTCTCAGTCCTGGATCACAGGCCAGCTAGATCCAAACAGGAAGGAGGACAGATCTCCTATAACCCACGGGGATGCAGGGTCCTGACGGGCTATTGGGGCAAGTCTGCACCCCCAGAATGTCCCTGTTGTACCTTCCCCCTACCTTCAAAGCCCCAGCTACACAGAATGACCTGGAACCGGGGCTTGCACCCCAAAAATAGAGAGGTGTGGGTTAAAGTGGATAATAAGAAGTGCAGCCCACTGCGCCTGTTTTCAAGAAGTTGCAACCCAGAGACCCCATGCCAAGCAGAAGGAACAGCGACAGCACTTGAAGCTCGCATCCTGAGATGGGGGGGGGGTGTCTGGGAAGAGGGAAGCGGGCCGGATCCCGTACCGCGGCACGTACCACGCAGAGACACATGGAGGCGAATCTGTTCCGAGTCGACATGGAGAAGGGGAGGGGGACTAAGGGGAGGGTATAGGTGGGATAGCAAGGGTGCTGGGTTGGGGAAGGGGGAGGGGCAGAGGGGGCGGGGGCTGCGGCGGCCGCGGCGACGGGAGGCTGCGGCCAGAGAAGGGGGGGGCCGCGCCTGCGCAGTACGGGAGAGCGTCATGATGGGAGAGAAGGGTGAGGGGAGACCCTCTTGGCTACCAACTTCCCTGATTCCAGCCATTTCCCTGCGGACTTCAACTTCCCCAGTATACTCCCATTTCGACCCCTCTACAAATACCCACACTTGTAAACTTTAGCAATTTATCTCTTTGGTTCTCAGGGACCCCTTATTTCACCTAATTCTCCACCACTCCCAAAACACTGGGCTTCTAACTATTACAATACCCCAACGGGTATCTCATCAGTACTGTACTTCCAGACTACAGGGGAGGCAACAGCATTTGCCCCATCACTTCTGAGGACTCCTAGAGATCTCAGGCCCCCACCCTAAGCCTCTTACTGCAAACATCCCATCCGATTTCAAACCATCTACTCCGACAGAGTTCCTGCAACTCATCCAGCCCCATCCCGTAACTAGATGACGCTGTTCTCAATAGTTAAGAACCAGAGATCTTCGATGTGCCTTCATATTTACAAACCCTTTAAGTCATTCGTTTCTAAAGTCCTATCTGCCCCCCAGTCCACCACTAGCGACCTTAACATTAATATGTTGCCCTTGGCTAACACAAACATCCACATAAGGTCTCTTCAGATTTGTTTGGAGTTGCCTTGTCCAAATCATTAAACCGAATGATATGATGGACTAAGATACCAACCCCCAAACCTCACTTGGAGTATTATTTAATCTTTCTTAAAGCAAACCTTCCAAATTCAAATGCAGTCTCTTCAAATCATTCCCAGACTCTTGCTTTATATTAAGAAATATTTTATCTTTTATTTAAATTTTTTATTTTTATTGCACTTGTGTGTGTGTGTGTGTGTGTGTGTGTGTGTGTGTGTGTGTGTGTTAGCACATACCTGCCTGTGCTGCGGAATGCATGAGGAGGTCAAAGAACAATTTTAGGGAGTTGGTTCTCTCCTTCCACCAAGTGAGTTACAAGGATCCAACTCAGGTCATCAGGCTTGACAGCAAGTGTCTTTACCTTGAGCCATCCTGACAGCTCATGTATAGATATATATTTTTTGAGGGAGAATAGAATCTCATGTAATGCAGACCGGGCCCAAAATCTTTATGTAGCTGAGGGTGACCTTGAACTCCTGATCCTTCTGCCTCTACTTCCCAACTTCCTCCACCTGCCAAGTTCTGAGATTACGGGCATGTACCACCATATCTAACTATTCTTTTCTTTATCCCTCAAATTCATAAATTTTCTGGCTGTCCCCACACCACTGCAACATCCTCTCCATGATTCTGAGCTACATTTTTGTTGGAAGATTTGCTCCCAAATATATTTCTTTTTTTTTGGGAGGTTGGGAAGTCAAGACAGGGTTTTTTTATGTAGCCCTAGCTATCCTGGAACTCGCTCTGTAGACCAGGCTGGGCTAGAACTCACAGAGATTTACCTGCCTCTGCCTCCCATGTGCTGGCATTAAAGGCGTGCGCCGCCGCCGCCGCCGCCGCCGCCGCCGCCACCACCACCACCACCACCCAGCTCCAAATATATCTTCTCTACTACACCCAAGGGGGGAGAAGCATCAGGCTAGACACAGTGATGCATGTCTTTAACCTCAGCACTGGGGAGGCAGAGGCAGGCAGATCTCTGTAAGTTCCAGGCCAGCCTGGCCTACATAGTGAAACCCTATCTCAAAATAATTTCACTAATGATCTGGACCTCAAATTTTTCAGAATTCCCTAAATTGCACCCATGTCACTTCAGTCTTCCATCCTTCCCAAATTCCTGGACTTGCAAACCTCTCTCCCAAATATCCTTCCCGTGAATGTCCACCTGTCTAGTAAGGGTTCTCCCCAAATCAGCTGTTTACAGAAATATAAAATTCCCACCAAAGGCAAAAGGCGTTAATGACCTCTAAAGATCTCACCCCTGCATTTATCGGTATCTATTAAGTAAGCCCCTGAAGATGAACCCCCCCCCAATGTCCTAGTTTCATATCTGGATAAAATGCATGGGTCCTCAGAAATAACCAGTGCGAAACAGGCTTATACTCAAAATTCCTTCCTAGCCTGCAAAACACATAGGCCCTTCTTCTCCACCAGTAGGCGATATGGACTACTAAGACCCTTTCCCATCCCCCATTTCCTTTTTCCCTCCATTTTCCGTTTCCCCGTTGCCTGGCAACGCAGCAATCAAGGACTTTGCCGTCGCCTAGCAACTGTCTCCCTGGAACATAGAGCTGAGGTAGGAGGGGTACTCTGATGAAATGTGAACAGGCCTCCATCTTAGGAAAATTGAGACGTCATATCTCCAACCCACGGATTCTCCTTTCCAAAGACCCCCGCATCCCGCAATTACTTGGACTACCGCCACACGAACCCCGTCTCCTTTCGGTACAGGAACCACACCCCGCCCCTCCCGGGTCAGCCCCGCCCTCATTTTGGTCTGGCAACCTGGCCCCTCCCCTTTCTGAGGGTTTCTGCCCGCCTCCTCCGAGAGAGTAAGCCGACTCCGCCCACCTGGCTCTATGAAACCACGCCTCCCTCCGCTTCCCGCCCATTCGCTCCCCCGGCCTCGCCCACACTATCCTTCCACCACGCCCCTGCCGACCAATGAATGAAGCTGTTGGCCACATTGCCCCGCCCCCAGCATCTTAGTTTCGCCCAATAAGGACCACCCAGAGGGCTTAACCACTTCGCCTCCGGGGCCCAGGCCAAATGCCCCCTCTCTTTTCCCTACTTTTCCCCCAGCCCCCATTTGTTCTGCTCCGCCCTCCGCCACCCTCGCCCTGCCCTCAAGTCCGCCACGCAACTTCAGTCGTCGCTGGTTACCATGGCAACTGCGGCAGCAGCGCGGGGAGAAGGGGGAGGGACGGGGGCGGAGTGGGAGAAAGCTGCTCTGAGATAGAGATACTGGCAGAGATCTAGGTACCGAATAAGACTCAGTGATAGCTGTAAAGCAGAGTTTTCACAGAGCACAGAGCTGAGCACATATTAAGTATTCAATAAATGTTCCTTAAATTACTGCAGCAGGTTATAAATATAGGCACCGAAAGATGAGAGGGCCATCAAACAGACCAGGCGAGATCAGAGTCTACAAAGGCTGAGCACTCCCAAACCCACCCCCCAACATTTTCGGAGGGCAGAAGCTATGTGCCCCCTGCTGGTTTTTCCTGGGCTCCCCGCCACTGCCCTGGATAGAGAGGAACCACAACTCCCAACAGTCCTAAGGACAGCCACACTCTACCACGGAGGGATCTTGTACCTCAAGGCCTTATGGGAGTTGGAGTCCCTCCACCCTGAAGGCTGACAAGTTTTCTGGCCAATGAATGTGGCAAACCTAGGTCTCCAAACCTCAGTAAAACCCGAATGCATGATCCTCTCTGCTAGCCTCCTACCTTCAGGGGTGCTCAATCATGTGCCCCACTGAACACACAGGCGTGTGGAGCAGAGAAATGAATAAATGCATCCACCCAGAATAGTTACCAGTGCAGGCAAACCCCTCACCCTTACTGGCATTCATGTGCTCACGTGTTAGAAGCAGAACCCACACATTCCAATGGGTTTCCTACATACATCTGGACACAGGTGAGAACAGCTAGGGGCCAAGGCCAAGGATCAGGCCTAAGGACAAGAGACAGAAAGAGCACAGGCAGACACTCAAAGAGGGCCAGGAGAACTAAGGCACAAAAATCTACTGAAAACTACAGGGGATGAGAAAACCAGCAACCTGGAAGAAAGCCCAAAGCCCACAGCACAGGAGAAAAACAAGCAGCCCTGTAGATGGGGCCGGGGATTCAAGACCTAAAGTCCTCAGCCCCCCATCTCCAATCATGTCCACACGTGCACAATGCATGTGTATACACATGTGTGAGTTTGTGGCAAGGAACATGTGTGTCCTCAGCTCCCTCCCATAAGAAGCTGCAGTTCCCACTAAATATAACCCCCTCCCCAGCCTGTGACTCACCCGGACCCCGCCTCCCCCGGCCCCCACTTCCTGTCCCACCCCCCAACCCCCAGCTGCCTGCCACCCGCCCAAGCCTCCCTCCACACACCAGGCATCCAGCTTGCCAGTCTCAGAGTCTGGGAGCAAGCGATCGACCTAAACATCCTACCAGGAGCTTGCCTGGGCTCTTCCCCCCAGAGCTCCCATTCTGTCCAGGCTCTGACCACAGGGACCCTGGGCCCTTGTGGAGATCCTGGCTCTGGTGGCCCTGGCTCCTCCTACACCTTTTTATCCCAGTAACCTCTTCACCCCGCAAGTCTTCAGAGACCCTTATACCGAGGTGTCCTCCCGAGAGCCAGGGTAACAGTCCCTCCATCTGCTCTTCTGTTTTCTTGACCAGGACTAGATGAAATGTGGGCGATGGGGATACTGGGCACCTGCCTGGGCTACCCCCAAATTTTGCATCACCCACATGGTCCCCCCCTCCTCATCTACCTTCTCTCTACCCTGAACCTCTCACCCTTCTTTGGAGATGGCAACCTCAGCTGTTGCAACCTTCTAGCTCCATGGGAATACCCCAGATCCTAACCTCACCTGGTCCATTCTCTCAGGTAATTCTGTATCAGGCCTCAGATCTCTGACAACTCCATTAAACCATATAATCAAACCCTAAATTAACAATTCTCTCAAATCAGAAGCATCCCAAACATATCTATCATGAGATGTCCTGTGTCCTGAAGGGCCACCCTTATCTGCCAGCTGACACCCCCAGACAAATCAAACACTCACAACCAGTAACCTTTACCCTTATGCCAAGAGACCCCCCCCAAATTGGTCAGCACCTAGAAACCAGCTTTTTGACCAGGAAAAAAGAGAAACCCCCCGCAACACACACACACACACACACACACACACAGCCCACCTTCCCACATATATGAGCAGAACTCCCATGTGAGCCAGGCAGGTTTCTCCCTAAATAAATTGCCCTCAAAACAGTGCTGGGGAACACCAAAGCCTACCAAGACACCCCAAACACCAAATTCTCCATTTCTCTACAGGTACAAAATGATCACTCCAGGAGGCACCTGTGGCCAAATCCACCGTTTTTCTCAGATGTGAACCCCAAAACTAAATTGTGACCCCTCTAATACATCTTATTTCAGAGGCTCCACTCCAGTCCAGTGTCCGCAGCCCTAGATAAGGCCTACCTAACCCCTCTCCACAAATTCCTTACCTGCTCCTCTCCCCACTGGCACCCCCCCCCCATCATGCTTACCTTGGTTGTCACTATACAGAGACAGTCCATGTTGGGGGGCCTGGCCGCGGCGGCGAGTAGGGGGCTCTGACTTCATTGGAGTTTTGTTCCTCCCCTCGGTGGGTTCTCACCCCTCCCCCCTCCGCACCCCACTTTTGCAGGGGGGGCCAGGATGGGGGGAGGGGTGAGAGGGGAAAGAGAAGGTTGGAGAAGAGAAGGATAGGGGAGCGTGGAAGGGAGGGGGGACCCTAAAAGGGGCTCCCAGGTGGAAGGGAGGGGGCTTGAGGAGCACACCCCGATTCTCAGGAGGGGCAGGGACACCGGGGGCTGGCAGCCCCGGAGTTCTGGGGCTGGGGCATGAGCTGGGGTGGGGGAGGGGAACTGGATTTCGGGAAGCCCCGGGATATGCAGGGGTCTTGCCGAACGGCCAGGGGCTAGGGGCCGTGGCGGGGGAGTGGGGTGGGGGGGGTTGGAGATGGCAGCGGCCGATGAAGCCGCGGAGCCGAGGAGGGAAGGGGAGAGAGGAGGAGAGAGGAAGCAGGGGGAGGGAGGGAGGGAGCTAGGAGCCAGAATGGGGGGGGTGCCTTAGCAGTGTTAACTCCTTCACTGCTGGCAGGAACCCGGATAATGGGAAAGGAGATAGGCGCGGGAGCAGAGAGGCCCTATAGCAATCACGGAGACCTAGTCAGCCTCGGTTACGACAGCAAAGGCAAGGAGGATGGAGTTCATTTCGTAGAAGGACAAAGCCCACAGCTGGGATGGGAGCATCCCTGGTTGTCTAAGTGTGGGAGGGAGGCCACAGCATGGGGCAGGGTCTGAGGGAGGGGCTGGCAGCAGGGAATCCTGGGGACCAGTTCTCCTCCAGGATTCACAGGAAGTCTGAAAAGTAATTAATTATGGCCTGGGCTCTCTGCTGCTGAAATTGGGGCAATCCAAGAAAGGGGAGAGGGAGAACGGGGTACAGGGCTGGCTGACCACAGAAAGAGCACTCAGTGGCCCAACCCCTCAGTCAGTACTCAGGACTCTGCTGCCAAGGCCCCCAAGTCTCAATTCAATACTAGCAAGGAATCAGTGTGGCCCTCCAGTCCTGCCAGTTTAGTCAGGAAGCCAGGCACCCACCTTCAGCACCTTACCTGACCCTCTGAGATGGAAGCCTCATAATAGTCCAGGATGTCTGTCACAGGAACATAACCAAGTCACCCTCCCACTTCCCAGGCCTCTCTGGCCACCCCTGCTACCCATGGCTTCTGTTTGGAGAGACGCTCCTCTGGCTAGGCTGATGGAGGGCACAGTGGTATGAGTCTACAAAGACTATGGCTTGGACCAGATGCTCTGCAGGCTCCCACCCAGTCTAGAACCGGTAACACTTGACCTCACAGGCCCGGGACAGCCCTTTCCACCGTGGCCCCTCAGAACCCTGGAATTACTCACCCAGCAAGGCCTGGAAAAGGTCACTGTGCAGCACTGTAAGAAGAGGAGGTGCCCACCGCAAGAGTGGGGGTGCCAAGAGCCAGAGAGCTGACCGGGGAGCTGGTGAGAAGTGACGACGAGGGAGTGAGGCCAAGTCACTTACAGTTAGTCGTCTAAGGTTCCCCGGCCTTCGTCCTTCCACGCTAGACCCCCGTGGAAAGAGTCAGGAACAAAAAGAGCACCCGGGGGCCCCCATCACAGATCCAGATCTCCCCTCCAAAGACCCGTTTTCACCTCTCGGTCTCTGGGACATCTCTCTCTTCTCTTGCTTTAATCTCCCTAATCCGACAAGATTGGAGTTGAGCTGCCGTCTCCCGACGCAGCTGTGGCTAATAAAGCAGGCAAGCAGATCGTGGGTTTTCTTCCACAGGTCCCCAGGTACCACTGGACTCCACATAGTGTGCCTCCCCAAAAGCCAGGTATAATTTAGCTACTTCCCCGAAAGACGAGAAAAACAGTTTCCTCTAAGGCAGTCCCAGCAATTCAAAAGAATTAAGTTGAGCCCAGCTCTTTCTCTTCCCAGACCTGACGCCGGCAGTGACAAGTATGGAAAGAGGGGTGACATGGATCACCGGGCACAGGAACTTGCTGCCAAGCCTGACATCAGGAACCCACATAAAGGTGGAAAGAGAACTGATTATTGAAAGCTGTCTTCTGACAAGTGCTTGAAAGAGTACGCACACACATCAACAGACTTTTAAATGAGGCTTGAGAGAGAAGGTTCAGCAATTATGAGCATTTATTGCTCTTGCAGAGGACCTGAGTTCAGTTTTCAGCGCCCACATACATGGTGGCACACAACTATCTGTAACTCCAGTTGCAGGGGATCCAATGCCCTCTTCTGACCTCTGCCAGCATCAGGCAGGCATCTCATGTGTATATATACATCTTGGCAAAACATTCATATACATAAAATTAAAAAATAATACAATAAACCTTTAAAAAATATAAAGAAATGCGCTGAGCAGTGGTGGCGCACACCTTTAATACCAGCACTTGGGAGGCAGAAGCAGGTGGATCTCTGTGAGTTCGAGACCAGCCTGGTCTACAGAGCAAGATCCAGGACAGTCAGGACTTCACAGAAAAATCCCTGTCTTGAAGGAAGGAAGGAAGGAAGGAAGGAAGGAAGGAAGGAAGGAAGGAAGGAAGGAAGGAAGGAAGGAAGGAAGGAAGGAAGGAAGGAAGGAAGGAATAGCTGCAGGTACATCGTTCTTCTAGAGGACCTGACCTATGTTCCCAGCACCCTCATCAGGAAACTCATAACTGCCTGTAACTCCAGCTCCGGAGGACCCATCTGGCCTGGACAGACACTGCACTCAATGCAGGAAAATATATACAAACACACAGAGACACAGAATTAAAATAAAATCCTTTAAAAAAAAAAACTATAAATTTCTTATTTGGGTAACTGTTGCTTTGCTTGCTGACCTTGACCTTGATATCCTCCCCATGCTAATTCCCAGCCAGGTTCCACCCTCCTGAATGCTTAAGGGAAGTTCCTTGTCTGTGTATCCTGCATATGGGCGTTAACAGCTTAGATGCAAGATTGTAAAACATCGGTAGTGAACTTCTGCCCTCCGGGGTTCTCCCATTGTGCTGTAAGCCTGTATTTAAGAACTCCTTCCTCCTTCAATAAACAGCATTTGGCATCAGATAGATAGATAGATAGATAGATAGATAGATAGATAGATAGATAGATAGATGGATGATAGATAAACCAGGATCTCTGAGGCCTGGCGGTGGTGGCACATGCCTTTAATTCCAGCACTCAGGAGGCAGAGGCAGGCGGATATCTGTGAGTTCAATGCTAGCCTGGGCTACAGAGCGAGTTCCAGGACAGGCTCTAAAGCTACACAGAGAAATCCTGTCTCGAACCCCCTCAACCAAAAAAATTTTTTTCACGATGATCCTCCTGATTCGGTCTCTCCCAGTCCATTGAAAGAGACCAGAGGCTCCTACTATGTGCTTTTAGATGTTTTGAGCTGGTGAAACCTCCTAGGTCTCAGAATTTGCTTAGAGCACACCCCAGCTTGACTCTGCCACCCCATTCCCCTCTTCATTTGCTGGAGACATTTTCCAAATATCCCATGCCTCTGCATTTGACATTTACCTTACCGTCCTTTTTCCCACCTCTCCCTTCTAACTCGATCCAGTCTACCTCCATCCCTCTAGCTGGACTAGACTTTAGTTCGGACCTGCTGCACTAAAGAGTTTGGGAAAGAAAACGGATCGCTT
Organism: Peromyscus maniculatus bairdii; assembly: GCF_049852395.1. NCBI lineage: Eukaryota > Metazoa > Chordata > Mammalia > Rodentia > Cricetidae > Peromyscus > Peromyscus maniculatus. The sequence goes on along the minus strand of NC_134859.1, from coordinate 54,693,170 downwards.
GAAGATTGATTACTCTAGGTCAGTCAGAATATAGGGAGCGGGTGCACGCCGGAACTTCAGCTCCCACCATGCATCCGGGTCCGATCGACCACGCCCCCACCGCGCAGAGCATTGTGGAGCATGAGTCAGGGCCCAGACACACAACCCTTAGGCAGGCGGGGACGTAAGGAGAGGTCAGCGGTCAAGGCTTCCGCGGCGGCTTAGAGATGCAGTCGGCTCGGATGACCCCGAGTGTGGGGCGGCAGCTGCTGCGGCTGGGGTCCCGAAGGTCTGTATGTGGCAGGGGGGCAGTGGGTCTGGAAACCAGGGCAGGACTGAACCCCGACTCCTTACAGCTCACGATCTACTGTGCTCCTGGGACAAAACCGGCCCACCTCTGCCCCGCGACTTTATGCTAGTGAGGCCGCTCAGGTACGTGACAGCGGCGTGGGAATGGGAGTTGTGGGCTACCGCTAGCCTGCGACCAACAGGGGTCTCTCTTCCTCCCGGTCACCCGGTGACAGCCCTGGCACCGAAACTAGGGGAAAGGGCAAGCCAGGGTGCCCTAGTGAGAAAGTAGGGGAAAAAGACACTGATGCACAGTTGCCAGAGCCAGCGCTTCCCGGGGTTCTCCCTGGCACACCCTAAGACCCATCGCGAGCCTATTTAATTGCTCGTCCCCTTTCCCCAGGCGGTTCTGGACAAGCCAGACACCCTCTCCGATGTGTCTACCAGAGAGAAACCAGCCAAGGCGGTAAGTGACCCGGAAATTGGATTGACCCTTCTAGCCAGTAGACGCACCCAACCAGCGCCCTGAAACTTCTCTTCCCTGCCCAGGAATCTAAGTCCTTTGCCGTGGGGATATTCAAAGGCCAGCTCACCACGGATCAGGTGTTCCCATACCCATCTGGTAAGCAAGGGGGTAGTGAGTGGCAGTGTGGGCGGGGCAGCCTCCCCACCTGACTGGCCTGTTCTCCTTCCCATCCTGCAGTGCTTAGTCAGGACCAGACACAATTTCTCAAAGAGCTGGTGGGGCCAGTGTCCCGGTTCTTTGAGGTACGTGGCTGGGGTACAGCACCTCTTGGGGTAGCAAATGTTAAGCTTAAAGGAGCCTCTGAATATGAGGTCCTATTCCTTGCCCAGGAAGTGAATGATCCTGCCAAGAATGACTCCTTAGAGCAGGTGGAGGAGAAGACCATGCAGGGCCTCAAGGAACTGGGGGCATTTGGTCTGCAAGTACCCAGTGAGCTGGGCGGTTTGGGCCTCTGCAATACCCAGGTAAGAGGATTCCCCTGGTTAACTTGCTAATACCCACATTGCTCCAGCTTCCTCATCACTGGGGCCAAGCAGCCAGGGACACTGTCTGCCTGCTCTATTTCTCACCTGTGTCTGCATCTTCCCCTGAAAACATGAGCCATGTGCAGCCCACTAGGACCAAGGACCTAAGCCCGAAACCCAAGTCTTTAGGGACCTGCGGCCACAGGGTTGTAAGCAATATTCACGTCAGGACCAGGGAGAGCTGGGCATGGCAGTGCATGCCTTTAATCCCAGCACATCCGGGGGTAGAGGCAAGCAGACCTCAAGAGTCTGAGGCCAGACTGGTCTACTTATCATGGTCCAGGCTAGCCAGGGCTACACGGTGAGACTGTCACAAAAAACAAAGGTCTAGGACCTTTGATGTCCCTGCTTGTTTTCTTAAGGAAGCGTTCCAGGGCCTCGTGCGTGCTTAGACAAGCACTCTACCACTGAGCTACATCACCAGTCCTCCCAGGCCTTTTTATGATCCCTCTTTCCTTTCACATGCTCACAGGAGAGATGGCCCACTCTCTCTCAGGGCAGCCCGTTACATCCCCAGATGCCTTCTTCCCCCTAGTACGCTCGCCTGGCAGAGATCGTGGGCATGCACGACCTTGGTGTTAGTGTCACCCTGGGAGCTCATCAGAGCATCGGCTTCAAAGGCATCCTGCTCTATGGAACAAAGGCCCAGAAAGAAAAATACCTCCCCAAAGTGGCATCTGGTAAGGCAACCTTAAGGGACCTAGGGGTAAGGAGTGTGCAATTGTTACAAGGATCTGCTTGGGAGTAGTATGGGAGGGGCACAACTTTGATGGCCATCCCAGGTAAAGCGGTTCTCTCCCCAACAGGGCAGGCTGTGGCGGCTTTCTGCCTGACAGAGCCCTCGAGTGGGTCGGATGCAGCCTCCATCCGATGCTCAGCTGTACCCAGCCCCTGCGGAAAATATTATACTCTCAATGGAACCAAGATTTGGATCAGGCAATCTTCCATTTCTCTTCTTCCCTTAGCTCAATCTCCCGACCTCACTGCTATGAACCACACCACTTACCAATGCCTCATTCTTCCACAGTAATGGGGGCATCGCAGATATTTTCACTGTCTTTGCCAAGACACCAATTAAAGATGCAGCCACGGGGGCCGTGAAAGAGAAGATCACAGCTTTTGTAGTGGAAAGGAGCTTTGGAGGTGTTACCCAGTGAGTGAGCATGGAGAAGACAAGGTAGAATCAAGGAAGGGGGAGGCACTGGGCTCTCAAAACCAGATGTTACAGGTCACACCGGGGCATGCACAAGAGACAGAGGAAGTGGGCAGTTTGTTTCCTTGGGAGAACTCGGGTAACAGGACAGAGCCGGACCTCCGCAGCCCTAGGGCACACGTGCAGTGCCCGTACCCTCTCTAAGTCTGGGGAGTTCCTCCCTGATCATAAGGACCAGAAAGGCCATTTTCCTCCCCGGCATCCTATTCACACCTCCTCTTTCCTGCCCTGCCTTTTCAGTGGGCTCCCTGAAAAGAAGATGGGTATCAAAGCATCTAACACAGCAGAAGTGTATTTTGATGGCGTTCAGGTGCCGTCAGAGAACGTGCTAGGAGAGGTGGGAAGCGGCTTCAAGGTTGCCGTCAACATCCTCAACAATGGGAGATTTGGGATGTCTGCAACCCTAGCGGGCACCATGAAAGCCATTATTGCCAAGGCGGTGAGTCCTGCCCCAGTCCCTAGCTAGCCTGAAGAAATCACTCTGCACGTGCCCCAACTACCCTGAGGGGACCCTCTCCATCAGAGCAACACACACGCGCGCACGCGCACACGCACGCACACTTCCAGATCTTCTGGGTCAGGTCTCCAGTCCCCACCCCGGTGGAGACTGCAGAATCACCAGCGGGATATATGTGCCTTTCAGGTTGATCATGCTACTAACCGTACCCAGTTTGGGGACAAAATTCATAATTTTGGGATGATTCAGGAAAAGCTGGCTCGGATGGCAATTCTGCAGTATGTGACTGAGGTAAGGGCTTCCTGTGCCTCTCCCCCTGGAGCCCTAAGGCTTTCTTCACAGTTGGGTCAGACTACAACCCCCAGCAGCACCTGGGGCAGTGGGTCTCCAGCTTTACACCAATGCCCTAGGGGATGCGAGGAGGCATAGTCAGTTCAGCTTCTGAAGGAGTGATGTTCTGAGTGCTCCCCAGCTACACCAAATACTGATTCTAACCCCCTCCCTCCTTCAAGTCTGAGGCCTGGGAGCCTGGCTTACCAAATCAGAGGAACACATACTGGACTTGTCTGACCTGGCCAGGGAGTAAGATAAAGTGAATGCAAGGGCTGTGGGGAGTAGAGCAGAGCCGGTCTTGCAGACTGGAGTGTGAACCACCACCCTGTCTCACACAGCTTCTTCCTGTTTTCTTTCCACGTCCCAACTATGCCCCCTCAGTCCATGGCTTACATGCTGAGTGCCAACATGGACCAGGGATTCACAGACTTCCAGATAGAGGCCGCCATCAGCAAAATCTTTGGCTCGGTGAGGACCCAGGCATGACGGAAGGGCAGAGTTCAGTTCCGGAACTCAGCTCCCCAACCAAACTCCTCTGGGTCTGTCCTTAGGAAGCAGCCTGGAGAGTGACAGATGAGTGCATCCAAATAATGGGGGGCATGGGCTTCATGAAGGTATGGAGTGTCCCTCAGCATGGGCGGGCATCCTACGGCGTGGACAGGCACCTTGCAACAGAAGTTTATGTGTCTTCCCCTGCTCTAGGAACCCGGAGTAGAACGTGTGCTCCGAGATATTCGAATCTTCCGGATCTTTGAAGGGACAAATGACATTCTTCGACTGTTTGTGGCTCTGCAGGGCTGTATGGTAAGAGGAAGGAGGGGGGGGGGGAACTGTGAAGGACACCGAGTCCTGACTGTTGGACCCTCCTCCCCCACAGGACAAAGGAAAGGAACTCACTGGGCTTGGCAATGCCCTGAAGAATCCTCTTGCGAACGTGGGCCTCCTGATAGGAGAAGCAGGCAAGCAGCTGAGGCGGTAAGCCAGGGACAGACAGGTCAGGGAAAGACAAGGTGGTGTGCAGCAGCTACCCAGCCACTCACTCCTGCGCTGTTTTCCAGGCGGACAGGGATGGGCAGTGGTTTGAGTCTCTCGGGAGTTGTTCACCCAGAGTTAAGTCGCAGCGGTGAACTGGTGAGTAGTCCTTAGGACAGAGCCTGTAGCAAGGGCTGCCCGCTTCTTCTGCGCCGTGACTCTTGTCTCTTCAGATGGTACAGGCTCTGGAGCAGTTTGCCACTGTGGTGGAGGCCAAGCTGATAAAGCACAAGAAAGGGATTGTCAGTGAGTGAGCGCTGCAACCCCCCTACCTCCTGCCACACACACCCCCTCCCGCCCCCCCCTCAGAGTAACACCCCCCTTCCCCGCCTCCCTCAGACTAACACCCCCGCCCTCATCTACCTGACAGATGAACAGTTCCTGCTCCACCGGCTGGCAGATGGAGCCATTGACCTCTATGCCATGGTGGTGGTTCTCTCCAGGTAAGAAGGCAGAGTGGGACGCTTGGGAGGTTCGAACCAGAGTAGCCGGGCCAGCGCCACAGCTCACAATCATCTTAACCTCCTGCTGCCTTACAGAGCCTCAAGATCCCTGAGTGAGGGCCACCCCGAAGCACAGCATGAGAAAATGCTCTGTGATAGTTGGTGTATTGAGGTGAGCCTTGGAGCTCCCCAGGACAGGGGATGATGGAGACACAGGCCGACCCTCTCCTTCCCTCTCCCCAGGCTGCAGCACGCATCCGAGAAAACATGGTTAACCTGCAATCCAACCCTCACCAGCCTCAGCTCTTCCGTAACTTCAAAAGCATCTCCAAGGCCATGGTGGAGAGTGGGGGCGTGGTCACCAGGAACCCCCTTGGAATCTGAGTACTCCCAGTCAGGCCCAACATTGTTACGTGCCTTCTCTTATGCCAAAACCCAGGTCCCTTTTATGGGGCCCCGGTTTCTCCTGTTGTCCTCTGGAGCACTTACTGCCTTACGAACAATAAACTTTCTAACAACCACCCTCTGCTGGGCCTCTCCGCCGTCCTCTCCACAGCTTCCTGCTTCCCTCCCGACTTTCTGACAGGCCACCCTCTGCTCTGTCCCTCACTGTCCCTCTGTGTCTCCCTCATCCCTCTTCTCCACTGCCTGCCTCCCAAAGAAAGGAGCCAGAGGCTTGGGGGATTGGCCTCTATTGCTTTATTTAGTGTTTTATACAAGTGACTAAAATAAATAGAGGAACAAAGGCGGCTACACAGTCCCCAAGTACACACCAGCTTCCGTGGACTGCTGTCTAGGGTACCCAGTGCCCCCCTCCTCTTCCCAGGGTACCAGTAACCACCACCCCCCTCCAAGTGACAACTAACTAGGCAATTGGAGGTGGTGGTCATATTCTGGGGTTAGAAGGGACCCAGGATATTTTATATGAAGGGATTCTTCATATAAAAGAGAAAAAGTCTATTACAAAAATACTCCCCAAAATATAAGAAAGTCTATTTTAATCCCCAAAAAGGCTTATAAAAAATAAAGCTAAAAATAACCAAAGGTCCCCGACTACCCCGGAGGAAGGGGGGACCAGGCACTGCTGGAGAGACTCACAGTGGCGACAACCGTGTGGTGGGTACCGAGCACCAGGATGACCCCGGCACTATGAGGAGCACCGAGCTGAAACTTGACAGGCCCAGGGCACGGACCAATGTGGCCTCAAGGTGGGCCCTACATAACATCTACAAAAAATTCACTGGGGTTGCCCATGGCCATGTGGAAGCTCTGACGGCTAGCCGTCAGCTCTGGGGGCACAGAGCCCAGGTCTCTGACTGGAGGAGCACCAGGGGGCTGCACTGCAGCGGAGACAGGGGGTGGGGGGGGAGGCATCATGACTACCATCATGGGGTTATAGGGGAGAGCCATGCCTGGGGGCGGGCCATAGGGATGGAGCCCTGGGAGAGCTCGGAGATTAGGAGTACCGCCTGTCGAGCCCCTGGACGGAGGGGGGCCCCCATCACCAGTCCCACCAGGTTCCCCACCCCGCCGAAGGCTGCCTCCTCGGCTGGAAAGCTCGGACTCACTGCCACTGCCAGACTTGGACTCAGGGGCCCGTTCCTCAGGCCTCCCTGTGCGCCCGGCCCCCCCATCACTTCTTGTGGACCCACTGCTCCGGCTCCCTGTTGGGGGGAGGGGGACGGGGTAAGTGAAGCTCAGCCCAGAGGCCTCGGACCCCCAGCCCCTGCTCTTGCCTCTCCGCCCCAGTCCCTCCACTATGGCCTCTGCCCTGGAGGTACGGGGTGTGCGGGGGACTCACCTTCACTGTGCTGGCTGCTGGCACTGCCTCCACCGTAAGTGTACGATGAAAGCTCGTGGTAGGGCGGCGGCTGTGGGCTGTAGGGGTGTGGGGCTGGGTACTGGTAGGAGAAGGCGGGCAGCAGGGGCCAGGGGGCGGCCCCGGGGAGGGGGGCCAGGGTGTCCTGGTCGGAGGCCCCGCTGGAGCCGTCGTTGTCGTTCAGGGACAGGCTGACCAGGTCTGCAGGACAGGGAGAGATGTCCCTGCCGTAAGGGCCAGGACTCCTGGGGACAGGGGAACCAGGAACCATTTCCCCAGGGCCACCCACGAAGGGATCATGAAGGCCTGGAACAGAGAACTCTGCCACTGGGGCAGACAACCAGGGCCGCCGTCACCCGTCCAGCATGCTCTTGCGGGACACATGAGTCTCTCCCTCGGACTACAGCTCTGCAACTGGTACCAGCTTACTCAGCAGCACACGGCACGCATCAGCCCCCATGGCTGGCCCCCGCGAGGCCAAGTGTGGGACCTGACTACCCTGGTGGCCCTGGCTGCAGTTTCTGGGCCAGGTCTAGGGCTGGACAGCAGAACAAGATAGGACAACCTGTTCTCCCACACCAGGGCAGGTGACTTACAACTTTCACAGCCACCACTGAGGTCCCCGAAGACGTAATAGCACTGCTCAGAAAAGGTAATCTTGTTGACAGTGTGGCGGATGAGTCCTGCCTTCAACAGCCCGCTGGCGTACTTGCGGGCCTCCCGGCGCTCGGGAAAACCTTCTACGTGATGGTACAGCCAGTCTACCACGTCGGAGCCTGAGAGCAACCGCGGCAGGAAAGTCAGACTCTCCTCCAAACTCCTACCCTCGGCCTTGCGCTGCCCCAGCCTTGGTCTCCTCCTCCCCTTCCCACGCCACCTTGCCCAGGGCCTGGCAATACCTAGAAAGGCATTTGGGATGGTGATCTTCAGCCACATGCGGTCCCGGACTTCTAGCCCAGACTCCGGGGCTGCCATGGCCTTGGTCACAGAGGCCATGTCCATGTGGATGGAGAGACCCCGGCTTTCACAGCCTGACAGAGGAGACAACCGAGAACTGAAGAAAGGTCCACTCAAAGGGAGGTGGGGAGGGGCTCGAGACTCACCATCAGGCAGGGAGGAGCCGGATGTAATAGTGCTCATGGATGAAGAGCCTGGGTACGCGGGGAAGGTGCCAGTCAGCGCAGCAGAATGCGACACCCAGGCAGCAGGGTCGATTGGCTGGATGGGCTCATCTGGTACAAAAATACAATAATCACCAAGATCACCACTGCTCAACCCTAGGAAACTAGCCCTGTCTGCTCCAGGATTAAAAATCCTGTTCCGCCCTCCCCTGACCTTCTTGAACCCATTCCCTACAACCAGAAGCCCAGCCTCATCTTCTGGCTCGTCCAATCTCTGTTGCTCTTGTTTGTTTGAGGCAGGGTTTCACTCTAGCCCAGGCTGGCCTCAAACTCCGGGAGAGCCTCCTGTCTTAGCCTCCCAGGTGCCAAGATTGCAAGCTTAAGTCACCGTGCCCAAGCTCCCCCGGTCTCTTAACTCAGACCCGGCCCGAGCATCACTCACTTCGGGGGAGGGTGAAGTAGGCCTGGGGAGAAGGATCCCAACACTTGGCCACGGTCAGCACGATGGGGCTGTGGAGAGAAGGCCAGTCAAGCAAGCAGGGGTCCTCGGGAGGACCAAGGCCCGCTGCAGGGAGGATCAAGGACATGAAGACGGGGAAGAAGGAGCACATGCCTACCCAGGCTCGAGAAAGCGAGAGTGGAGGGTTTCACAATGTGGGTGACTCACCAACACGGCTAAGTTCAAAACCCACTGCTGAGGGAAACAAGGAATGCACGCTGCACAATTCACAGGAAGCGTGAAACAGCCAACACTGAACCGTCCTGGTCCAGGGTTCAGGCACGGGTGGAAAATCCATCAAGGTTTTCTTGACCAGAGAAGTCAAGAGTAATTACCACCAGTGGGGGGGGGGGGGGGGAGTGGGAAGGGGCGCACAGCGGGGGGCACTCTGAGGCCTTCACCACCCTGGTTTCATGATTTAGGCTGGAGTGACATGTACAGCCACTTAGATTGGTTATTTTGTTTTGTTTTGGAGACCTGGCTGGCCTGCAACTCACTAAGTAGGCCAGACTGGCTTCACAATCCCAGAGGCACCTGGCTCTGCCTCCCTAGTGCTATGACTGAAGGTGTGCGCCACCATGCCCGGCTCACTTCTCTTTCTTAAATTGCAAAACGAAGACAAAAGGACTAAAAACCAGAGGCCTGAGGACCAGCACCCAGCAGAGGCTCACCCTGGCTTGTGCACGATGTCTCTCAGCACCCGTACAGCATCATCGTTGCTCATGTTCTCAAAGTTCATATCGTTCACCTGGAAGGGAGGCGGCGTGGTCAGAGGCAGTGTGAGAGCTTGAGAGCCGCTGCCCACGCCAGCAGCCAGCCTGTCAGCCCACCTGCAACAGCATGTCGCCAGGCTCGATGCGTCCGTCAGCAGCCACGGCACCCCCCTTCATGATGGAGCCGATGTAGATGCCTCCGTCACCCCGCTCGTTACTCTGGCCCACAATGGAGATGCCCAGGAAGTTGTACTTCTCTGTGGAGAGTCCGCATGAGGGACTAGGCCCCAGAAGCCCCGGAGACCCTCTCCTCCCGTCTCTCGTAAGGACCTTCCATACCCATGTTGAGTGTGACCGTGATGATGTTGAGGGACATCGTGGAATCGGTGACACTGCTGAAGGAGGAGGTCTGTGGCGGGGAGACAGGAAGGGGGGGCCCGCTCTTCAACAACACGGAGACAAGCCCCAGCCTCTGGGTCACTAGGGCCCACTTCACCCAAAGAACCTCACCCTCTCCATGCGCGGCGGCCGCTGCTTCCTCCGCCTTCGGTGGCGCTTGAGGAGGCGGGAGGCGCTGCTCTGCTCGGTGGAGCTGCTGAACCTGACAGCAATGAGAAGCGGGGCGTTGGAGGTACAAGTGGTCAGGAGGCAAGCGCAACAAGACTGACTGGGGGGGGGGGGAGCCCTGGGGAGAGATGCGGGCACCATACCTACTCATGGCGTCCTCCTCATCCGAATCGCCCAGGCTGGTACTCTCCAGCTCACTGGTCATGAGGGTGGAGGAACTCTCATACCCAGCCAGGTGGCGCTCCAGCCTTGAGGGACCACTGGGCCTGTGGCCACCAGCTGTGTATAAAGAGAACCTCAGGAGCCAGGCCTCCCGTTCTTCTGCTCTTCATGCTGAGGCTTGCCTCCCTCCCGCTCCCGGTCCACCCTGCCTCCAGGGCCTGCCCCTCACCGCCATGCTCACTGCTGTCTCTCCTTCGAGGTCGCTCTCGTCGTAGTGATACAACAGACTCGGTTTCTGTCTCGGGCTCTAGATTCTCATGGCTGCTGGACACATTAGGGCTGCACAGGTAGAGAGTTTCCCACCAATGTCAGTAGGTCAGAGCACCAACCAAATCCTCGGGCTCCCCTCCCCAAGGGCTGGCACTGGGTTCCCTCTTCACTCCCCTCCCCTGGATTCAAGACTGTACAGGACTCACTGGAAGGACGGAGGCCTTGAGTCCCCAATGCCACTGGTCCTTTCCGGTGGCAAGGGCGGTAATGGTGGAGGTGGAGGGACCAGTTCTGTCCGAGACTCGTGGGCTGGGGGAGCCATCTCAGGCTGGGGGTTATCTGACGACACCAGCTGAAAGAGTGCAAGGACACATGGACCCACTGGGCAGTGGCTTACGAGAAAAGACCAAGGAAAGGAGCAGAAAGAGAACAGGGTCTCAGAGCCTGGGAGAACAGCCCAGAGAAAGGCAACCCGCATGGGAGACTGCAGAAAGAGAGAGCTAAGGAATGCCCACTGTTCCCGCCAGGGCCGCCAATGGGCGGGGAGAGGCTGGAAGCACTGGGTAATGACGCCTTACCCAGGAGACAACTCTTCCATTGAAGCACGGCAGGCGGGCATTGTCATCTGAGATCTCCTCCTTCACCACACTGTGGAGAGAGCAGAGCGGTCAGAAGAGGGAGGTGACGGTGCACACCTTCAGTTCTAACACGTGCAGGCAGAGGCCGGAGGAGCGCTGTGAACTTGAAGCCAGACACGGTTACGTAGAGAGATGCTGTCTCCAAATAATAATAATAATAATAATAATAATAATAATAATAATAATAGAAGAGGAGGAGGAAGAAGCAGCAGCAGCAGCAGCTCTCAGGAGGCAGAGGCAGGCAGACCTGAGTTCAAGGCCAGCCTGGTCTACAGAGTGAGTTCTAGGACAGCCATGGCTACACAGAGAAACCCTGTCTTGAAAATCCAGAGAGAGGGGCTGGGGAGATGGCTCAGAGGTTAAGAGCACTGACTGCTCTTTCAGAGGATCTGGGTTCAATTCCCAGCACCCACATGGCAGCTCACAACTGTCAAGGGGACCCAACACCCTCACACAGACATACACACACAGGCAAAACACCAATGCACATCAAATAATATAAATTATATATATATAAAAAAGGAAGACACGCCGGGCGGTGGTGGCGCACGCCTTTAATCCCAGCACTCGGGAGACAGAGCCAGGAGGATCTCTGTGAGTTCGAGGCCAGCCTGGTCTACCAAGTGAGTTCCAGGAAAGGCGCAAAGCTACACAAAGAAACCCTGTCTCGAAAAACCAAAAAAAAAAAAAAAAAAAAAGGAAGACACAGAGACCCCAAATCTTATTCAAAGTCTCTTCCAATCTCCATCCGATCCAAGCATCAAGCATGCTGACTCACTGCTGCCCTGGCTAGTCCTCTTTATTTTTTTTAATGTACATAGGTGTGTATGACTGTCACACGTGTGAACATGGGAGGGTGCTTACAGAGGACAGAAGAGGGCATTAGACCCTCCGGAGCTGGAGTTACTGGTAGTGGTGAGCTACCATTTTGGTGCTGGGAACTGAACTCAGGTCCTCTGAAAGAGGATCAAGCACTCATAAGCTCCAAGCCATCTCTCCATCACTCCATACCCAATCCTCTGCCTTTTTTTTTTAGGGGGAGGGTGTTTCATTTTGTATTCCTGGATGGCCTAGAATTCACTATGTAGGCCAGATGGGCCTGGAACTCACAGAGATCTGCCTGCCTCTGCCTCCTGGGACCAAAGGCATGTCACCACGCCCACACGCATCACCATGGCACCTGGCTCTTCTGTTTTTACCATGAAACTATTTACTTTCACATGTGAAAACAACTCCAGTCTCCCTCCTCATTTCACCCTCTCCCACCCGGGGGATACAATGCCACTCCAAAGGATTCTTCCCAGCTGATCCAAACCTGGAACCCCACTCGGGACAGTTCTCCAACTGCTCCAACAGCTTTAGGAGTCTTGCTAACCTTTCCCTGGTCTACACATCTGTCCCACAAAAGGCTCTGGTCCTCGTGTGGTTCTCTGCTGTTCTACCACCTTTTAGTTCTCCCTAACTCACATCCAGAGATGTGTGGCCTTGGCTGGATAAAAACACCCTTAAATGCAACGACAATACTCCACACTAGGAAAGCTCCCACGGAGAGGGGAAGCTAGGCTTCCGGCTGCAATCTGCTCAGCCTGAGAAATTCTGAAGCCCAGCCTTGGTGGCCAGCCTCCCACAGGTTCCTGCAGCAGACTAGACTTGTTCCTTCTCAATACCCACAAGAAATCATTAGCACCTATCCTGTTCCACATGTGTCCTGGGTGTGCAGCACCAGCCTTGACAATAGTAAGCATTAGCGGACACGCAGTGAACAAATATGAGCCGTGAGGCTCTCTTTCACACACATAAACCCCAGTATGAGAACTTCTTGTCCGGGGCTGGAGAGTTGGCTCCGTGGTTAAAGCACTTACCTCAGAAGACCCAGGTCTAGTTCCCAGCACCCACACAATGGCTCACAACCATCCATAACCAGTTCCAGGATCTGATGGTCTCTTCAAACGTTCACAGGCACCCGGCACCCACATGATACACATACATACATGCATGTGGGCAAAACACTCACATACACAAAAATAAGCACAAAAAAAAAATCTAAAAAATAAAAATAATAAAACTTCTTGGCTGATTAACTATGCTCTGGGGGCCTTGGGTGTATGTCTCATTTTGAGGGAAAATGCCTCATATACTTGCTGTCAAGACGACATAGCCCAGTCACCACTGGTCTGCTCAGCGTATACAAGTCTTCCCAACATAACCCAACCTCAGCATGGCCCAGTCTCCTCCAAAGCAGGCAATTTTGTATCACTATAATCTAGTCTATGAACTAGTTAGCCTCAATACTAAATGAAAATTACCAGCCACCAAGAATTTACCATGTGCTGTGCACCTAAATTAAGCATTTTACACTATGATTATCATCATGCCACAGATGAAGAAATCAAAGCACAAAAGCTAAATAAATTGCCTAAAATTATAATGCAAAAAGAACCTTGATTTAAATCCAAGACAACCCCCTGGATAGTATCACTTTGCCCGTGTCAAACACTCTTTGGCGAGAGTCGTTTGTTCAGTTCTAGCTGATGGGGAATGTGCTCCAACCACAGGGATTCTTCACAGCTAAGGAGGCGCTCCCAGATCCGGGCCGGAGAGAACCTTCGGCTCCCCAGTACCTTGCACTCCTTGCTTGTACTGACTCAGGCGATCAGAACCGAATGCACTCTACCTTCAAACCCTGAGCTTGAGGACACACAGAAGGCTCAGTCCCCATAGCTACAAAACAAAAGGCTGCCTTACTCTGCCTCACTCAGAGTCCCAGTCCAGCCCAGGATCACCCAGAATGTTCCAAATTACCCTAGAACAACCCAATCTATTCTAGCATAGCCCCCTTGTCTCCCCACAAGCAGCTGTCCGCACCAGTACTGACTGCAATACCCCAGAACAGCTGTACTGGCACCACCAGCCTGTGTCGTGTGTCCCCGTCCCCCGTGGTCCGTCCGTTTCCCCCCCCCACCCCCCACCCCCACCCCCCGGTCTTGTGACACAGTGGACCCAGGTCTGGGCCAGCTAGAATGCCACACGTCTCTAGTCCCAGCACTCAGGATGCAGATGTAGAGGCAAGACTGCTACAAGCTCCAGGTGAGCCTGTTGTACACTGTGCGCCCTAGGTAGCTTTAGTACAGAATGAAATCCTGGCTCAGCAGTAAAGAGCCCTGGCTGCTCTTCCAAAGGACTGGAGTGCAATTCCCAGCACCTACGTAGAGGCTAAGATATATAACTCCAGTTCCAAGAGATCCCATGCCATCTTCTGGTTTCTGTGGACATTGCATGCTTCTTGTGCACAAATATGCTAGCATACAAAACACCAATACACATAAAATCTCTTCAAAATGAAGACAAACAAACCTCCAATTTCCCCTCAGGGGAAAAAAAAAAAAAAGAAAACATGAAGAACTCAGTGGGGTCCAGAATGGTGTGAACTCTGCCAGAAAAAACCTATTTCAAAACAACCTAAGATCTAAGTACCAAGAGAGACCTCTCTGCATCATTACAGATTACACTGTCCCAAAATAATGATACTATGGGACCTAATTAATGAGCCAGGGTAGCCTAAATTGACTAACTATAGCCCAGTCTACATACTGACACTGCATGCCCAGCATATTGGCTCACACCTGTTAATTCCAGCTCTCTAAAGGCTGAAGCAGGAACTCCATGAGTTCGGAGCCAGCCTGGGATACAAAGAGTAAGGCCCTGTCTCAAAACAAAAGAACAAATCAAAACACGCAAACAAACAAACAAACAAAAAAAACCTACAGAATTTCTATATAATTCTCATGCAGCCATCTGAGAACATACCCAGACTACCAAAAGATCGATGAATCTAATCTCAGCACAGCCTAGAATATTCTCAAGCATCGCCTCTTAGCCTTTTGGCTAAAATCAAGAGGAGAGGAGAGCCGAACAAACCAGAGCGCCCCATTATTCCAACCTAATCTTCTTGCCTCTGGTTTCCTCAAGTCCAGGCCGTTCTCCTAAAGCTCTCTGTGTCCAACGATAACCTTGTCCGTCTTGGGATGGGCGATCTACCCTAGCACAGTACAATATGCTATGTTCCACTACAGGCCAGAAAAATTCCAAGGCAGACCGGTGCCCCTCGACATCGCTCAATCCATCCTAGCACACCCATCGTCCTTCCCAGTCTAGGCCTCGCGCTTACCCAAAATCCTGATCCATAGACTTGAAAAAGTACTTAGCGCCGGCGGGCCGCTGCAAAACGCTCTTGAAATCGCCGAGGGTGATGCGCTCCGCCGGGACAGGAATCTTCACCAGGTAGGGAGTCTCTTCCTCATCCAGATGGTAAATCACCTTCGTCTCGCCGACACCACCGCCCCCCGCGCCGCTGCCCGCCATGGTCTCGCTCGCGCGCTCCCGGGCTCCGCCGCCCACCCAACGGGACCAAGCGCCCCCGCCGCGCCTGCGCACACCCGCAAACTGACGTGCTGGCGCCGACAGGGCAGGGCCAGTGCGGGAGACGCGCCCGAGGCGGCCGGCGTGGAGCAGCCGGGTGAGAGCTTAGGGCCGTCGAGCTGGACCCACAGCCCTGGACCCCGCAGCCGAGGGCCACCTCCACCACCAACGTCTCGAACACTACCAAGGGCCCCGCCCACCTCTCCCCATGCCACGTGACACAAGCCCGCCCACTTTGCGCAGCAGACGGCCCCTCACGTGACCTCTTTGTGTCACGTGACCCCGAGCTCCTCCCAGACACCCACGTGACCGCTGCCTTGAGCAACGGTCTTCAGTCCTGAGTGACCCCGCCCCCGAGCGTGGACCCCGCCCCACACGAAGTCCTACGGCCAAGCCGGCTTGGGCTCAGAATGCTAGCAAGCGGCTCCGCTGCGCTTTAACCCCAAGCCCAGAGCTCCACGCACCTCAGGTGCAACTATGGGGGGCGAGGGGGGCATTGTTAAAACAGGAATTGCAAACCAACTTAGGTCCGGAAGGTGGCTTCTGGTTTGAGAAAGCTGGGAGGTAGTCCTTTCATGATTTGACTTTGGGCGAGGGTGATGGAGAGGGAGGCTTCAGACAGGGTCCCATCTAGTCCTAGCCCCTCCATTTTCTGTCGCCATCTCCCAAGTTCTGGGATTACAGCCCCAATTCAACTCCAGCAAGCCATCTGCCTCGTTTCCCACAGACCCCCTCCCCAATCAGGACAAGGAGGGTTGTAAAACACAAGAGCCCACTCTGCTTTATTTACAACACTGGCTGGCTGTGCAGGCGGCCAGCCAGTTATTATTAAAAACAAGGCTAGTGACGACTGACACCTTTTGCTCTCCTCCCCCACTCCACCAGGTATGGTACTCCCTCCGCCTTTGAGCAAGCGCCAGGCTCAAACATGGGAGTTCAAAATTAAAAATACAACTGGTGTAGAAGAAAGTAAACGGGAGTGACAGAGAAGGAAACATGAGGGAGTGCTGTATTTACACTACATTTTATAGACAACTATCCCATTACATCCCAGTTTGAGCCCTGGCCCTGAACGTGAAGGGGGGCAGGTCCACCGGACAGAGATTTGTCTATAGATCCAGCCTCCCTGACCCAGCTGTAAGGGGTCCAATTCAAGTCCACGGAGCAGGAAGGACAGAGGAGAAGACGCTCATTTCCAAACAAGTCTCCCTTGGGAAATCCGGCCTGGAAGAGGCTGAAGACTCTGAGTCTCAGTTCCCAAGTAACGTCAGAAGTTCCAGCCTCTACGAGTGACGTCAGGGTTCTCCCGATTTGGGAAGACCCCCTAACCGCCGGGCCTCTGGCCGAAGTTCCTTGCATTTCTGGCAATAAAAGAAGTCAGGAACATTGGTCTTCTTAATCTTAGCACAGGAGAGGTGGATCCACGTCCCACACAGGCTGCACTCAATCATGGGCCGCCCGGCAAAGGGCTTTCTACAGTAACATGTGATCAGATCCCATGAGTCATCACCTGGAAAAACAAAGTCTGTTTAGTCTTCAACTCTAAAGCTTGCCTCCTGAGAACCCCCAAACCCACCCTCCCGGCTCTCCCCACCCTGGGCAGCCCTGAGCCGCTCACCTGATTCCACCATGATGTCCTCGTCCATGACCCGCATCTCGCCTTCACTGGAGCTGGCGTCCCCATCTTGGCTTGTCTCTGTGCTGCCCACCTCCTTGCCCTCACTGTCAGTAGGGGGTGCACCGTCGGGGTGCACGGAAACGGGGGGCCTGGGGGCTTCAGGGGGTGTTGGGAGCACAGGGACTTCACCCCCCACCACTGCTGTCATCTCCTCTTCATCCTCCTCCTCCTCCTCCTCTTCCTCCTCCTCTTCAGAGTCTGTATCACTGGGAGGTGCCCTAGGAGGGCCAGGAGGGGGGAGTCTATCCCCACGATCTGCCTTTTTCAACTTCCGCTTCTTGCTCTTCTTGATCCGAGACCGTTTTTCCCCATCCCCAGGAGCCGGCCGAGGCCTCCGAAGCACCCCAAAGCCGGCCCCGCCTCCTGGTCCCAACTTTCTGTTCTTTCGGTCCTTCTTTCGAGGCTGAGAAAGGTGCCCCTGGGAAAGCGGTACTGAGGTGAGAGCAGCCGGGGAGCGGGAGGTGGGCGTCAGGGCCGTGGGAGACAGTGGAGAGGCCACTTTGGGCCCATCCAGATCAAACAGAGAGTCCTTCAGCTTCATCTTCTCCAGCAGGGTGGCACTGTCAGGGGCCTGCAGACGAGAAAAAGTGGACCTTGGGGGTCCTGGCTGGGTAGGACCTGCTTGAGCTGCCCTTCTCTTTGATGACTTTGCTTTCTTAACAAAAGTCTGGATAGTTCGAAGGTCCGAGGGGGCTGAGTCCCAGCCATCACTGTCTGCTGCACTCTCCCCTCGCAATGGAGAGCTAGAGCCAGAAGCTGGCCAGTCGCTTTCCTTAAAAGGAGGAAGAGACTAGGATCAGCAGGAATCTAGGGACAGCTCAGCCCTGACACATGTCCAGCATAAAAACCAGGAACTAGACACGTCCCTACCCAGATCTGCCATGTCCTCACCCTGCCCTTACCCAGCCCTCCTGCCTGCTCCTTTAACAGTTCCTGTATCTCGTCTGTTAGCATCCTTATCTCTTTACAGTTCACCTGAAAACTTTCCACCAACGGCAACTCAAGACCCCTAAAAAAAAGGCCCGACCAACACTCCCAATCTGTGTCCACACCAGCTTTCCCACCACAGCCCTAAAAGCTTCCAAATCTTACATATTATAGTAGGATCTTCCTATGAAGTAATTCACCCTGATTCAAGTCAGCTATGTTTCTGTTTCCTACCTCTTTGCTGGGAGGAATGTAACCCGCATAGGCCAAGACAAAACTGCAGAATTTGTTGAAATCCTCAATTGTTCTCCGCCGCTTCTCCGGTGGCTAAAAGGAAAGGAAGGAAACGCGGGTCAGGTGGAAGCCAGGCACGGACGTTAAAAGAGGCATTCCCAACCACCCGGCCCCCCAATTGTCAGGCCGCGGACTCGGCCAAGGCACGGGACGGCTCACCTGAGTCTCTGCCTTCAGAGTCGGAGGTGGATCTGCGAAATCAATAAAAGCTGAGTCAAGGCGAGGAAGGACGAGTCCGGAAAACGCTGCCTCTGAACCCCGGAGGTCTCGCCCTCGGCCCAGCCGCCCCGAGGCGGCCCGGCCCCGCCAGCCAGCCCCCCAGCTGGGCCGGAGCCGCCCCTGCTCCCCCTTCCGCCCCGAGGGGCGGAGCCCGGGCGCGGCGCCCGCCCCGGCCTCGCTATAGCGCTCCCCTCCCCCCCCACCCGAGGCCCAGCGCCCCGCCCCCTCCCCGCTCTCCAGTCAACTCGGCTCTCTGGGCGCCCCACCCCGCCATACCGCTCCCTCCCGGGGCGAGCCCCGGCCACCGCCCGCCCCCGTCCTTCACACGCGCCCGGAGCCCGGAGTTCCGCGCCGGCCGCGCTCCACTGCCCGGGGCCCTGCACGCCGGCCGCCCGCCCTCCAGCCCGCCCGCCGGGCCGCCCCCGGGCTCCGGGATGACCACGCTGACCTGCTCCCCGCCCTCCGGCCGCTTCTCCTCCAACACGAGGCCGGGCGCGCCCCTGTCCCCGACCCGAACCACACACGGGCGGGCACACACTCCCAACATGACTTCGCGTCCGGGACGGGCGGCGAGCGGCAGCCCGGACACAGCCCCACCTGCCCCCCCACGGCCGCCGCCGCCGCCGCCGCCGCGCTCCCCACAATTTCGCTGTCCCTCCGCCCCCATCCGGGGCTTTGGCCCCTCCCCGTCTCGAGCTCTCCGGGCTCCCCGCCGGGCCCCCGGGCCCAGTTCCGAGCTTCCCCGGCCGCCCCCCTTCCCGCCCCCGTACTCAGCGAGTCCCGAGGCTACGGACCCCTCCACTCCAGCCCCGGGTCCCCATCCAGACTCTCCACGGCAGCCCCCCGGCCGCCGCCGCCGCCGCTGCCCCCCAATACGCTCCAACAACTCGCAAGCTCCGGCCCTGGCCGGCCGGCCGACCAACCCCCCCCTCCCGCCGCGCAAGTTGCCGGTCTTAACCCCCCACACCTCGCCCCGCCGCCCCTACAAGTACCGGGCTAGCCCCGCTCCCCGGCCCTCCGGCCCCACAGCCGGCCCTCCGGATCGGGCTCTCCCGGAGACAATACCCCGACTCTCGGCGCTCCCCACAACTACCTGCCCACCCCTCTAACAATCACCAAGCCATCTCTGGCGGCAACTCCTGGGCGCTCCAGCGCCACCGTCACCAACTCCCCCACCTCGGCCAACTCCCGGGCCCCTCACTCAGTCCCCGTCGAGCTCTCCCAACTACTCTCCAGCCATCCGATCGCCCCCAGCCTCTCGGCCGCGGGGCGCCGGGCAGTCCGCGGCCTGTTCAGCCCCTAGCCCCCGAGGCTGGGTTGCCAGCGCCCAGCCCCGGACACCCCGGCACGGCCGTCCACACCGCGCCCGATGTCCAACTCTCCCGACCCAGGCTCCCGCTCCTCTTTCTCCAAGGTATCTCAACTCGCCGCTCGCCCAGCTCCAGAGCCAGGCCCCCGACCCCTTTTCCCGCACTCCCCCGCTGGGTGCCGGGGCTCGACCTCCAACTTTGCCAATTAAATCCTCACCCGCTCCCCGCCCTCGGTGCCTACGGAGCGGCTTACCTTCGGGACTGGGCTCCGCCATGGCTTCCAGCATCGCCCCCTCCCCTCCACCCGGTCCGCCGACCCCCTCCTCGAAGCCGGGATTCCCGGTGCTGCCTTGGGCGCTCCGTGTTCCGACTGCCTCGCTTCGCCGAAGTGTCCGCCTTGGCGCGGTTGAGACTCCAGTCCGCTACCGCCACCTCCCTCTACCACTGCCTCCCGCACTCCCGGACCGGGCCCCCTCCCCCCGCACCGCCGGCCGCCTGCTCCCTCCTCCTCCTCCTCCTCCTCTCTCCTCCCTCCCTTCTCCCCCGCCCCGCCGGCTCCGCCGCGCAGTGCACCAAGGGATTTGTAGTTTGTGCAGGGGCAGCGGAAAGGGGATTGCAAGATCCTCCGGAACTTCAGTTCCCAGTAAGCCACGGGTTGGCGCAGGCGCAATAGACAGCCTCCCCCACCCCACCAGGGGAGTGGTGGAGAGATCGGGAGCCGCAGGGGTAGAGCGGAAGAGTGCGCACTGAATCCCGGGAAGTGTAGGCTGGGCGGGACCAAGACAGTAGACGAAGAAGGGATTAGAACTCTCGGCCACCGTACCGCCTCGTTTTGTACCTTTTTATCCCTCGGGGAACCGCCCCACTTCCGGCCAGGAGGAGACATGGATGCTGGGAAATGAAGTTCTCCCACTGATAATGGCCCCCTTCTCCCAGTATTTGCCCTCTCTCAAATTCCACTTTACAGGATCCCACACACTGGCACAAACTCTGCAAGTGACAGCCAGTTAAAGACAGTTCTTTTACCACCTCCCAAACATGAACTTCTCTCCTTTGATACAAAGTAACAAATTTGGATATGCTTACCTAAAAGTTGTACTTTCAAACTTGCTCCACAGCAACCCACAGTAAAAACTACCACCCCTTTGTTTCCATCGAAACCCAGTATGTACACATATAAAATCAAAGTTGCATGAGATAATGGTCACATTATTCCGCTCATTTAAAAAATACCTTTTTCCAAAGAGGGAAACAGCAACATCACCAAAGTGTTCGTTTCTCTGACCTATGCCCGTTCCCTCCTTCCCACCACAGACGTTCACGACACTTGAGACAGACAGGTGGAATGACACAGGGCAATTCAATTCAGCTCGGTGGTTTCTTCTTTATTGGTGTGCCTCCTACCTCCCCCCGACAATGTCAATCCCTTCCATCTACCCCCCCAAAAAGAAGGTAGTGAAAGGAAGGGATTGTTGGGGTTCTGAGCCTGCTGGGCAGTTAGAAAGGGAATAGAAACCAAAACAATCAACGGATGTGACAGAGATTGACAATCAAGAAGTCTAAAGCAGAGTGGGCATGGAGGGCAGACAAGGGGGCAGAAAGGAGGTGTACAGAGACTGTGTCCACCATCCCCCCTCTTGCTGAGAGGGACTGGAGAAACAGTCTCAAACATGTAAGTGCAGGTCCTGAAGAAGGGAGATGGTGTTTTCGCCTGAAGGAGGAAGTGGATGTCAAGGAAGGAGCGCCACCTCTCTCTGCAGAATGGAACCCCCCACCTCAGGGACAGCAGCTTCACAGACCGTAGACGCTTTCATCACTGTAGGCAATGTATAGAAAGAAGTCTTCTTCGTGGTGTTCCTAGAATGAAACCAAAAAGGGTTTAATGGCAACTTGGATTTATTTACCTGAACTATTTACCACCAAGACATTCCTCAAGACGCATTCTTTTAAGCATGGCCTGGTGATTCCAGCTCCTGGAAAGGACTGAAAGTTAGAGGCCACCAAGGCAACTTAAGAACCTGATTCAAAATACACTTGAAGATATAGATCATCTGTAAGGTACCTACCCTAACACTAAAGGAATAAAGAAGAGGCATTCATTATTATTTTCTCTCTCTCCTTTAAGAAAGGCTGACCTGAAACTTATTATGTAGCCAAGGTGATTTCCAACTCAAGATACTACTGCCTCAGCCCTTAGTGTTTATTTGCTTGTTTTCATTTATTTTATTTTTGGTGTGTGTTTGGGTTCCCTGGGGTTTTTGCTTTTGAGATAGGGTGTCACTATGTAACTCCAGCTGGCCTCAAACTCCCTATGTAGACCACACTGGTTTCAAACTTACAGAGATCTGCCTGCCTCTACTTCCAGAGTGCTAAGACTGAAGGAGTGTTCGGTGGTTTTATGTTGTTTTGAGACAGGATCTCGATATGTATCTCTGACTGACCAAGACAGCTTCTGAGACCCACCAGCCTCTGCCCCGAGTGAGAGGATTAAAAATGTGTGCAGAAGCAACTATGATTGGATTGAGACAGCCTTCTGCCTCCTGACTTAAAGGATTAAAAGTGTGCACCACTATGCATCTATTGTTCAAGGTGGGAACTTCAACCAGATGTGGCAAAACACACCTTAAATTCCAGCACTCTGGAGGCAGAGGCAGGCAAATATCTGAGTTCAAGGCCAGCCTAGTCTACAGAGTGAGCTTCAGGGCAGTCAGGGCTACACAGAGGAACCTTGTCTCAAATTGTTCTGGCATCCTGGATGAGGGCAAGAGACTTGGGTAGTAGAATCCCAATCAAAACAGCTACTCCGAGCTGGGCGGTGGGTGGTGGCACACACTTTTGATCCCAGCGCTTGGGAGGCAGAGGCAGGCTGTGAGTTCAAGGCCAGTCTGGTCTACAGAACGAAGTTCCAGGACAGCCAGGGCTACACAGAGAAACTCTGTCTCGAAAATAACAATAACAACAATAAAAAAAAAAAAAAATAAATAAATAAAAAACCAGCTACTCCCAACTAGTGCTCTTTTCTCTCCTCCCACTGCTGTTAAAATCCCAACCACCCAGGGCCACAGTGACATTTGAAAGCCAGTATACAGACAGCTAGTACAGGGACCGCTGACCTTCGCTTCCTTCTATTCAAGCTGGCCGGGACTCCTCTCCAGCACTCCCGGTACCCCAAGGCACTATACCTGGTACAGCTGACCCATTGTGGCACTGGTGGGTGGGATGACGTTGTTGACAAAGAAAAACAAGGCATCCTCAGCACGGAGATGAATTCGCTTCCGGATCAAGAAGTAGAATTGACCAACTGCCAAAAAACAGGAGATGCAAGAAAGTCACAGAGGTCATCAGGGCTTACAGAAAACAGCTGCCAGGTGAAGCCTCCTCCCACAGAGATGGCATTCCCACCCACAGAAGGAAACCTGCATCGGGCGGCTCGTTCCCACCTGTAAGATCAGAAGGCACCAGGTATTTCTTTTTGTCCAAATCTCCTATCCGAGCTTTGGGGGCTTTTTCCACTATCACCTGATGAAAAGAAGATAAGAATGAGAAGACGCCAAAAATACAGCCACATCGATGAAGAAGTCAAGGTATTCCCTGTCCTGAACCCCCTTTATTTATATACGTGGTGCACGCAGCATTGAGTCCAGAGATCCGGCCTCACTGGCTTACCTAAATATTTAAGTATTGATCACAGAACGGCACATCACAATAACTATTTTCATCAGAGAATCGGGATGACTTGTTTGGGTCAAACTCTACCTTAAATCTAAGGAGCTAAGAGGATGGCCATGGAAGTCCTGGTTGTCAAGCTCCCCAAGGCCTCCATTCTGACAAACGCCAAGGTCTCTCCCTCTCTCTCCTGTCCAGCTCTCAGTCCCAGCTCTACTTCCACGAGCTTCTCATCCCCGGTACCGGAGACAACAGTTTCCGATTCCTAGCCCCACGACAGCCTGGAGGCTGACCTCGGCTTTCCCAGACTCAAGCCTAGCTTGTGGCGACAGCGTCAGCACCCTGAGCCTCGGCCCTGGATACAGTCCTTACCGGAACCCGGTCTGGGTATTTCTTTCGGATTTTCTCGCCCTCAGAGCGGCGCTTCTCGAACGGATGCTCCTCTTTGTACACGAACTTCATTCTCCCGAGAACCGGGCTGGACCGAGCTGGGCTGAGGAAACCCAGGGGGGGGGCCGGGACAGGGGGCGGCGGCGGAGGTGGCGGCGGCTTCGATGAACAGACTCAGCGGAGCGATCCACCAATTTGCGCCACTTCCCTATTCACCAACCCCGCCCCCGGCCGTCCGGGGCGGCCCCGCCTGCTTAAGTACGCTACTAGCTCAGCTTGCTCACGCCGTTGGCGTAGCGCCACCCGCGGCCCGGCCCTCTCACGCCTTCAGCGTAACCGCTTTGGAATCAATTTGTGGGTTACGCAGATGACATCGCAGCGAAGGTTACAGTCGTTTCAAAGCAACTGAAAACCCTTTCTCGGGTAGCCTCGCAGCACGAAGTTGAGGACGAAATGGGGAAGCAAGTGGCCGTCATGAGATTTGGGTCTCCAGTTCTTTTCGTAAATTACGTAGGGGAAAGCAAACAATTACAAGTCAAGGTATTCACGAAACGGGTTGCTACGCTGAAGGCGGCCGTTGACACCAAAACAAAATAGTACCCAAGACGTGGATACGGACCCCACAATCAAAGGGCAGAAAGGAAAGAGTTTTGCAGACAGGTACAGACGCCCAGGGATCGGGGTGGAGTGGACCAATAGGAACTAAAGTCCAAAAGATAGGGACTACGCCAATGCGGAGGAACACATTTTGAGATGGTGCACACAAATCATGTGATCTCAGAAAAGGCGGAGCATCACGTGGCGGGTACCAGAAAGTAGGTCCGGCTCTGGAGAGGCGGCGTCAGGGAGGCGGGAGTGTTCCGCCCCAAGCTTACCGCAGGAGTGCCAATAGCCCGTAGGCAGCGCCCTCTTAGCCTGTCCACGTCACCCTCCCAGACCAAGCCCTGCCTTTCTCCAGCTGTCTTTGCTCTTTGGAGGATCCAGGCTTCTCATCTTCGGCCTTCCAGATCCTACTCCGAAGGTGCTCTTCCACTGTTCCTCAGAGACCCCATCCTATCCCTGGGGCTTTTCCTGCCAAACTACATGATCTCGATCCTGAATCCCACTTCCCCACATCTCCAACAGCATGTGCCCCCTGATTCAGGGGCAGGGCGGATGTGAACAAGTTCCCTCTGCTTTCAAAAACATCAGAGAAGGACCTATGGCAACTTTGGTTTCAAAGTTATAATGCATGGTTTAAAAGAGGAAGGAAGAAAAGAGAAAGTTGATTACAGGTATCAGGGAGTTTGGGGGAAGAAAAAATGAGGAAAAGTAAGGGAAGGACAAGTTTGAGGAAGATCCGGTGGCCCAAAATCCCAGGCTCCCACCCACAGCCCAGCCCTTGGAGCAGGAGTGAAGAATTAGATCGGTTTTGTACAAGAGTTTTTAAAAAATCAAATCACAACAAAGTTGACTTGGCTTCTGTTGAGCCTCTGGGATGACCACGTCTGTCACTCAGGCCACTCCTGCCTTCTCCACCAGACAGTTCAGCTCTCCAAGGCCTCCCCTGTCCAGGCCGGCATTTCCATGGAGTGTGAACTCGAAGAGTGAGGCTGCTTCCGTCTGGCCCATGTGTCCATCCAAACTCCATTAGTGGAGTGCAGGGCTCCGAGGGCAGAGAGGGTGGGAGGGCAGACCCTGCCCAGGCAGTCCTCACATTGGACAGGGCAACAGACAGCATCCCAAGAGTTCTCCCTCCCTTTCCCCCCCACCCCGACTCAGGTGGAGGGGGGGCAGCCGTCACCAGAGCCTGTGTTGGTGAAGGTTTCGGCTCAGCACGGAACGGACATCAGCAGTGAACCTGGAAGACAGGATCTTGCATTGGTGGAGTACCTTAACAGTTGACATCGTCACCGTGGAGCCTCCCTGGAGTTGGGGACTCAAACCACTCTCCAACAGTGAGACAGGCTCAACTGGAGGAGAGAAGCCGAAGGATTACAAACAGCGAGCTCTGGAGCTGGTTAAAAAGACCTGGCCTCAAGTCCTGAAGGACTTTTTTTTTCTAATTATTTTGAGTCTCCCCCCCTAGCTCTTTTGTTTGGTCACTCAAGTGTTGCTAGATATGGTGGTACGCCTGTAACCCCAGCTAGCACCCGGGAGGCTAAGCCAGGAAACTAAGTTCCGGGCCAGCACAGGCTACAGAGAAAGAATCTGTCTCAAAAAAAAAAAACTTTTAAAAAGAAGAAAAAATGCCAGGCAGTGGTGGCGAACGCCTTTAATCCCAGCACACAGGAGACAGAGGCAGACGGATCTCTGTGAGTTCGAGGCCAGCCTGATCTACAGAGTGAGCTCCAGGACAGGCACCAAAACTACACAGAGAAACTCTGTCCCGAGGGGGGAAGAAAAAAAAACAAGGAAAAAAAGATCAGGAAGTACCTACAGGTGACTTCCCTTACCTGAGGGCGTCCAGCATTGGGAGGAGGTTGAGAAGCGCTGTGTCACTGGGGTCACTGAACCAGGATTTGATAGGGATGGCATTGTCTAGGGTGGGTAAAATTACAGTTGAGAGGAGGTGAAGAATTCAAGAAAGCCTGTGAATTTGTCCCTAATATTATTACTTAAAAACCCATATACCTCACCCACCAAAAGTCACCAACCAGGTAAAACACTTACTTCTCTCTGAATGTCAAACTGAATTATGAATAGACTTCACAACAGTATGAGGCTAGAGTGCTGGTCAGACTGCCACTGTGCTTCACTTGAAGTGAATGTGACAGGGAAGTCCATTGATAAAACAGACATAGTGTGGGTACCTCATTTGATGAGAAACAACTTCCAGTCAGACTTGTAGTACAGTAGCGATTCAACTCTAGGACTAGGACCCAGGTCTCCTGCCTCCTAGCACCTTGCAGTCCACCCCCCCAGGAGTCAAGGAGTCAGGGGTAGAGCTAAACAGCATAGTGCTTGCCTAGGATTTAGTGGGAGGCCCAGCTCCATCCCCAGAACCACTAAAACAAAGTCAGCTCAGGCCAGTCTGGTTCTATAAGGAGACCCTGTCTCAGAAATGAAAACAAAACTAAAAGTCCTCAGAACCACTTCCTGGTCCTGCCAGACTCACCACCTCTGCCCGTACCTGGGTGGCTCCTATAAGCCCCGGGGGAGTTATCCAGGATCACAATGCTGGAGAGGTCACTGTGGACCACAGAGAGGTCTTTGATGTAGCTGCCCAACTCCAAAGTGCAGTGCTGAAAAGCAAAGGGCAATGGAGCACACCCCCATCCCCATGGCCACCTCCCGCCCAGGACCCAGGCCTCTCCAACCTGCCTCTGGCTCCTTACCTGTCTATAGTACCTCCTCTTAAGAATGCTTCTGCTATTGTCCAGTTTATCGGCCACAGCAGAGCCATAGATTTCCATGCTTGCCGTAAACACCACGAGCTCATACCACTGGCTTACCTGAAGTAGAGTGGAGAGAAATGGAGATGTTATACCAAGTAATCATTCATTTAGACATAATGGTTCTTTTTAAGACTAGTCCTTTTGACCTTCAAGTAACATCAAATGTCTGTGAAATGCAAAATATTTGGACCCTCTGCCAATCTTCAAACTCAGTCTGAGGCAGCCACCACCCCCAAGATTCAAAGAGATAAACCGGAAGTGCAGGATGCCTGTGAAGAAGAGAGTTCTCTCACTGTAACAAAAGACCCCGCTCCTCAAAGCCATCCCTCGCCTCCCGTAGATCTCCTTCACAGAACTGCCCTTGCCCACCGTCCTAGTTTGCTACTCTGCTGCTCTAATTAAACCCTGACCAAAACCAACCTGGGAAAGAAAGGATTTATTTCATCTAATAACTCCGAGATCACACTCCATCACTGAGGAAGGTCAAGGCGGGAACCAAAGCAGAGACCACAGAGGAACGCTGCTTACAGGCTTGTTTTCAATGGCTTACTCAGTGTGGTTTTTTGTTTGTTTGTTTGTTTGGTTGGTTGGTTTTTTTCAAGATAGAGTTTCTCTGTGTAGCTTTGCGCCTTTCCTGGAACTCGCTCTGTAGACCAGGCTGGCCTCGAACTCACAGAGATCCACCTAGCTCTGTCTCCCGAGTGCTGGGATTAAAGGCGTGCGCCACCACCGCCCGGCTCAGTGTGTTTTACCCAACTTGGCACAGCCTGCCCTGGGGCAGCACTGCCCTCAGTGGACTGACAACTACCAAGCTGCCCACTTCTCCAACCACAAAGACAGCATCTTAGGTTCTTAGCCTTGCAGATGTGAGACAACTCATTACTATCTTAACGTAAACTGAATTAATAAATTCTTTTAATACATATTCATCCTATCAGTTCTGTTCCTCTAGAGAACCCTATTACAAATTTGCAGCAGAAAATAGGATCCTGCTTTGACAGAGCTGACCATGTTGATCTGGGGGAGGACTGTGGAAGCATATGAAACTTTTGAGTTGGGAAAAAAGCCACTGAATGCTTACTGCTTAATGGGCTGTTCTGGGCGGAGCTTAGAAGATAATGCTGAGGGGCTGGAGAGATGGCTCAGTGGTTAAGAGCACTTGACTGATCCTCCAGGGGTCCAGAGTTCAATTCCCAGCAACCACATAGTGGCTCACAACCATTTGTAACGGGATCAGATTCCTTCTTCTGGTATATACATAAAATACGTGAATAAACAAATCTTAAAAGAAAAAAAAAAAGACAATGCCGAGAACTATGCAAAGGATGGAAGCCTGGCCTGTAAAGTTTCAGAGGGAAACACTACCCGGCCATTTATGTACGATTCTGCTATTCTGGATTAAGAATCACAATCTATGGACACAGCACCCACATCAGACAGTTCACAACTAACTGCCTATAACTCCAGTTCTAGGTGCTCCAACACCAGGCCTCCATGGGCACCAGGCATTCATGTGGTATACAGACATACATACAGGCACTCACATATATACATAAAACAAAAATAAAACAACTCTTTTTAAAAGAAGAATCTATGGGCTGGGCAGTGGTGGCGCACACCTTTGATCCCAGCACTCAGGAGGCAGAGCCAGGCGGATCTCTGTGAGGCCAGCCTGGTCTACGGAGTGAGTTCCAGGACAGGCTTCAAAACTACACAGAGAATCTATGAACCAAAGCCAGGCATGGTGGCACACACCCATCTTTAATCCTAGCACTGAGGAGGCAGAGGCAGAGAGTCAGTGGCAGGTGGACCTCTGTGAGTTTGAGCCCAGCCTGGTCTATAGAATGAGTTCCAGGACAGAGAACACAGAAAGACCCTGGCTCACACAACAGCAGTCTGTGGAAGAGAAACCTGTGCTTCAATGGAACAATGGATGCTGGTTAGCTAGGGATGGAGAATCAACTGTGATGAAGAGACCAGCATCACTGAGGTGAAATCTCAAGTATTTCCTCAGGGTTGGTACACAGAAGTTATGGTCTAGAAGTTATAAGTCATGGTCTAATTAAGGCTACATCTAAAACTGGCAGCCAAACTTGGTATACATTTCAAAGTCCCACACCGTACTACTGGTTTGGGTGGCATGAAGGCTACAGAATTAAAGGGATCATGGAGAAAAGTTGAGGCTTAGCACTGTGAAAGGCCAGGAGAGGCTATTGGTGAAGGTACAGCCTTAGTCACTGGAAACTCAGGACTGAAAGGTCATGAATGAGGCTAAGGCTTGGTACCATGGGAGTCAGTTCCTGAAAAGAGGCTAGGAGGCAACTGGTCAGAGTGCAACCTCAGCTGCCGCAGAGACCCTGGCATATTGTACATGCCAGGACCGTGGGATGACCACGGAAGGCAGTGGCAGATGTGCAGCAGAGCTGGCCTGTGCCTAGGAGACCAGCCGTGTGTGTTACCAATGGCAGAACTGAAGAAGTGAAGCTGCCCAAGTTCCCTGGAACCCTGGAGACCCAAGTGAGTCCCAAATGTCAGACACTGAGCTGAAGACTTGATTTACACCACTAGATTTTGGTTTTGCTATGATTTGATTGCAACTGCCCTGGTTCTTCCCTCATTAGTAATAAGAAAGTAACTTGTGCCAGGCAATGGTGGCACATGCCTTTAATCTGAGCAGGGCGGG
The DNA here is from genome assembly GCF_049852395.1 of Peromyscus maniculatus bairdii. Lineage (NCBI taxonomy): Eukaryota > Metazoa > Chordata > Mammalia > Rodentia > Cricetidae > Peromyscus > Peromyscus maniculatus. The sequence continues at coordinate 54,663,623 of NC_134859.1, read as the reverse complement.
GTGGAGGTGTTGGTTACAGGCAGGCACATCTCTGTGAGTTAGAGGCCAGCCTGCTCTACAGAGAGCCTGTCTGGACAGCGGAGTGGGGGTGGGGGGGTTAGTAACTTGTTTTCGATTTTACAGAAAGCCACAGTTAATATAGTTAACAGACTCTGAATATTTTAAAGAGACTTTGAACTATTTTTTTTTCAGAGAGCCAAATGGATGGAACAGCAATTTGTATCAAATTATGGCTATCTACATCCATAGGTGTAAATATAGCAGCCCTCAGAGAATTTTTTTTTCTTTTCTCCTCTTCTCTCCTCTTCTCTTCTCCTCCCCTCCCCTCCCCTCCCCTCCTCTTCTTCTTCTTCTTCTTCTCTCTCTCTCTCTCTCTCTCTCTCTCTCTCTCTCTCTCTCTCTCTCTCTCTCTCTTTTTTTCCTGAGACAGGGTTTCTCTGTGTAACAGCTCTAGCTGTCCTGGAACTTGCTTTGTAGACCAGGCTGGCCTGGAAACTCACAGAGATCCGCCAGCCTCTGCCTCCTGAGTTCTGGGATTATGGGTATCCTCCACCACCATCTGGCTGAGACTTTGAACTTTTAAGTGGTTGAATTTTTTAAAGACTAGGGACTTTTAAAGTTATATTTTATATTATGAAATAAGTATGAGACTCGGGAATAAAGTTATAGTTTTTAAATTTTATTTATTTGCATATAAGTATCTGTCCCTGCATATGGTTATAGCTTCTGATTTTTTTCTATTTTTTCAAATTATGCTGATGTGGGTACGTGTACACATCAGGTCCTCTGAAGGAGTAACAAATACTATCCATTACTGTCTATCTCTCCCGCCCAAGACTACGCTCTTTAAAGTGACACGTTGTTTTGTCAAGTGACAAGGGGTGGACTATGACGTCTGGTTTTAATGTCAACTTGCCAGGTTCTAACCGTTAGAACCACCAACTAGGGTGCTCAATTAAAGAACTTTCCTGACTGCTTTAAGTGACACAGGCAGACCCACCTTGAGAGTTGGTAGAACCTTCAGGTAGCAGCCCAGGTAAGAAAGCATGACAGAAGAAGATTATTTGCCTCTTGCTCGTCTGACCCTCCCTCCTGCCACTGTGCTGATTTACCTTGCTGCTACGCTGCTTCCTCCACTACTGTTACAGCCTGGAAGCATCTATCATCGACTAAGGACCAGCAGCTCTTCAGGAACCTGCCAAGTTTTCAGCACCAGATTGGAACTGTTGAGATACCAGCCTCAAGAACTGAGCATCTACCAGGTTCTTAGCCTCTTGGATATGAGACAGCTCACTACTGTTTTATTGTCAGATGAATAATATATATCTAGATTTACATTCTGTAGGTTCTGTTCCTCTAGAGAACCCTGACCACTATGCCAACTTCTCACCCTTTCCTCCAGTTCCCCTAAGGACTCAGAACCCAGAACCATTCCCTCCCCAGGGAGCTCCCATTAGCTCACACACACTCACCACTTCTAAGAAGAAATCCACATGGGGTCTCTTATGTACAAAAAACCGGACAGGATGTTTGTCTATGACCACCTGCGGAGGAACAGGGAAAGATGAGCAGGTCCTCAGCGCCACCGCAGACCTGGCCCCCATGCCACCACCTGCTTTGCTCCTTCTGGCTGATCCTGTGCCAGGTCTTACCAAGCCCTGACCTTAAAACTGGGAAGGAGAGTTTATGTCTGGACATAAGCAGGAGGTGTAAGTATTTCCCCATCTCCACACACCTTGAGGATGAAATCAGGAGGTGTTCCAGGCCTCACTGTAGGCCTCAGGACCCCGTCATGGTGAGAGTGAATGAGTGTTTCATCCAGATCCAGCACCAGGATCTTCTTCTTCACCTGGGCTGAACCACAATGGGAAGGAATTACACCAATGACCTGGAGCCCAAAGCTGGAGCCTACTTCACCTTCAGGTAGTCTCCCATCCAGCATACTCACCTAGTCGATTCCGGGACAAAGGAGATAAGGGGAGGATATCATATCGAACAGTTTGATACTGAATTACCTAAGAATAACAAGGGAAAAAATTAGAACACCTTATAAGAAAATCTTTCCCGACAATATTAATAGCAAATACTAAACATTTACCATATAAGATTCAGGACCTAGAGCTGGAGAGGTGGCTCAGAGGTTAAGAGCACTGACTGCTCTTCCAGAGGTCCTGAGTTCAATTCCCAGCACCCACATGGTGGCTCACAACCATCTATAATGAGATCTGGTGCCCTCTTCTGGCCTGCAGACACACATGCAGGCAGAACACTGTATACATAATAAATAAATCTTAAAAAAAAAAAAAAAAAGATTCAGGACCTAATGTATAATCCTAATAGTAATAAAGGTGAAGTTCAATGGTAGAGCACTTGTCTAACATGCAAGAGACTCTAGGTTCAATGCCCAGCACCATAAAACAAAAGTCAAGTAATACTGTAATTGTCCTTGTTTAACAACAAACGGTGAGATAGGTAACAAAGACTAAAGATCCTCATGCCTAGAGCTGCACAGCGGTCTTATCTCCCTAATTAAAATGGAAACTCCATGAGAACATGAATCTCCTCTCAATCATGCCTATTTTTTCAGTGCCTCAAAAACTGCAGCAAGGATAATGAGTTAACAGCAGACTGTGTCCTCTTAACACGATATCCTGCCCCCTGAACAAAGAAACACGCAGGTTCCCCACCTCCACCTCAGGGGCTCTCCGTGGCCATTCCCATCACCTCTCATTGGGAACCAAGAACCCCAGACTTGTGGGCCGAGACTAGGAATCAGGAAAGGAAGTCCTTGGGTCACTGAGGGCAACAGCAGATGAGGGAATCCAGGGGTTGTCAGGTCAGCTAAGTTCCTCTGGCTAGGGGCCATGAGGACTATTTTAACCAGCCACCTGTCCACTTGTGTTTCTACTAGCCAAGTCACAAGTGGTAGTGAATCTCTGCAGAGCCCCTTTACCCTGCTACCCAGGCAATGAGAGGCAGTGTCAAGTCCTGCTTGCCAACCTGACAGGCTAGAGAGAAGGCCAAAGCGGAGTGAGGACTGGGAGGGAAAGGGGAAAGGAAGGGGACAAGAACATCACTCAAGCTTCCAGCTCTGCTTCTCCAAGGCTTCTCTAGAAGCTGTTTCCTAACCCCCAGGGCTTCTACGTAGAGTCTGGCAAGTCCCTCTGTTCTTTTCTTCTACCATACAAATGCTCTCCAGTCCATTCCTAGGCCCTAAGCCACACATTCCCACTTGAAAACCAAAAGGCCCTCTCTTCTTTAATCCCAGGGCATCTGCCCTTCTTTTCTCCCTGAGCCTGTGATGAGGGCTGAACCAGCTCGGGTGTCCTGACTGCTATCTCGGGTTGCACAAGCTGGGCATGTGGGGAATGCTCCAAGGACCTGCCAGAACGGGCGGGCGTGGGGGGAGAAAGCAGACTGGAAGGAGGGCGGGACAAAAGGCTGGGGGTCACTGATGTACAGAGGAGAGCAATTTAGGAAGTAACTCATCCTCCAATACATGGACTGGAGCACTACTCCCTACACTCAAAACAAGAAAGAAAGAAATGAGCTGTTAGAAGAGGGAGGATTCTCAGGACAAGGTCAGAAAGAAAGGATAAGCAGCAGAAATCAACACATAATATCACAGGAGTTAGGCCCATACTCTGTCAGCCTTGCACACCCCCAATCTTTCATGAATCCCACTGCTCTTAGACTAGGTGTGCTTACCACCACCACCACCACCACCCAGAATAATCTTCACCTAAACCAGGAAGTGGAAGAAATCAGCCAAGTCTACTACAAGCCCCAAAGTCTTTCTGAGAATTCTCTTTGACCTAGGCTGCCAAAGATTACAGCCAGTTCACTCATTTTCCCCCAGAACCTGACTTGAGGAGATTTGCTCAAAGGGGTGATGAAAACCTAAGGGCACGTGGATCAAGTGATGTTAGCTGAAATAAATTTTACCTTGGAGAAAAGCTTGAGGGAGAGACCCCAGAGATGCTTGGGCTCATCCAAACAGTCTCCACACTCCAGTTATCCCTTCATAATTGCCAGAGTCTCCTGGAGAAACATGCCCACCTTCCGATGCAAGCCCTCCAGCTAACAGCTAGATCTTCTAACGAGACACCCAACTTAATGTGCTGCCTCCTACAACTAAAACTGCCTATTATAAAAGCATCTTTTTCAGTCCTAGGGTCTCAACAAACCCATTTACACACGCCATAGGTTTCCAGAGCCTTTTTGGAGGAGTTCCTTCACAACCAAGGCTCCCCCCCCCCCCCCCCAGGCTCCCATCCCTGCTACATATGCCCTCCTACACAGTCACCACTGACAAAGGAGCCTGGCTCTTTCTACAGCAGGGTCTTTCCAGAGCCCGCATCAACAGTTCTGGCTACCAACAAACAGGTGTTCCCCGCCTCTTGCTTTCTTTAGCAACAACTCCAGCTTTCTTAAGGAAAGCACCATTCCAGCCCCCAAGAGCTGCCAAACAAATCCTATCCCACCTAGGCAGATTAAAAAAGAAACCAAAAGCACTACAGACCTTGGTTCTTTTATAAGGGTCTAGACCCTGCTTAAAGGTGCCCTACTTCTCCAGCGGGTAAAGCTCTGACCAAGACTCCGTTCCTAGGCCCCAAACAGAGGCCCAACACTACCCAAAATTTCATGAGCCCCGCGGACAGAGATCCCCACCACTGCCAGCACCCACACAACTCACCGTGCGGATCTGCCTCCGCAAAAGGTAAATAAAGAAGCTCCAGAGCTTGGCGGCGAAGGCCACGAACGTGCGCAGCCCCAGCAGACACTGCGTCCGCATCATCCCGATGACCCCGGCACCGCCGGCCCCGGGGCCCCCGCGGCCCAGCTCCGCCAGCCCCCCGGGGGCAGCCCCCCGCCGCCGGGAGGGGGAACGGGGGCCCCGAGCGGCAGGAGAGGCTGCAGAGATGGGCACGGAGTGGGTGGCTCAGAAAGCCACCCCCAGCGAAGGGGAAGCCCCGCGGAACCGGGAGCTGGGGGCCTGGCGTGGGCCGCCCGCAGGGGCCCACATGAGCGGGAAGTGGCAGCGACGGCTTCGCGTGGGCTGCAGGGCCGAAGCAGGTCGGGCTAGGACGGGGTCCTCCGAGACCAGGAGGGAAGGGGATGGAGAATTGGGGGAGGGGGCGGTGGGGGAGGGGGCTAGGGAGGAGGGAGGGAGGGAGGAGGGAGGGGAAGGGAGGGGGGAAGCGAAGGGTGGCCCTCTGCGCAGGCGCGCTGGGGGTCTGCCCCGGGAAGGGGGCGGGCGGGCGGGGGCAGCGGCGCGCGCCGGGCCACGACGACTCTTGGGGACTCTTGGGGCCTCGGGGCGCAGGAACGGGGAGGGAGGGGGAGGGGGAGCCAGCCGGAGGGCGCGGCGCGCTGGGCCGGGGTGGCCTCCCCCTCCCCGAGGCCAGGGTCTCCTAGCCGCTAAGGAGCGGGGCTGCAGCTGCTGCCGCCGGGCTTCCCACTCTGACGGGCGCCATTTTACCGCCCAGAGGGCCCCCTCCTCCTCCTCTCTCCCCTCCTCCTCTTCCCCTCTGACAGTACTTCCGGCAGTGACGCGTATTCACTTCCCCGGGACGGATGGCCCCTCCGCTCGTTCTAATGAAGGAGGGGAAGAGTGAGGGAAGGAAAGCTCAGCGAGTCCAGACCCGGGGGAGTGCCGCGCTGCGCACGCGCGCGGGGTTACGGCTGGGCGGGGCCCGGAGCCGGGCGCCACGGGGGTGGGCGGGGCCGGTGACGTCACGGGCCCCCGGGTTCGGGCCGTCCTGGGGTCGCGGGGCTCGCGCGACCCCTCTCTCCCCGGGGCCCGGACAACTGTCCCAACGGCCCTCCTCACCCCGGCCGCGGTGCAAGAGCTGACCGGGGATGTCGTCTCCACGACTGTGTGCAGAGACTCGGCAGCGGCGTCCCCTCCGAGTGAGCCCCGCGGAGAACACGGAGCATAAGAGGAAAAAAGAGAAAAAACCCTCGTTCCAGGCTTTGCGGGCCTTTAATGGGGGGGGGGGGGATGAGGAGGGAGGAGCAATCGTAAGTGCCCCGCCTCCTCGGCCGTGACGGCATCAGAAAGCGTCCGAGATGCTGGACTCGCTGTTGGCCCTCGGTGGCTTGGTGCTTCTTCGAGGTGAGGAGGAGAGGGAGGCCCGTGGGGGGAGCCTCGGGCCTGGCTGCAGGGGCGGAAGGCTTGAGGCTGCCTGGCTAGGGGTGGGAGACCTAAGGGCTCTGTCGGATTTGCACCTGCTTGGCTCCCTGCAGATTCCGTGGAGTGGGAGGGGCGTAGTCTCCTGAAGGCTCTAATCAAGAAATCTGCCCTTCGGTGAGTTATCCTGCCGCTTCCCTTGGTCCTTCCGGGGAAGGGAACCGGTGCCCCCATTCTTCAACGTATCCCCATCGTCTTTGCTTTAGTGGGGAGCAAATCCACGTTCTGGGCTGTGAAGTGAGTGAAGAAGAGTTTCGCGAAGGTTTTGGCTCTGATATCAACAGCCGGTAAGTAGAAATTAGAACGGGTTTCTTTCGGACCTCAGTTGATAAGGAGCGTCTACTCAGCGAAAGCACAGACTCTCGGATTGTGTGGAAATGGGATCATATAACTTCATATAACTTGGAACAGTAGAAATTATAAACAAGACTATCTGAAGTTCTAGAGACTTGAGCCAAAGCTGGCCTACTTGACTGGAGACAAAGGGATGGAGAGGAACACCATGAGGCTATGGCTCACTGAGCAAAAGAGAGCAGGAGACTCATATTTCCTGGAGTAGACTATAAAGATATTTTCCTGAACATAAGCATTCTGCCTTCAATGTTGCAGGTTAATAAATAGTCAAGAAACTGCAGTTTCTCTTAGAGTGTTGCCGTCATCTCTCATAAATATCCTGCAGTTGCTCTGTTCTGGGTCTTATAAGGCTCAGGACTATAGACAGTAGACTTGAGTTGAAAACACAAGAAAAAGGTAAAAGAGCATACTAACTCCAAAGTGTAATAGGGTAAATTAACCTTTGGACAAAACTTTTTCCTTTTTATTTTCTTAATCCTCAGAAAAGGACATTTAGCTATTTTTTTTTAAATTGTGAACTCACAATAGCCTCCAGCTCTTATCAATCCTGTCTCAACCTCTGGTGTGCTATGATTATGTTACAAACCACATTGAATTTATAAAATATCTCAATAAAACAATGTGGTGTAAGGCACTGTGGTAGTACACACCTGTAATCCCTGCACTCAGAAGGCAAATACAGGGAGATCTTTGTGTGATCCTAGCCAGCCTAGTCTGTGTAGTGTGTTCCGGGCCAGTTAGGTCTACATGGTGTGTAGCTGAAATGTTTCTCCGGCCAGTGGGGACACACACCTCACACCCCACACCCCCGCCTTTGTGGTCCCACAGCCACTTATAAAATAATAATTTAGAGGCTTAATATTACTTACAAATTTACAGAGCCATGGCGTTACCGGTCTGCTGGCCTCTTGCTCTGCCACCCCAGCGGCTGTCTCTCTCTGTCCTCTCCTTCCTTCTCTAGGATTTCCTGCCTGCCTCTAAGCTGCCTTGCCATAGGCCAATGCAGCTTTATTTATCAACCAATCAGAGCAACACATATTCACATCGTACAGAAAGACATTCCACAGCAATAGTGAGACCCTGTTTCTAAATAAATAGTAAATGTAAAGCAAATAAAATGACTCCAAAATTTTAAATGAGTGTATCCTCAGACTGCTTTCATGGCTGTATGCTAAAAAGACAAAATGACTTTAATTTTTTTTTGGATTTTTTTTTTTTTATCTTATGTATATGAGTGTTTTGTCTACATGTATATGTATATGTACCATGGGCATACTTTAGCGCCTGCAGAAATCAGAAGAGGGTGTTGAATCCTCTGGAACTGGAGTTTTACATGATTTGAGCCATCGTCAAATCAGGACCCTCTGCAAAAGCAACCAGTGCTCTTAACTATTGAACCATCTCTCCAGCCCCTCAGGACAAAATGATTTTCAAATGACCAACATGTCTACAAAGAGAATGATGCAGTATGAAGACAGAAGTACCAAGTCTTTCATCCCATTTTCATTATGTGTAGAATGAAGTGATGAGGTAGTGTTTTTAGCATAAATGATCTTCAGATTTCTAATGGGACAGTTAATGGCTAGTTTTTGGTTTTTCAAGACAAGGTTTTTCTTTGTAGCCCTGGCTGTCCTGAAACTCACTCTGTAGACCAGGCTGGCCCCAAAGTCACAGAGATCCACCTGCCTCTGCCTCCTGAGTGCTGGTATCAAAAGCATGTGCCACCACACTTGGCAAATTTTTTTTAATTTTAAAAAAATTAATTTTTAGATTTCTGTAAATCCCCATCTAGCGCCTACTTAGGGCGGCTCACAGCCACCAGTATTTCCAGCTCAAGGGTATCTGGTGTCCTCTTCTGGCTTTCTTGGGTACCTATACTTACTTGCACATAATCACATACTCATGTATATACATAATTAAAAGATAAGCTTTTTAAAAATTATAAATTTACAGGGCTGGAGAGATGGCTCAGCGGTTAAGAGCACTGGCTGTTCTTCTAGATGACCTGGCTTCAATTCCCAGCATATATATGTTAACTCACAACTGTAGCTCCAGTTTCAGGGAACCCAACACCATTACACAGACATACATGCAGGCAAAACACCAATGCATATAAAATAAAAATAAATAAATTACAGATTTACTTTAGGGACTAGAGACTGCTCAGGTGGTATGGGAGTGCTTCCTGGCATGCTCAAAGCCTTGGGTTTGAGCCCTAGCACTATATAAACCTGGGGCAGGGGGGTACATCTGTCATCCCAGCACTTGGAAGGTTCAGACAGGCCGGTCAGCAGTTTGAGGTCATTCTTGACCACATAGCACTTTTGAACCCCAAAACTAGCAATGGCAGCAGTCAAAGGAGTGGGTAGATCTTTAGGAACATGAGATTCCCTGAAGCTGGAGCTCTAGTTGGGAGCTGATGGGAACTGTGGAAATGAGGATTGGTGACAACTAGGACAATCCAGAAAGGGTCCCAGAAGTTGAGAGAAATGGAAGTAAAAAGGTGACAGTGTGTCTGGGCACTAGAGGACCTACAGGATGGTAGAGTAGATAAACCCTGCCCTTTGGGTTATTCTGAATGGTGCATAATTCAGTCATAGAATCCAGGCTTGCATCAGCACTAACTGCAGGGTACTAAGGGACTTGCCCTAAAGGCAAAGGGACACCAGAGTAACATATGACAAGGCATGAGAGGTCAGGTAGATAAAGAGGTACCTGACTGTAAAAAGGTCTTCCAGAGCACAATGGAAGTTTAGATGTTATGCCAAGAACCGTTGGGAGGAGAGTTTAGTCACACCATGCCTCTTCGAAACACTAGTCCATTGGTTACCATGGAGGGGATGTAACAACACAAGGCAGCCTGGAAGTGGAGACTAGTTAGGAAGGTTAGTGCAGTATCCAGGTTCACTCACGAGGTCAGTCTGTACTGAGCACCAAAAACCAAGAGCTATGCTCAGACACTCGCGATAGAACAGTGGATAAGACTAGCTTGTTTCCTGCTCTAGTAAATCGTAGAAAACAATGGTAAGAAGTGACAGGGCTCTTCTGTGTGGCAGGATCCCGGTGGGGCGGGGAGGGGTTGTTTTTGTTGCTAAGATTTGGTTTGGTTTTTTGAGGCAGAGTCCCATTACATATCCTTGGCTGGCCTGAAACTTGCTATATATACCAGGCAGACCTTGAGCTCACAGAGAGCCATCTATCTTGGCCTCCTGAGTGCTGGGGTTGAAAGCGTAAGTCACCACTGTCCCGCCAAGATTTCTTTTTTTTTTTTTTTTTTTTTTTTTTTGGTTTTGGTTTTGGTTTTGGATTTTCAAGACAGGGTTTCTCTGTGTAGCTTTGCGCCTTTCCTGGAACTCACTTGGTAGCCCAGGCTGGCCTCGAACTCACAGAGATCTGCCTGCCTCTGCCTCCCGAGTGCTGGGATTAAAGGCATGCGCCACCACTGCCCAGCCAAGATTTCTTTTTTAATTGTGTGTGTGCAGATATGTGCACAAGTGTAAGTGCCCATGGAAGGGAGAAAAAGACATGAGATTCCCCTGAAAGTCCAGTAATAGGCAGTTGTGAGCCGACTAGGGACTCAACTCCAGTCCTCTTCAAGAACAATATACACACTCTTAATTACTAGGCCAACTCTCTAACCCCCAGAAGAGGAGTTGAGAACAGATGTCAAAAAGGACTTTAAAGGGCCAAAATCAACCTTAGAACTTAGGTTATGAGACACCAAAGTCTGCCGTCAGTTACTAAATCCTTTCAGTAATTAGCTTTCACTAATATTTAAGGTATTGGTGAGAATTGGGGGGCGGGGGGGGGGGGAGTCCAAAAATCAGGAAGAGGCAGGTGGGGTGGCACACGCCTGTAATCCCAGCACTCAGGAGACAGAGGCAGGTGAGTTGGAGGCCAGTCTGGTCTACAGAGTGAGTTCCAGGATATCCAGGGCTGTTACACAGAGAAACCCTGTCTAAAAAAATAAATCAGGAAGAAGTTCAAGGTTATAACATGTCTTCTCTTCTCCCTTTCTAGCCTGGTTTACCATGACCTCTTTAAAGACCCTCTTAACTGGTCAAAACCTGGCGAAGCTGTCCCTGAAGGACCTCTGGGGACCTTAAGGGCCATGTGCAGAAGGACGGATCCTGGCCCTGTCACCATTGCTCTGGATTCTCTGAGCTGGCTGTTGCTTCACCTTCCCTGTGTCACACTCTGTCAAACCCTGCATGCTCTGAGCCAGCCACGTGTCTCCCCAGGTGAGCTTCCTCCTTTTGTTAGGTGCCCTCATAGAGTTCCCGCAAAGAACATCACCCCTTCCTTCCCACTCCAACAAGAGGTACTAGGGATCTCCAGTCCCATATTCTGCCATCTCCTGAATGTTTTAGGGAGAATTGGGAGATGGAGTGTTGATTGTTGGAGATTTGTTGTTTTAAGACTGTGTTGTGTCTAGCTTGACATCATGGGGCACACCTTTAATCCCAGCCCTCAGGAGGCAGAGGCAGGCAGATCTCTGAGTTTGAGGACAGCCTGGTCTACATAGTGAGTTCTAGGATAGCCAGAGCTACATGGTGAGACCCTGTCTCAAAAAACAAAAACAAGGGGCCGGGCAGTGGTGGCCCATGCCTTCTAATCCAGCACTCGGAAAGCAGAGATGGGCAGATCTCTGTGAGTTCGAGGCCAGTCTGGTATATATAGCAAGTTCCAGGACAGCCAGGGCTACACAAACCCTGTCTTGAAAAACAAAAGAGGGACTGGAGAGATGGCTCAGCGGTTAAGAGCACTGGCTGCTCTTCCAGAGGTCCTGAGTTCAATTCCCAGCAACCACATGGTGGCTCACAACCATCAATAGTGAGATCTGGTGCCCTCTTCTGACACACAGGCATACTGTATACATAATAAATAAATAAATAAATAAATCTTTAGGCCGGGCGGTGGTGGCGCACGCCTTTAATCCCAGCACTCGGGAGGCAGAGCCAGGCGGATCGCTGTGAGTTCGAGGCCAGCCTGGGCTACCAAGTGAGCTCCAGGAAAGGCGCAAAACTACGCAGAGAAACCCTGTCTCGAAAAACCAAAAAAAAAAAAAAAAAAAAAAAAAGAAAAACAAAAGAAAAAAAAACAACTTGTATCTTTGTGAGTATGCATACCCATGTCTGATTATATGCAGAGTGTGTATTCAGGTTCATGTACCTCTGCAAATGAAGGCCAGAAGAGGGAATTGGTTGCCTTCTCTGTTACTCTTTGTTTCTTTGAAGAAGAGTCTGTCCCTGAACCTGGGACAACTTGAATGTTGTCAGCTAGGCTGGAAGCTAGCAATCCCCAGCTGTCCCCCTTGGAGCTGGGGTTCCAGCGCGTACCAGGACACTGGGCTTATTACATGGGTGCTGGGGTCCAGATCTGGTCCTAGGATTGGGAAGTAAGACCCCTTAAATGCTGAGCCAGCTCTCCAGCCCTGGTGCTAGAACTGTACCACCACACCCAGGTTAAGAGAAGTACAAGGGTTTTGTTTTCATTTTCTTAAGTGATTTTGTCTGTGTGTGCAGCACATTGTGCGTGCCTGGTGCCTGCAGAGGCCAAAAATAGGGCACTGGATGCCATGTAAGGCACCAAGGGGTTGCTGGGGTTGGAGCTCAGGTCCTCTGAAGAGCAGCCAGTGCTCTTCCCTGCAGAGCATCTCTCCAGCCCGGACGTTGTTCTGCTTTGTGCTGTTCATGTACCGGTTGTTCTGTGGGTTGTTCCGTCTCTAGGTCTCCACTTTTTTTTTTTTTTAGATTTATTTATTTATTTTGTATACAGCATGTATGCCTGCAAGCCAGATGAGGGCACCAGATCTCATTACAGGTGGTTGTGAGCCACCATGTGTTGCTGGGAATTGAACTCAGGACCTCTGGAAGAGCAGTCAGTGCTCTTAACCTCTGAGCCATCTCTCCAGCCCCCATCCACTTTTTTTTAATGTAAGGTCTCATATATTCCTTATGGCCAGAAGAATCAAAGCTGGCCTCACCTGGTATGTAGCCAAGGACGACCTCAAACAACTTTTTTTCCTGAGAATTTTGTGTTGTCACAAATTACATCTTTATACATTATGTGCTCTTTTCTACATTAAGTCCCAGTGTACTGAGACGCTTTCTTTTGTTTGTTTGTTTGGTTTTGGTTTTTTGTTGTTACTGTTTTTGAGTTTTAGTTTTGATTTTTTGAGACAGGGTTCCTCTGTATATCCATGGCTATCCTGGAATTCTCTCTATAGACGAGGCTAGCCTTGAACTTACAGAACTCTGCCTACCTCTGCCTCCCCAGCTCTGGGATTAAAGGTGTGCGCCACAAACACCCAGCAAGTTTCTTTTTTTTTAATTATTTGAATAATTTTTTAAAATATGTAATTACATCATATTTCCCTTCATGTGCACCTCAAATTCATTGCTTCTTTTTCTTTAATTATTGTTACATAGATATATATTCCTAATTATATAACTACAACCTGTTCAGTTCATATAATGTTACTTGTACGTGTATGATTTCAAGGCTGACCACTTGGTATTCTGTAACAAATTGGGGGGCTTTTCCCTTGGGAAGATTGTCTCTCACTCTCAGGATTCCTTGGTTGCCTGTAGTTGTTTGTCTGGAGGCCCTGTGAGATTTTCCCCCTTCCATGTTAACACGTCAGTTGGTGTCTCCTTTGCTTGGGTCTTGTTTAGGCAGCTGTGTTAATGCGACTTAATGGGTAAAGCTGGCCCATGTGACACCCTCTCTGACATTGCTAGAAGATGAAATCTCATAGAGAGGACTGGAGAGATGGCTCAGTGGTTAGGAGTAGTGGCTGCTCTTCCAGAGGCCCTGAGTTCAGTTCCCAGCACCCACATGGTGGCTCACAACCATTGGTAATGGGATGGGGTGCCCTCTTTTGGTGTGCATGAAGACAGAGCACCCATAGACATAAAATACAGGAGTAAATAAATCTTTAAAAAGAAAAGAAATCGCCAGGTGGTAGTTTCTTTTGGGGCACTTGGGAGACAGAGGCAGGCAGATCTTTTGCCTGGTCTACAGAATGAGATCCAGGAAAGGCGCAAAGCTACACAGAGAAACCCTGTCTCAAAAAATAAAAATAAAAGAAAGGAAGAAAGAAAGAAAAGAAATCTAGTGTGAACTTCCTTTTCCTCTGGCTCTTACAATCTTTCTGTCCCTCTTCCAACATGATCCCCGAGCCTCGGGTTCAGGAGTTGTGTTATAGATCAGTCAGTTGGAGGCAGCCACCACACAGTCACTTGTTCTCTGCATTTTGGTCAGTTATGGTTTGCTGTAATGGTCTCAGTGCAGCTAGATCCTGGTGACGGATGTACAGGATCTGTCTGGGCGAAGAGGTGGGATTGACCTTGAGCTACTGATCTCCTGCCATTGCCTCCTGAGGCTAAGTGTAGGCCTGTACCACCATGCACAGTGAGTGTATAAGCTGCTGCTTGTATACCAGGCAGGCATGCTTAATAACTGAGCTACATCTCCAGCTCCTCATTCACTTATTTTACAAATATAAATGCATAGGGCAATGTCAAGTACAGTTTTTTTGTTTGTTTGTTTTGTTTTGTTTGTTTTTTTTTTTTTTTGGTTTTTCGAGACAGGGTTTCTCTGTGTAGCTTTGCGCCTTTCCTGGAACTCACTTTGGAGACCAGGCTGGCCTCGAACTCATAGAGCAAGTACAGTTTTAAATAATGGAAAAATCAAGACTGACCTTACAACTGGGCCATTGCCTTATAGAGGCTTATTCTCATAAAAGACACGAAGAAGTAAACCTGGCTGGAAGTGAAGCTCTTTACCCTCTTCTGGCCTCTGGACACCCACACACATCAATCAAAACAACCCATTTTTTAAAAATTAGACCTGGCTGTGGAAAGACACACACTTTGAATCCTAGCAGGGGTAGGTTGATCTCTTATGAGTTCAAGACCATCCTGGTCTATATATCAAGATCCATGCCAGCCAAGGCTATCTAGTGAGACCTTATCTGAAAAATAAATAAATAAATGAGTAAATAAATAATAAAATGTGCCAAATTGGGCCAGCCAGCATGACAGCTGAGTGGATAGAGATGCTTGCCACCAAATCTGAGAACCTTTAGTCAACGCTTGAGTCCCACATGTTGGAAGAAGAAAAGATTTCCAAAAGTTAGCCTGTGATCTCCACAAGCATGCCATGGCACATGCACACCATGGAACATATACATGTATACATAAACACCCATAAATGTAAAAAGTAAAATGTGCCAAAGTGTTTGGCGGAGTGTGTCACACTGTTAATGTTCCCAGAGAGAAAGGAAGACACTACCTGATAACCACAGCATACAAGCAGTTCAGTAATTGATGAGGCTGCAAAGTTTCTAGACATGCTAAAAGTATTCATGTCGTGCTGAAAGATAGAAGTCAGTGGTCCCTTGATCAGATCTGAATTGGATAATTAATTGTGGGCTAGTAAAGGCACAGAGCAGTATGGTGGGATGGTACGATTGGCCGAGGCAGGTCTATTTATGATAGGATGTGGCCCTCTCCTTTCCTTAGCTTCACTGTTTACTCCAAGGCCTTCAGCTAAATGCTACCTTGTGTCTTTCATGATCTACATTTCTTGTCCCTCTCCAGGTGCTGACTCCCCGATAGAGCAGGTCCGTGTGCTGGGTCTGCTACATGAAGAGCTGCATGGTCCCGGCCCCATGGGAGCGCTGAGCACCCTTGCTCACACAGAGGTGACTCTGAGTGGTAAAATGGGCCAGACTTCAGCCTCCATCCTCTGTCGAAGGCCCCAACAACGTGCAACTTACCAGGTCAGGAAAGACAACAGAGAAGACTGGATTAGGATCAGAGAAGGGCCAATGTTTCAGCCAGAGTTTCTATTGCTGTGATGAAACACCATGACCAAAAGCAAGTTGGGGGAGAAAGGGTTTTTTTGGCTCACACTTCCATGTTGTAGTCCATCACTGAAGGAAGTCAAGCAAGGAACTCAAAACAGGGCAGAGAACCTGGAGGCAGGAGCTGATGCAGAGACCATGGAGGGGTGCTGCTGACTGGCTTACTCCTCATGACTTGTTCAGTCTGCTTTCAACACCCAGGACCACCAGCCCACGAGGGACCCCACCTACACAAGGGATCCCCACCCACAGTGAGCTGGGCCCTCTCGCATCAATCAGTAATTAAGAAAATACCCTACAGCTGGATCAGACAGAGGAATTTTCTCAATGGAAGTTTTTTTTGTTTTGTTTTGTTTTTTGCTTATAAACTGTATGGCCATGGCAGGCTTCTTATCTAGTTCTTTTATCTTAAATCAACCCATTTCTATTAATCTATAAGTTGCCACATGGCTCGTGGCTTACCAGTATCTTACATGTTGGTACTCATGGCAGCGGCTGCCTCCTTTCACTTCCCAGCATTCTCTTCTCTTGCTTGTCCCACCTATACTTCCTGCCTGGCTACTGGCCAATCAGCATTTTATTTATACACAGCAATATCCACAGCACTTCCCCTTTTCTTTTTTTTCAAAAAGGAAGGTTTTAACTTTCACATAGTAAAATTACATATAACAAAACAATTATCAAGCAAGAATTACAGTTACAATATCTAGTCTATTTATAATAACTAGTCTATTTGTACTTGGCAGAATTAAAGAAGATATCCTATTCTATATTTGTGAGTCTAAGGTTTCATATCTAACTTATCTTTTATCATAACTAAGGAAAATTATAACTATCTAGTCTTCAACTACATCAAAGACCCCAGAAGGATATGCTATTACCTGAGAAATGGGAGAAGGATGCAAGCAACTTTTGGGAGTCTTGCAGGGTAGACAGAGACAGCTGGCAGCCTGGACAGTCACCTAATGTTCCTTTGTAAAGTTGGGGCATCTGTCTTCAGCCCACAGGCCTAGAGTCTCTCAGTCATTTCTCTCTGTGTCCTGTAGAATGTCTGGCAATTTCCTCTGCGAAGCAGGAACCTGAAGGACCATTTCGCCAAGCAAAGTTCAGTGGTCACCTTCCTATGGGTCCTGCATGTCCAGTTGATCAAGCAGTCCAGGCAAGAACAGTTTCTTGCCCAAATGGCTGTTTTTGCCAAGAAGAAGATAAACTCCATATAGAGTGTCTTCGATGCCCATCCTCCTCTCTAAAGTAAATTGGTGCTGCCAGGAGCAGACATGTCTCACTGTCCAGAAAGTCTAAATTTTTAAAAATATTTTAAATGCCATATTCTGTAGGTCTTTGAAGCGTTTGAAGATTACCTGTCTATATGAAATATATCTGTGTATACCTAGAAAACTTAACTAACATGTTACAAGTTTGACTATCATAGAAGATCTGTATTTAATTATCCATTACAATCTAAATGAGTTACATAAACATAATATCTCAAAGGAGAATAGAAATATATATTCAGTATAACAAAATTAACTTTAAATTTGTATCAATGAACTAAAATCTGTACCAGTGTAAAACATTTTAAACAAGTTGCTCTTTAAAAGTAGGTTCATTGATCTCTTCTTTTATCCTATCATATCTATACTATCCCCTTTTTTTTTCTTGAGCTTCTCTCAAGTTGACATAAAACTAGCCAGGACAGGGGGCATGATGGGAAGAGCAATACAAACTGATGTTCACTTACAAGGTAGAGGAAGGAGAAGCAGGAGTTCCAGCGTACCTAGTAAGCTCAAGGACAGCCTGGTCTATGTGATACCTGAGACTGTCTCAGGAGAAGCAAGGAAAGCTGATTACTCACTTAATTAATTAATGACTAATTACTTGTGTGTTGTTAATTTGTTTGGGGCAGGGTCTCACTGTGTAGCCCTGACTAGCCTAGAACTGACTTTTTTAAGACTTTGAACCTACAGAGATCCACCTGCCTCTGTCTCCCAAGTTCTAAGGTTAAAGACATGTACCACCAGGGCTGGAGAGACAGTTAAAAGCACTGACTGCTCTTCCAGAGGTCCTGAGTTCAATTCCCAGCAACCACATGGTGGCTCACAACCATCTGTAATGAGATCTAGTGCCCTCTTCTGGCCCACAGGGATGCATGCAGGCAGAATACTGTATCACAAGAAATAATCTTTTTTTTTTTTTTTTTTTTTTTTTTTTTGGAGCTGAGGATCGAACCCAGGGCCTTGCGCTTAGCACTCTACCACTGAGCTAAATCCCCAACCCAATAAATAAATCTTAAAGAGAAAAAAAAGACATGAAGCACCATGCCAGCCAGCATCCTGTTTATACTTTGTGGTGCTTGGAGGATTGAACCTAGATCCTTAAACGTGCTCAGCACACACACAGTCATTGAGCTGCATTCCCCTGTGTTTTCCGTCATTTTTCTTGTTCAGTTCTCAGATACCCTGTGAAGTAAGTGTTTTGTGTTGTTGTTTTTTTGTTTGTTTGTTTTTGTTTTTGTTTACAGCTGAGGATTGAACCCAGGGCCTTTCGCTTGCTAAGCAAGCGCTCTACCATTGAGCTAAATCCCCAACCCCAAAGTAATTGTTTTATCTTTGTTTTTCAGACTGGAAAATAAAATCCAGAGATGTTAAAATTTAAGTCACTTGCCTAAGTTATTACACCAAGTGAAATACCCAGGATTTGAACTCAGGGTTGCTCAACTCAAGAGCCCATAAACTAGCCAGCCATGGGCGGCACACACCTTTAATCCCAGCACTTGGGAGGCAGAAGCAGCCACACCTGAGTTTGAGCCTCACCTGATCTACATAGTGAGTTCCAAGACAACCAGGGCTAGAGAGATCCTATCTCCAAAAAATTAAAGACCCCGTTAACTTAACCAATTAAGGATGCTATCTTACAGCAAATAAATGAGGGAATATGTTTTTCTTCCCTAGACTTGGTGGTTCTCCATTCTTCCTGACTTCAGCCTGGATCTCCGGGAGCGGCTTCCCCTCCATTCTGAGCTACACCCAGATCCTCACACAACCCAGGTATCCAAAAGTAGCCAGAACAAGGGTGTGAGCCTAGAGTCTGGCAAGGGGAAAAGTAAGGCTGAGATAGCCAGGCAGTGGCAGTGCACACTTCTGACACCCTCACAGGCAAAACACCAATGAACATAAAGTAAAAATTATAAAGAAAAGAAAAGCCAGACGGTAGAGACAGGCAGATCCAGGACAGCCAGGGCTGCACAAAGAAACTCTGTCTCAGAAGGGAAAAAAAAAAAAAAAAACTAGAGATGTTGGGGGTCTGGGGTGGAAAAGTAGAACTGATCAGCAACAGCACTTGTTGTACCTACAGGTGGATCCCACGACTCATTTGACCTTTAACCTTCACTTATCCAAGAAAGAAAGAGAAGCCAGAGACAGCCTCACTCTGCCTTTCCAGTTCAGCTCTGAAAAGTAAGGCTGGGCTGGGATCTCAGCATCTGGGTCACAGAAAGGTGGGGTGATGACAGGTTATTGATTAACCTCAAGATTTTATAGGGGCTGAAGTCCACCTCCAGAGACAAGTCTAGGGAGTGGTTCCCTACCCACCTATACAGGATTCCCACAATGATAGAGGACCTTTCTGTGCTTCTCTCCAGTAGAGCTAGGGGCCCCCACCTGAGCCGGACCAGACGGGAGACAGCCCTTCCCAGGCCCCAGTCCCCAGTCCCAAAGCTAACATGGGTGTGGCAAGCGCTGATTGACAGGGCTCAGGAGCTGCTCCTGCTCTGTGCCTGGTGTGGGTGGATGGAGAGCAGGGCTGAGGAATCCTTGCCTTCCGGCTGCTCAGGACTTGGGGCACAAGACAGTTCCCATCGCAGGGCCGAGTGGTACTTGAGCTCTCGAGAGCCTTGGAACTTAGACCGAGAAAGTGACAGAGACATGGGATGGGTCACCTAAGTGAGTATCACTGTCGCCTAGAAGGAACTCTCCAGACCTGACTCATCACCCACCCTCATCATCATCACACCTTCCCTCCTCAGACAGCAAGCTCTGCTCCGCCCTGGACCGGGCCAGACAACTAGCCACATCTTCTATGAACCAGATGCTTTTGATGACGTGGACCCAGAAGACCCAGATGATGACCTAGACGTTTGACTAGACAAATGGGAGAGGAAGACTGTGGCTCAGAACCATCCTGTTGTTCACAGAGGCCTTACCTGCTCCCTCCCTCCCTCCCTCCCTCCCTCCCTCCCTCCCTCCCTCCCTCTGTTGCTCTGTCCGTGGAGGGCCTGTCTGTCCTGTGAGCCATTGAGGAACATATAATTGGGGCAAAGAAGTGTGGTGAGAGCGTAGTGTATGCAAGAGAACAAGAAACCCCCTCCTCCCCTGCCCGTTTCTAATAAAGTAGATACATGTATTCGTATATAAATTGAAAAAGCTCCTTGGTAACCACTTAGAGAGTAGATGTGGGGGGCGGGGCTGGTGATACAGCTCAGCAGGCAAAGGTACTTGCCACAAGCCTGACGCCCTGAGTTCAACCCCTGGAGCCCACAGAAAGGTGGAAGGAAAGACCCCACTCCACAAAGCTGCCCTCTGACCTACTCACATAAACCCATAGAGCCTTTGGCCACACAGGGTAAAGAGTTTAGGAGAATAGGTAATACCCTGAGCCCACAGTCAAGGCATTAGGCCTAACAATGGGACCTGAAGGCCGAGGGGCCCTGCTGGGCGCTCTACTCAGTTCTCCTGCCACTGCAGTGCGAACTCCTGACAGGCAAGGACCTGGGTGTGGAGAAAGGAGCCTTGGAAAGACACCTGATTTCCAAAACTTAATTTTTATTACTGTACAAAAGCACACCCCATGTTTTGTCTTCTCCCAAGCCCTCCCCTCCCCAAGATGCACCCCCCCCCCAACCGTACATGGTGTTCAGGGATGGAGTGACCAGGAGGCCTTTGTCCCTCCCACACCTTGCACGCAGGCTGAGCACCCCAGCTCACACATACTCCTTGGCAGAATTTGATTTAGGGTAGGAGCGGGGTGCCCGGTATACAGCATTATTTTCACTGCCAGGACAGGAGCAAGAGAGCAGGGCACCTCCCAGGAGGGCCAGAGCAGACCCTGCCCAGCCGATAAAGATGGCAGGACCAAACTCGTACCTGTGGAGAGAAAGGGATGGAGTCAAAACTTGGGTCTGATGTCGTCCTCCCCGTCCCAAGTCTACGGATTTGTCTCCCTAGAAGACTTACTTCGCATTCGTGGGTGTATAGGGGTTATAAAACTCTGTGATAATGTCGTGTGCAATCCAGGAGCATGCTACCAAGGCAGCAAGACCTAGAAAGAGAAAGATTCTGGTGTTGGGTGTCCAAACCAAGACCTGGGCAATGATCTGGATGGAAGAGAGCCCTCGGTCCCACCTTGGCCCTGTGGCTCACCTGCCACGATGAAAACGATGCCTCCAGTCATGGCTATACGGGCCTTCTTCACTTTGTCATCTCCCCCACAGTTTGTACACTTCATGCCCATTGTGGCGACCAACAAGGCTATGAAGCCCAACACTATGGACACCACCATTAGGGCTCGAGTGGCCTGCAAGGCCGCTGCAGAGGAAGGAGAAGGTCAATGCGGAAATGGCAGCCTTAGGATGGCGCCAGCCTAGGTGCTGCGCGCCGCGCCGACTAACCCCTGGACCGCCGTGTGCCAGTTGGGCTCCACCGCCGGCCTGGGGCCCCCTCGGTCCAACACAGACCTTGGGCAGACAGTTCCCGCCCCCACCCCGCCACCGCGGCCATCCAGCTCCCCGCCCCGCCCCGCGCTCCAGAACCCGCCCGGGGCGCCGAGGTTTCGATGAAACCGCGCCAGGTAGGGGGAAGGGAGCAAGGGGGCGAAAGGGAAGTGCAGGTGGCGGCCAGGGCCCTCGTTTGAGCCACACCGACGGGCGCGTGTCTTAGCTCTGCCCCCGCTATCGAGGCCACCGGGGTTGTGGCTTCAACTAATCGGCCGATAAGATTAGAAGCCACAAGTACGGTCCCACGTCTAACGAGGGCACGATTCTGCGGCCCTAGGCACCTGCGTCCCGGTCCCCCTTTGTCCCGGAGGAAGAAGCAGAAGACAGAGACCACGGACTGCCCAGGGCCGGGGGTGCGGGTGCCTTTTCCCAGGACTCCCCCCTTCAAGCCGGGCAGAGGGGTGTGGGCCCACGTGCCACTGCCAGATCCCAGGCCCTCTTTCTTTCTCCCGGTCCCACCGACTGGGCTCAAGGTGTCCACTTCCTCCTCCCTGGCAACCCCGGGCTCCAGGCCGTGCGGCCTCAGCCCAGCCCCACACCCAACCCCGCCACCTTGACTCCGGGCACGTCCGCTCCGTCGGTCCCACGGCCTTACCCGGCAGAGCGAGCACCGAGTCGTAGGATTTGCAGCTTGACAAGCCGGTGCTCTGCGTGGAGCACTCCATCCAGAGCCCCTTGTACATGGCCTGGGCTGTGACGATGCTGCCCACGTACGAGCTCATCCTCCACTGCGGGATGGCAGTGCTCACTATCAGGCCCACCCAGCCAAGCAGGGCCATCGAAAAGCCCAGCAGTTGCAGGCCCGCATTGGCCATTTCCGTCTCAGAAAAGATGGGACGCGCCGGGAGGGCGACCCGACAGTAAAACAAAATCTGGGAAGCAACACAAAAAAACAAAAAAACTGGATGGAGATTTAAGCCACCTAGAGATAGGAAAAAGTTTGTTTTTTTTTGAGCCGGTTAACTGCAAATCTTGTTAACCGAGGTAAACACAAATCGTCCCCTCCGGTGAAGCGACTCTCTCCCAGCACAGGGAACCGGCTTCGCCCGAAGGACTGGTTCCAGACAAAAGAGGCCCCCGAAGGCCAGGCGGTTCCCTCCGGCGTGCTCAGAGCCTACCCAGAGAAGCGGAGGGGCCGTTCGGGCGTGGCCCCCAGGAGGAGTGCGGCCCCGGGCCCCGGGCTGCGGTGCACGGCGGAGAGCTGGGCCGGGAGGCGGCAGGTGCGGGCGAGCAGGTGCGGCGCACCTGAGTATATGTAGGGCGTCGGGGACGCGCCCCCGCAGGCAACGGGAGCGCGGGAGCCGGGGCGGGACCAGAGGGGCAATCGAGGGTGACCTGACGTCACCGAAGGGACACTCACCTGAACCGGAAGTCTGGGCCCCCACCCCCTCCTTGTCCAGGTGAAGAGGAAGAAACCTGAGCGCCAGTGTCACGCCCCTTCATTGGCCTGGCCCTAACTGCTGATGGGAAGTAGGCGAAGGCTTCGCACAAGTCCCTGGGGTCGCAGTCCCCTGCAGACTCCGGGTGGCCCCTTCTCTCTTCTCCATACAGGTGCGCCCCGGTGGCTGCGGAGCCCGTCCCCATAGACGCCCCTGGAAAGGCCCCTTGCCACCCTTTCCCTGCGGGTTTCGGCGCGCACTGTTTTTCTAGCCCGACTTTCACCTCCACTCCCAGCTCCTTTTTCTTCAGTCTCCTGCCATGGCCGGCCCCGTCTTCAGGGGTCCGAACCCAGGACGGTAAAAATCACCCGGGCTGCAACCTTCAAGGAATTTCTGCTGCAGAGATGTGCTCTAGCGACCCTCTGGGTCACTGCCCAAGCCCTCCACCTAGTTACGGCTCTCTAACCGCCCACCTGCCATACCAGCCGGAGGTAACAGGATGTAATACCTGAGCCTGTCAGTGTCTCCTCCAACATCAAGGCTCCTTCTGCCTGAAGGGAGAAACTCCGAGAGCCTTTGCAAGGGCGCGGAGTCGGGCAAGGCCTAGGGCAGAGTCTCCGCCACGCCCAACATTCCCCTCCCGGAGTCATTTCAAACCTGCCCTCCACTCTCCTCAACTGCTTCCCCAACCACCCATTTCCCTCCTCATTCTGAGCTTCCAGGGACCTATCTGTGTGCCCCTCCACGCCCCCTCCCACCCACTCTAGCATCTGACTCCCCGAGGTGGTCTTCGGCTCGCCCCTTAAGAGCCCTATCTCAACCTTACATTCCTTCCTGCTTTCCCAAACTTTGACCCCATCCCTCCTCCCAAGGCGACTTCCAAGTTTCTCATTCCTCCCCTTTGTATTGTTACCTCCTCCCTGACTCTCAGTCCACGGGTCCACCCTCCAGATCCCGTAGTCCAGTGACACGATGTGCCTGTCACCCCTCCCCGACCCTCTTTACCTCTTTCTCCCAGGCTGCCTCTCCTGAGACCCCCTTCACCCTCTCCGACCGTCACCCATCTTTCTTATTCTTGCTATTATTTAGTTATCTGGGGCGAGGGTAGGGTGGGGGTGGGGGTTCGAGACAGAGTCTCACTGTGTAGCCCTCCCTGGCTGTCCTGGAACTCACTCTGTAGACCAGGCTGGCCTTGAACTCACAGAGATCCGCCAGCCTCTGCCTCTCGAGTGCTAAAGGCTTGCCCCCGCACTGGCCGGCTTTCTTGTTATTTTTTAGTCAGTCCCTTAACCTCTCCCACATCCTTCCCCTTACACGTTTCTCTGTCAATCCTCCCTTCATTTATCCAATAAACATATTTAAAGGCCCTTCTTGTTCAGCTAATTAGCCTGCCTTTGTATAGCATGCAGACCTTTGTGAACGCATTTGTGTCTATTTTTGACCTTTTGATTCTGGTTTTGTGGGGGGGTTTAGTTTGGTTTTGGATGGTTGGTTGGTTAATTTTGAGACAGGATCTCACTATGTAGACTAGGCTAGCCTGGACCTTACAAGAAAGCCTCCTGGCTCTGGCTCTGGAATGCTTCGATTAGGGAGGTGAATCCTATGCACAGCCGAGATTTTTTTTTTAAAGGTTGTTTTCCTGATTGGATGTGGTTGGTGCGTGCTCTTGGAAGACTGAGGGAGATGAACAGACAGTTTAAAGCCAGCCTTCCCGGAGAGCAGTGGCTACCAGCTCTGGAAGTCCATGTTTCTCCTTACCCCTTGTTTGTATATCCAGCAATCATTATCACAGCCACTGGCCCAGCTGCTATCTATTAATTACCTGAAGACTACACCTGCCCCCAGACCACTCTCCCTGATTCTGCTCTTTCCTAAATTCACTCCCCAGAGTACTCTTCCTGTATACTTAAACCTTGCCATTGTTTTCAAAAGGCCACTCAGTGGGGGGCTTAAGAGATAGCTGAGGAATTAAGAGAGTACTGTTCTTGCAGAGTACCAGAGTTCAGTCTCCAGCATCCACATGGTGACTCACAATCCTCTGTTACTCCAGCTCTAGGTGATCCATTGCCTCCTCCTCCTCCTTTTTTTTTTTTTTTTTTTTTGTTGTTGTTGTTGTTGTTGTTGTTATTGTTGTTTCTTTTCAACAGAGACAGGGTTTCTCTGCATAGCCCTGGCTGTCCTGGAACTTGCTCTGTAAACCAGGCTGTCCTCAAACTCAGAGATCCACCTGCCTCTGCCTGCTGAGTCCTGGGATTAAAGGCGTGTGCCACCACTCCCAGAATCATCATCATCAACATCATCATCATCATTACTATTATTTTACTTTTTCAGCTTTTTGAGACAAGGTCGTTGTAGCCCCAGCTGTCCTGACCAAGTAGACCTGGCTGGCTTTGAACTCATAAGAATCCTCCTGCCTCTGTCAACTGAGTACTGGGATTAAAGGAGCTGGAGTTTACAGGTAGTGGTGGCACACGCCTTTAGTCCTAGCACTCTGGGAGGCAGAGGCAGGTGGATCTCTGAGTTATAAATTCTAGGCCAGCCTGGTCTACAGAGTGAGTTTCAGGTCAGTCAGGGCTACACAGAGAAACCCTGTCTCCAAAAAAAAAAAAAAAAGAAGGAGGAGCAGTGTGTCACCATGCCAAGTTCCAATGCCTCTTCTGACCTCCTCCGGCTCCCACATACACTCAGATGCATACACATAAAAATAACAAAATACATATTAGAAATAAAAATCAGTCAGTGGCAGGTTTTCTTTCTCACCGTTGTCGTGGGTTGAACCCAAGAGCCTCACGCAAGTGTTCTTGCCACTGAGCTACACCCAAGTGGCACTCCCGACTGCCGGCACATCTACCTTCTCCCTCAGCTGTATTGACCTTCTCTCTGTCCCCAAGACATATTGTGCATGTCCCTCCCCACTGCAGCAGCCTTCTGGTCTCTATGCTTGAGTGCCCTCGTCCACTTACCCCGCCCACCTTCCTCTGCCCAGCTAACATTCATCCTTCAGCATTTGGTTCAGCTCTCTTCTAGGAAGCCTGGCCTGACTACCCCACCCACGCTGAGTCAGGTCATCTGCCCAGGGCTCTCCTGGTTACCTGTACTTTCCTTTCAAGACTCTTATCATAGTCTGAAACTACTTTTGTGTGTTTATGGATTGAGTATCAAGTTCCCTGCTGCGCTGTAAAGTATAGACGTGTCTAGATTTGTCTTACCAATGAGTGAATTCTGAAAACAATTGTCATCCACTGCCCCTTCTGTGGATTCTGAGTGCCCATAAATGTACTGGGCACTGTAATTAACCCTGGGGATATACTGGTAGACAAGACAGATAAGGACACTGTGCTCATCTGGTTTTTTTTCTACCAGAAATAAAGGAGGAAGCAGGGCAATAAAGCCATAAACTGCTGCTTGTTTTGAAGGCAATGAAACAAGGTAATGTATAAGGTTGGGTCCAATCTCCAGTGAGATCGGGGAGACTTTCTGAGCAACTGACTGTTAATGAGTCAGTCATGAGGGAATCATATAAGTAAGGAGAGCAAGAGCAAAGGCCCAGTGTTGATCACCTCTTTGGAATTCAGTCATCGATTTGAAGCAGGATTGTGTTTGTTTTGTTTTCTTTTGTTTACTTTCTTTTGAGACATAGTCATGTTTCGTGGGTCAGGGCAGGCTAAACTTCATGACTCTCCTGCTTCCAAGTGCTAGAGTTACAGGTATGAACCACCATGCCTGGTTTTTTTTGGTGTTTTTGAGACAGGATCTTACCATGGCTGGCTGGCCAGGAACTCGTTATGTGGAGTAAGATGGCCCCAAATTTACCACAACACTCTCGCCATTTGCCTTTCTGGTGCTGGGATTACAGGCTCAAGCCATCAGCAAAAAGGGATTTCCTTGTTACCAATGTTGATACTAGGAGCTAGGAAGTCTTTGCTGTTGTGGGTGGTATCGTATATTTAACTGCATCCTGAGATCTAATGATGTTAGTGGGATTAGATGTCACCAGACCCCTCTGCCACACCTCAGGATGTGGTGGCTCACACCTTTATTGTTTCATCTTGGGAGGCAGAGGTGCCAACTGTGGCACACTCCAGCTATCCATCCGAGTTCTTGTGTTCTTTTAGTCAGTGGTTTCCTTCAGGTATACCAGAGGGAGGGGGGTGAAAAGCACAGTGATACTCACTGGTGACAGAGTTTGTTAGCTGGATAGAGGAAGGTGAGTGGGACAAATGGATTGGAATACCCAAGAGAACAGAGAGGCGCTTTGGTAGTACAGAGCGTGCATAGCATGTTTTAGAGACAGAAAGTCAAAGAACAAAACAAACTAACTAAAAACTTTAGAAAAACTAATAGAAGGGCTGGGGATGTAGCCAAGGAGGATCTCTGTGAATTCAGGGCCAGCCTGGGCTACATTGCAAATTCCAGACCAGCCAGGACTATATAATCTCAATAAATAAATAAATAAATATTTAAATAAATAAATAAAGTCACCAGGTGGTGGCGGTGCACGCCTTTAATCCCAGCACTTGGGAGGCAGAGGCAGGCAGATGTCTGTGAGTCTGAGGCCAGCCTGTTATACAGAGCAAGTTCCAGGACAGCCAGGGCTGCACAGAGAAACCCTATCTCTGAAAAAAAAAAAACAAAAAAAAAAACAAAAAACTACTGCTCTAGTGTTACCAGTGAACATCACTGTGGATTTTTTTCCCTCTCTCTCTAGTAAACAGTTAAATGCAAGAACCCAGAATTCAAATGGATGGGTGGCGGGAATGAACCACAGTTGGAGGTTCTGTCAAAGGCAGGAGGGACTGGAGAATGGCTTTGTGCTCTCCCAGGGGATCCAGGTTTGAATCCAGCATTCACGTGGTGGCTCACGACTGTCAATAATTCCAGTTCCAGGGGATCTGAAGCCTTCTTTTGGCTCCTGAGGCCACTGAATGCACGTGCCGCACAGACATACATGCAGCCAAAACATCCGTGCACATTAAAAAATAAATAAAATAAAAAGCCAGGGGTGGTGGTACATGCTTTTGATCTATCTTTGCACTCAGGAAGATGGACCTCTGTAATTTCAAGGCTAGCAAGGGCTACATAGTAGGACTCTGTCTTTAAAAATAGAAATCTTGCTGGGTGGTGGTGGTGCACCCCTTTGGTTCCACACTCAAGAGGCAGAGGCAGGTGGATCTCTATTAGTTGAAGGCCAGCCTGGTCTACAGAGCAAGTTCCAGGACAGCCAGGTCTACAAAGAGAAACCATATCTCAGGGGAAAAAAAAAAAGGAAGGAAGGAAGGGAGGGAGGGAGGGAGGAAGGAAGGAAGGAAGGAAGGAAGGAAGGAAGGAAGGAAGGAAGGAAGGAAGGAAGGAAGGAAGGAAGAAAACCCAGAAGAGGTGCTGGATCTGTAGTCCAGTTGGTAGACGCTTGCCTAGCATGTGTGATGACCTTGATTCAGTCTCATATAAACCAGGTGTGATGTCACACACCTGTAATCCAGCACTGAGGTAGTTGAAGTAAGAGAATCGGCCTGAGTTTGAGGCCAGTCTGGGCTACATTGCAAAACCCTGACTCAAAAACAGAAAAAGAAGGGGTCAATGCCATGATATAATGGGTAGAAGCCCTTGCCACACAAGCCTGATGACCTGAGTTAGAGGCACGTGAAGGTAGCAGGGCCGGGGATAACCTCCTCCATAATGTTGCCCTCTGACATCCACAGGCACATTGTGCCATGCCTGTGCACACCTGTGTGCGTATGGGCTCCAGTGTGTGTGTGTGTGGGTGTGTGAGTGTGTGTGTGTACATGCGAGTGCACATGCAGATGCAGGCACATAAACACAAACTAATAATAAAGCTTAATAAATAGAAAAGAAACTAAATAAAATTGATAGACCATTAGAACCAGCAGGTGTATTCAGCAAGGTTGCGATACAAGATCAACCTACCAAACCCAAAAATAAATCACTAAGACTTTATTGAAAACTTTCAGATTTTATTTATTTTATGTGTGTAAGCATTTTGTCTCCATGTATACACCACATATACCACGTGCTTGTGTCATGCCCAAGGAGGTCTGAAGAGGGCATCAGATCCTCTGGAGCTGGAGTTTCCAATGTCTGGGAGCCGCCGTGTGGGTGTCCGGAACCAAACCCAGGTCCTCAGCAAGAACAGCCAGTGCTCTTAACTGCTGAGCCATCTCTCCAGCCCCGAATCACTAATATTTTAATATATCAACAGTAACCAACTAGAAAACAGGACAACAGTATAAAAGAAAAAAAAATTTTTTTCTGGTTTTTTGTTGTTGTTGTTGTTGTTGTTCTATTTTTAGATAGGGTCTTATTTAGGCCAGGCTGCTAAAGTTTTGTTGGTTCATTTGTTGTTTTGTTTGTTTGGTTTTTTTGAGACAGGGTTTCTCTGTGTAACATCACTGGCTATCCTAGAACTCTCTTTGTAGACCAGGCTGGCCTCGAACTTGCAGAGATCCACCTGCCTCTGGCACCGGAGTTCGAGGAAAGCAAGCACTCTTAACTGAGTCACTGATCTAGCCCTATGGTTTTTGGGGCAGGGTCTTTTTTTTTTTTTTTTTTTTGTCTTTTTTTTTTTTTTTTTTTTTTTTTTTGAGACAGGGTT
Source organism: Peromyscus maniculatus bairdii (assembly GCF_049852395.1). Lineage (NCBI taxonomy): Eukaryota > Metazoa > Chordata > Mammalia > Rodentia > Cricetidae > Peromyscus > Peromyscus maniculatus. The sequence goes on along the minus strand of NC_134859.1, from coordinate 54,634,445 downwards.
TCTCTGTGTAGCTTTGCACCTTTCCCGGAACTTACTTGGTAGCCCAGGCTGGCCTCGAACTCACAGAGATCCACCTATCTCTGCCTCCCGAGTGCTGGGATTAAAGGTGTGCGCCGCCGCCACCACTGCCCGGCCGGGGCAGGGTCTTACTAGTCTATTCAGACAAGCCTGGAACTCATAGCCTCCCAAATGTGGAATTATAGGCACGTACCACCACACCCATCAAAACTGACCTCTAACTCATTATGTAGCCAAAAATGGCCTTGAATTCCGTATCCTTCCGTCTCTATTGTTAACTGCTGAGATTTCATGAATGGGCCACCACACACAGCTTTATGTGGTACTGGGAATCAAACCCAGGGCTTCAAAAATGATGGACAATAACTCTACCAACTGAAGTAATACCTAGCCCTCTTGGAGTGTGTGTGTGTGTGTGTGTGTGTGTGTGTGTGTGTGTGTGTGTGTGTACCCTCAGGAGAGCTGGTTAATTTATGGGCTTTGTTTGTTTGTTTGTTTTTCCCAACTTGACCTAAACCAGAGTTATCTGGAAAGAGTGAATCTTAACTGAGGGTTGCCTGCATCAGACTGTCCATTGGCAGGTCTCTGGGGGCATTTTCTGGATGAGTAACTGGTGTAGGAGGGCACAGCCCACTGTGAGCAGGACCACACCTGGCAGCTGGCCCTGGGTGCTATAAGAAAACAAGCTGAGCAAGCCAGGGGGCAAGGCAGCTAACAGCATTTCTCCAGGGCCTCTCTTCCAGCCCCTGTCCCGGTGTCTCTCGGTGATGGACTGTGAAGCCAAACGAGCCTCTCCTCCTTCAAGGTGCTGTAGTCGGGATTAGCACAGCATCAGAGGAAGAAAATGCTAGAACGGTTAGAGTTTGGGTTGGGTTTTGGTGTTTTGTTAGGGTTTTTGTTTGTTTGTTTGCTTGCTTGCTTGCTTGCTTGAGACAGCTTCTCAAACTGTAACTCAGGCTAGCCTAGAACTATGTAAGCCAGGCTAGCCTCAAACTCTCAGTGATCCTCCTGCCTCAGCTTCCCAAGTGTTTGGATTACAGCCATGAGCCGTCATGCAAGTTCCAAGTCAGTCTCCGGGAAATAGTGAACCAAAGACCAGCCTGAGCCACAAAGCAAGACCCTGTTTTAAGAAAAACAAGGCCTGGAGAGATGGTTCAGCAGTTAAGAGCACTGGCTGCTCTTCCAGAGGTCCTGAGTTCAATTCCCAGCAGCTACATGGTGGCTCACAACCATCTGTAATGAGATCCGGTGCCCTCTTCTGGTGTGTAGGCATATAGAATGCTGTATACATGATAAATAGATAAATCTTTAAAGAAAGAAAAGAAAAGAAAAAGAAAAAAGAAAAACAAAGGTGTGGACATAGCTCACGGGTAGAGCGCGTACTAGTATGTGCAAGGCCTTGGGTCTGAGCCCCAGCACCTTCTCCCCACAAAAGGGTGTTTATGCTGTTACTAACGAGTGTTACTAACAAGAGAAAACTGTAGGGAGATACCACCTTCCCTAGGTGCTTTTGGGGATTTTTGTTGTTGTTGTTGTTTTTGATTTTTTTGAGACAGGGTTTCGCTGTGTAGCCCTGGCTGTTCTGGAACTCACTCTGTAGACCAGGCTGGCCTCAGACTCACAGAGATCCAGCTGCCTATGCTGGAATTAAAGGCGTGTACCACCCCACCCCCACCTCCAGCTAGGGATTTTTTTTTTTTTTTTAAGATCTCACTAGGTATCTCTGAGTGCCTAAAAATAGCTTTGTAGCCCAGGCTGGCCTCAAACTCAGAGATCCACCAGCCTCTGCCTCCCAAGCACTGGGATTAAAGGTGTGCGCCACCAGGCCTGGCTTATACTGTGGCTCTAAATATTAGAAATATGAGGGCTGGAGAGATGGCTCAGTGGTTAAGAACATGTATTGTTCTTGCAGGGGACCCGAGTTCAATTCCCACATCAGGCAGCTTACAACTGCTTGTAACTCCAGCTTCAGGGGATGGCCCTAATCTTAGATACATGCACATATACGGACAAACATACATGTACACATAAATAAATAATAATAATAAAATATTATGAAAAAAGAAATATGAACAATTTCTCATTTATTTGATTAAATTTTTATGAAGTCCTTTTTGACTAAAGCCTGTAAAAGTCTGACCACATGACAGCCGTAAGGATGTGAAGAAACAAACTCACACCGTGCTGTAGGGATGGGGAGTGGTCCAGCCGCTTTGCAAACAGCTGGGAATTTTCCTAGGGTTGCACATGTGTCTATCACAAACTCAGCTTTTCTCTGAAGAAATGAAAGCATATGTCCATCCAAATACCTGCAGAAACGCGTAATAAGCCCAACAAGAGACTGGGAAGGCAAATTGTGAAATATTCATAGATTAGAATCCTATTCGTGGGCCCGAGAAATGGCTTAGGGGGTACGGGTGCTTGCCATCAAGCCTAACGACTCAAGCTTGAGCCCCAAACCCACATTTGTAGAAAGAGAAGACTAACTCCCATAAATTGTCCTCCGGCCTTCAAATGGTGCACTGTGGTAGACTCAATGTGCACACAAAGATACCAGGACAAATACATAAATGTAGTAAAAAAAAAAATACTGTCCAATAATAAGAAGGAATGAAGCCAACCAAACGTGACGACATATGCCTGTAATTCCAGTATTTGGGAGGTGGGGCAGAAGGATCAGAAATTCAATGTTATACTCAACCACATAGCAAATTCAAGGCCTGCCTGGGCTACATGAGGCCCTGTCTCAAAAGCAAACAGAAAATTAAAAAATTGGGCTGGCCAGGCGACGGTGGCACACGCCTTTGATCCCAGCACTCGGGAGGCAGAGGCAGGTGGATCTCTGTGAGCTCGAGGCCAGCCTGGTCTACAGAGCGAGATCCAGGACAGGCACCAAAACTACACAGAGAAAACCTGTCTTGAAAAAAGAAAAAGAAAAAAAGAAATTGGGCTGGAGAGGTGGCTTGTGGATTAAGAGAGAGTAGCCTGAACTGTTCTTGCCAAAGATGGAGTTCAGTTCCCAGCATCCACATCAGACCAGCTCACAGCTTTCTGTAACTCCCAGTTCCAGGGTAGCTGATGCCCTCTTCTGGCCTCTTTGGGCACTGGCTGTACACATGCTACACTTTTATACATGCACCCAAGATGCTTATAAACATAAAATATATTCTTTTAAGGACAGAAGGAAGCTTTTAAGGTGATCAATGTGTTCGTCACCTTTACTATGGAGCTGGTCACTGGCATATACCTGTGTCATAACCCCAAACTGTACACTATATACTTCATGTGATAGCTTCAATGTCAATCATATCTTTGTTGTTGAGACAGGGCTTCTCTGTGTAGCTCTGGCCATCCTGGAACTCACTCTGTAGACCAGGCTGGCCTCAAATTCAGAGATCGGCCTGCCTCTACCTCCCAAGTGCTGGGATTAGCTGCCAGCACCCAGCTCAACGTCAATTATATCTCAGTAAATCTACTTTGAAAACCAAATGAGTTTCCCCGCTGGACCGGTTCTCTGCAACTATGTATCATTCACCTTCACTAGGGCCGAAAGATGCAGCTACTATTATTATCGCCCTTCTCATTTTACCAGCTAGGTAAATAAAGCGAAAAGAGGAGCTCAGGTCACTTCCCAAAGGGCACCACGTTAGTGAGCGCTGGGCTGGGGCTCAGCTCAAGCTGTCATACTCCAGACTGTGCCAACCCTGGGGATGCTGAAGAGGACAGTGGTGACAGAGCCCTCCTGCGCTGCCGAGAGACTGGGACAGCCGTTCTGAAGAAAGCTGGCAGGATAGTACGGAATCACAGTAGGCAGCACCCTATGACTCAGCGACCCTGCTTCCACAGGTAGTTATAAATATAGACAGAGTCACGGTCACGACACAGACCAAGCTCCCGAAGGAACGGAGTAGAAAATAGTCGTTGCCACATTAGTATTCGTTGTGGTTGGAAGTTAGATGGGACAGGGGAGACCATGAGTGAGATCATAAGCAGGTGAGATAAGATGATCCTGCCTGCCTCTGCCTACTCAGTGTTCCACTATGTGTTTTGAAACAAGGGCTATGTCACCAAATAGTTAGGCTGAGCCTACCTCCACCTCCTGAATGGAATGTTGGGATTTCAGGCCTGTGACACACTGCCTGTTTTAAAATGTGCTGGGGGTGGAATTTAGGGATTCATACATGCTATCAACTCTACCAACCTGACCCCAACCTGGAGAGACACTTCTAAAAGGAAAACCAGGCTGGCGAGATGTCTCGGTAGGTAAAGCAATTCTGTGCAAGCCCAACAACCTGGATCCTACCCTGGAAGGAAAGAATCAACACTAACAGCTGCCTTCTGACTTCCACAAGTGTGCCATGGTGTGCGTGCACACACACACACATACACACACCACCACCACCACCAACAACAACAACAACAACAGCAGCAATAACAATGTATTAGAAACAAGATAATCTAACAAAACATAGATCAATGAAGCCACGAATCATGAATTGTGCTATGGTGGGTATGGTGACTCACAGCTGAATCCCAATTCTCTGGAGGCTGAGACAGGAGGACCGCTTTGAATTCCAAGCTAGCCTAGGCAACAGAGTGACACTGTCTTGAAACTTAGGTTATTGGTTCAGTACTCTGCATCTGTCCCAACCACACAAATAAAACACAAGAAAGGGCAGAGACGGATTGGTTGGCAGCGTTGCGGCTGAGATCGTGTGGGGTGGCAGTCATGTAAGTGGCGGCTGCCCCAAAGCGTTTGGCACAATGTCTCACACCATTTTGCTGGTACATCCTACCAAGAGGCCAGAAGGCAGAACTTATGCTGACTATGAGTCTGTGAATGAGTGCATGGAAGGTGTTTGTAAATGACCGAAGAACATCTGAAGAGAATGAATGATATCATTCATACGATATCAGTCAGTTGTTTGACTTGATCGACGATCTGGCAGATCTCAGCTGTCTTGTTTACCGAGCTGATACACAGACTACCAGCCTTATAACAAAGACTGGATCAAAGAGAAGATCTACGTGTTCCTTCGTCGACAGCCCAACAGGCTGGGAAGTAGTTGAGTTGGAAGCATTCGGGGCTGGGGAGTGGGCTTGGAACAGATGCATAGGTTGTGCGGTAGTGAAGGTTTTGTATGATAGTAACCTTGTTTCCATTCTGTTACTAGAGCCAAGATTGAATGTATGACATGACAGTGAATGATCTTTTCATTCTGAAACCACCATTGCCCCTTTGCTCCTTTCCTTTCTTTTTTACTTAAACGTTTTTATGATAATTCAGAGAAGGTGTTCTTTGCCAGTTAAGGTTGGTTCCAGTCCTGGAAACTGTTCTTATCTGCTTTCTGGCAGTGAGTGCACCAACCCTTTGTGGGGGTAGGCATGGTGACGAGCTTAGTTGTGTCCTCTGGGAAAGTCTTAGTGAAAATAAAGAAATGTTCTGAAAAAAGGAAGGAAGGAAGGGCGGAGAGGAGGAGGGGATATTTCTGGAACTCAGGGTGAAGCTCCAAAACCCACCCCGGAGCTGGAAGCAAAGTGAACCTGTACAGTGGTGGAGAGCTGGAGGCAGGTCTGGGGAATACCCTGGGTTTCTCCTGCAGGTCAGTCTCTTGCCTCCTTACCTAGATACAGGGTTTAGACTACAAAAGTCTGCAGGGATCACCTCCCCGAGATAAGGAGCAGAGATTAGGAGAGCTCCAATGGGCCCCATTGTAAACCAGCCCAGGTCTCCGTAAAAGATCAACACACACACAGCTCCAGTGCAAAGCTTCCCGTTTCCTGTGTCTCCTTCCCTTTCCTTCCCATCCACTATTAGTCACCCCCTTCTCCCAGCTTCCCAGCCTCTTTTCTCCTTCCCGACCCCCACCATTCCCTCTCTGAACCCTCTGCTTCTCCAGCACTTTTTTTTTTTTTCGAGACAGGGATTATAGGATGTGTCACCATGCCCATAGTTCATAGTGCTGGAGATTCATGCATGCTAGGCAAGCACTCTAGGCATCCCCTCCTTTCCACAGTCTTTTTTTTTTTTAAGATTTATTTATTTATTTATTATGTATACAGTGTTCTGTCTGCATATATCCCTGCAGGCCAGAAGAGGACACCAGATCTCATTACAGATGGTTGTGAGCCACCATGTGGTTGCTGGGAATTGAACTCAGGACCTCTGGAAGATCAGCCAGTGCTCTTAACCACTGAGCCATCTCTCCAGCCCTTCCACAGTCTTTTAAATTTTATTCATTCATTTCTGTGTCTGTGTCTGTGTGTCTGTGTCTCTGTGTGTCTATCTGTGTGTGTCTGTCTGTGTGTCTGTCTGTGTGTCTGTATGTGTCTGTGTGTGTGTCTATGTGTGTCTGTGTCTATCTGTATGTGTCTGTGTGTCTCTGTGTGTGTCTGTGTGTGTCTGTGTCTATCTGTATGTGTGTGTCTGTGTGTCTGTGTGTGTCTGTGTATCTGTGCCTGTGTATCTGTATGTGTCTGTATGTGTGTCTCTGTGTGTGTGTGTTTATGTGTCTGTGTGTCTGTATGTGTCTGTGTGTGTGTCTATGTGTGTCTGTGTCTATCTGTATGTGTCTGTGTGTCTCTGTGTGTGTCTGTGTGTGTCTGTGTCTATCTGTATGTGTGTGTCTGTGTGTGTGTCTGTATGTGTCTGTGTGTGTCTGTGTATCTGTGTCTGTGTATGTGTATGTGTGTCTCTCTGTGTGTGTGTTTATGTGTCTGTGTGTCTGTGTCTCTGTGTATCTGTGTATCTGTATGTGTCTGTGTGTATGTGTCTATATGTGTGTGTGTCTGTGTCTGTATGTATGTCTGTGTGTGTGTGTGTGTGTGTGTGTGTGTGTGTGTAGGAATGCAAGGGCAGGCAGGTGGCCAAAGGTCTTTTCTGCCACCTTGTGGGACAAAGGGATTTAACTTAGGCTCTCAGGCCTGTGCCCAGCACCACTCTACCCCCCTGGGCACTATTTATTTGTTTATTATAATGTGCTCATTTATTTTGTGTATGTGTGTGTGCATGCATGTGCATACAAGTGTACCATGGTGCCCATTTGAAGATCAGAGGACAACTGTGTGGCAATCAGTTCTTCCCTTCTACAACATGGGTCCTTGGGACTGAACTCAGTTATCACATTTGGTGGCAAGGACTTAAATCTTTTGTTGTTATTGTTGTTGTTTTCAGGACAGGGTTTATTTATGCAGCCCTGGCTGTCCTGGAACCAGTTCTGTAGCTCTATAGGCTGGCCTCGAACTCAGAGATCCACCTGCCTTTGCCTCCTGAGTGCTGGGATTAAAGGTGCGCGCCACCACTGCCCAGCTTTCTGATTCCACTTACTAGGCATTTAAACACCAAGGCTAGAGAGCTAACTTAGCACTTAGGAATGCTTGCTGCTCTTCCAGATAACCCAAGTTCACTTCCCAGTAACCACACATCAGGCAACTCACACCTGCCTCTAACTCTGGCTAGCAGATATGGTGCCCTCTTCTGGTCTCTGCTGGCATCACCCCACCCCCACCCCACCCCCCAAATAAAATAAAAACCACCTGTTATACCTGAGAAACATCCAAATGGGAGCAGAAATAAACCAAAGCAGGGCAGAACTGAGGGACCCAGGGCATCAGCCCTGTACCCACCCGTCTACTACCCTGCTTTCACCTCAGCCCAGTCAGGGCCTCCCTCCTATTCCCTTCTGCCTCTTGGCACCCTTCCAGCTCTTTCTCTCTCCCCCTGCCATTCACCTTTGACGGCACCCCAGCATCCCCATATCTCTGTTTCCCTTCCTGCTCAGTCCTCCTCACCCTCCAGCAGTCTCTCCTCATCTTTCTGGTTATAAATGATTATTGCCCCATATACATTATCTGCCCTAATCGTCAGACAGACCCCCATTTCATTCATTCAACAGATAGCCAGAATACCTTGCTCTCAGCTGGATGCATGAATGAGATGATCATCAGCCCCTGAGACTGAGTTACAGAGAAGCAGAAATGATAATGAATAGACTACAAGAGGGAACATTTGGCTGTCAGCAAGAAAGAAGTCTTCGCAGAAGAGGGATTTTTTTCTTTTTCTTTTTCCTTCTTTTTTCTTTTCTTTTCTTTCTTTCTTTTTTCCCCCATGGCTTATTTTGAGACAGGGTTTCTCTGTGTACCCCTGGCTGTCCTGGAACTCGCTCTGTAAACCAGGCTAGCCTCAAACTTTGAGATGTCTCTGCCTCCTTCATGCTGGAATTAAAGGCGTGCACCACCACTGCTCAGCATTCTACCCTCCTTTTATTTTTAATTTAATTTTTTAAAGATTTATTTATTGCCTATATAGTGTTCTGCCTGCATGTATGCCTGCACACCAGAAGAGGACACCAGATCTCGTTGTAGATGGCTGTGAACCACCATGTGGTTGCTGGGAATTGAACTCAGGACCTCTGGAAGAGCAGCCAGTGCTCTTAACCTCTCTAGCCCCCTAATTTTATCTTTTTATGTGCATGAGTGTTTTGCCTGTATGTATGTCTGTGTACCACATGTGTACCTGGGGCCCGTAGAATCCAGAAAAGGGCGTAGGTTCCCCTGGAACTGAAGCTACAGGTATTGTAGCGTCCATGTGGGTGCTGGGAATCAAACCTGAGTCTGGAAGCGCAGTCAGTGCTCTTAACTGCTGAACCCTCTCTCCAGCCCCTGTACCTTCCTTTTAAGGGAAGACGGGAACCAGGGGGAAGTAGTCATGTCACGATAGTCTAGACTAAAGTGGTAAGGGTACAGATGGAGAAAACCAAATAGGCAAGAGAAGAGAGAAGTCAAAACACCAGTGCCGCGAAGATCCCAACCTCCACCATGGAGATGAACTCCTTGGGATAAGGAAATTAGAAGGAGGTCCATGTTTGTATATATTCGTCTTGTGAACTGCACCATTCAGGCGGTCGCTAGGCACGTGGGTCTGGCGCTCCAGAGAGGGTTGCATTGTAGGTTAATGAAATCTCAGGGGAAGTGTTAATGGAAGAGACCCCCACAGACTAGAGGACGGCTACCCTGGTCCAATTCACGGAGGTTCCTCGCTCTCCCTCTAGGTGGCGCCACAGCCCTGCGCTTCTCCGGCGCGTTTTCTGACTCGCGCTCTCCACGCGCTCTGGCATCTCTCTCCCTGGACGTGCCTAGGTCGTGCCCTCTCAGCTGGAGACCCAAAACAGGAGCTGACTCTGGAAAGCATGTCACCCACGCGGCCAGCACATGCCTGGAGGCTCAAGGACTTCAGGGAGAGCAGTGGGGCTGGCGTGAGCACCTGTCCCTTGGGCCCCCTCCAGAAACCAAGGTAGGGAATGTGTGGACGGGACGGGCCGGTAGGCAGCGCCCCGCCCAGGGATGCGTGGAAAGAAAGGGCGGCCAGGTTCGGTCCCCAGACCCTGGGAACGGAAGCTATTGGTCCCTTGGGTCATCCCCTTGTGGGAAGCGTGTCGCGGACCCTTTAAGGCTCCATCTCCCTTGCCCTCCCCCGCCCGGGACAGGCTGGGACACCCGGGACCTGACATTTGGCGGAGCCTAACGTGGGAGCTAAAAATAGCCAGCCCGGGTTACTTCGGGGCATTGTTTCTGACACACACACCCCCGCGCGCCCGCGCGCTCTGTGTCAGCCTGCGGGAGTGGCCCGGTACCCTGGCAAGTGCGCCTTAGCCCGTGCGCTCCTCTTCGACCTCACGGGGGACCCGCTGCACTCAGCTCTTTAAACTTCGCAGTCCAAGATTTTTGCATGGCGGGAGGATCCTTTTGTTTCCAGAACCCAACTTTGAAGACTGGGAGGCTGGCGGGAACCGTAGGGGCGTGTCTCCCCGGCCCGCACTGGGCTAGGGGTGGGGGCGTGGCCTTTTGGGGTGTGCGGGCTCCTGGCCAATGGGTGTTGTGAGGGGCGTGGCCCATGGTGGGGCGGGAGTGAGGAGGTGGCTACAGCTCCCCGCATCTTTTCCCCCCCAAGCGGCTCTCACTAGATCCCGGAGAGCCCTGGTGCTCTCCGGCTCCTTGGCTTGTGGGTCCCACCAGACCCGCCCTGTGCACCTCACTTCGGGACGCCGGGGTCTTCTCCCTCTGCCCTCCAGGCCGGGGCCAGATACCCACCCCGTTCGCTTTTTCTCACTGAAGTGCCCGAGTCCTCGGTTCTTCTAAAACAAGATGCCGTCGGGTTTCCAGCAGATCGGCTCTGAAGTAAGGCTCAGCATTTGGGGGCGAATCGGGGGCGCGGGTCCGGCTTTTCTCGGGCAGGGGTCGAGGTTGGGGTCAGCTAGGAGGCGGTTCCTGCGCAGGCGCAAGGGTTGGGAATGGGGGGCTGGCTATTTATACTCAGCCTCGACAACCCGTGACTGTCAGATTCCAATTCCGCCAAGAGACCTAGTGGATCCGAAAGACTCTTCACGCGCCCAGGCTACGACCGGATTCTACTGACGAATCCAGAGTTTGTCTCCTGTCTTACTGTGCGCGGCACTGAGTGACACCCCCCTGCCTCGACTCTACTTGGGAGGGCAGATCCAGAGTCTCCCCTCCGGAGCTGCGGGTCTGTTCGGACTCACAGTGTTTCTGGGACCGAGGCGCTTCGGGGGCCCCACCCCCACTCCTGGCGGCCCTCCAGGAGGCTGAACTTTCCCTTGGCCTTGCGGTGGGTGGAGGGGCAGAGGGGAGTGTCAGCCCCCACCCCCCACCCCCCAGCTCAGGTTTCCGCTTGGAGACAGACTGTGCCGCCAGCAGCAGCCACCACCGCCACCGCCCCTCACACCACCACTGTTCCTCCCTCTTCTCTTGGGCATGGCCCTCTCTCCCTACTCAAATCCCGTCATATCCCCCAGTACTTAGTCCCGGCTTAGGAGCTGAGGGAAGGTTAGGCCAAGACTTTAAAAGCCACCTCAAAGCAGTGACCCAGATGTCCTTCCTGGAATGGCCCTTCTAGGGCCTGCTGGAGCCAGCCGAGAGAACTTCCAGAAGGAAGAGATGAGGATTGGGACTGATTCTAATACTAAACTTATCAGTTTATAAAAACAGACAATGTCTGGGACACTATTAACAGTTGATTTTTATTTTTGCATTGTTTTCACAGACTGATTAGGTAGCCCAGGGAGGCACTATCACCTCACAAAGAGCAACCCGAGGTTCCCTTTAGAGTGAGGAAGTGACTTACCCAAGGTCACACGAATCTAAGCCTACCTCAAGGTCACAGGGAATTCTGAGGTTCAAATCCTCAGACATTTTTCTGTAATGTGGACACAGACGTCCGTTTTTCCTGCATGCCCAGGTTCCTGTTGAGTTCTGTTTACAGTGAGATCTTTGAACAATTCCTAATATGGCCCACTTTCTCTCACCCAGTATGTTGGATGGAACCCAGCATCTTCATGCTCCAGCTGGGCCTGGGCCCCTGAAGGAAGCCAAGCATGATTCTCTGTGACATGGCTCCCTTTCTGTCTGTCTGTCCAGGATGGGGAACCCCCTCGGCAGCGAGTGACGGGGACCCTGGTCCTTGCCGTGTTCTCCGCTGTACTTGGTTCCCTTCAGTTTGGCTACAACATTGGGGTCATCAACGCCCCACAGAAGGTGGGGGACCTGCAGCTGTCTGGGGGAGGGTACTCAGGGGTGGTGGGAAGAGAAAGGCCTCTCGACTCACCCCCATGTTCTTCCCCCAGGTGATTGAACAGAGCTACAACGCAACATGGCTGGGGAGGCAGGGGCCTGGGGGACCCACTTCCATCCCACAAGGCACTCTGACCACACTTTGGGCTCTCTCCGTGGCCATCTTCTCTGTGGGCGGCATGATTTCTTCCTTCCTCGTTGGCATCATTTCTCAATGGTTGGGAAGGTACGGAGCTGGAGAGCAGGGAGGGGGAGGGGGGAGGGGGGGCCATAGCACAGGTGCCCTGACCGGTCCTCCGCTTGGTGTGCCTGCCAGGAAAAGAGCCATGCTAGCCAACAATGTCTTGGCGGTGCTGGGGGGCACCCTCATGGGCCTCGCCAATGTCGCGGCCTCCTATGAGCTGCTCATTCTCGGACGGTTCCTCATCGGCGCTTACTCAGGTACCCGTGGGTGCTATGGATCTAGTCTGTGCCCTGCTGTCCTCAGTCATGTATGGGCTGCTATGAGGGAGTCTGCCACCTTTGGCCCTTTTTTCTTCCTCCCGCCCAGGGCTGACATCAGGGTTGGTGCCTATGTATGTGGGCGAAATCGCCCCCACTCATCTTCGGGGTGCTCTGGGAACGCTCAACCAATTGGCCATCGTCATTGGCATTCTGATTGCCCAGGTACATAGGAAGCTGGGAGTAGGCGTTGGATTGGGCATCCATAGTTGCGCAGGAAGCCAACCAAAGACCCCTTGACCACCATGCCTGCCTTCTCCCTCAGGTGCTGGGCTTGGAGTCCATGCTGGGCACAGCTACCCTGTGGCCACTGCTGCTGGCTCTCACAGTGCTCCCTGCCCTCCTGCAGCTGGTCCTCCTGCCCTTCTGTCCTGAGAGCCCCAGATACCTTTACATCATCCGGAACCTGGAGGGGCCCGCCCGAAAGAGTGAGCTCTCACCTTGCGTATAGCCCAGGCTCACACCTCCACCCCCCCCCCCATCTTGCTAAGTCCCCGGCCTCCTCTCGGGCTCCGTAAGGCCTGACATTCCCCACCCCCAGGTCTGAAGCGCCTGACAGGCTGGGCCGACGTGTCGGATGCGCTGGCTGAGCTGAAGGATGAGAAGCGGAAGTTAGAGCGGGAGCGTCCCATGTCCCTGCCCCAGCTCCTGGGCAGCCGCACCCACCGGCAGCCTCTGATCATTGCCGTTGTTCTGCAGCTGAGTCAGCAACTCTCGGGCATCAACGCCGTACGTGTGGAGACCCAGGCCCAGACCGCCGGGGGGGGCGGGGGGGGGGGGGGAGCAGGCCACCTCCTCCATCAGCGGTCAGGTTCCATCCTGGGTGGGATGAAGGACCAGACATCCCTGCCGTTGCCTGCCATTCACTGCCTTGCCTGCTCCCTCCCTTCTAGGTTTTCTACTATTCCACCAGCATCTTCGAGTCAGCGGGGGTAGGCCAGCCGGCCTACGCCACCATAGGAGCTGGTGTGGTCAACACCGTCTTCACGTTGGTCTCGGTAACTGCTTGCCTGTGGGATGGCCGCATCCCTGGTTTTTTAGCCCTGGGTGCCTAGAGGACCTATTCTTGTTTGTCCCCAACTGACCAGCTGCCCCGCCCCCTCCACAGGTGCTCTTAGTGGAACGGGCCGGGCGACGGACCCTCCATCTCCTGGGCCTGGCAGGCATGTGTGGCTGTGCCATCTTGATGACTGTGGCTCTGCTTCTGCTGGTGAGGCCTGGGGGCGGTGAGGGCACAGCCGTCTAACCCATGGGCAAGGCCTGGGGGCGGTGAGGGCACAGCCGTCTAACCCATGGGCATAACCTCGGGAGGCTGTGTGGCTGACGGTGGGCCAGGACCATGGATGCTCGGTTCTAGAGTCTGTCTGTTTCTGAGGCACCCTGGCCACAGCGGGGCCTAGCTATATAGCACAAGTTTAGTGGTCCCTGTGAGACCTCAGGAGCAATAGTTCCCAAAGACACATCTTCAGAGCCCCGGGGGAAATCAACCATTATAGGAACGAGAGACCAAAAAATGTCTCCACCCTGAAACTACCAGAGGAAGCCAACAAAATGGCAGCCCTCGTAAATGCTCCAGGGCAGCTCCACACGAGGGAGACTGGGGTGGAAGGCTCACAGGTAAGTTCAAGGCCAGTCTGGGTAACATAGTGAGTCCCTGTCTAAAGGGGGGTGCACAGGGGATGCCCCAGGGCCTGTTCTAGCCTAAAATGGCAGCTTCCACCCAACAAGCCCTGGAAAGGAGATCTCAGTCCTCTGGGCCGAGGGCAAAAGGAGATCTAGAGAGGCCAGAACCAAATTTTCTATTCTCTCCTGGTCTCTAGGAACGGGTTCCAGCCATGAGCTATGTCTCCATCGTGGCCATATTTGGCTTTGTGGCCTTCTTTGAGATTGGCCCTGGCCCCATCCCCTGGTTCATTGTGGCTGAGCTCTTCAGCCAGGGGCCCCGCCCAGCAGCCATGGCTGTCGCTGGTTTCTCCAACTGGACGTGTAACTTCATCGTTGGCATGGGTTTCCAGTATGTTGCGGTAGGTTCCCTGCCCTCTGCCCAGCCCCCCATGGTCAGTAGCCGGAGGGGAGGCCGCTCAGCCCTGGTTCCCTTGCTGACTGGTCAGGGACTCCCCATGCTACAGATAGTTTCTGGGTGAGCAACCACCCTGGTGGAGCTACACCAGAACCAACGTGGGTGGAAATAGATGGGCCGGCAGCAGAGTTACCTTTTAAACAATAAACAGTGGCATAACTTAGACCAGAAATAAAATGATCAACTTTCTATTAATGCTAGCAGTGGTTTAGGAATCTACCCCAACTGTACACTCTTAGAATAGCAAAGGATAAAAGCTAAAGGGGGTTTTCAAGGTAAATTTTCACTTCTGGTCATTTCTGTTGCCTCTTGAAGGAGCCATCTGCTTCTTGACGCGGCCCCAGCTCCCTGTTATGTTAGTCTGTCTGTCCGTCCGTCCGTGTGTGTCCCGTCCGTCCGTCCGTCGTCGTCCCCCCCCCCCCCCCCCCCCCCGCCCGCCCCGGCTTCCCACCCTCTGTCAACACCTCTTTCTCCAACTGTCCCAGGATGCTATGGGGCCCTATGTCTTCCTTCTGTTTGCCGTCCTCCTGCTCGGCTTCTTCATCTTCACCTTCCTCAAAGTGCCTGAAACCAGAGGCCGGACGTTTGACCAGATCTCCGCCGCCTTCCGCCGGACACCTTCCCTCTTAGAGCAGGAGGTGAAACCCAGCACAGAACTTGAATACTTAGGGCCAGATGAGAATGACTGAGAGGCAAGGCAGGGTGGGAGCGCCACCCTCTGCAGCCCCACAGACCCCTCCTCTCCTCAACAGCACTTTAGCCCTCTTTTCCCGTTACCTCCAGGATGGAGAAAACTGCAGCCTGGAGAACTGGGAAGCCGAGGGAAGGGTGGTTCAAGTACCCCCTCATTCCCCTCCGGTGACTCTTTTGGATTATTTATGTGTTGTGGCTAGGCTATGGCCACCCGGTGGGCTCTTCTCCTCTCCTGCCTTCCTCCTGCCCCTACCCAGACTCAGCCACAGAAAACTTCTGTTCCCTTTAGAGAAGTGGACCTGCGGAGGTGAGGGCCGCGCTGAGTTCAGTGGGATGAGCAGGAGCAGGGGTGGCCACGGGAGGAGTGATTTCCTACCAACTGAGACTCCGCCCACACTTGGCAGTTCCCCTGAATTCTTGCCACATAGACTCTGGGTGAAGGGGGTTCTGTCTTGACCCCTCCAGGGCAAAGGACACACCCTCCCAAAATCTAGCCTCTCCTTGGTCCCTGTAGGCTCCACCTTCCAGGGCAAAGGAACACAACAGTATATACCTGAACATGGCAAGGCGCAGTAGTAGCAAGCGTCAGTCTCTAGACTCAGGGGGTTGGCCGCTGTGTCCCCGGGCTGCCTAGTGTGGCTACCAGCTCTTTCTTGTCCCCCTCCGGGAAGGGTGCTAGACCCAAAAGCTTTTGACCAACTAAAGGCAAGAGGGGATTTGAAAGGCTGTCTATAAACACTGGCTGGGAGGGAGCCTTTGGATATTTTTGTATGTTTTGAATGGGTAGGGAGCAGAAACCCAAGGGCTACTGTATTAAATGTGTATATAGATTCATCCATAAAGTCACTGTATGAAGATGAGTGTCCTGTCATGGAGGAACTGGAGGGTGGGCTGAGACAGACAAGATGCCCTCATCCAGCCCTCTTCCTCTTCGCTCTGCCTTGGCTCAAGGGCTCAGAAGCCTCTCGAGTCTAGATTCTATCAGTTTTTCAGGGTCTCACGCTACAGCCCAGGCTGGCCTTGAACTTGTAGTAAGCCTCTTGCCTCAGCCTCCTAGAGTGCTGGTTTATAGGCCTGAATCCCAGTGCCCCACTGTTTTCTTGAGAGAGTCTATGTGGCCCAGGATGCCCTGGAATTAGGAATCCTCCTGACTCCGCTTCCTGAGTGCTGGGTACACCTGGCTCCCTTTTTTATCTATTGCTCTAATTAACAGTAAATGTCTTGTCAACGATGTTCACAAGTGCCCAGGCACGGAAGAGACCTCACCCTCAGTTAATGGACCCGTGATTCTCGGGGATGAGGGTTCTTGTCAGAACTCAACAGCTAGGTACTGGAACAGGGAGTACATGCAGGCTAGTCTTCTCCAAGGTGGTTCCCAAGCGGGTAACCAATGGTTCTTCCCTCTCAGACAGAAGAGGCAGAGACCAGGACAACAAGAAAGCCTGCTTTTGTTTTTATTGGAGGCTCAGGTGGCACATGACAGTTCATAAAATGGCTTCAGAGGTGTTGGGAGGAGGTAAAGGGAACAAAAAATAAATGGGCGGGGCAAACCAATCAGGAGGGGGTGAAGAGCGGGCTGGTTCCTTCTCAGCCTGACTTAGGGGAGGGAGCGGATGCCTCTGAACAGTGAGGACGGGTCCCTTCCTTCAACCCTTGGGAGGGCGAGGGAAAAAAGAGAAAAAAGCCAAAGGCTGTTGCTTTGGCCCTCCTGAGTCTCAAGGGAAAAGCCGATGTTTTGATGTCATGAATTATGGGAAAGGGGGGAGGGGGTGCTGGGTAGTCAGTTGGAAACTGGCAGATACCTAAGAGAAAGAAGAGAGATCATAAAGGATAACTTAGCGGAATCCGGTCCCTGGCCTTTTTCAGTCACCTGTCCTGAGCAGCAGCACTCACCAGATGGTAGCTCTGGGTGTCCTCTGAGTTGGAATCACTCCAGTATGGTGGTGGGGGGGTCCCCACTGTTGATAGGTGCTGAGGTCTGAAGAGACCAGTGGTTAATTAAGACCTATTTACAACCTACCTCAACTTTTTCTTAACTTTCCTCTTCTCACCCCTTCTAAGTTCACGCCCCAACAGCTGGGTGAGGGGTGGGGTATTCATTCAAGGCAATCTGGGCTCCATCGCCTGTTCTGGGGTTTCCAGGTGAATACAATGTCTGCCAGGGACGGGTGGGGCAGGGACGGGCAGGGATGGGTAGGGACGGGCAGAGCGGAGGTGCAGAAGACAGAACCAGAAGCACAGGAAAAGGCCACAAAGAGGCAAGGGTCTTGGCCTTTCCCACACCGAGGTCCGGGCACCCGAGACCTCACCTCTGCGGCTATGGGCTGCCGGGGGCCAGGGGGCTGCTGCCGTCGGCGCTGGAAGTAGGGGCGGTTTCGTGGACGCTGGGGCTCAGGCCGGGAGCCATCAGTGGGGCCTTGGCTGGGCTTGGTCTCGCCATCCCCACCTTCTGTGGTAGGCTGTTGGGGTGGCCTGGGGCGGAAAGGCCTAGAAAAGAAACCACCTCTGACTGGACAGGGCCCCCAGTGTAGAGTCCCTGTTTTCTTGTCCCCATCTGCTCCAGGCTCTTTGAACTCCTCCTTTTACAAGGGCCCAACACTGGACCCTGAAGGGGAAGCCAGGCCAAGTCTTACCTTCGGTACCTGGGCCGGAACCTGGGTGGGGGCACCCGTTCATCTCCTTGCTGTTGGTCCCCCTCCAGTGGGGCTGTCTCCTTGGGTTCTACCCCGTCGGAGCCCTGGAAATACACAAGGCCTAGGTAAGCTACTGAGCTCCGCCCTCTCAGCTGGTCCCCTCCTTCCCAGAATGTGGAGGGCTGCCTCCCTGACTGCAACTCCAGCTGGCTCACCTCTATGGGCTGCTGCTGATTGGGGGGCCGAGGGCCCCGCACAAACCGCCTCCGATAGAAGAAGGGTGGTGGGCGCCGTCGCCTAGGCCGCTGCCCCGAGTCCTCTGCCCGCTCCCCTTCGCTGCCAGGCTCAGTCCCACCCGAGGGAGCCTCTGCCACCATGGGTGGTGGGGCAGCTGGACGAGGCCGGGGGATGAATCTGCGGAACCTACGTCGATTGGGAGCATAGCGGCTGCCCTTCACTGGCACCCCCCCAGGCCCAGTTACATTAGCAGCTTCTGCACCCTGGGGAGGCAGAGAGGGGGCAGTCAGAACCGGCCCTGACAACCAGCACCAACACTAGCAAACCTGCCAGATCACTGGTGGCCCCTTCTTCCGGCCCAGTCCTCTATCCTGCGGCTCCTCAAAATCACTCCTTTCTCCCTCCCCCAAGGGGCAGCAGAAGGAGTTTGTACCCATCTGAGAAGAAACAACTTGTCCTTAGAAATAACTGCCACACTCCCCCCAGAGTGTAAAGACAGGACAGGGTGAGACAGAGAGGGCCACTGTCCCCTCCTTCACTCCAGAGCACTGACTGAGGAGGGTCCTGTTAGGGCTGGGGTCCCGTGGAGAAAACAGACATGAAGTGCTTGGTGAACTAAAGAGAAGAAACCCAGAGGTTACTGGCCGGTGACAGGGATGGATTCTTTAGGACATGTCCTAGAACAGCCCTAGCATTCGACAGCATCCAGGTGAGAGAACACACAGGCCCCATCCCCACAACCAGAGGCAGAGCCGGTCCCGGGAGTCAAAGCCTAGGCCACCAACCAGGCCACCCTCCCCCAGTGCGGCCAGCTCCAGCCCACAGCAGCTCCCAAACCTTCTCTCCTTCCACGACATCAAACTCCACAGTCTCCCCATCTCCAACACTTCGCAGAAACTTCCTGGGGTTGTTTCTTTTAATAGCTGTCTGGTTGGGGGAAAAGCCAGGAGAAAGGTGAGGGCAGAGACCAGGACGTCTCACCAGCTTCAGCCTCCACCCAACTCCACTCTTATTGGAGTCCAGGGTCGAAGGGCAGAGCAAGAAAGCAAGTGTTCAAAGTAGTGGGGACGGCCTGGAGCATAGCTCACAGCACCACAAGAAATAAATGTATTAGTAGGGGAAAGTCATGAACTAGAGGTCTGGGGGATCCACTGTAAAGTTACTACCGGCCCCAAGATGTCCTCCCCCTTTACCCAAAAACTGGACTTCAAAAACTGGAGGCAGTAGAAACTCCAAAGCAAACCAAAGGCTGAAATGTCTTAAGTTGTCAAGTGGGTGAAACAGACTGTGCTTCTTACCTCGATCCCACTGAGTACTCTCCACCAGAGCAGTGGTTCTCAAACTAGCCAGGATCAGAATCACCTGGGAGCATGTTAAAACAGAGTGCCCGGCCCCAGCCCCAAGGCTGATTAACTCAGTGGCTTGGGCAGGGCCTGAGATCAGGTGCTGCTGCTGATGCAGGGAACACTCTGAGACCCAGTGCACCCAAGTGTCTCTGGCCTTGCCCTCGGAAAATTGCCCGATTCCTTCCTGTGGTGTTAACAGGTCCCAGGAGGTGGTGAGCGAGTGTGCCCCATGCCCCGAGGGCACCACACACAACTCTGACAGGTGTTCGGCAACTCAAGGAAAGTGGGGCTAACGGTGGTTCACACAGACACCTGAGGGTGAACCAACAGACCGGAGGCCGGCTCTTCCTCACAGGCAGGCCGTTGTCAAGTTAGGAGCCAGAGAAAGAGATTGTGTGCAGCTAGAGGTTACAGCAAAGGCTTCCAAAGAGAGGGCCGGTGCCTCCGCCCCCCAGGAAGCCAGCCTGGCTCTTACCTGGTGAACAAAGACATCCTCCTTGGTGTCATTCCTGCAGAACAGGATGGGTGGTTAGGAGGTGGTGGGTAAGGCGCTCAGCTCCACTGAGGCCTCCCTAGGTGCCCATTCCCAAGACGGGCCCATCTTCTCCACTGTTTCAGTTCCAGGGGCATGATGGGGCCCCGGGGCAAGAAGAGCAAGCCAGCAGGGCCCCTGAAGCTGGTGCCAAGAGAAGCATGCTGCAGATGCCCAGCAAACACTTAGCCATAAGGAAGTTAGGAGGAGGCCACAAAGGCACCTTGAAGGGGCCAGGACAGCCTCACCTTCTACCCCAGGGGCACCTCAGAACCTGCTGGTGCCGGGCCTAACTGTCCCTGGCCAATATCCCCTCCTCCCCTCAACCCCTGTCGAGGTTGGAAAATTCCACAGGCTCCTTCCTTCTATGCTCAAAGGAGGAGAAAGCAGGGCCAGGGGCATACAAGTGTGAGAACAAGGCATAAGGTGCATTCTCCAGACAGCCACGAAGCTTCTCTTCACCCTCAGCCGGAGGTAAACCACAGGCTCCCTCTACACAAACTGAACAGGGTGAAAAGACACTCCCGTTCCTATGACTTTGGTTTAATCCCAGGACAGGGGACAGGAGGCGCTCTTTGCACGAAGCCGCCTTCCCCAGAACAAATGTTCTCGTCTTAAAGCACTTGGGTCTGCACAAAGGTCAGCCTGCAAAGAGGGATCTGAGGCTCCCAGGAGGGCTTGGCTGGGCAGGGTGCCTGGGCCGGGGAAGGCCACGGTAGGGGAGCCCTGGCTCTCCTCAGAATCGGCCCGGCCTCTCCCACAGCTCAGAGGGGTGGGGCCGCCAAGTGAAGAAAAGCAGCCCTCTAGCTGGGCAGCTTCAGTCCCATCAGGTGTGTGTGGGGATGGGGTGGGGGGTGGGTCAAATGAGCCACAGCTCTGTAGAGAATTTGTGTAGGTGCCTTGAGTGTTGCCCTTAACCAGGAAACCAATGAGGGCTCCAACCAGGAGCCCCAAACATTCTACCCCAAAGGCACACAGCAAGCTAAAAATAATGAAGCAGCTCCAGAAGGTGAGACAGAGGAGCTGGGAAGGGCAGGGTCAGGTCTGCCAAGTTCCTGGATCATTAATCCTCTGCTGCCCTTGAAGATGTGGATGAGGCTTCATCTTGCCAGTAAGCGCACATTTGTGCTGTGGTTAAAGACTCTCAACCAGCCTCAGCTGGACATCACCACCATGTGATGTGGCAGGGGTAGAGATGAAATGAGGTGTCCAATCCCACAGGCCAGTTCGGAAAAGACACCCGTCCCTCCCCCTCCCTGGGTTCCTTGGATACCTGTTGATGAATCCGTAACCATTCCGGACGTTGAACCATTTGACAGTGCCCAGGACTTGGATTGCTGCCAGGCAGAGATGCAGTGGGGACAGTGAGATGGGGGGAAGAGACGGAGTTGGGCTGAGTTTTGAGAGAAAACTAAGCTAAAAGCTAACCTGCCTCCCTGTTAAGTTTTGAGGCACCAAGTATGCTTACCCTGGTCCTACCAATTGGGAGTCACTCACACGGGGGATTCGGGCGTTCACGCCCATGTTCCTCACACCCTACCAAGTCCAGGTCCTTCACCTAGAACCGGCTACTCACCTGGTGCCCCCTCAACAGGCTCAACACTCAACAGCCCTTTCTGGCCCTCCTACACTTGAGGGTCCCCACCGCCCCTGCTTCCCCAAGCTCGGAGGTTCACCTAACAAGAACTGGAGTCAACTACACCAAGTCTCCCGCCAACCGGGGCGTGGCCAGGCCCTGAGGCTTTATTTTCCGACCCGAGGCCCGAGCTGGACCTGCCCGCCCCGCCCGGGAAGGTGCAGCGAGCCGTCCCTCCAGGGGACTCCGCTAAGAGTTCGTCGGGCCGCTGCAGGACCGGTTAGTCCTTGGGGCCCGGCCGACCTTCGGCTCGCCAAACCCGGCTACCCCGCCCCCAGCCCGCCGACCCCCCCAGAGCCGCCCTAGCGCGCGCCGCCCCCCTCACCCAGCACCGGCTTGTCCGCCTGACTCCGGGCCGGGGGCGCGGGAGTCCCCGAAGCCGCCGTCGCCGGGTTGCCAGGGGTGCGAGGGCCAGGCGCTGCGGGGGTCCCGGCAGCGGGGCCAGAGGCGGCTCCGCCCCCGCCGCCCGCCCCGCCGCCTGCTTTCTGCGGCTCTCCCGCGGGCACCGGCACCACCACCGCCACCACCCCTGCCGCCGTCGCGGGCACCGTCGCCGCGGGGGCCGCTGTCGCCACCACTGCCGCCTCCGCCTCGCTCATCCCGCCGGGTCCAGTACCGGCCCCCGCCGCCACCGCCTCCTCCGCCGCTGCCACCACCACCGCCCCGGCCCCTCCCCCCGGCTCGCGGACCGGCCACCGGGCTCGGTCCTCGCGCCCCGAGCCTCGCCCGCACGCCTGCCGCGGGGCCCTGGGCCGAGGCCAATCGCAGCCGGCTGTAGCGGCGCGCTCGGGTCCCGCCCCCCGGCCGCGGGCCAATCCCAGCCGCGCAGCCCCCCAGCCCCCGCACGCCGGCCCCGCCTCCCGGGCCCGGCCCCGCAGCCGCGGCCCCCGCCCGCCCCTCCGTAAGTACACCTGGGCCCCGCCCCCTCCGTCACGTGGGGCGCTCGGCCCAGCCCATTGGCCGGGGGCTCCGCTCCCCTCCCCCCCGCCGCCCCCCTCTCCACCGGCCGCGGGAAATCAAACCGGCTGGTGGCGCCCCAACGGCCACCTGGCTGCTGCGCGCCCAGCCGGGTCGGGGCCGAGCCTCCCAGGTTGCCCCTGGCGACCCGGGTGGGGGGGGTAGCGGCCAGCAGCGAGGGCCTCTCCACCCTTCCGACGGTCGGTGCCTCGACCCTCCTGCCCCCACCGCCCCGGGTGCCTTTTCCGCCCCGAACCTCCCCGCACAGCGGTTATCACAAGCAGAAGCGGCCCCCCCACCCCCGTTTTTATGTTTTTAGGGTTTTTGAAACCTTGAACTCTCGAGCATCTTACTTTCGACTCCCGAAGCGTGAATTCCGGGACAGTGTGGGCTACCGCGAGAGACAGTGTCTCAAGAAAAGGGAGAAAAGGAGAAAGCAAAGTTTACAGATTTAGAACAAAGCCCAGCTCTCTGCCCAGTTTTAATAAATGTATCCATGCATGTAACTAACACCCTAAAACCCCTTTTTAGGTTGAGTATGGTAGATGACACCCTTAATTCCAGCGCTCTGAAGGCTGAGGCAGGAAGGCTCAGTAGTTTGAGGCCAGCCAGGACTCATGTGTTAAAAACAAGCAAACCAAAAGACAAGTTATTTTTGCTGCAAGAAGTTCCCTTAAGCCTCTTCTGGGTAACGCGGACCTCCTGGCCCCCGGCCTCAGTTCTGACGTCTCCCACGCAGTGCTTTGAGATTTTCTTCCGTTCGGGATCGCAGGACCCCTGGCTCACCTGGGGTTTGCTTAGAATTTACTCTTTGTCTCTGGGGGATGAGTCTCTTCAAGTATCAACTATCTTATCGTGGCATTTCTTAAAAATATGCAGTGTTTTGACCGTTTATTTTTTCTAATCCTCTGAACCCACACTAGGCAGTAAAATGCCACAGCAATAAGTAATTTTGTAGTGATCCCTGACATCTGTAACATCGCACCACCGATCAATTTATTCAGTAAGTGTTGTTGATTCCCAATCTGCAGGCGGCTTTAAGTCAGCCTTTCGAGGGCCGCCTCCTCCACTTGAGGGGACACGGACGACACTTTGCAGAGTTCATTTTTATCTGGTAAAGCGCCCCCCGGGGAGGAGCGCGAGTCGCCGCTGCGCACTCCGCAAGTGCGCTCCGGCGGTGCCGGGTCCGCAACGCCGGCGGCCGCGGTGTGGTCTCTCCCTGTCCCGGCGCGCCCTCTGCTGGCCGCTCCCGGAGTCCACCCAGCCACAATTCCAAACCAGAATTCCATCAGCAAACTTGTCCACCCAAGCCCTCTGGTCCTTTCAGAGTTGAGGATTGTGATTTCCAAGCCAATCAGGCATGGTGAACAGAAAAAGAGAAGAGAGAGACAAGAAAACAAATCGCCAGTGAGTCAGTGAGGTCCACAGAAATGACCACTCCTTCCGTACACTGTAAGTACGATGTGCCTGGGTCTAGCCTCGAAGAGGCATCCCTCCTGGCTGGGGAAAGTAATCAGCACAGCTCACTGGTGGAACAGGAGAATCACAAAGGTGTGAGAAGTGTGGAGGGGTTCAGGTGTGGGCTGAGTAATGAGTCCGAGGTGAAGTGAGAGGAATCCCACAGGAAGAGGTGAGCCTTTTTTGTAGTAAGATTCAAAAACTGAGCCTGGCCGTGGTGGCGCACGCCTTTAATTCCAGCACTCAGGAGGCAGAGGTAAGCAGATCTCTGTGAGTCTGAGGCTAGCCTGGTCTACAGAGTGATTTCCAGGACAGCCAAGGCTGCACAGAGAAACCCTGTCAGAGAGAGAGAGAGAGAGAGAGAGAGAGAGAGAGAGAGAGAGAGAGAGAGAGAGAGAGAGAGAGAGAGAGAGAGAGAGAGAGAGAGAATTGGCAAAGGTCAGGGATATAGCTCATTTGGCAGAAAGCTTGGCTATCATTCACAAAGCCCTGAGTTTTGGGGCTGGAGAATTAGTTTGGGTTAAGAGCACCAGCTGCTCATGCAGAGGACCTGGGTTCAGTTCCCAGCACATGTGATAGTCCACAAACCATTATAACTCCAGTTCCAAGGAATCTGATGCCTTTCCTGACCTCTTTGGGCACTAGTCAGCTGCATGGCGCACATACACGCATGTAAGCAAAAACACTCATAAAATAATAAGTCAAAAATATTATTTATTTATTTATTTATTTATTTATTTATTTATTTATTTATTTATTTAGGTTTTCAAGACAGGGTTTCACTCTGTAGCCCTGACTGACCTGGAACTCAATCTGTAGGACAAGCTGGCCTTGAACTCACAGAGATCCTCTTGCCTCTGTCTCCCAAGTACTAGGATTAAAGGTATATGCCACCACCATGGGCTTTAAAGATATTTTTGATGAAATAAAAACTGGTTTTCAGGCTCTGCCTTGTAGATGTCAGACAGTCTACCAGCGAGCTGTAACCCAGTCTCTCAAACTGTTTAGTTGGTTTTCAGTTTGCTTGTTGCTTTGAGATGGGTTCTCACCGTGTAGATTAGGCTGGCCTTGAACTCAGAAATCCAGCGCCCCTGCTTCTCAAGTGCCACCACGAAGGAGAGGCTTTCTTTTCCAACTGAGACATTTGTGGATGACTGACTTACATTGTTTTGGTAGTCCTGGCTAACTCTCTCACTCAGCTGGATCCCCTGACTTTCTTACCCATTTTTTATGTTGTTTTTTTCTCCTGGAGACAGAGTCTCATTAGGTTGCTCTGGCTGGCCTTTAACTCCTTCTTAACTTAGGCAGAACTTGAACGTTAGACCTTCCTCCTCAGGCATCTTCATCACCCTTTGCCTCTTCCCCACCCCAGCCCTCTCTTTTTACGGCTTGCCCTACACAGTCTCAGGACGGCCAACATCTCCGGTGCTGTGTTCTATCACTCGCAGGCCATTTTATTTATTCTCTGGCTTTGGTGATCACCTTCTTTTTACTCTATTAAAATTTACACTTATTAGCTAGGTGCAGTGGTGGCGCATGCCTTTAATCCCAGCACTCAGGAGGCAGAGGCAAATGGAGCTCTGTGAGTTTGAAGCCAGCCTGGTCTACATGGTGAGTTCCAGGACAGCTAGGGTTATAGAGAGAGATCTGCCTCAAAAAATAAAAGAAGTAAACAAAATATTACATTTATTGGAGGATGGAGAGACGGCTCAGTGTTTAAGAGTGCTGGCTTCCCTTGCAGAGAACCTGGATTTGGTTTGCAGCCTCCACATGGTGGCTCATGACCATCTGTACCTCAGGGGACCTGACACCCTCTGTTGGCCTTATCAGGCCCTGCAAGCGGGTGATGCATTTGCATACACGCAGGCAAAACACTCACTTTTTTTTTTTCTTCCTAAATTGTAATTACACATTGGAGGAGCATACGCCAGAGTGCATGTGGAGGTCAGAGACCACGCTCTCCTCCCCCACGTGGGCCTCCCGGGTCAAACGCAGGTGGTAAAGCTTTGCAAATGCCTTTCCCTGATGAGGGAGCACCCTGCTGGCCCTGAGTACCCACTTCCTGATAGCTCGAAAACCTGTCTCCAATCCTGAGTCCTTCCCAGCTCGGGCCAACCCCGAGACAGTGCTCTCTCTAAGCCCTGTACTCAGCCTTGTGAACAAAGCCAAGCTTGAGTTCCTTCTTCTCCCTCCCTGAGTTAGGTCCCCAGCGTGTGACCACAGTCACACATGGCCATTCCTCACCCTCACTTCAGAACAGTCTCCCCTGGGTGCTAAGGCTCGCCAAAGCAAAGGTGAAAACTGGTGGCATTTATTTTAGATATTTCCACATTAAAAAGCTAGCGTAGCTAGGGTGATGGTGGCACACGCCTTTAATCCCAGCACTCTGGGGGGCAGGGTGGGGGGCGGGGGCAGAGGCAGGGAGAGCTCTGTGAGTTTAAGGCTAGCCTGGTCTAAAGAGTTTCCGGACAACCAGGGCAACACAGGAAAACCTTGTTTTCAAACAAAAAGCTAGTGTCCCCTCCATCCCCTCTCAGCATGAACTTCCAGGGACTTTCCTCTCCAGCTTGTTTTTTTGTTTTTTGGGTTGTTTTTTTTTTTTTGCCCAAATTGTTTTCCCTCTCTTTTCTTTGCTTGGAGGAAAGTGGTTAAGATGGCGTCCTGCTATGTAGCTCTTCTTGGCCTGGGGCTCAGTGCGTAGCCAGGCGGGTCTTCATCCTGTGGCGATCTTTCTGTCCCTTCGCCCTGTACTGGGATTAAAGGTGTGCTCCACCACGCCACTCTCTCAGGCCCCAACCTCCACCCCCCACTTTTTTTTGTTTGTTTGTTTTGGTTTTCGAGACAGGATTTCTCTGTGTTGTTTTGGTGCCTGTCCTGGATCTCACTCTGTAGACCAGGCTGGCCTCGAACTCACAGAGATCTGCCTGGCTCTGCCTCCCGAGTGCTGGGATTAAAGGTACGCATAGAGTGTGTGGCTTCTTTCCTCTCTTTTATAGCTGCTCTCCTTTCTTAGCTGAGGTTGTCCCGTACCTATGGCCACTGTCACTTCCTCCTCCTCTCACATCTTAGCTGCCCCCACCTCTGCCTTCCCTAGAGCTGCTGGCACCCTGCCAAGCCATATCCTTTCTCCGCCCACCGCCACTCCATCCCATCTGTTACCTCTGATATCCTTGTTTACCACCTCTTTCTTGGAACTTGTAGCTCATATTTTTCCTTTTAACTAGTAGTAATACATAACAGAAATTTATTCCTTGCTGTTCTAGAAGTCCAAGACCAAGGCAGTTTCAGTGTCTTGTTGGAGGCCTTGGGTTCTGTTCCCAAGGAGGTATCTTCCTCCACCCCCACCCCCCACCCCCACCCCTACCCCTGTGTAGTGCTGGCCAGCCTGGAACTCACTCTGTAGACCAGGCTGGCCTGGAACTCACTCTGTAGACCAGGCTGGCCTGGAACTCACTCTGTAGACCAGGCTGGCCTGGAACTCACTCTGTAGACCAGGCTGGCCTGGAACTCACTCTGTAGACCAGGCTGGCCTGGAACTCACAGAGATCCACCTGACTCTGCCTCTCATGTGCTGGGGTTAAAGATGATTTTTTTTATTCATTCATTTTAATGTCTTGCACTACTTGCAGTCAATGCCGAAAGAGGATGTCAGATGCCCTGGAACTAGAATTACAGCCCACTGTGAGCCACCGTGTAGGCGCTGGGAACTGAACCCAGGTCCGCTGCAAGAGCAGCCAGTGCTCACAACTCCTGAGTCTTCTCTCCAGCATATTTTTGTTTTTGTTTTTGAGACAGGGCTCACTATGTAGCCATGGCTGGCCTGGAACTCACTGTGTAGACCAGGCTGGTCTCAAAACATGGAGGACCGCTCCTCTCCCTCCCAATACTGAAATCAAAAGCATGGGCCACCATGCCTTGCTGTCTTGTGTTCGTTTTTCCTCCAAGAAGGTGTCTTGTGCTCTGTCCTCACATGATAGGGGGAATTAAAGGCCCCCAAATGGTCCTAAGTCTGTTCTCCAGAGCTTTTCAAATTCAACCCATTCATAATGGCAGAGAAGAACCACAATGTATTGAGTACTCACTGTGCTACAGGGTGAGCCAAGCCGTTCAGGTGCCTTAGGTTTTCTGGTGCCTGTAATCATGAAAAGAGGTTACAGTGAAAATTATCTTTTCTTTTCTTTTTTTCTTTCTTTCTTTTTTTTTTTTTTTGTTGTTGTTGTTTTGTTTTTTGAGACAGGGTTTCTCTGTGTATAGCAATCCTGGAACTCACTCTGTAGACCAGGCTGGCCTCGGTCTCAAAGATCAGCCTGCTTCCGCCTCTCTCTTTTTTTTTTTTTTTAAGATTTATTTATTTATTATGTATACAGTGTTCTGTTTGCATTTATCCCTACAGGCCAGAAGAGGGCACCAGATCTCATTACAGACGGTTGTGAGCCACCATGTGGGTGCTGGGAATTGAACTCAGGACCTCTGGAAGAACAGCCAGTGTTCTTAACCTCTGAGCCATCTCTCCAGCTGCTTCCGCCTCTCAAGTGCTGGGATTAAAGGCGTTCAGCACCACAGCCCCCACAGGCCTGTTGCTCTTTGAGCCTGAAGAGAACGTTAAGTGCACATGGTTGTGAGCCATCATGTAGGTGCTGGGAATCGAACCCAGGTCCTCCGAAAGAGCAGCCAGTTCTCTTAACCTCTAAGACGTCTCTTCAGTCCCTTTTTTGGTTTTGTTTAACATGTATTTATGTATTTATTTGAGTGCTTGCACACACACACACACACACACACACCTCACAGTGCTCATGTGGAGGTGAGAGGACAATTTGCAGGAGTTAAGGTCCCCTTCTACCACGGGGGTTCTGGGGATGGAATACAGGCTTAGTGGCAAATGTCCAAATGTCGTAACCATTGAGCCGTCTCTTCAGCCCTATTTGATTTTGTATTTTAAGATTGGTTGATTTTTGTGTGGATGGGTGTTTTGCCTGCATTTATGGCTGTCATATGTGTGCAGTGCCAGGGGAGGCCAGAAGAGGGCGTTGGGTGACCTGGAACTGAACAAACTGTCGTGAGTCACCTTCTGAGTGCTAGAAATTGAATCTGGTCTTCTTAACCATTGAGCCATCTCTGCAGTCTGGTTGGTTTGTTTGTTTGTTTGTTTGTTTGTTTGTTTGTTTTGACACAGGGTCTCTTTATAGCCTAGACTGGTTAGCTTTGAGCAAGTAATTCTCCTATTTATTCCTCCCAAGTGCTCAGGTTATAGTCATACGCAACCAGGCCTAGCTGAGATTTTTGTTTTCAAATTTAATTTTGTGCTTGTGTTTGTGTATGGACTTCTCTCCTCCCACAGCATCAGGCGAGAGCGGATTAGGAGTTGAGTTTGATCCTTTCAGCTCAGACTTCCTCCTGAACTCCCAGCTGAAAAGCTCTGGGATCCGTTCACACAGTTGAACGAGAGACCTCGGTCTTGAACTCTACCTCTCCTTCCTCAGAGGCTCACTCTCTCTGGATCCTGTCAATCCCTCAGCCTCACCTCCATTTGTTTCTCCCCATCCCCTGTGCCCCCACCTGGTTCACACCACTTCCGTGGCCCCTCTGTGTGAGAGCAGCAGCCTCTGCCTTCTCGGCTCCCTTCCTGCGGTGGAATCACCCGGTCGGTCCCCGTTCAGGGCAGTGCATCACCTAGAGGCAGCGCCCGGTCCTGTGGTCGTGACTGTGTTCCTTAGCCTGGGTATTCTCACATTCATAGTTTGTTTCCTCAGGACAATAGGGGTTGTTGGATCTAGAGCCTAGAGCTTGCTGGGCAAGCTCTCTGTCACCGAGACCCCACATCAAAATACCCAGTTCATGGGCTTGTGGGCCTCCTACCACCAGGATAGGTGTGGAATGTGTCCAAGCACGTGTGTACCATGTGTGTGCCATGCGCATGCCTAGTGAAGGTTGGAGGAGGCAGCAGATCCCCTGGAAATGGAGTTAGGGTTGGTTGGTTGGGACCACCGTGTGGGTTCTGGGAACCAAACCCTGTCTTTTGGAGAGCAGCAAGTACTCTTGACCACTGAACCCTCTCTCCAGCCCTCTTCCTGAATTAGTACAGGAATGTCCACAGCTCACTGCTCCCCCACCACCTGCTGCACCTCACAGTGGGGTCTCTGCTTTTGCCTCCTTGGCAGCTAAGATGTCAAAGGTCCTAAAACTTGTTTTCTATTCTCTTGTCAAATAATTTTCATAGTGAATGTAAGTAAATATAGTTCCTCATCTATTATTTAATCCCAGCATGGCTTCCACATTTTCAAAAAAAGAAAATAAAATCCCCAACCTACAAACAAATAACCATGAATATCAATGAAAAGCAGATGAAAAGCAGAGAGTCTTTTTTTTTTTTTTTTTTTTGTCAAGACAACTAGTAAGACACTCTGCTTAACATTTAGGGAATTTGTGAAAATTTTCAGACTGTAATTTGAAAAGGCAAAAACTAAAAACTTTGCTGCCCAATTTGGGGCATATTAAGGATTGCATCCTAAAGACAAAATCGCAGAACTAGGGGAAGAGAGACATAACTCAGGGGATGGAAACTCGGCTCAGCTTTTACGAGTGCTCACTGCTCCTGCAGGAAACCTGGGTGTGGTTCCCAGCACCGGAGTCAGGCAGCTCACAGTCGAACTCAGCTCCAGGGGCACCCGCACCTGTGGACTCAGACATGTAATTAAAAACAATTAAACTAAACCGGGCGGTGGTGGCGCACGCCTTTAATTCCAGCACTTGGGAGGCAGAGCCAGGCGGATCTCTGTGAGTTCGAGGCCAGCCTGGACTACCGAGTGAGTTCCAGGAAAGGCGCAAAGCTACACAGAGAAACCCTGTCTCGAAAAACCAAAAAAAAAAAAAAAAAAAAAAATTAAACTAAATCTTCTGTTTGTTTGTTTTTTCAAGACAGGGTTTCTCTGTGTAGCTTTGCACCTTTCCTGGAACTCACTCTGTAGACCAGGCTGGCCTTGAACTCACAGAGATCCACCTGGCTCTGCCTCCCGAGTGCTGGGATTAAAGGTGCACGATAAACTAAGTCTTTAAAAACTAAATCTTTAAAAAAAGAAAGTTGCGGGGTGGTGGTGACACACACCTTTAATCCCAGCACTCGGGAGGCAGAGGCAGGCAGATCTTTGTGAGTTCGAGGCCAGACTGGTCTACAGAGAGAGATCCAAGACAGGCACCAAAACTACACAGAGAAACCCTGTCTTGGAAAAAAAAAAATGCAATATCATTGAGATTTAAAGGATGGCTAAGCGAATGGCAAATGCTGAAAAGATTTTATGATCTGCAGTGCATTATCATTTATGATATCAAAACCAATATTTGTGTCAAATTAATAATACAATGTTTCAAATCCTAACAGTGAAGCAAAGGAAACTGAAAAGTATTGCCAGCTCAGGTTGAGGAAAACAGATTTTACTATTTGTTGTTGTCTTGGTAACACCAACCTGGTCTCAGACTCCCTTGGTGGCCAAGGACAATCATGAGCTCCTAAACCTTTTGCCTCAGACTCCAAAATGGGATTACAGCTGTGCACACCAGTGCCCAGCTGGGATACACAAGGAACGCATTTTGACACATTGCTAAACACAGTTCTGTAGGCAGTGAAAATGTTAGTGTGTGTTTGTTTGAGAAGGTCTCACTATATAGCCCTGGCTGTTCTAAACTTTATTTGTAGACCAGGCTGGCTTTGAATTCACAGAAATCCACCTGCCTCTGCCTCCCAAGTGCAGAGATTAAAGACATGTACCACCATGCCTAGACCAGTTAAAAATGGAGCAAGTCTTTTTAGTTCACTTTTATAGGTTCCCATCTTTCCAGAGACGCTGTCCTTGGCTCCACAGTGATACCTTGTCCATGTCATCTTTGACAGCACTTATATTTGTGACTATTTCCAAGAGTTAAGCATACTAAGATTTCGAACCAAAATGGTGCTGAAGAGCACGATGAGAACTCACAGAATTGCAGCTAATTCCATTGAACCCGGGGTCAGTTCAGGAATTTCTCAAATAAAGGGTCAAATATCCCACTAGTTTGGTGTTGCCTTTTTATCATTTGTGTGGGTGATTTTTTAGTGCGAATGTGGATGTGTGCGCTGTGGCATCCGTGTGAAGGTCAGAGGATGCGTCTGTGAGTCCCAGGTATTGAACTCAGGTTGTTAGGCCTGTGTGGCAAGCAGTTCTCTCCCCTGACTACCTCACAGGTCCTCTTTGACTAGTTTTCTAGGCAGTTTCACTATGTAGCTAGCCTGACTCACTTGTCAGTCGCTCCATAAACCAGGCTGACCTCGAACTCACAGAGATCTGCCTGACGCCTCCATAGTGCTGGGACTGAAGGAGTGTGCCGATCAGCTTTGTTGGTTTGCTTTTGGCTTTTCAAAGACAGGGTTTCTCTGTTTAGTTCTGGCTGTCCTGGAACTAACTCTGTAGCCCAGGCTGGCCTTAAACTCACAGATCCGCCTGCCTCTGCCTCCCAAGTGCTGGGACTAAAGGTGCGGCAGACATCACCACCACCACCACCACCACCACCACCACCACCACCACCCAGCAGCTTTGTTTGTTTTAAGGTTTATTCAAACGCGGTGGTGGTGCACACCTTTAATCCCAGCACTCTGGAAGCAGAGGCAGGTGAATCTCTGAGTTCAAGGCCAGCCAGGACTACATAGAGAAACCCTGTCCTGGAAAACCAAAGGTTTCTAATCCTGTGTATCTGTTTTTATACATGGGCACACCTGCCTGAAGAGGCCTAAGGCATTGGATCCCTGGATCCAGAGTTAGAGGCCATTGTGAGATGCCTGAGGTGGATGCTGGGCACTGAACTCAGTAATACAGTCTCTCAACCACTGAGGCATCTCTCCAGACCCTCTTTCCTTTTTTTTTTTTTTAAATAACATTTATTTTATGTGCATTGGCGTTTTTGCCTGCACACATGTTTATGTGAGGGTGTTGGATCCCCTGGAACTGGAGTTACAGTTGTGAGCAGCCATGTGGGTGCTGGGAATTGAACCCGGGTCCTCTGAAAGAGCAGCCAGTGCTCTTAACCACTGAGCCATATCTCCAGCCCCTCCTCCTTTAAGTTTAAAATAAAAACATATTTAAAAAAATAAGTGGGCTCAAAGGGTAAGGGCTTGCCACCCAGGGTGATAACCTGGGTTTGAATCCCAAGAAGTCACATGAAGTCAATGAGGTAATATACATCTGTAATCCCAAATGCTCCAGCTTGAGAATGTGAAGTGGGGTCTGGAGAATCCAGGAAGTTTGGGGGCCACCTAGCAGGCCATAGGCATCACTGTACAATAAAGAGACCCAGTTTTAAATGTGGTGGGGACAAGGACCCACACCTAAAGTTGTATTTTTGTTTGTTTGTTTGTTTGTTTGTTTTTTCAAGACAGGGTTTCTCTGTGTAGCTTTGCGCCTTTCCTGGAACTCACTTTGGAGACCAGGCTGGCTTCGAACTCACAGAGATCCACCTGGCTCTGCCTCCCGAGTGCTGGGATTAAAGGCGTGTGCCACCACCGCCCGGCTCTGAAGTTGTATTTTGATCTCCACATGTGGTGCACAAATGTCCACACTCATACACAAAAGTATACATGAAGATTAAAAAAAAATCAAGGCTGGAGATGGTTCAGTAGTTAAGAGTACTTGCTGCTCTTCTAGAGGACCTGAGTTCGAGTTCCTAACCCCCATGTCAGGCCGCTCGTGGACATCTTTAACTCCAGCTCTGGGGCCTCAGGCCTCTGAAACACCTGCACTTACTGCACACATCTATAACCTAACTTAAACTAATAAAAATAAATCTTAAGCATTTTTCATGTGTATGGGGTGTTTTTTCTGAATATAAATTTGTGGGCCATGTGCCTTCAGAGGCCAGAAAAAGGAGACAGACTCCTGGAATTGGAGTCATCATGTACAAGTTAGGGCTCAAACCTGGGTCCCCTGCATGAGGAACCAGTGCTCTTAACTGCTGAGACATCTCTCTAATCCCAGTAAAAAGAAATCTTAAAAAACAAACAAACAAAAAACCTGCCAGGAATAGTGTCCCACAACTTTAATCCCAGCATGCAGTCAGGGGCAGGGAGATCTGAGTGGTTTACACAGGGAGATCCAGGCCAGCCAGAGGTACACAGTGAGACCCTGAATCAAACACAGCCAAACCCAAGACGGCTAGGGAGACGGCTCAGTGATTAAAACCACTTCCTGCAGCTGGGCGGCGGTGGTGGTGCACGCCTTTAATCCCAGCACTGGAGAGGCAGAGCCAGGTGGATCTCTGTGAGTTCGAGGCCAGCTTGGGCTACAGAGTGAGTCCCAGGAAAGGCTCCAAAGCTACACAGAGAAACCTTGTCTCAAACAACAAAACAAAACAAAACAAAACAACAAAAAAACAACAACAACAAAAAAACCCACCCAAAACCAAAAAACCACTTACTGCTTGTCCATAGGATGAACATCCGTTCATGCCCCTCAGCAGCAGCAGAGGACTCATAACTGATCTAAGTCCAGTTCCAGGGGATCAGACAACCTCTTCTGGCCTCTGTACATGTACACACACACACATTTAAAAAAATGGTTTTTTTTTTTACATTGTTTTAATCAAGTAATATAGCTGTTTGAAACAGAAAACTTTTAAAGACACCTTAATAGAGCAATGAACGATTGATTACTCCTAAGCCCCAGATTGTGTGAATTTGAACCCCACTGGTTTGGCACCAGACAGAACTGAGGTTGAAGCCCACACCCCTTCCTCAGTATTGAAGACCTGACTGTAACAGCTCTCAGACAAAATCTTCCCAGCCTGGGGCTGAACATGCTGATCTACTTGAGAATCAATCTCATGATGACAGATGGATGGTCGGGCCATGCAACAAAGAATCGGAAACCTAGGAGACGAGATTGCAGAGTTTGTAAACACCTCCTTTGGTGTGACACTACCTGTTTCCTTGTTACCAGTCCAGGTATACGGCTCCCATTCCATGCTCAGCCGACCCAAGATTTTCATTTCACCAAAAAGTTGTATCATTTCAAAAAATTTGAAATATGCAACATATGCAAAAAATTTACATATTTATTAAGTTCTATAATCTGTGAGATGGTTGGCATAAAGGGTAAAATCTAAACAATGTTACGGGCTAGCATGCCACACAAGTTAGGTTCTTCTTAACTCCAAGAACGCACTTTTGTGGAAAGGAATATATGGTAACAAGTTTTTAATTTTTTTTTTTTTTTTTTTTTTTGGTTTTTCAAGACAGGGTTTCTCTTTGTAGCTTTGTGCCTTTCCTGGAACTCACTCTGTAGACCAGGCTGGCCTGGAACTCAGAGATCCGCCTGGCTCTGCCACCTCAGTGCTGGGATTAAAGGCGTGCACCACCACCACCACCACCACCACCACCACCACCACCACCACCACCTCCACCACCACCTCCACCACCGCCAGGCATGATATATTTCTAATCTAAGAAATAAAGCTTTCCTGAAGATCAAAGGACAGAGCCAGCCACAGAGTTCTCCACAAAAGACCGCCCGTGGTGCACACCTTTAATCCCAGCACCAGGAAGGTTGAGACAGGAAGTGATGTGGCTGGGCACAGAGAGGAATATAAGGCGGCAGGAGACAGGAATTCACTCTTGCAGACTTCTTCAGGCTGAGGAGCTGGTGAGGTAAGAGGTGGTGGCTGTGGCTTGCTCTGCTTTTCTGATCTTTCAGTTTTCACCCTGATATCTAGCTCTGGGTTTTTATTATAAAACCATTTAAGGTTTGTGGAACATTCCCAACTCTTCCCTCCTTTATATTCATTAATAGTCCACTCCCCAAATCCCTGAGCGCTAGGCAACCACTAATATATTTTGGTGC
Organism: Peromyscus maniculatus bairdii; assembly: GCF_049852395.1. NCBI lineage: Eukaryota > Metazoa > Chordata > Mammalia > Rodentia > Cricetidae > Peromyscus > Peromyscus maniculatus. The sequence goes on along the minus strand of NC_134859.1, from coordinate 54,598,910 downwards.
TGTGGACTGTGTCTGTGATCAAATTCAGGTCCTTATTAATTCTAGTCACTACCCCTGAGGAAATACCGCTAGTCCCAAACCTCATGCTATTGGACTCTCTTCGCCCATTCATGCTGTAACCAGCCAGTGGCTCCTTTCCTTTTCAGTATTGGGATGGAATTTTAAACTGGGGTTTTACTGTGTAGCACAGGCTGGCAATCCTGCCGTTTTAGCCAGGACATGGGATTACAGGCATATATTACCATAGCCAGAGGATGACCTGATTTGCCTTCCTCTGCCTCCACCTCTCATGTGCTGGGACTATTGGTAGGTGGTACTGTGTCTGGCTAGGAATTAGAATTTAAAAAGTTTAAACAATGCATCCAAGAAGTGTTCTTTATAATTATTTTTTATTTTTTATTCTGTTTTACTTTTACGAGACAGTGTAACCCTGGCTGTCCTGGAACTCCCGCTCTGTAGACCAGGCTGGCCTTGAGCTCAGAGTGCTGGGACTAGAGGCATGCACCACCGTGTCCAGTTTATAATTTCTTTAAAGATAGGGTCTTACTGTGTAGGCCCCACCGTAGCCTTGAACTGTGACTCACCTCAATTTCCTCAGTGCTGGGATTACACAGAAAAAGACAGGAAGTTCAGGAGATCTAAGGTGACTCTCCTGTGCTATACTAATACTTCAAACCAGTGTTTGCTGTTGATGTACGTTACTGGTTGTAAGTATCCCGGTGAGCTGGAAGTTTATTAATACTCTATTTAGTGGGAAGCGAATAAGAAAAAGGAAAGGAACATGAATGGTCCTGCTGTGGGAGAGCAGAGCCAGAGCCAGGGACATCTGCAAGAGTCCAGAGTAGGCATAACCCTGAGCCTTAGGAGGAGGAAGAGGAGAGAGAAGCCAGCCGGGAGGGATGAGGGATACAGGGAGAACCGGCCCTACACCACTTTGATATAGTAAATATATCAGCCATTTGTCCCAGGTTTGGAACCCAACAGGAAGAAAATTGTAGTTTTGAAGTGGATTTCTCTAAACTACAAGACAAGAACCAATGTAAGAGTCTGGATTCCTAGACCAGATTTTCTGTTTTTTTTGTTTTTGAGACAGTGTCTTGATATGTGTGGCTATGGATGGCCTGGGGCTATTGTAGACTAGGTTGGCCTTGAACTCAGCAACCCTCCAGCCAATCCTCCCAAGCGCTGGAATTAGTGTCACATGCCACTAGGCCTGGGCCTAGACCAGATCTTTGCTTCTTCTACAGTCCTGTTATCCACCATGCTGTGATCTCTCAGCCACACAGGTAGGGCTGGGAACCTGGGGACTGGAGCAGAGTCTTGGGAAAATCACAGCATTGCTCCCGTTTTCTCTGCCTGTTTTGAGATAGGGTCTCTGCAGCTGGGCAGCCCCGGCTACCCTGGAACTCACTGTGTAGATCTCCTGCCTCTCTTAGGCTTAAGGGCGCGCACCCCACGTCCCCACCCCGTCCCAGCATTGTTCTAAGGGGACCGCAAAGGGGTAAAATTCTGATAGCTCGTTCTTATCTTCTTGGTCTTATTGTCACAGCAATCTAACATTTTTGTCTTTAGTCCTCCTGCTTCGGTCTCCCAAATTTAGAGATTACAGACATCATGGACTTCCATGACCAACTTTATGTGCTGTCTTTAAACAACTACCTGGCACCACGGGTCTGTGCCTTCCGGGCCAGAGCCACTCACTCTTCTCCTACGGAGCTTGATTTCTGAGGAAACATCAGCGGGAGAGCGAACAGGGACGCTACGCCCTTCTCTTTATTTGTGATTTCGGGTGGCAAAGCTTCTCTGAGTGCCGCAGGGTCCAACACTAACTCGGGCTTAAACAAGATGGTGGCTGGTACCCGGCAGGTCTGGAGCAAAGTTTAGCGAAGCCGAGACGGGGGCAATGCGACCTCGCTAACGTGAGAGGGAGGAAGGGGCTGCCACGGAGGGCGGTGTCCCGGGCAGGCGTGGAGCTGAGACAGCGGCTGGGAAAGGCGCCGCGCAGCCCGCCGGGCAAGCTCGGAAACGTGCTCGGGAGCCGTGCACCAGCCCGAGCTGAGGCGGGGCGCCGGCCCAGGCGCATGCGTCCTCGGCGCGGCAGGCGGCCCAGTGGCGTGGTCTTTTCAACACCCAGCGTCCGGACGACGTCTGAGGTGGAAGGGGCGGGTAGGACTCCCAAACACGCATGCGTCGAGACCCAGGCGTTGCCTCCGGAGGGTGTGGAGTGCGGGAATCCGTATTGCGCAGCTGCAAGGGCTGCCCGGTAGCTCGAGCTGTCGATCAAGAGGAGAGGGAGAGGAGGTTGGAGGGATTAAAAAAAAAAAAAAAAAAAAACCCGGTGCGCCTGCGCATTGCCAGCGGCTGGGACGCGCTCGGGACTGGAGAGGGGCGGGGTCACATGCGCGCGTCATTGGATGGGTAGGTGGGAGAGAGGGTGGAGCCCGGGGAGGGTCCGTGCGCTTGCGCAGTGCGGGGGTGGAAGGCGGAGGAGCTACCTAGCACGCCTGCGCGGCTGTCATAGGGCTGCTTGGTTGGTCAGTGGGGAGTCGGCGCCTGCGTACTAAGACCCGTGTGCAGCAGCGGCGGCGGCGGCGCTAGAGGCGGCGGCGGCGGCGGCGGCAGCGGCGGCAGCAGCGGGTTCGGAGGCAGCGGTTGGGCTCGCGGCGAGCGGACGGGGGTCGAGTCAGTGCGTTCGCGCGAGGTGAGAGCGGGCCGGGCGCGCCTGCGCGTAAGCTCGGCTGGGGCCGGGAACGAGAGACGGAACTACGCGGGGGTCGGGGAGGGGGGCCGAAGGGAGCGGCGGCCGCCGCCGCCGCCGCCGCCGCCCGGGTCTGGTCGGGTCGGGGAGCGGCGCGAGGTGCGGAGCGGCGGGCGCCCGGCCCAGTTGGCGCGAGGGGTGACGGTTGGGGCCGGCCGGGTGACGTTGGAGCGACGCAGGGCGGGGGACGGCGAGCCGCGAGGCCGCCACGCGGGAGAGGCCGCCAGGCGGCCACGCCGGGGCGAGGGCCGGGGGGCCAGGTCGGCCCGGCCAGGGCCAGGGTTCCCGGGCCGTTGAGGACGGGCGCCGAGCGGCCACGTGAGGTGGGGGAGGGGGCTGCTCGGGGAGGGCATGTGGGGAGGGCCGGCGGCCGGCGGGGGGAGGGGAGGCGGCATGGCCCCGGCCTGGCGCAGCTTTGGGGCAGGGGCGGCCGCAGCAGCACCGGAAGTGGTCCCCATTGGAGGCCGCGCTCTCGGGGTCCGAGACCATGCGGCCGCACACGGACCGGGGCCGCATGGCAGGACGGGGACCCCTCCCCCCTGGCCCGGGCTACCGGAAGCCCCGGGCGACCACATGGTGGGCGCGAGCCGGCAACCTCCCCAGCGCCAGGAGGTCTGGTCTTTTTTAAGCCTGGGATTTTGGCGTGCGGGAGAGACCCTAGCCCTGGGTCTCAATCATCCCGCAGGGCCCGTGGCAGGCATATGTTAGTGCTCCCCAGCCTCATGGGCCGCTGGAGCTCATCCCCCAGCCTTCACGGGAAGTGAGACGTCCAGCCAGATGTAAGTGGCACTATTTTTCTGGGGAACCGGGAAAAGTGGGGAAACTGAGGGTCATTGGACTGGAGCCCAACTCTTCTCGGCCCATGCCGACAGCGCCTGAAAGTACGGAGCTTCAGTCCCTCCGCGGGGATCTTCGATCTTCACCTTGCCACTGCCTTCCCTGTTGTGTTTGGTTTGTGAGTTACTGCGTGAGTCCTTAACTCCACCAGCCTAGTGTGATTTCTATTACTACTACCAACCTTTTGCTTTCATTTTATTGTCATTCACCACCCTCACTCCCCCACTTTCTACTGACTGTACAGGCTGGGCCTGAAAAGCCGACAGGACTGGTGCATCCTGGGAAAAGTGGGAGGGCCATCGACAAAAGGCTGAGTTCCCTTCGGGAACTGAGATCGAGGTGTTTGGCAGTGGGATCATTTAGGAAACAACTTTCTCCCCCTTGACTGCATCTGCAAGTGCATGTTGGATAGGCGGGAATCCCCCAAAGAGGCCTTGTGGTTTCCTGTACCAATGACTGGCTTGTGTGTGGATAGGGTGGGGGGGGTGTAACAGCTGGGTGGGGCCTTGTCCTCCGTCTCCACCCCTTCATTAGCCCCGCCCTTCAGCTGGCTCATAGCTGCTCACCTAATTATAGTCCTGGCAGAGTGTGGGGAAGAGGGGGTGGTTGGTTTCAGTGGCAAGTAACACCTGAGTCCTCCCCCTCCCGGGAAGTAGCCCTTTCCTCATCTCTGGGATTTGCCATCCCAACTCCCTGGAGCCTTCCTTTCCCCAACCACACTTTAGATTTCATTTGGAGGGCAGGGATCCAGCTGTGTCCCCCCCTCTCCTACACCAGCTCTTCAGTATGTTTTGACACCATTTTCAAAGCAGGGAACTCAACTTTATTTAGGTGGGTAATGAAATAAAGGGGGAATGGAGGAATGTTTTAGAGAGGAATGGGATAGATTAGCGGTCCTGTTAACCTCCATCCTTACTGACCCTAGTTCTCTTCTTGGCTTTAGTTGGAATCGAAGCCTCTTAAAATGGCAGATGATTTGGACTTCGAGACAGGAGATGCAGGGGCCTCAGCCACCTTCCCAATGCAGTGCTCAGCATTACGTAAGAATGGTTTTGTGGTGCTCAAAGGCCGGCCATGTAAGATCGTCGAGATGTCTACTTCGAAGACTGGCAAGCATGGCCATGCCAAGGTTAGAATCACCTCTACATCTTGCCTTCTCTGCAGCTCCCACATCCATAGGGCTCTGGGCAGGGAACTGTCAGTCTTGGTTCCCTTCTTGGTGTTCTAGTCCCTTTGTTCAGCACCCAGATTTTGTTCCCATTCAAAACTAAACAGGCTGCTCCCAGGTTCTTCCACAGTGCACCTGTAACTCTGTCCTCCTTTCTCCTAGATAGTGCTAGTCTAGAACTGTGTGTATCCATATCCTTTGGCTTTGGGTATTCAGTTCCTTAATCTTGACCTTCACTTCTCCAGTCAAGACCTGTGGAAGGCAGCATTGGGGGTGGGGGTGGGGGGGCTCTAGTCTGTATTCTAAGTTCCTTAGCTGCTGCTGCTCCTCCCCAGTTCTGGCTTTCCCTTTGGCATTTACCTGCTTCTCATTACCCACTGAATTCTGTTTGGGGGCGCGGGACTTAAGTCTTTACATTCTTTTCACCTAGACTTGCCCTGTCTTTCCTCAGGAGTTTAACCTGACTCATTCTTGTTGAATCTGTGGTTTTATTCCTGAATGATTTCCCCTTTTGTTGAGTTGGCATTTATAACTAGGTTATCCTCACAATGCTTGATTCCTTTTGTTTTCCTTACATACTAACTGCATAGTTCATTCTGATCTTTCCCTTGGTCATTTTCTTCAGATTTCTTACATTCTTTTGGCTTTGATTTCTCAGCCTGTTCCACTTGTCTTATTTAGCCTCTTCTGTAAATGTCCAGGAAACATTTACCTAGGACACCCCCTCCCCCCAAATACAATAAAACTGTCTTATGAATTCCAGGGTGACATCAACTTGAACTTCTCCTGCCTCTGCCTTCCTATTGCTGGGATTAAGGCATGTGTCATTAGGATTGGTTTATGTGGTGCTGGGCATCAGACCCAAGGCCCCATGCTTACTGGGCAGGGGCTGTATCAACTGAGTGACACCCCAGTCCTTGTCAGTGACTTGGTTACTTTGTGTAACTTGTCATCCCAGTCTCAGCAATGATCTTTAGCTTCGGGACCTTAAGGCTTTGGTGTCTTTCTCAGTTGGCTCATTTCTAATTCCTTAGTCTTTGCTGTAACATGGTTGGCTGATTTCTCCTCACTAGCCAGTGATGTGAGCCTTTATCTCCTCCTCCATCTTAGAGGTTGATTTGTTGGGTTTCTCTTTATGATGTATGTACACAGGTCCACCTGGTTGGTATTGACATTTTTACTGGGAAGAAATATGAAGATATCTGCCCGTCAACTCATAATATGGATGTCCCCAACATTAAAAGGAATGATTTCCAGGTATGTTTTTGGGGTGAAGATGGTTAGTGGCTCATGAAGGATGGGGGGGGTGTGTGACCTGCAGCTGTGGGGAAAGGGAGCAGGTTGGAGAGGGTATTTATTTAGTGGGGTGGCTATTCTATCTAGTGTGTCCATCATTCTCTTGATACTTAACCTACCTGTACCTGCTTTTAACTTCCTTCTTCTCCCAGCTGATTGGCATCCAGGATGGGTACCTATCCCTGCTCCAGGACAGTGGGGAGGTACGAGAGGACCTTCGTCTGCCTGAGGGAGACCTTGGCAAGGAGATTGAGCAGAAGTATGACTGTGGAGAGGAGATCCTGGTATGATGTCCCCTCCATCCTGATATAGTCAGCTGTGCTCCTTAAGCTTCACGACTCAGAGTGATTGTGGCATCTCTGGACTGTCTTGTTTGCTTTTCCAGATCACGGTGCTGTCTGCCATGACAGAGGAGGCAGCTGTTGCAATCAAGGCCATGGCAAAATAACTGGCGCTCAAGTGAGTGTGATAGGTAGCCCGCTTCACTGCCCTCACACCGCCACCTCGCTGGTTTGGTGGGGCTGGGCCTTCTTCCTCCCCACCCTGTTTGTGGAAGTTCGGATCCTGCCCTGTCTTAAACATGATTTCTTTCTCTTGCCCAGGGTGGCGGTGGTGGCAGCAGCGATCCTTGAGCCTACAGAGGCCCCTCCCCCAGCTGGGTTCCACTCTGGCTGGGCCCTTGGCTGGACTCCTATACAATTTATTTGACGTTTTATTTTGGTTTTCCTCACCCCTTCAAACTGTCGGGGAGACCCTGCCCTTCACCTAGCTCCCTTGGCCAGGAATGAGGGAGCCATGGCCTTGGTGAAGCTACTACCTGCCTCTTCCCTCACAGCCCTGGTGGGGGAAGGGAATTGGGTATTGCTTGTGGTTTAGGTCCCCACCTCTCCTTTTTTCTTTTTAATTCAATTTGGAATCAGAAAGCTGTGGATTCTGGCAAATGGTCTTGTGCCCTTTATCCCGCTCTCCTTGTCTGGTCCCCTGTTCTCCATAGTCCTTCACCCCCAAGCACCACTTGTACAGACTGGGGACCAGCCCCCTACCCTGCCTGTGTCTCTTCCCCAAGCCCCTTTAGCGGTGGTGAGAAGGGCAGGGGGGAAGCAGACACGATCCCTCCTCAGGCATCTGGGAGGGCCTTGCCCCCATGGGCTTCACCCTTTCCTGCGGCTCTCTCCCTGACACATTTGTTAAAAATCAAACCTGAATAAAACTACAAGTTTAATATGAAGCCCCCAACTCCGTTGTTTATTTGTTGATTGAAAGATGCTTTTAGAATCTATTCTCATTGCTCCTCTCAGCCAGTCCTTCATCCACTTAGGGAAGCAAACAACAGCCGTAGTCGGGATGGTAGTGGGTACATTTTATTGGTTTGGGGCACATAGGAAGACCCCCCACCACGAGGGATGGAGGGGTAGGTTGCAGTCTGGTGGTTACTTGTGGTAGAATCGTGGGTTCTGGCTGTGCTGGATGAAAGGGAGTCGAGGGCCAGGTTGGCTGGTAGTGGCAAAACCTGACTGGTGATGGTAAAGAGTTTTCGTCAGTGGGCAGACACTTCTTCACTTACCACGTAGTACGGGGGGAGGGACAATTGCAGTAGGGGTTAACAGTCTTTCCTTGGTAGTATGTGGATTTCTGCTTACCGTTACCAGCCTTACCTTTCCTGCTGCTTGCATCTGCACAGGGAGCTGGGGGGAAGCCAGGAGTCCAGGGGCTGGATGCAGAGCTTGGGGATGCATGGGCCGCAGAGAAGACTGTTAAGGACAAAGCTGACCTTAGGCATACTCTGGCTCCCCTTGATCTTAGCAACCTGACTCCCCAAGGCTCCATACTCACGGAGTCAGAGAAGCTAGTCTGCTGATTGGCATGTTCCATCTGCTTTTGCAAAGACAGGGCACCACCAGGCTGGAGGAACCCTAGGGGAGAAGAGGGATTTGAAATGAGCGGGTGGTGACAGGACTCAGGAAGCTAAGGCTCCTGCCAGGGGTCATCACCTGTCTGGGTGGGCTGGAAGTGGCCGTGCACTGCGTAGGGTTGTGGCTGCGGCTGAGACAGGTACTGCACAGCAGGAAAGGCTGATGGTGCTGAGGAAGGCAGGAGAGCTCCATTAGCTCCTGATGCTCTAGCGGCTCTTCCCTCCGGTCTGAGGAGAACCAACACTCACCTCTGAGCTGCTGGCTAGGACTATAGGCTGGTTGTGTAGGCCCATAGTGAGGTGGGGGCTGAGCAGTCCCATAGGCACCCCCTGGGCTGCCTTGGAATTGTCCATGTTCTGGGGTCCCTGCAAAAGCAGCTGCAGATCCCACGTAGTGCCGGGTCTAAGGGGAAAAAGGAAAACACTGCTCACAGCACCTAGAAAAATAAACTTGTCTTGATGCTCTACTTGGCTCCTCCATACTACATGCTTGGTATGTTTGTACTTTACTGATGGTTGGGATACCAGGAAGAGGAGGAGAAAGCAACCGAGGCTACACACCAAACACTTCTCAAGCTGGCCTTGATGAGATAACATTAATTCCAGCACATGGAAGGTGGAGGAGATATTGACTACATATTGACTTCAAAGCCAACCTGAGCTTACAAGAGACTGTCTTTAGGGCATTAAAAAAAGAAGACCCATCCTCACCGTAAGCACTTGGGGTCCAAACATCTGCTTGGCTCTGTCAGCTGCCATGAGAGTACCTGGGCGATTGTGTCCTCCAGGACTCCCTAGAAAGGGAGAGGGGCTTCATGATGCTGAAATAGGAGGCTGCAACCTCCAGGAGAGCCCCGGCTTTAGTCCTCACCCTGCATGCTGAGGAGGTGAGTTCCCGTGTGGACAGTCAGGCTCTGCTGGTATGCAGCTGATGTCAGAGTGGTCAGGTCACTGGAGTGAAAGGAAGACAGGTCAGTTAGGTAAACCTCCTCCTGCTAGTAAACTGACTCTCAGCACCTGCTCCACCGCAGTTACTTTTAGCTATCTGATCACACCTCTGTTCCTTTCGTCTTCGTTTTTCTTCCTCGTGCAAAACTTTTTTGAGCTGCAAGAAAAGCTGGTGCTTCTCCTCCTGTAGAGCTGAAAGCTTCTCCTGCAGCTTCAGAATCTGGAAGAAGGATGAGCAGATAAAGGCGAGGAGAGGGAAGAGGAGAAATCAGAAGTGGGAGTGATGAGGGGTTACTTACTTGTTCCTTGGTCTCTTCTAGTGACATTCTCTCTTCCATCTCCTTTTTCTTTCTTCTCTCCTGCTCTTCTTTCATCTTCTGTTCCATCATCTTGTCCACCTCTTCCTCCTCTGAAGAATCAGACAGAACGGGGAAGCGGCAGGACAGTGAAAATAAGCTGAGTGTTAGACTGAAGACCAGCAAAAACCAGTTATTCCATCACAGCCACAGGGAGAACGAGGCTTCATTAGGTGCTCTCCAAGGTCCTTCCCAGCCCGGGGTTCTGGAACTTAGACGGGCCTCTTCGCTCACACCCTGAAGGCGCCGCTGCCTCCCTTTTAGCCTCCAGCAGGCGCACAGCTTGGCCCGTGGATGGGGGCAGGTTCGTGGGTAGCAGAGCCACCCTGGGCCGTGTCCTCCCGCTCTGGCCCAGGCTCACCCTGCCGTTTACGCTCTCGCTCCATCATGATGTGGCGGTGCAAAGCCCTGGCCATGGCGTTGGAGAGCTTGGGGCGCTCCAGAAGTGCGGGCATGGTGCTGTTGACGCCCGGGCAGTGGGCGCCCGGCTCTGTCACTGACTGCCAGACCTCAGGCGGGGCCTGCAGGGAAGTGGAAGCTTAGGGGACCCGCCGAGGCCGAAGCCTGTCCGCCGCCCGCTCGCCACTGCGGTCACGTGTCCTGGGCACCAGCGTCCCTCCAGGTCTCGACCTCAGCGCGCGTGAGGGGGTCCTAGGCTCTGCGCCCCCGCCCCTCCCGCGCAGCCCTGGCGCCAACCCCCCCTACCCGCCTTCTCGGCGCTTTCTCCGTGGCCTCCGCCGCGCCTTGAATCCTGCGTCACATCCGGCGACCAGGATAAGTCCTTCCGGAGTCATGACGGCAGCAGGCTCAGCGGATTGGATGAGAGGGAAGGCGGAAGCGCTTGGAGACGGGTGCCGGGTTGTCCCAAGGCCATGTGTGTTTACAGAGGCCTGGGACGATCTAGCCTCCTGCCAAGAGCCCTGGAACTCTTCACCTCTGAAGGCGCGGAGACAGAGGCGGAGGCGGATGCTCTGAAGACAGTATTTATTGGCTCCTTAGAAATCAGAGTCAGTAACAACTGTACAGAGAGCCCGCAGCTTTCTTGGGCTGCCCTTCCTTCCCACTCCCGCCCCATGGCACCCCGTGGCCACGGAAAAAGCAGCTTCGTGTGGGCACAGAGATACTCCTTTGGGATTCACAGTAACCAGAACAAAAACGGAAATAAATTAAGTGATATGGGGGGAGGGGGTAATAGGGAGTCATGTTCCCTAAATCAGTGCATGAAGGGGGGACCCAGAGCTTGGAGCCGGGCTCCCTACAAGCTCCCTCTCAGCAGAGGGAGTGTGCTGGGCCCTGAATGTAGAGATGTGCTTCACACCTGGATAAATCAAAGCCTGTCTGTGCTCCTCCTGCCAGGAAAGCACCGCACACGCCAAGTCACTGGAATGAGGTGGAGGCAGTCGTCATCGAGTCCCGGGGCTTGAGGCCCCGCTGTGCTTGAAGTAGTGGTAGCTCACCCCTATTCCACCCGTACCAGCAGGGCATAGAGGAGGGTGGCTCCTTTCTCCTTGGTGACCCACTCAAGTTCCGAGGGGCTGAAGTGCTGGTCAGGAAGTTCTCTGAGGGCAGCCGACGGTGGCCCGGGAGTGTAGGAGCCAGGGCGCACGCACACCTGAAAGGCCACCTGAGCCTGGTGTGTCCGCTGGGATTTTGGGTCCCGGAATCTGTTAGACAAGCACAAAGAGAAGGAGGGTAAGGCTTCTAAGCCCCATCCACGACTGCGAATTCTGCTCCCGCCACCAGACCGTGCTGTTTTCTGGGAAATGCTCTCACCACGAACGACTTAGACCAACTAGTCTCTATGTGTGGTCCTCCTCCTCCCGAGTCCTGCTCAGCTAACTCCATCATGGCCCTCTCCAGGTCTTCATTTCCCCTAGGACTCTATTTCGTGTTTGTTCTAAACATTCCAAGTACACTTCTCATCTGTCACCCACTTTTTTGAGACAGTATAGGGTCTCTATTCCAGGCTGGCCTCAAACTCCCTAGGAAGTGGAGGATGACCTAAAACTTGTGATCCTCGGCCTCTGCTTCCTAGTGTTAGGATTCCAGGCATGTCTTATAATACCTACCAACAGTTTATGCAGTGTTAGGGATCAAATTAACCCAGCACCTGGTGCAGGACACTCAAAAAAAAAAAAAAAAAAAAAAAAGACTCGGTATGCACACATAGGCTAAGAAATCCAGGTATAGTGATGCATGCATTCTTTCAGCCCCAGCACTCAGGATGTAGACAGAGGCAGCAGGAGCAGGTATTCAAGACCAGTTTCAGATACATACCAAGCATGAGTTTGAGGCCAGGCTGGGCTATTTGAAATCCTGTTTTGTTTTTTTTTAAATATTTATTTATTATGTATACAGTGTCCTGCATGCATGTGTGTCTACACGCCAGAAGAGGGCACCAGATCTCATTATAGATGGTTGTGAGCCACCATGTGGGTGCTGGGAATTGAACCCAGGACCTCTGGAAGAGCAGTCAGTGCTCTTAACCTCTGAGCCATCTCTCCAGCCCCGTTTTGTTTTTTATTCGGAGCTGAGGACCGAACCCAGGGCCTTGCGCTTGCTAGGCAAGCACTCTACCACTGAGCTAAATCCCCAACCCTGAAATCCTGTTTTGTTTTGTTTTTTTAAAAAAGAGGCCAGGCAATGGTGGTGCACACCTTTAACCCCAGCACACAGGAGGCAGAGGCAGGTGGATCTCTGTGAGTTTGAAGCCAGCCTGGTCTACAAAGCAGGTTCCAGGACAGCAAGAGCTACACAGAGAAACCCTGTCTCAAAAATAACAAACAAACAAACAAAAAACCAGGTGGTGGTGGGTCACACCTTTATTCCAGCACTCAGGAGGCAGAGGCAGGTGCATCTCTGAGTTTGAGGCCAACCTGGTTGACAGAGTGAGTTCCAGGACAGCCAGAGCTACACAGAGAAAGCCTGTCTCAAAGCAAAACAAAATACAAAACAAATAAATAAACAACAACAATAAAAAGGGGAGTGTGGGGCTGGAGAGATGGCTCAGTGGTTAAGAGCACTGGTTGTCCTTCCAGAGGACCCTGGTTCGATTCCTAGCACCCACACAGAAGCTCACAACCGCCTGTAACTCCAGTTCCAGGGGTTCTGATGCCCTCGCCTGGACTCTGCAGGCACTGCATGCACAGGCTGCACAGACACACATGCAGGCAGAACACCCACACACAAAATAAGAAATAAATTAAAAACAAACAAAACATTTGGGTGCTGGCGCACGCCTTTAATCCCAGCACTCGGGAGGCAGAGCCAGGCTGATCTCTGTGAGTTCGAGGCCAGCCTGGGCTACAGAGTGAGTTCCAGGAAAGGCGCAAAGCTACACAGAGAAACTCTGTTTCAAAAAACAAAAAACAAACAAAACAAAAACAAACAAACAAAAACCGAAACAATAAAAATAAAAAAACAAAAGAAGGATCTGGTGAAGGAGCAACCATTAAGTCAGGGTGGGAAAGGGGGTGTGGTGGGAATCACAGGTACCCAAAGTCCCTGGCCCTCTAGTTCCGAGACCACGCGCTCCCTCGCGGATACTCACTGCACTTTGGAGGCCAGGGTCTCCGCCCCGGCATACTGAAGGGACGGGGAGAGGAGCACGGGGGGCGGCTGCTCTTCCCGGGGGGGCGCGCAGTTCTCCCCAGGCTCCTCGAACCCCACCCCAGGCTCTCCCTTCAAGGGTCGGCAGCTCAGGATGGAGGTAGTACCTGTGGAGAGACTTGGGTGAGGGCAGCCCCGTGGTTCCTCCTCGGGTCCCGAGGCCCCGCCCACTCCACGGTACCTGCTCCCAGCTCCCCCCGGTCCAGCACCCTCCGCACAACCGCCACACTGCTTCCATGGTACGCCATGTGCCATTTCTTCGTTAGTGTCCCGGCCTCTAGATGAGGGTTCACCCTGAGAGGGCAGACGAGACAGACAAGACAGACGGTCAAAGGTCCCTGGCTCCTCAAGATCGTCCCCCCCACAAGAAGTCCTGTCACTTTTTCCTTCGTGTGATTGTCCATTTTCAGGGAAAAGAGCGGAGGGGGAGATCCATGCCTGTGGCCCATATGTACCTAAGATTGAACCTGCACCATCCAAAAGGCAGGGCGTACTCCCGGGGAGGCTCTCCTCGGCGCCTATGGGCCTCATCTCCTCGCAGCTTTCGGCAAGATTCACAGTAGCATAAGCTCCGCTTCGGTGGAGGCATGAAATAATCCTCTGTGGGACAATGAGTAACAGGTTTGGCTCCTGTCCTGGGTCTCAGCCACACTGGTGCCCTCCCCTCCAGCTGGTCTCGAGTCATGGGAATGAGGCAGGGTCTGGAGACTAGGACTCACCGGGAAGCAACAGCAATTCTTGGAAGCGAGAGCAAAGGGCATGGTACTCGCAGCTCTTTAAAGGGCTAGCAGCAGGTGGTGGGCCCCAGCACACACTTTCCTTTATACCTGCAATAGCAGCGGAAAAAGTCACAGGAGCTGGGCTGGGCATGGATGGGTAGAGAGCAGGCGCAGGACAATCAATCTTTGGGCTAACGCACCATCTACCATATCAGCTTTTTCCATGTCTCCTTGGGTTCCAGAAATCTTCCCACTGGCAGCCACTGGATCAGGACTCACAATTGTCACCTGTGGAGGTGAGAAGCCAGTCACAACTTGACAGGTCCCCAGATCCCAGTCTCCCAGGACTCCCTTCCCTTATCTTTGTCGCCACTCACCTGCTCACACTGTCCATAGAGGTCCACAAGTGCGTGGCATGGCTGGGGCACATCCGGCACAGCCACCCCTTGGTCCACCCCATTGATGTGGAGATGGAGTCCTCCAGAGCAGTCAAGCCGCAGCCCCAGGATGGTGCCTTCAGGGCAGGTGTCAAGATTTGGCCCAAACTTCTCACAGATCTAAGAGGAAAGACCTACTGTCTTCAGACATCAGGCCTACCAGCACTGGTGAGCAGCCATCCTGCCGTTCTGTTTCCAACTGCCAGTCCCTGAGCTTTGCCTGTATTCACGCCCACTGCCTAGGCTCTATTCTCAATTCATTTACCTAGAGTTCCCCACTTAAAAAAAAAAAAGTATGTGTGTGTGTGTGTGTGTATGTACATATATAAATTTAACACACATTGGTGTTTTGCCTGCTGCATGTATGTTTGGGTGAAGGTGTTGGGTCCCCTGGAACTGGAGTTACAGACAGCTGTGAACTGCCATGTGGGTGCTGGGAATTGAACCCGCGTCCTCTGGAAGAACAGTCAGTACTCCTAACCGCTGAGCCATCTCTCCAGCCCCTAGAGTCCCCTTTTTAACTTCCAACTTTAACATTCTCAATGGCTGGAGCACAGGAGGAATGACATGCACTTCCCCATTTGGCCAGCCCTCTCCCTTCAGAGGCTTGAATCATTCCAGTCTTGGTTCCCTCCTCACCTTCAGCCCATTGTGGAAGACGCCGCGGCCCCGCAGGAGCCAGGCTGCTCGTTTAAGCCCACAAGCAGAGGCAGGGAAGTTAAGCCTCTCAGGTGGGCAGGTGATGACTCCCAGAACGAGGGACGATGTCCACTGTCGGTTCAGGAAGTCTATCCGCACCTGCAGGAGAAGGAACTATTTCATACACACGGCTTCCAGGACAGAAGCCACCCACCTACCCAAATCAGTCTTTGCACCCAAACCAGAGTATGACCTGGCACACTGCCCTTTTTGATGTTTGTAGAGAAGAGACTCCCAACCCACACGTCTCCTTCCCTGCTTATCCTGCTGCTGGAAACTGATTCCAGGTCCTTGTACATGTTAATAAGTGTTCTACAGTGAGGGCACCCCCACATCCTGTTTCTAGACAATTCTTAACTGGCTAATTTCCTACCTGTCTTTCAGTCTGTGGCAGAAAGGGCCCCTCACCCTGGAGTGACAGGGGCTAGGTAGGGAGAAAGGCACACCTGGACAAGCAGATGGGGCACCAGGGGCTGGCTGATGACGACGATGCCCTGATTGTAGCTGGCCACTCGCGTGGCTGTCCGGTTCCCGTTGGATAAGAGGATATTCTTCCCATGGTTCTCCAGGAATTCAAGGGCTGTGGGCATAACACCCACTTGATTCTGGCCCTGGTGTGGAGCAAGAGACTGAGCTGCACAAGATCCCGATTGCAGTCCTCACCCCCCACACTGGGGCACACACACAGCGCAAGCCTGAGTCTCTGCGGGTCCAGTGGAGACCCAGCAATCTGCTAACGAGTGGCCCGCCAACCCGGCAGCCCTCTGCAGCTCTTACTCTCAGCCCGTGCTCCTCGCCCTCATCATCCTCCTCGCCCTCACTGCCAGTGTCGGAGCTGGGAGAAGGTGGCTGGGTGCCTTCTGGTTCCTCCAGCCTTGTGGAGCTGACGATGGATACGCTGCGTACTGGCCCGTATAGATCCAACACAGCCCACACATTCTGGGAACACAAGACCGAGGAAGTCAGCACCAGACCTTCACCCAACCACCCGCTCCCCGAGACCAAACAAGCTCTTGGACCTGCCTTCGCAATGCCAGTGGCTGCAGGTCCCATATCTTCTCCATCTACCAGGATGTGCATCGTGTCGTCGGCGCCCCGACGGATGCCTACACGGCTCCCCACCTAGATCCAGGGTGGGCCAAAGGCAGTGGCTCAGCCAACTGCCTTCCACTCTCACCCCTAACCCCCACCCATGCCCGGATGCCAGGTGTTTCACCCCTAGCCTCTCGAGGTTCCGGCCATAGTTCATCCTTTGCAGATGCCCATCTCGCCTCACTTCACAGCTGGACACCATCCAGGTGGTCTTTGTCCGGAGTTCAGGCAAGGAAGGAGGCAGCCCCGGCCCACTGCCTGCCCCAGGCCCCATCTCCTCGGGTGCTAGTGTGGTCAGCCCCAGCCGGAGGGACCCTGCCCACTTCTCATCTAACGCCTCCACTTTCACCTGGGAGAGAGAGAGAGAGAGACCATTAGCTGGGCCTGTCTGAGGGTCTGCCAACCCCCTTTACCTCTCCACAGCCCACCTCAAAGACTTCTTCAGCCTTGAGCTCCTTGGTGCTGAAAACGAGGCCATGAGCATAGCCAGCCACACGAACCGCCCGTGTGCCATCCTCCTCCAGAGTGACGTTCTTGCCACATGTGCTGTGGAATCGGTGAGCTACACCCGCCACTGTAGGTAGATGTTTGGAAAAAGGGTCAGGGTTAGGGAAACTACCTTCAGATGGGATGCAGGACAAAGCTTTTACAAGAAAAGCTAAGGCCCTTTTTGCCATTACTCATCAAGACCTCTGGACACCTTTCACCATAGTAAGACCCAAAATGTCCAATGCATGGTATCTTAGTCTCTGGGAGTCAGGGAAATCACATGACTCTGTGTCTCAGGTTTAACCACTCCTACACACACACAGACACACAGACACTCGATGACATGCCGCAGGGCCTCTGCCCTTCCTTACACAGGCTCCCAGGCTGCCTAACGCTACCTGGGGAATGCAGAGGGAATGACTTCTCAGTGGCAGTGTTGCTGGTCGCCAGGCTATTGTCCATGGGGCCGGTGGCGTTGGTGATGGACACTTGGACACACTGGCCATAGAGATCCACTACTGCATACACCTCTGTGTAGGAAAGAAAGGCATCAGAAGTCTGAGGTCCTGAGATCTGAGCAGAGGCTGGCAGGCTGGAAGCCACAGAGTAGTCACCTTTACCCGGAGGCAAGCCTGAACAGGCGGCGCCTTGGTCCTGTCCATTAATGAAGTAGTGCAGATCACCCTTGGCAGTCCGCATCATGCCAATGCGTGCACCTGTGCCCAGTGCATCCAGATCACAGCCATAGTTGTTGCGCATTGTATTACCATCTTGCATGATAGCTGTACCACTGAGAAGACAGGAGGAGGAGGAGGAGGAGGAGGAGGGAATCAGCCTCCCTGCTTCATCTCTACATTGGCCCACACCGTCTCTGCCTGCCAAAACCATCCAGTGCTTTGGGTTTCACAGAGACCTGATCTCGGTCCGAGGCTCAGCAGTTCCCTGTCTCTCAGGGAAGAGCAGGAACTGCTCCATAGGCTGCCTGGGTGGGAATTCCCAGAACTGAGGAGGGGGTTAGTAGGTCCCCGAGTGTGCCAGTGCCTATGGCCGCCACAGACCCAAACCATGCTTAGTTTTCTGGTATCATCCAGCTCCACCCATCCCTGCCAAGCTGGATTCAAGGGCAGACGGCCCAACCTTAGCATCCATGTATCATAATCAATGTCGGTCATGGTGTTGGGAAATTCCAGGTCTTCAGGCCGAATAGCAGTCACTCCTGGGAGAAAGCGGAAGCTAAGAAATGACCCCCAGGACACAGGCATCCAGTACTCTACAATCCTCCGACTCCTCCCTCCCCACCCCACCCCCGCACAGACGGTCCCTCACCAGCTTCAATGGAGCCTGACCAGCGGTCCACCATCTTCTGAATGACAATTTCAAACAGTTCTCCATCGCGTAGGGCTCTGTCAGGGAGAGTGGAGGTCACTAAGGCCTTAAGGGGGCGGTGGGACAGTGGAGACATGAAAGTCTAGAGACTGACCGGTTGGAAATGACAATGGCATCATTGAATTCGCTTCGGCAGTTATGTCGGAGAGCAGTCCGACCCCCATTGGTGATGACCGCATTACTGCCATGCAGCTGGTGGAAGCGGAGGTCAGAGCCCCCAGCTGCTGAGGATGGAGAACTTGGAGACATCTGGTTGTTCCCTTCCGGGAGTGGCTCAGAGACCGGAGGCACCTCTGCAATCGGGGTCACCCAGTCAGTCTCTAAGATTTTCCTGATTCCCAAGGCCACCCTGAGCCTGCACCCCAGCCCTGCTGGGCCCTCACCCACGTCATCCACAATAGTGGCCTGGGCAGCCTGGCCATAGAGATCGACGACAGCGTAGACGCCCGGGGGGACATTCCAGGCGGCAGGGCCCTGAGTCATCCCGTTGACAAAGAAGTGGAGGGTTCCATCCTCCCGCCGCACCACGCCCACCGTGTCCCCTGCCTTGGAAGAAGTGGGGGCTAGAGTGAGGAGTCAGGCGGAGTTCCTGCTGGAGACGATCCTGCATCCATCCTACCTCACTGACGCTCCCAAAACGACAGCCATCAGTGTGCCTACTCTCTCACCTTGAGGCGGTCCAGGTTGTGTCCATATTCATCCAGGATGGTTGTCCCATTGTGCATGACCCCATTCCCAGTCATCATCCAGGTCCCTGCAGGGACAGAAGTGGCAGAAGGTGACCAACGGGGCAGGATCCAGAACGTTGCAGCAGCTTCTTCCCTGGACCCTAATCCAGCCCTGCCCTTCTTGGCATCTCACCGGAGCGTAAATTGGTCATGGTAGAGGGTAACTGGAGGTAGGCGGGGTTGTGGGTGGTGACACCAATCTCAATGGAACCGGCCCATTTGTCCACCATCTTGTCAATGCGCACCTGGAACACCTCTCCATCCCGCAGGGCTCTGCTGCTTAGTACCACACCATGATTGAAGTCATCAGTGGCGCTGAGGACAGAGCAAGTGAGGACTCAGAACTCCACACACTCACGGAGCGCGCCGAGGCTTAAACCAGCAGTTCTTGTCCAATAGCCACTGTCCCAAGACAACCAACCAGCTTCCTGCCCCGGGAAGTCTCCACCTTTCTGTCCAAGAATTCCCACACCAGATACACTCTGCCTCCCACGTGCCCACCTCACTGCTCCCACCCCCTATTTGGGCCCCCTTCACAGGTCTCTCCCCACGCCACAGGTCATACTGGGGCCTAAGGGCAGTGCGTCCCTCGTGGGTGATGGCTGCCTTCTGTCCACAGTTTGGATGGAAGAGCAGGCGTTCCGGTTCTGCCTGGGCAGCAGGAGCAGCCCGACGGAGAGCACCCTCTGGGGACAGTGCCCTCAGGATGGCATTGTTCCGGCGGAGACGGTCACTGTGGTTATTATTATGGACGATGGTCACTTTCACAGCCATCCCGTACAGGTCTACCACACCATACACCACTGGTGGCGTCAGAGGGGTAGCCACACCTGTACACAGAGAATCAGAGTCAACCAGAACAAGAGCAAGCACCAGAGAAGGGTGGGGTACAGACCCACGGACGGCCCGGCCAGCAGTCTGTCTCGTGTGTCACCTTACCCTGATCGATGCCATTAATGAAGAAGTGCAGGGCAGAGTTGGACTTCCTCGTCAGGCCAATATGGTCACCCTCCTAGCCAAAGAAGAGAGACCCTAGTCTGGAATCCAGCTACACTCAGGCTCAGGTTCCAGCAGTCCTGGGCACTTCCTACCACCCCATTCCACAGGAGACCACCTACTGAAGGAATTCACATAAGGCCACTCCAGGGCAGGGCCTAGTCCCCGCTTTCCAGACACATTTCCCAAATGCCCAGTGTAAAGTAGGTAATCCTGAGCTAAATAAACCACATTAAAAACAATCTCCTGCCAGATAGAGGTAGCACACGCCTTTAATCCCAGCACCCGGGAGGAGAGCCTGGTCTACAGAACGAGATCCAGGACAGGCACCAAACTACACAGAGGAACCCTGTCTCCAAAAACAAAAACAAAAAAACAAAAACAAACAAACAAAAAACTAATCTCCCCACTACTCTCTAAAATCTCAATCTATTTAAGTGCTCTAAGGGCTAGAGACATAACTCAGTGGAAGTTCCATTCCTAGCACCAATGGACAAAAAGGCACTACTAAAATCATCTTTTAGATCTTGTTGGACAACCCTGCCTTCCTAGAAGAAGCCTTACGAGAGAGAAAGGGACTTGGTCTTTGTCTTAGATCACACTGCCTGGAGCCCTGGCTCCCCTGACTGGCCCACGCTACTGAGAGACACACTCACCTGCAGTTCATCCAGACTGAATTCACAGTACTCCCGGCGAGTACCCTTGCCATTGGTCAGGATCCCACAGCCACTCATCATGATGGTACCTAGTAAAAATGGACACCCAGTTAGGGTACAGGCTGTCTCACCCTCATCAACCCACAACCCGTGTCCCTTCCCACAGCCGGTACCTGACTGGAGGTTGGTCATGGTGGCTGGGTACTCCAAGCTGTTGGGATTGTGGGTAGTGACACCAATCTCAATGGAGCCTGACCACTTGTCTACAAGCTTATCAATACGGATCTGGGGTTGAGTGAGAGCAGACAGGATCAGAGCACATAAGAAAAGACGACGATGAACCCTCGAACCCTGGACTCTTCACCAGGCATTACCATCCCGGAATCAAGGACCAATCCTTACATTTAGCTCCCGATCTTTGGCATGAAGCTCGGCTAGACTTCAGGGTTTTACATACCTCAAACATCTCATTGTCCCGAAGAGGGCGGTTGGTCATGACAACACCATTGTTGAACTCATCCAGGGGCCTCCGGCGCTCCGCCGTCTTGTTATTGTTGCTGAGTTTGATGAGGGTCCCACACTTCTCATGAAAGAGCAGGGCGTCGTTGGAAGTCAGGATGGGAGAAGTGGCAGGTCCACTGGATGCTGAGCCCTCCCCAGCTGGTGGGGAGCTCAGGTTCACATTAAGGAGGCCTCCATTGTAGGCCGACAAGATAGCATTGCTCACCACCTCGGAGAGCTCCATGCTGGCAAAGTCTGCAGCAGCCAGATGGAGAAAGGAAGTCAAGGTGAGGCGCTCTCTATCCTCTCTAGCTAGCTTGGGACCCTTTTCTCCCTACCCAGCTCTCGAAGTCCCACCCTTATCCACGTCACTACCCACTCCCCTGCCCAGGGCTTCCCCGAAGCCCTCACCATTATGCGACTCAAGGCTGTTGGGAAACGTCTCCGGCCGGGCCCGCGCTGGGGACACTATGAAGGCTAGGGACCAGGTGGGACGGGAGGGGAATAAGGGTTCAGCCTGTGCGTCAGGGCCCACGGTCCAGGGACCATTCTCTTCTAAGCCCCGTGTTCCCCTACAACAGGCTCCGGCTCAGCGGCCCTGCCCCTCCCCCAGCTGACTTGTGACTGACTACTTTTGCCCCATTTCTTCAGCTACACCTCATGATTCCCGGAAGCTGTGTTCTCACCTTCATCCACAGAGGTCCCCTGTTCCGACAAGGCGGAATCTTCCGGAGGGGCCAAGGGCTCAAGGGGAGGTGTAGGGCTGGGAGTGGGAGGGCTGAAGCCTGGCTCGGGGGGCAGCACGGTGATCTGGGTGCACTTGCCATAAAGGTCCACGACAGCCCAGACGCGAGCAGGCAGGCCTGTGGCAGCCACGCCGCAGTCGCGCCCATTCACCCAGAGCCGGAGCTCCCCGGTGGCTGTGCGCTCCACACCAACACGGTCCCCTTCGACAAGCTGGTCCAGGTCCTGGCCATATTCCTCCAACACGGAGCGCCCATCCCTCAGCACCGAGCAGCCCGATACCACCCAGGAGCCCCCCTTGAGTCCGGTGGCACTGCTTGGGAAGTCCAGTACGCTGGGGTCCAGAGCCGTCACCCCGATTTCAATGGAACCACTCCAGGAGTTGACCTACGAGACAGGGGTGGGCAGAGTCTCAGTATGGATCCCCCCACCAGAAACTACCTTCCACAGGACAGCGTGCCTCTCGCCCTGACCTCTGGGACAACACGGACTCACAAATACCTTGTTAGACCTCACTCCATAACTACCTAGACCTGCCCTCCCTTAGCAACTCTGTGCTGTATCCAGCTTCCTAGTGCTAACCACGACACCCTTTTACCCACTAAGCAAGCTGGTTAAGGACTCTGGTTTCGACCTTCCCTAGTCTCAGTGGCTCCTCATGGACCCCAGTCACATGCTTCCTAGATCCATATATCTTGCTTTCCTCAATCACTCTCATTCCCAATCCTCTAGTAAGGTAAAGCTCCCTCCGGATTCACTCTCTTCCCAAATTCTTTCTCTGAGCCAAGCAAGTCACACACACCTCCCTTTTCCCATGTCTCCTCATCTATCTTCCTGGCTTTGGGTGTCTGTCCTTCAATATTTGTGCTGTTTGCTAATTCTTTACCCTCTCCATCACATCTCGGGACACCTGTCTGTCTCCCATCCCCAAGAGATCGTGCTAGATCTGTCCACTAGCCATTCTAGTAACTGGGCCCTGCATCCCTGTCCTGCTCCCGGGTCCCGAGGAAACTCATTCTCCTTCAGAATGAATGTGTCCGCTTCAGGCTCTTATTCTTTCTGTTCCCCGGTGCACTCCGGGCTGCAGGTTCGCTGTCGGTACCTGGGGACTTTGGTTGGACACGCACAGACTTTCCGTGCCCGTTCTACCTCTTCCCCCTTCCCGTCCGCTCCCACCACCCTCCACCACGATTCCGCCGCCGCCCCGGCTCTGCACCTTGCGGTCGATGCGGACAGTGAAGACGCGTCCGTCGCGCAAGGGTTCCCGGCTCAGCACCAACCCGTGGTTAAACTCCTGGCCCGGCTGCTGCCGCCGCGCCGTGCGCCCGCAGGCCGACAGGCTCACCAAGCGCCCGGTGCGCGGGTGCAGCTCCCCGCCACTGCCGAGACCCCCGCCGGACCCCAGGCCCGGTCCGCTGCCGCCGGGGCCCCCACCCCCGCCTGGCCCCGGCCCCGGCCCGGGGCCTGCCCCAGAGCCCCCATTCCCACCCGACCCCGCCGCCATCGCCGCTGATACCGCGGCCGCGCGACAGCCGCGCTTGGCGGCACCGTGGCAACCGCGGCGGACAGACGCCCCGGGGGAATACGGCCGGGGGCTGGGGCCCGATATGCTTTACGGCACTGCCCGCACTGAAGCACCCAGGGCTAAGGAACCCAGATCTGTCGCGAGGGGGACGGAAGGACGACGGGGTCGGAGGGGCTTGCTTTACGGCACCGCGGGAGGCGAGCGGCTCTGGGCGACGGGAGGGAGGGTTGGGGCAGTGTTTGCGACAGTGAGTGGAAGAAACGCCCGCCGCAGGCGTCTTTTGCGACGGAGGCGCGCGAAGCGCCCAAATGCACTTTGCGACACCCATCGCGCGGCGCCCGGGACCCACCCCTTGCCGGGGGAAAAGACGTATCCGAGTGTTCGCGTCCACAGCACGGGTCGTGGCTTCCCGTCACAGACACGCTTTAGAGCGGGACGGACAAAAGCCCGCGGTACAAAGCCACGTCTCCGTCCTCCGGGAGGCCGGCACCGGAAATGTCGCAATCCACCCACGCATCACAGCCCTCCTCGGCCTGGTCCCGCACCTCCTGCCGCCCGCCACCTCCCCGCCCCACCCCGCACCCTGGGCATCGCACCCCTGCAGTGAGCTGACGGTGTAGGGGGGACCGCGGGGGGGGGGAAGCCCGCGGCGGGTCAGGACCAACTTGAGCTCCGAGTCCAGGAGACCCTTGGATTTTAAAAACCCCTCACACCGAGCCCCAGAGACACCCCGGCGGGCCATGTCAAAGGCACCGGGGCTGCAAACGCCCGGAGGTCACCGGAGCGCGCCCGGCAGAACCCGCCGAGGACGCCGCCGAAGCTGGAGGCGCCTCGGGCTATGACGTCACAAGGCTCCGCGCCCCCCGGCCCGGCCCCTTGGCTGTGATTGGCTGATTCGGAGCAGGGCGGTGATGGAGCAGGGCGGGAACAAATCACAGAGACAAAGAGAGCCTCTGGGTGTGACGATTGGGGACGGGCGTGCGGAGGGGCTCCCGGGCTGAGGTCCTCCCGTCGATAGCCTTGGGTTCACCTGCTCCAGCGCCCCGGAGCCCCGCGGCCCAGGCGGAGGCGGTCCAGGCTGACCCCGAGCCCCCAGCGCCCCGCCCACCGCGGTGGGGGCAGGGCCGAGGGGCGGGGCTATGTGGAGCCGGGCGGCCCGGCGGAGCAATTGAAGCGGCGGCTACCGACCGACCGAGTGGGGAGCCATGGAGAAGCCGGAGCCTCTCGCATCCGTTAGCGGCCTCAGTGCGGAATCCCCTCGGGGGGTTCCTAGGGCAATACCTGGAGGTGTCAGAGGTATACCCGCTGACACCGGACTGCCCCCCGGGGTAGCCTTGTTTCGCGCTGCTGGCCCCCTCTCGCATCCCGGGGGCATTGTCATCCGCAGTCCTGGGCCCATCCGGCACTCTGAAGAGGCAGTGACCCTCAGTTCCGGACCCTGTCCCCAACTCGGGGAGGTTGCAGGCAGTAGTCTTGGGTCCAGCAAATCCTCTGGCGCAGCTAGGGGGTCCATCCCTGGGCCGGGGGAGTCCAAAGTGTACAGTTCGGAGAGTAGTCCACAGTCCGGGCCAACTTTTTTGCACTCTCAAAACTTTGAGGAGCGGCCCCGGAGCATCCTAAAAAACAGCAGCTCCATCTTGATGAAGAAGACCTCCAGTGGGGAGAAGTAAGCAACTCAGCTGTTAGCCCGCAGCCCACCCGCAAACCTGAGGGGAGGGAGGAGTTCCAGACACCTTGGGCGGAAGCCAGGAGAAAGGGGGCGGAGTCCCGAGACCGTGGTAGGGGCCGAAAGTGAGACCAGTTGGGAGGGAAGTCTGAGGTTCCAAGACTTGGGGAGGGCGGCCGGTGTCACAAAATCCTGGCCACACCGCCCTGGAATTACCACGGGGCATCTGGCTCCAATCCTAACCTCTATAAGCGAATGTAAGAAGAGTTTTTTGAATGCCTGGGAGAATGGAGGAGACCCCTCTGTTGGGAGAGGGTTACCCGAAGAGCGTCCTCTTTTGCTGTGTCCTTCCCTCGCCTCAGGAAGTCTCAGCGCTGGGATGAAATGAACATCTTGGCCACCTACCACCCTGCTGACAAAGACTATGGCTTTATGAAGGCGGATGAGCCCAGCACCCCCTACCACAGGTGCTGAGTCCTAAGCCTAGCTTTTCAGCCTAGACTCCTGTATTCTAACAAGGGACCATGAGGAAGAGGCAGAGAAGCCTCAGGTACTAGCCCTGCTTCCTCCTCTGCAGGCTGCAAGACAATGATGAGGACCTGTCTGCCGGGTCTTCTCCCACGGTGACCCCTGAATCACTGTCAGAGAGGTGAGAGTCCTCCCGCAGAGCTGTGCCCACTACCCCATACCTCTGAGTCCACTCTCAGACAGCATAGCCAGAACTGATCGGGGAGCCGCGGCTTAGTCCCCGCCCACCACCTGCCCCAACTGTCCTTCTCTCCCTTCTGTACCCCCAACTAGTCTCCCTCCCCCCAGGTTTGCCACAATGGACAATTTCCTTCCCAAGGTCCTCCAGTATGGAGATAACAAAAACTCCAAGACTGCAGACACCTTTGCCAAGACACGTACGTGAGATGCAGGGTGGGCCTTGATGCAAAGGGGAGGTGGAGCGTCAGGGACCCTCCAGGGAAAGCCCGGAGGGAAAGCCAAGCTTCCACACTGGCCCGCAGACTCCAGTGATTTTGACAAGCACCGAAAGATACATTACAATGAAGGGAAGTTCCTGAAGACCCTGAAAAGCCTGCCCTTGACCAATGAGGACGATAGCAGCGGGACAAGTGCCAGCATCAGCAGCAGCAGTCAGAGCGGGCTGACGGACCCGAAGCCCAGGCCTGCCGAGAAAGGCTGGCCAGGAAGGCTGGCCCCAGGAGTCAAAAATGACACTGTCCTGGTGACTGACAGCCGTGGCCTAGACGCCAATGGTTAGTGACGGGCCTCAGGGGACTGAAGAGAATTGTAGACAAGAGGCTGTTCCAGAGCCCATATCTCCTTGAACTTTGCTTTTTTCTCTTCCTTCCTTCCTTTCTTTCTTTTTGTTTTGTTTTGTTTTAGAGACTGGGTTTCTCTGTGTAACAGCCCTAGCTGTCCTGGAACTCCCTCTGTAGACCAGGCTGGCCTCGAACTCACAGATCCGCCTGCCTCTGCCTCCCGAGTGCTGGGATTAAAGGCGTGCGCCGCCGCCGCCGCCGCCGCCGCCGCCGCCGCCGCCGCCGCCGCCGCCGCCGCCCAGCGAACTTTGCTTTTTTCGTATCTGTTCTCTTTGGCTCTGCTTCTCATTTCTCCGCTGTATTCTGCTTTCTTCAGAGCATAGGCTTCCAGTCCTGCTGTCTGACAGAGAGGCAGTGGTTGGGGGTGGACGCCAGGGAAGACGGGACAAATGGAGCTGAGTCTCCACACAGGGTGGTCTCCAGAGAGGACAGTTTGAGGGAACCATTGGGGAATGCAGATCACTGCAGGCTTTCTGAAATGGGGAAGGGTGGTAGAGGGGAACTCGGGACTTGAACTTTTCCCGTCTTTTAGTGGCCCACCATACACACCTAGGGTTCATGGGCACAGCAGGTGGCCACAGACTCAGACTGTCTGGGGTGATTTTTCAGATTCTGCTGCTTTCAGAAACCAGTTCCCCGCAGCGTCAGACTCGGCCATCAGGGAGCAGACTGCCCTGCAGCGAAAGGAGTATTACAGTCAAGGAAGGTACCTGAGGTCCTGTTCCCACCCGGAGATCGGAGAGGCTATGGAAGACGAAGAGATGAACAGTGAGCCTGGGAGGACAGCCAGCCGGGGAGGAAGGACAGAATGAGCAGCTTGCTAGGTGCCCCAGCCCTGGTCTCATGTTACTTCCGGGTTCTTCAGGTCTGACCTGGGTTATTGAGAATCCCAAAGGAACTTCAGGTCCTATTGGAAGCCCCCTTGGGTATGACAAAACCATTTAGGGCTCTCTGGACATAACCATGACTGTATGGCAACCTGCTGAGGGCACCATCTCCCTAGGCCTGGCTCTTAGCAAGCTCCCACCTCCCAGCCTCCCAATCCCTATTAGGCCAGCGCATTAGCAGCAGGCCGTAAGAGGTCCTCACCAACCTGGAGTGCCTACGTCATAGAGAACAGACCCCGGGGTTGCTCAGAGGGATTGAGAATCCCTCCAGCCTAGCCTAAGCCACTGACGTCACGCCTCCTCCTTGACTTCTCTCCACCACCCCACCCCTCTCTAGTTAGTGCCACATCCTCCAGAGGCAATGGGTCTCGGGTGGTGTGGCTTCCCGCTGTTGGGCTAAGGGACTGAGAGGCCGAAGTCCAGGGAGTTCAGAAAAGGAACGTGGAAGTAACCAGAACCCTCTGAACTGGACCGGGTGCAGATGTGAGCCTGGGCAGGCGCAAGGGGGTCCTTGTGCTGACCAGGGAGGCATTGGGATTTAGTGGGTAGGTTCTAGAGATCTGAGGGTCACGTAGACAAGCGCTTACCCCTGCTGCAAGAAAAGCCCAACCTCTTCTCTCTCTAGATGATACCTTGCGGCTCCAGTGGACTCAGGAAAAAGAACCTAGACCGTGGAAAATGTAGCCAGCTAAGGACGGGGGGAGGGCAGCCCTCCCCTGCCCTTACCACTCTACTAGTGGACAATAAAGAGAACATCAGGAATCTGAGTGCTGGGAATTGGATGCCCAGCCTGGACCTGCTCTATCAAGACCTGGGGGAACTGGGGAGGGGTGGTCCCTGCACAATAAAGGAGGAAAGTAGAGACAAGCGAGAGAAGCTGAGAGCAACCGGAGGGGCTGGGTTCCTAGGATCAGCACTTAGGGGCCAAGGCAGCAAAATCACACATTTGAGGAGAGCTATTCCACACAGTGGGATCCTGTTGTTTGTTTTTTTAATTATTTATTTTTATTTACTTATTTTTATTTATTTGTTTTGCCTGCATATATGTCTGTGTGAGGGTGTCAGATCTTGGAGTTACAGACAGTTGTGAGCTGCCACGTGGTTGCTGGGAATTGAACCTGGGTCCTCCGGAAGAGCAGTCGGTGCTCTTAACCACTGAGCAATCTCTCCAGCCCTGGAGTCCTGTTTCAAAACAAGACAAAACCTAGGGTTCTAAAAAAATTCACTATTACTTTATTCACTAATATGGCGTACGTGTAGAGGCTGGAAGCCAAAGGAACTTTCCAGAATCAAGTCAGTGGTGGCTTCTAGAGATCAAACTCAGGTGCTCAGGCTTGCTGCATGGCCCTTACTCAGTGAGACACCTTGCTGGCCCCAAAACCTAGGATTTTTTTTTTCTTTTTTCTTTTTTTTCTTTCTTTTTTTTTTTGAGACAGGGTTTCTCTGTGTGTAGCCCTGGTGCTCATCCTGGATCTCGCTCTGTAGATCAGGCTGGCCTCAGATTCACTGAGATCCACCTGCCTCTGCCTCCCAAGTCCTGGGATCAAAGGCGTGCGCCGCCACAGCCTGGCAAAGCCTAGGATCTTGAAAAGGCCCAGGCTTGCAGCAGGACGGCAATGTCTGGATTCAGTTAATTTACCATCTTTAATCCCAGCATTTGGGAGGCAAAAGCAGGTGAATCTCTGTGAGTTTGAGGCTAGCCTAGTTTACTGAGACAGTCAAAGGCTACACAAAGAAACCCTGTCTTTAAAGACAAACAAAAAACTAAAAACCACACAGTTTACCAAGTGCTGGGATTAAAGGTGTGCATCACCGTACCTGGCCTTGTAACAGGGTTTTCTCCCAGATGAGGAAACCGAAGCGTCAGAGAGCTTGTCCTGGGTCACACAACCTTTTTTTCTTCTTTCTTTTCTTTCTTTATTTTCTTTCTTTCTTTTCTTGTAGACAGGGTCTTACTATGTAGACCACACTGGCTACACTGGCCTTGACTTCACAGAGATCTGCCTGCCTCTGCTGTAATTAAAGGCATATGCCACTGCCCTACTAATCACACAAACTCTTTTTTTTTAATTTATTTATTTTTATTTTATGTGCATTGGTGTTTTGCCTGCATGTATGTCTGTGTGAGGGTGTCAGATCTTGGAGTTATAGACAGTTGTGAGCTGTCACGTGGGTGCTGGGATTGAACCCGGGTCCTCTGGAAGAGCAGTCAGTGCTCTTAACCACTGAGCCATCTCTCCAGCCCTTACACAAACTCTTAAGTGACAGAGACATCTTTGACTCTAGATCATCATGCCTACCGTCAAAAAATTTATTCACCAAAGGAGAAAGGAGCAAAGAAAGACCAGGGTCCCAGAAGGTAGGCGACAGCAGACAGTCTCTGGGGGCGGGGCTGTGGTTTCTCTGATCTCAGCATCCACTCTGCCCAGGCCCCACCCCTGCCCCTCCCAGAGCCGCCTAGAAGTGGTGGGGTGAGAGCTCCTCCTGGGTCACCCCTTTCCCTTTGGGGAAAGAATTGCAGACCCAGGCCCTTTCTGCCAGAGGACCTCTTCTTCCTCATCAGTACCCCTCCTGGGGGGTGGGGAGTGCATCTGCCTACATCCCCACCTGCCTGGGCCAAGCAGGTCATCTGAGATGACGGTCAAGCTAGACTTTGAAGAATGTCTCAAGGACTCTCCCCGCTTCCGGTAAGTGTGTGCAGGTCCAGGAGGCTAAGGCGGGGAAGGAAGGTTCCAATGCCCTGACAAACACACAGCATGTCCAAGGCTGGACCGCTCTTAGAGCCTAGGTCATAAAGAGACAAGAGGGAACTGGGGGGAAATGGTGCATCTGCTATTCAACCCAGGCCTGGCACCTCATACCTGTGATCCCAGCACTTGGGAGGCTGAGGCAGGAAGACTGCTCTGAGTTCCAGACTAACCTGGGCTACACGAGTGAAACCCTTTAAAAACAAAAGGCAAAAGGCAAAAGGCCCATGCTCTCCAAAGCGCTTCTGTTCTGCCCCCTGTACCATCTGGCCTTTATAATTGGCATTCCTTCTTCCTTCTCACTGGAACCCTTCCCCCAGCACCTGCCCTGGGGCGGTTAGCAACTTCCTGCCCTGGCCACATCCACCCTCTCGACATTTCCTGCTCTGGTCTGGGTTATTGAAGCTTAGAATGCATAGTAATAGCACATGAGCAATAACCAGCTCCTGGGTGGGCGGCCATCCTCAATTCATTTGTCTGTCTGTACCCACCACCCCATGACTCCAGCCCCCTCCCTTGATGATAAGCAGAGAACCCAGTGGACCTAAGCTCTGTCCTCATGACCCTGTTCCTCCTTTCCCAGAGCCTCCATTGAACTGGTGGAAACTGAAGTGTCAGAATTGGAGACCCGCTTGGAAAAGGTGATCACAGAGCAAGCAAGATCCAGGATCGGACTGAAATAGAGGGGTGGGCCAGGGAGACAGGGGTACACGGGGAATGAGTTACCGAGTCATAGAAAGTTAACTGTACCTGG
Organism: Peromyscus maniculatus bairdii; assembly: GCF_049852395.1. NCBI lineage: Eukaryota > Metazoa > Chordata > Mammalia > Rodentia > Cricetidae > Peromyscus > Peromyscus maniculatus. Next base: position 54,568,672 of record NC_134859.1, on the reverse strand, counting down.
GCATGATGGCTCACAATTGTAATCCTAGCACTTCAGAGTCTGAGGCTGAGGGAGGAGGATCACCATGAGTGTGACAGCCTGGGCAAAACTACAGTGAGGCGTCTCTTTTTAAAAAGGGCTTGGGGGGGTCTGCAGAGATAGAGAAAACATCCCGTGCCTTCAAAAGTTTAAAATAAGATGCATTCGTTCATGTGCATTTATATAAGCTCCAGCTCTGACATGCTCTGTGAGTTTTTACTGATGTTTAACAAGCTTGGGTCACCTAAACAGCAGTCAGGGTCTCAACCAACGTTGTGGTCTCATCTGAACCTGGGACTTTCTTGCAGGATCCTGTGATTGTTGAAAATTCTAGTTATATTTCACTGCTGTTATAGGACCGGGGCTAATCTCTAGAGGCCACCCACAGGTCCCTGTCCCAAGGCTTGCTGCAGACATATCCTAGCGTTACTACATGTTGACAGGAAGAAAGTCACTGTGTGTGCCAGTGAGGTGTCACACGGGGCAGCATGGAGTGCCATCCCATACTCGGCCAGTCTGAAGCAAGACACAAGCCTTCCTCTTAAGGAGCGCTTAGGACAAGAGAGATGGCTTACTGGTCCTTGCTGGTCTTCCAAAGGACTCGTTCATTTCTTAGCTCTCAGCTTGGGTGGCTCATGGTTACCTAGTTACTCTAGTTCCAGGAGATCTGATTCCCTCTTCTGGCCTCAGATACTCTACACATGTAGCGCACACACACACACACACACACACACACACACACACACACACACACCATTTTTTAAAGATTTATTTATTTATTTATTTATTTATTTATTTATTTATTTATTTATTTATTTATTTATTTATTATGTATACAGTGTTCTGTCTGGACTTACCCCTGCAGGCCAGAAGAGGGCACCAGATCTCATTACAGATGGTTGTGAGCCACCCTGTGGTTGCTGGGAACTGAACTCAGGTCCTCTGGAAGAGCTGCCAGTACTGTTAACCTCTGAGCCATCTCTCCAACTCCCAATGACTCACATCTTTAATCCTAGCATTGGAGAAGCAGAAACAGGCAGATCTCTATGAGTTCAGGCCAGCCTGGTCTACCTTTTTTTTTTTCTCCAGACAGAGTCACACACACATAGTCCAGGCAGGCTTTGAATTTACCTTGTAGTTGAGCCTGACTTTGAATTCCCAATCCTCTGACCTCTACCTCCCTCCTGGAGATCGAATCCACCCCCTGCATGTTAGGCGGTACCTATATCCCCAGTGCAAACAATTCTTAAACTTTTTTATTATTATTTTCTTATATATATGGCTGTTTTGCCTGGGTATTTGTTTGTGCATCACTTCCATACCAGTGCCTGCAGAGGCTGGAAGAGGGCATTGGATCCCCTGAAAATGGAGTTACAGACAGTTGTGAGCCACCATGTGGGTGCTGAGAACTGAACCCGGATCCTTTGCAAGAGCAGCCAGTGCTCTTAACCACTGACCCATCTCTCCAGCCCCCAAATGTTTTTAATTGAATTGTTCAATGCGAGTTAATAACATATTCGCAGTAATTGCAAAGAGAGGCCATGTCCCCATCAACCTCTCCCAGTGATGACATTTAATGCAATTTTTCCTCATTATCAAACCTCAAAATTGGCATTGGCACAGTACAATTAACAATCAAGTCTACAGGGACCAGGAGAGATGGCTTCCCTTGCAAGCATGAGGACCCAAGTTTGTTCCCCAGCACTTAATAAAAGTGACAAGGCGTATGCATGGCATGCATTTATAATCCTAGTATTGAGGAAATGGAGACAAGAGGGTCACTGGGTTTTCTGGCTACCCAGTCTAGCCTAACTGGTGGGCTTCAGGCTAAGAGAATGAGAAATCCTAGCTCAAAGGAGGTGGACTTTTTTTTTCTTTCTTTTTCTTTTAGGCAAGGTCATCATACTATGTAGCCCTGGCTGGCCTGGAACTCACTATGTAGACCAGATTGGGCCTCAAACTTACAGAGATCTGCCTGCTTCTGCCTCAGGAGTACTGATATCTCTCTCTCTCTCTCTCTCTCACTCTCTCTCTCTCTCTCTCTCTCTCTCTCTCTCTCTCTCTCTCTCCTCTCTCTCTCTCCATCAATTGTGTGTGTGTGTGTGTGTGTGTGTGTGTGTGTGTGTGTGTGTGTGTGTGTAGGAGCACATGCTATAATGCACATGGGGAGGTCAGTGGACAATTTCCAGGAGTTGATTCTTTCCCCTCACCATGGGCTCCAGAGCTGCACTTTGGTCCTCAGGCTGGCATGGCACGTGCCTTTACCAGCTAAGCCATCCCACTGGCCTGAAGTTGGCTTTTCTAAAAAACTGGAAGCCCAGTATGGTGGCACATGCCTTTCCCAGCACTCAGGAGGCAAAGGCAGCAGAGCTCTGTGAGTTTGAGGCCAGCCTGGCCTACATAGCAAGTTCCAGGACAGCCATGGCTACATTGACAGACCCTGTCTCAAAGAAAATTAAAGGTGTTGGAGAGATGGTTCAGTGGTTAAGAGCACATACTGCTCTTCCAGAGGACCTGAGTTCAGTTCCCAGTACTCACACCTGGAGGCTCACAACTGCCTGTAACTCCAGCTCCGAAGGATCTGACATCTCTCTGTCCTCCTCACTCATATGCAGACATATACATGTATACATAAATAGTAATGAAAGTATTTTCAATCAAAAACAACTGGGAATAAGAATGTGTTTGAAGTCCGTTCAAGTTGTTGAGTGCATTAATAGTTCCTCTTTATTGTTGACTGCAATTCTATCATATAGATGTACTACTAATCATTGGTTTAGTGTTGTTTTTGTTTTGTTTTGTTTTGAGACAGGGTCCTTCTATATAGTCTTGGCCAGCCTGGAACTTGATTTGTAGACCAGGCTGGCCTCGGTCTCACAGAGATTCACCTGCCTCTGCCTCCCAAGTACTGAGATTAAAGGCTTGTGTCACATGCCCGGCTAGTTATTGGTTCAGTTTTATGAAAGGTCTTTTCTCGTATACGGGAGAAAGGGGCTTGTATACACAGGAGAACTAGACGGTCTGCTGATCTGCACTGTGAGTTGTAGCCATTTTGTCTCCTTGTCATGGACTGATATGAATTGATCTTGGTCAGTCTCCTGACCACTGCTGATCGTGCTAGCCAATTTCAGCCCTAGTCACTTTCAGCCCAGACTGTATTTCTCAGAGGTGTCCACCAGCCCCAGAAAAGTGTGCTGGAAAGACCTGGGTCCTGGGGCCTTGCTACTTCTTCACAAAGCCTCCCTGTGACCTCTTCCCTGGGCCAAGCTGAAGGACTCCACAGACACTTGATCCATTCAAAATATGGCAACTCATGCCTAAAGTCTAGCCTTGTCACCTTCAAGGTGACGCGGCCACAGCCCTGTGGGTAACGGGTGAGGAGACTGATGTGGGACTCCAGCTCAGCCCTCTGGCTTTCCCTTCCCAGATCAGTTATAGCTCTTTGACCATTCCAAAGGCACCGTGGGGGCTGGAGAGATGGATCAGCAGTTAAAATCACTGGCTGCTCTTCCGGAGTACCCAGGTTCAATCCCCAGCACCCACATGGCAGCTTCCAAGGGTCTGTAACTCCAGTTCCAGGAGATCTGGCATCCTTACACAGGCATACATACAGACAAAACACCAATGCACATTAAAAGAAAAATAAATTAATTTAAATTAATTTTAAAAGGTGCTGAAAGGTGGACAATTGAGCACCCCACCATCTTACTTGTCCCTGATCCCGAGGCCTCAATGACTAGTTAATATTTGCAAGGGAATGTTTAGAGAATACAGAATGAGACACACACACACACACACGCACGCACGCACGCACGCACGCACGCACGCGTGCACTTGCACATGCACACACACGCAGGCTGTAGAACTGAACCTAGCCAGGCAGAGAATGGGTACTAGGGACAAGACAGTGCAGGGCGGATGGGGTTTTAGGGAGAGCCCCTCACCCCACAGGCACGGAAGGGCAGGTAGGATTAGATGGGGACAGACTTGAGAAGTAAAGATGACTGGGACTTGGGGCAGAAGTTTTGAAACAGACACAGGAAAAGGAAGCTAGGAAGTAGAGATAATGGCGTCGCAGGTGTGAGTCTGAAGTGGGGGGGCTTCCTTGGTCTGGGTGGGATGAGATTAGGAAAGGGCTGTACAGCCTGGGACAGGGGGCGACGTGGAGCGGTGGAGGCCGCTGGTACCATTCCCTCTTGTCCTCCGTTCTTCCCCAGCTCCTCAAGCTGGGGAGCTGCCTCCTGGAGACTGGGCACCATTACCTTGCTGCTGGCCGTGCCTTCGTCGTTGGCATCTGTGACCTGGCTCACCTGGGCCCGCCGGAGCCCATGATGGCGGTATGTGATGACTCTGAACCAGAGCTGTGATTGCTGGGGGGGGGGGGGGCGTGGCGTGCTCAGGACTGGGATCAGGAGATGCTGAGGAAGAGGAGGGCTGACCTGGGGTCTGCAGAGCCCAGGCCAGAGCAAAGCTGGGTCCAGCAGGCAGGACATTGGATGGACCTTGATGTCCCATACCTGGTACTTTCTCTCTGCTTTTTCTTGCCCAGGAGTGTCTGGAGAAATTCACTGTGAGCCTAAACCACAAGCTGGACAGCCACGCTGTGAGTGGGGGATGTGGGGCCTGGGGGTGATGGATGGATGGGGCAGGGTTGACCTGGGGGTGATGGAAGGATGGGGCAGGGTTGACCTGGGGGTGATGGATGGATGGGGCAGGGTTGGACTGGGGGTGATGGATGGATGGGGCAGGGTTGACCTGGGGGTGATGGATGGATGGGGCAGGGTTGACCTGGGGGTGATGGATGGATGGGGCAGGGTTGACCTGGGGGTGATGGATGGATGGGGCAGGGTTGACCTGGGGGTGATGGATGGATGGGGCAGGGTTGACCTGGGGGTGATGGATGGATGGGGCAGGGTTGACCTGGGGGTGATGGATGGATGGGGCAGGGTTGACCACAACCCTGGCTCTCACTTGTCAACCTCTTCAACAGGAGCTTCTTGATGCTACTCAACATACGCTGCAGCAGCAAATCCAGACTCTGGTCAAGGAGTGAGATGGGAGGGTGCGGGCGGGGGGCTTTTTTCCCAGACACTAGCCAGCCCTCCACCTCTCTAATCATTACCACTAGGCCTCTCCAATAGGAGGAGCTATGAGGGTGGGTGGGAAGTGGCCTGACTCCACTCTTCCCATCCCCAGGGTCCCCAGGATTTTCCTCTCACGGGCTAATTGACCTGACATTGGAGGGGAGGGGTGATCCTGAGATTTTTCTTCCCTGGGGATGGGAAAGGTAAATCTGCTTTTGTTTTGTCTTCCCTAACTCTAGAGGTCTCCGGGGTTTCCGAGAGGCTCGCCGGGATTTCTGGAGAGGGGCTGAGAGCCTGGAGGCTGCTCTTACCCATAATGCAGAGGTGCCCAGGCGCCGCGTCCAAGAAGCAGAGGAGGCTGGGACTGCTTTGAGGACTGCCCGAGCTGGGTACCGGAGTCGGGCATTGGATTATGCCCTGCAGGTAGGTGCCTACCCCAACCCATCCTCCAGGATACCTTGAGGTGTCACCTGAAGAGTGGGGAGTCCCCAGGGTGCCATGGAAGACAGTGCTGTCATTTCGAGACTGACCCGAGGTCTCTTTGGACCTTTCAGGTCAATGTGATCGAGGATAAGAGGAAGTTTGACATCATGGAGTTCGTGAGTTTCAGGAGCAGCAGAAATGGAGAGGGACCTGCTGGCAGAGCAGGAGGGTGGAGGGAAGGAGGGGGTATCCTTCCTCAGTCCTGCCCCCACCCGCCTTGTCCCTCAGGTGCTGCGATTGGTAGAGGCCCAGGCTACCTACTTCCAGCAGGGCCATGAGGAGCTGAACCGCTTGGCTCAGTATCGGAAGGAATTGGGTGCCCAGGTGAAGGACCCTAGGCAGTTGGTGCAGGGAGGTTAGGGGACGCTAAGATGACTCTCCTGGCCTGGTTGGGGCAAACGCAGACATGTGAGATGTCCTTCCTATGCCCAGTTACACAACCTGGTCTTGAACTCTGCGAGAGAGAGGAGAGACATGGAACAGAGGCACGTGTTGCTGAAGCAGAAGGTGAGAGCCTGCTGCCGGGACAGAGGGACCCAGGCCTGTGACTTCGGTCTCCGTCTGCCTCACATGGTTCTGATCCTCTCATGCCCCCAGGAGCTGGGTGGTGAGGAGCCAGAGCCAAGCCTAAAGGAGGGACCTGGCGGCCTGGTGATGGAGGGACATCTCTTCAAACGGGCCAGCAACGCGTTTAAGACGTGGAGCAGGTAAGGGGACAAGCGACTCGCCCCAGCTCACCCAACGGAACATTCTTGAACGGGTGGTTACCGCGTGTGAAGTACATCACAACCCTGGGTCAGCAAAGACAGACAGACAGACACCTAAATAAGTTACATGCTATGTTAGAAGGTAACAATAAAATGCCTGGCGCAGCAGTACACACCTTTAATCCCAGCCCTGGGGAGGCAGAAGCAGGTGGATCTCTGAGTTCAAGGCCAGCCTGGGCTACAGAGCGAGTTCCTGGACAGCCAGGAATGCATAAAGAGACCGTCACACAAAAAAAGAAAAGGATAGCAGAAGAATACTGCCAGGAGTTAAGTATGGGGATGCACACCTGTGATCTCAGCACCAGGAGGCTGAGGCCGAGCTCCCAAGCAAAACACTGTTTAAAAAAGGGTGTGTGTGTGTGTGTGTGTGTGTGTGTGTGTGTGTGTGTGTGTGTGTAAAAGAAAGGGATGGTAATGTTACAGAAAAGAGAAACAGTACAGAAGGGACATGATCTGATGATGGTCTGGGTAGAGAGGGTAAAATTGAGTTTCAATTTTTTTTTTTTTTTTTGAAGCACTGAGTATTAAACTCAGGGCCTCAACCCTGGTAGGCAAAGGAGCTACCGCTGAGTTACACCCACAGTCCAGGGTTCCCGATTCTAAATAAAATGTCAGGGCCTTGACGTGGTGGATCATGCCTGAGGTCCTAGCACTTGAGAGGAGGAGCCAGGAGGATTGGAATTCTGTGTGCAGACAAGCCACAGAACTGTTATTTATCAGGTCTGCTTTGACGCCCACTCTTTTTTTTTCTTTTTTGACAGATTTCATATATCCCAGGCTGATCTCAAATTTACAATGTAGCCAAGGATGACCTTGAACTCCTGATCTTCCTGCCTCCACCTCCCAAAAGCTGGCATTACAGGTGCACAACACCATGCCTAGCTAAAAATGTAACATTTGCAGGATGGTGGGGGCCCACGTCTTGAATCCCAGCACTTAGGAGGCAGAGGCAGGTGGATCTCTATGAGTTCAAGGCCAGCCTGGTCTACAAAGTGAGTTCCAGGACAGTCAGGGCTACACAGAGAAGCCCTGTCTCAAAACAAACATAGTAACTTTTGAGTCAAGATTGCAAGGATATCTGAGGGCAAAGCTGTAGGCAGAAGGAAGAGTTAATGGGAAGACCCTGGTCTCTCAGTGTGTACAGAACTGGAGCTGTGGGCCTGGTCGGAGGGAGGGAGGAAGGAGGAGGAGCCAAAGGGGGCAGGAACCATGCTGGGACTTCGGTAGTGCTTCCAAGGCTACTCTAAGGAAAATGGCGAAGTCCTGCAGGGTTTAAAACAGAATGGTGACGTGTTTTGATGTGACTACTTCATCTTTCAGAACCACCACCAGCCCATATGGGCCCTTGGTACCGATGAGAAAATAGAGCCCCTTCAACATAGTTCCATTTGTCAAAAACTGTAGCAATAAGCTTGGTATGAGGGCAGCAGTCTAAGACAAGAAGACTACAGATTTGAGGTCAGCCTGGACTGCAGGGGGAGTTTCTAGGCCAGCCAGGCTTACATGGCAAGATCCTATCTCAAACAAATAATTGTACAAGTGGGGGTGATTCCAACGCGCTCATGACACACCCAGAAGTAGTGCTTTCCACTGTTACAAATTTTTACACCTTTACAGCTGTCTCCCCCTTCGATCTCCTTCCACACTGGCCACAACTAGAAAAGAAATAATTGCAACAATAAACATATTTTAGTTAAAAGAAGAAAGCTGGGTGTGGTGGCATATGCCTGTGAGCCGAGCCTTTGAGACGGAGGCAGGAGGATCAAGCGTTGAAGGCTACTACTGTCCGCTGGGAAGTAGGCTTCATCTGGGTTGTTCCAGGAGTGAAGAACACCCCTTCCATGTCCCGTTCTTCCCACCATTCTCTGGAATGTCATGTGGGACTGCCAGCCCACACCTCTCAGCAAGCTACTTAGGGGGCAAAGAGCAGTCTCTCTTCTGTCCATCCCTGAGCTTGTCCCCAGGCTGCCCATGCACTTAACCACGTCTATCTCCTCCAGACGCTGGTTCACCATTCAGAACAACCAACTGGTTTACCAGAAGAAATATAAGGTAGGTACTGGGTGCCAGGACTCTAGAGAGACTCAGCCCTCACTTACTCTGCTGGATCCTGGTCCCCTTATCACTTTTTGCCAGGACCCCGTGACTGTGGTGGTGGATGACCTTCGTCTCTGTACCGTGAAGCTCTGTCCAGACTCAGAAAGGCGTTTCTGTTTCGAAGTGGTGTCCACCAGCAAGTAAGTACAGTTCCTTGGGGGCAATATTTTAATATGTCTGAATAGTTACAAACCAAAAAGGCAAGGCCACCAAGATGAGGCTCCCTGTACAGCTCCAGGGCTTGGCCCTTTCTTCGGTGGCTGGTTGAAGCAGGGAGCCTGTGCTGAGATGCAGGGTGGTAGGAGATATTTGGGGGGATATTGCCAGTTGTTGCAGAAGTCCTACTTATGATGGGAATTGTATTCTAATAAATTCATCATCAGTTGAAAAGATATTAAAAAACCTACTGTTCACAAAGCTTAGCCTAGACTTGGCCTACCTTAAACATGCTAAAAACCTGTTAGCCTCTTTTACAATGAAGTGTTTTTGAATACTCTACTGAAAATCAAAATCAAAATGGCTGCTTAAATATACCTTTATGCATTAATATTGGAAAATATTAAGTCAAACCATCGTAAATCAGGGACCACCTGGATTTTGATATTGCTGATAGCCAGATATGGTGGTACACATCTCTAATGCCCAAACTTGGGAGGCAGAGGAGAATCTTAAGTTTGAAGAGCACAGCCTGTCCCTGTCTCAAGAATAGACAGGCCAATGAGATGCTCATCACTTGCTGCCAAGCTTGATAACCTAAGTTCAATCCCCAGGACCCACATGGTGGAAAGAGATAACAACTCCATAATGTACTATGCATATGTGTGCACATACAAAATACACATATTTAAATATAGTATCTTTTTTTCTTTTGTTTTGTTTTTTGAGACAGGGTTTCTCTGTGCAACAGTCCTGGCTGTCCTAGAACTCGCTCTGTAGACCAGGCTGGCCTTGAACTCACAGATATCCACCTGCCTCTGCCTCCCGAGTGCTGGGATTAAAGGCTTGGGCCACCACCACCACCACCACCACCACCACCACCACCACCAGACTATAATGCCTTTTTTAAAGTTCAAGGCCTGACTGATCCACTAGCACGCTTGAAGTCAATCTGAGCAGTGTACCAGACTCTGTCTCAAAGTAAAATAAAAATGCTTGCCTGTGGCTCAGAGGTGGAGCGCTTGCCCAGCATGCACAAGGCCCTGGGTCCAATCTGCAGTAGAAATTGATACATAAGTAAATATATTTTTAAGTCCATATGATCAGTTCAGCAATAGCTGAACGTCAGTTTGCCCAGTCTGCCTCATGGCCCTCTGACCTCAGACCCCCACCTCTGTTACTCTCATGCCTCCCCCCCCCCAGGTCCTGCCTCCTCCAGGCTGACTCTGAGCGCCTCCTGCAGCTGTGGATTAATGCCGTTCAGAGCAGCATTGCCTCGGCCTTCAGCCAGGCTCACCTTGAGAACAGCCCTCGAGGGCCAGGCCAGGTATCTTCATGTGGGCACTGGGAGGCATGCTGTCCCGGGAGGTGGAGCACCCCTCACCCTTAGGCCCCTTGCTCACCCCTCCTTCCCCTGTCTCCCTCAGGTCTCAGGATGCCTCGCCCTGAGCTCTGCTGCTACTCTGGGCTGTGGCGGGGCAGCCAGAGGGAGGGAGCCTGGGGGAGTTGGGCAGGTGGCAGCCCAGCTACAAAGCGTGGAAGGAAATGCCCAGTGTTGCGACTGCAGGGAGCCAGCCCCAGAGTGGGCCAGCATCAACCTCGGGGTCACCCTCTGCATCCAGTGTTCCGGCATCCACAGGTCATTGCCTAAGACCCAAGCATAAGCCCCGCTTTCAACCGCAATCTGGCCGTCATCAGGACCCTCGCACGCACCCTACCCTGGTGTCTCCTTACGGTCTTCTTCTCTGTCACTGGTCACCAAGCGTGCTGCACAAAGTGCACATGCCAGTTGGGTGTGGATAGGCTCCGGGGGTCCTGGCTGTCTTAGAACTCACGGCCATCCACCTGCCTCTGCCTCCGGAGTGCTGGGATTAAAGGCGTGCGCCGCCGCCCAGCCCAGGGAATTTATTGTCTTGATCAGAGGAAGCGTGGGTTAGGGTCGCTGAGGGTGGGGTTAGCCAAGAGAGCCCAAGGAAAGAAGAGGTTGTGAGGTCCTACCAAGTTCTTGAGGCCTCACCACCATTCTGAACTACACACAGAGGGAAGGGAGGTAGCATAGGAAGAATGTTCCAGACCAGAGCACCGTGAGAAAAGAAAAGGGGCTGGAGAGCATAAGACCTTAAAGTGAAGCAAGATAAAGGGAGGGATGATGAACAGGCCAGAGCCCGGTCAAGGATATGTGGCCTTTGCCACCCTGCCTGCTGGCCCCGCTCCCCCGCACAGCCTCCACACAAGCCTGGCCTCTTAGTCTTTTCAGGAGCAACAGCCTCCCCAGGCCACTGCCCACACAGGGCATGACTCTCCCTCTGGCCCTCCAGGAGCCTCGGTGTTCATTTCTCCAAGGTCCGGTCTCTGACCCTTGACTCCTGGGAACCAGAACTAGTGAAGGTAACTTGGGCTATTGTGGAGACAAAGGACAGAGGAGCCCCGAGGGCTCACAGAGACTCACCCCATTACCCTGCCTCTTTCTCTTGGCCTCTCCTGGGCCTCCTCAAGCTGATGTGCGAGCTGGGAAATGTCGTCATCAACCAGATCTACGAGGCCCGTGTGGAGGCCATGGCAGTAAAGAAGCCAGGGCCCAGCTGCTCCCGGTGAGGTTGGGGTGAAGGTGCCAGGGCTCCCCTCCACTGCGGGAGGGTGGGGATGGGATGAAGGACCTAAAGCTAGCTCTTCTCCCAACATCCAGGCAGGAAAAAGAAGCCTGGATTCATGCCAAGTATGTGGAGAAAAAGTTCTTGACCAAGCTTCCTGAAATTCGAGGACGAAGAGGTGGCAGGGGACCCCCAAGAGGACATCCTCCTGTGCCCCCAAAGCCTTCTATCAGGCCGCAGCCAGGGATCGTCAGGTCCAAGTCAGGTAGAGACTGTTCGGCTCATGGCCATCTGCTGGATACGGTGGCAGACACTGAGATCATCCCCTGGAGGAAGTCGGAAGGGCCAGACTGTAGTTTCAGGGAGATACAGTAGGGCATGGCATTGAGCATAGGGAGAATTGTGGGGTGGAATCTGTCAGGGAGAGCCACAAAAGGGGTATCTCTGCCGGGCGGTGGTGGCACACACCTTTAATCCCAGCACTTGGGAGGCAGAGCCAGGTGGATCTCTGTGAGTTCGAGGCCAGCCTGGTCTACAGAGTGAGATTCAGGACAGGCACCAAAACTACACAGAGAAACCCTGTCTTGGAAAAAAAAAAAATAAAGCCCCCAAAAAAGGTGGAGGGGGGGTTTGAGGAGGCAATCTCCAACACGAGAAGAGGCAGGAGAGGGCTTGAGCTTGGCAAGGCCTGAAAAGGAGGTGTGAGCCTGACCTGGGCAGAGGAAGGCAAGAGCTGAGTCTCTCTCTGGGAGTTCACCTCTGGCATCCAGCCAGTCTGGTGGTTGGACAGGCTGAGGTGAGTGATACTATCTCTTCCACACCCAGGGCCTTGCACACATACATCCCGACACGTATGCACATACACATCACTCTCGTCTCTCACCACAGCCCTGAGTCACAAGGGCCTCCCCACAGTTTAGATGTGACTTACCGCCTCCCAGCATCTGGGGACTGTGCTGAAGACTTCTCCCCAGACCCAGCACTGATTTTCCTCAACAGAGTCTCCATCTGACGACCTGGGAAGCCTGCACCCTGGGGCCCTGCTGTTCCAAGCCGCTGGACATCCTCCATCTCTTCCCACCATGGCTGATGCCCTGGCCCATGGAGCTGATGTCAATTGGGTCAATGGGGGTCAGGGGAACGCCACACCTCTGATCCGGGCCACAGCTGCTGTAAGGACTATGCTGACCTCCCCTACTTGACCCTAAAGCTCCTCCTGACCTTCCCAAGGTCTCCAGCCCATAGGGAAACCCCATAGACTTGGTGTTAAAAGTGTGGTTTGGAGGTGGTGAGTCTATCTTGGACCCAACATTGCATGGGATTTTAAACAAACTGTCAATCTCTGTGGGTCTTTAGTCTCATCAGTAAAGTAGGACTATCAGGAGGCCAGAGATGGCTCAGCATATGCTGCACTTGCTGAGGGCCAGGACTCAGTTCCCAGTACCTCTAAGGCAGCATAATCATGCTGGAAGATGCGGCATGCTCTTTTGGCCTCCTCATTCACTTCATGTGGTACACAGACATACATGAAGGCAAAACACCTATACACATAAAATAACAATAAAAATACCTTTAAAAAAGAGGAAGAGCAGGCTGGGCGGTGGTGGCACACACCTTTAATCCCAGCACTTGGGAGGCAGAGGCAGGAGGATCTCTGTGAGTTCGAGGCCTACAGAGCGAGTTCCAGGACAGGCGCAAAGCTACACAGAGAAACCCTGTCTCAAAAAACAAACAAAAACAAAACAAACAAACAAAAAGAGCACTAGCATGCCTCATCAGAGTGCAGAAAAGATTAAATTCGTGAACATGTAAAGAGCAACAGCCAGGTCTGACACCTGCTTGTACCCTGAATACCACACTCCACACTCCCATCGTCTTAATTACGCCACCCTAAAATACCTAGAACTCCACCTCTAAAACTGTCATCTCCTCCTTGATCTCTCCATGCAGAATTCTCTTCTGGCCTGTGAGTTTCTCCTCCAGAACGGGGCGAATGTGAACCAGGCAGACAGTGCTGGCCGGGGCCCACTGCACCATGCCACCATTCTGGGCCACACAGGGTAGGGCACAGCGGAAATGCCACCATGGGGAGGGAGTTTTCTGGGAGTGAAACAGCAAGGAGGCTGCAGCTGAATTTAGCTATCCTTTTCAGGCTGGCTTGCCTGTTCCTGAAACGGGGTGCAGATCTGGGGGCCCGAGACGCGGAAGGCAGGGACCCTCTGACTATCGCGATGGAAGCTGCCAACGCTGACATCGTAACCCTGTGAGAATGCCAGAGGGTCGGGCTAGTGCTTGGGCATTGCGTTATCTCTGGGGTGGGGCTAATGCCAAAACCAGACCCGGAAGGTGAGGTCTGGGGAGGGGTGGGGTAAAGTTCTGTGGGGGGTGGGGCAGGATGAGATGATGGGAGTTCATCTTGGGAGCCATTGTTCGTCCATCAACCTTGCAGAAAAGTTAATGTGTTTGCATTTTAAAGCACTAGTCATGGGGAGGTATTTTTTACCAAGTGATCGTAGCTCAGAGGATGAGGAGGTGGGCAAAGGATGGGCGGTTATGAAGAGTGTGAAGTCTTTTATTCCTTAATTCCCACCCTTCAGGCTACGACTGGCGAAGATGAGGGAGGCCGAAGCGGCCCAGGGCCAGGCAGGTAAAGTAACCACTTATTCACCCAGACCCCGGGTCCACACCGGAATTCTGGCCCTTGCTTACCTGTCCCCTTAGTGCCCAACTGTGTTAATGCCATTGTTTATTCAACAAACACGGTTTGGGCGCATCGAGCGTGCCTGACCCTCGGAACAAAGGAAAAGGCACCCGTGATGCGCTTACGATGATGCGCTTACGATGATGATGCGCTTACGATGCACCCCGACGTGAAGAGCTTGCCCGGCCAGATCCACGCCTACTGTCCGTCATGCTTTTCGTAGTAGCCCAACCGTCCAGCCCTCCAGCCTTTCCCCTGTCCTCCTCAGGAGACGAGACGTATCTCGACATATTCCGAGACTTCTCCCTCATGGCATCGGACGACCCGGAGAAACTGAGCCGTCGCAGTCACGACCTCCATACGCTTTGATTCCAGGTCCCTCCCCACTTTGCCACGGCCTGCCTGATCTCCATTAAAGTCGCTGCTTTTTCTTTCCCAGTTCCCTTACTGTGCGCCACCTGGGGGCCTGGCCGGGTGTTGGGCGCCGTGGCTTCTCTGGAGGTTAGGATTTCTCTAAGAAAGGAGGAGGCTGACTAGCACCCGGCGGCTTGGCGGGAGGGGCTTTCGAGCTCAGGCGACAAGGGAAGCCACCCGCGTGGGGACCTGGGCACGCCGGGGTGGCCCACAGGCATCCCTGGAATGCGATGGCTCAGCACCCGCCCCCTCGGGAGTTCCCGGCCGGGATCCAACCCCGAGGCCCGGGTTCTCTCCGAAGAGAGGGACTGCAGCCTCCTGCTCCCTCCAAGCTGTACTAGTGAGGTCACGCACACCTGCAGGGAACGCGGGGCCGTCGCGGCCACATCCGTAGTGAAGCCTGTGAATCATCCCACCCCCGCTCGCGTCGGCCCGTCCAGCCCGTCCGCCCCGTCCCGCCCGTCGGCGAGTCCCGGCTCCCATCCCCGGCAGCCAGCCCACGGGGGCGGAGGGCGGGGCGCTAAGGGGCGGGGCTGCCGCTTAAAGGGCCACCGACTTGCTGCCCTCAGACCACTTCCTGGGGGTGGAGAGGACCTCAGCGCCTGCTGCGACAGTCCAGGAAGGCGGTAACGCCCGAGTCCCGAGACTCCGGCTGTTGCCAACAGAGTCCTGGGACACTCTCGGCTCTGACTGCGAGAGCATCTTCTCTCTCCAGCCGTACAGAACGGCTCGCCACCGGTCCCCATCAGTTGCGCCTCCATCTGTTGGGACCCGCGCCCCTAAGCTTGGCCAGGCCTCTGGGCAGGCCGTCGGAACCCGGCGTGGGCTCTCCTAACTGCAAAAGCTATCTACTTAGAAACCCAGAAGCTGAGCCCTTCAGAGTCCGGCTGGTGCTCGCCACCGTCACCTGCTGGTTGAATTCCGGAAACCCACTGTCTGAAGAACACAGAAGGGAATCGCTGACCTCGCAGAATCAGAATCGTCTGGACCAAAAGCTCCCTTGGCCCTGCCTCGCTGCCTTCTCTTCTTTTCGTCGGTTCTTTCATCCTTTTGGGGATTTCTCTGTCCTGAAGCCCCCAATCGCCACCAACGTAGCTGGGGTGAGCTACAAACTTTGCTGTCTTGTTCTCCAAACTCTGCCTCCAACATAGCGAGTCTGAACATTACCACCCGATTCTTCCCAAATCCAGGAGATTCTGCCTTTTCCTTCTCCTTGCTTGTCTCTTACAGTCCCCAAAATTTCCCCCCCTCCTGTGTCCTCTTCACCCCCTTCTTTTGGGGGCCCCGTGACCCTAAATGTGGGGGGAACACTATACTCCACTACATTGGAGACCCTGACTCGTTTCCCAGACTCCATGCTGGGGGCCATGTTTAGGGCTGACACCCTTATGCCAGCCAATCTCAACCGGCAAGGAGATGGCCATTACTTCATCGACAGAGATGGCAAGGCTTTCCGGCATATCCTCAATTTCCTGCGCCTGGGCCGTCTGGACCTGCCCCGTGGGTATGGAGAAACTGCACTTCTTAAGGCAGAGGCTGACTTCTACCAGATCCGGCCCCTTCTGGATGCCCTGCGGGAATTGGAAGCTTCTCGGGGTACCCCTGCCCCCAGAGCTGCCCTGCTCCATGCAGATGTAGATGTCAGCCCCCGCCTGGTACACTTCTCTGCTCGAAGGGGCCCGCACCACTATGAGCTGAGCTCTGTCCAGGTGGACACCTTCCGAGCCAACCTCTTCTGTACTGACCCTGAGTGTCTGGGTGCCATGCGCAAGCGCTTTGGTGTGGTCAGTGGGGACAGGGCGGAGAGCGGTCCACATTTTCGTCTAGAGTGGGCCTCCCGCCCCCGGGAACTCCCTGACGTGGAGTATGAAAGACTGGGGCTGCAGCCGCTGTGGACCGGGGGCCCAGAAGATCGGCGGGAGGTGGCGAACACGCCTGCCTTCCTGGAGGAGGTGCTGCGGGTGGCTCTGGAACATGGCTTCCGCCTGGACTCGGTCTTCCCAGACCCTGAAGACCTACTGAACTCCAGATCTTTACGCTTTGTCCGCCACTGAGCGTGCTGCCTTTCACTTGCCTGTGGAGGAACGCGTCGTCAGCCGAGGGGCTGATGGCTCTCCCCAGCCTCTTTCTAGTTCTGGTGTGGGAGCTATGAGAGTCAGGTTTCCCACCAAACCTGACTGGAGCCTAGATGTAGGCTGAGATTCCCAAATCGAGCTGCCCCGACTCAGCTCCCAGAACTCGAGTGGTCCAGAAGATCTACACCGGGGCTTATCCTGGGAAAGCATCCGTGGTTTCTCGAGCCTGTTCTTGCTTGAGGATGGGCCCTCTGTATTCAGGGGTGTGGAAAAGTAAGGAAGCACCTCTTTGCCCAGGCTAGACTTAGCAGAACTCTGGAGGTTTGAGCACTAGGTGGAAGGACATATTTTGAATTATCCAATGTGGTCTGTCCCCTAGACTGTGGCTTCCCCTCCTGGAGGTGGGCACCTTATCCTACCATGACCATTAAGAGGCCAAGACATCTGGGAGATTTCTTTACTACGTCCCAAGCCACCTACTGTGGGAGATTGAAAATAGACACCTTATCCTAGGTTGACAAAAGGGAGCTAGGAGAACTCCCATAAGCGTGGGGCTAGAGCACCCTTCTGGAATTCCGAGCGTTTTAGAGGACTCTGTGTAAGTGGGGCTGGGCATGGGGAAAGATGGTAGTATTTTTTATGTCCTGCACTTCTTTCATGTACGTGTGGGCCAGCCACTGTATCTGACTGATGCTTGGGGCCCCTGGCATCTCCGTTCCCATCAGTGTTGCCCACTCTTGTGTTTACGTGATGGTCCTTCTGTGATCCTGGCATGTCCAGGCCTGTTTGGGGTTGCCTAGCAACTCTTCGGGCTCAGGTATATCTATGGTATGTGTGAGAGCAGACTGAGATTTAGTTTAATCATAGGGTGTGTGTGTGTGTTTGCGCGTGTGTTTATGCCCACACCACCACGTAGGCAGGAGGGACTTGTTTGAGTTTGAGTCACTAGGCTCTTCCGATGAGAGGTAAAAGCCACTGGGCTTAGCTAGGCCTCCGAGACCTCTGGGAGCTCTTGGTTGCTGAGACAACCGTGAGCCTGTTGCTAGGAAATAGCTGGCCAAGGCCTAAGGCTGTCCTGGGCAGAGAGGAGACAGAGAGTTGACGGAGTGGAGAGAGTGTGGGAAGGGACAGCGTTTCTGGGTTCCTGAGTGGATGCACACATGCACATCTTCCCTGGGAGGGGCCATTCACCTATCACTGTGACTTCTGGGAAGAAAAATAAAATTGCTTTCAGAACCACGGACGTGTAAAGGCCATTGCCCCCTTGCAACCGAAACCCCGACTTCTCCCTCTCTCCTACTAGCCTCCAGTTCTCGGGGCCCAGGGGCGGCTTTACCGGAGTCAAGGGGTGAAACAATGGCATTGTTCTAGATCAGTCTAGAACCTCCTACGCGAAGGGCTAGAATCCGAATCTCAGAGCATTCTGAGTCTTCCCTAGTCCAAGGGGGTTCGGCTCCCACCCATCCTCCAGCAGGCCTCATGTGGGTGCCGGCACTGGTTGGGGTTTTCCTGGCCGTTGCCAAGGCTTGTATCTTTTGTCGCCTCCCAGCTCATGCCTTGCCAAGCCGCCTGGCTCGGCTCAGTAGCCAGATGGAGAAGCAGTGGAAGGAATGGGCATCCCCCGATTTCTCAGCCTTTGCCTTAGGTAATGCCAGACACACAAGGTTAGCCCTGCGAAAGTCACCTGTGTATCCTAAAGGGGTGGCCTGAGTTCCTAACTGTGCCCCTCAGTCACTGCTTCAGTCCATAGCACCCCCTGGACAAACACACTAGCCTCTCTGTGTGGAAGAACTCTGTGTCCTAGGAAATAGGAAAAACAAAAACACCCTGGAGCCTACCGAGAGACTAGCTCATTCTCCCATCTCCACAGATGAGGTGACCATGAACAAAATCACAGAGAAGACCCACAGAGTCCTGAGGGTCATGGGTGAGGTCAGAGGGAAGCTGGAACCTTGGATCCTGGGACTCAAGGGAGGCTGGGGTGGGGGCCGGTGAAGCCGGGCTGATCTGGGAAGGGGCGTGGAAGGCATGAGGCCTAGGGCAATACAGCTGTGCTCTGCCTCTCCAGAGATAAAAAGATCCATTTCCTCGCTTCCTTCATATTGGCAATGGCTTCAGAAGACCAAGATCCCCCAGTATACCAGGGAAGGTATTGATGGGGAAGGAATCGAGGGGCGACCTGGGGTTTGCAGCCAAGTGGAGTGTGACTGAAAAGGTCAGGCACCCCTCTTGGTCCTTCCTTTCAGCTCTCTGTGCTCCCGCCTGCCGTAAGTAAAAAGGGTAACTGACAAGCCTGAGGAAGCTGGGTGGTTGGAAGGGTGGAGACCTTGGCTTCGCTCGCCGGCGCTGCTCCTATTGTCTCCTGCAGGGGGCAGCACCATCCTGTACAACTGCTCCACCTGTGAGGGCAAGGAGGCGTCTTGTTGGCCCCGAAAGCGCTGCTTTCCAGGTTCTTATTCCTTACGCTCCCCCTTGGACCCCTTTGGTTCCCTGGAGTGATTCGCGGGATCATCCACGGCTCCCTGGGTTCCTTGCAGGAAGTTACGATCTGCGGGACGCTAAGATTCTGCTCTTATCTATCTTCGGGATTGTCCTGCTTTTGGGTGCTCTGAGCCTCCAGGTGGAGTGAGTTGCGGGATAACCGGAGAAAGGCCGGAAACCGCCCTTCCTCCTTCCTCCCAACCCCCCTCCCTGCTTCCCTCCAGGCCTCCCATCCTCTGTCTTCTTTCAGGTACCGCCACCTGCAAGCGAAAGACTCGTGAAGATGCTCACAGCTTTCCCACCCCAGCTCTAAGGAATTTGTGCCCACAATTTCTGCATCCCTTAGGGTGGGAACAAGCCACTTTTTAGACCCAGCCCCAAAGCCTCCGTCTTCCAGACCCTACAACTCAGACTTTTGTAATCAATATCCATGTCAGATGCCTCCAGGAACCCAGGCACCCACAGCTGGAAAGTTCCTCCTCTTCTTCGCTCCACCAATCAGACAGAGCCGTGGATGATGCCAGGAAATTATCTACAGAGGGAAAGAATCCCTTACCACCACTCCCACATCCCCTCTGTCCATTCCCGGAAAGCGGGGGACTGTTGGCCTGTAGAAGTTGCTCTAGGCCCTCCTGTGACTGATCGCGAATCCGGGAATGAGAGTTCTGGAAAACTCTCTCCCTCTGGGTTGAGACCACATCAGTCAGCCCGCTGGCATGCAGTCCCTCTATTGTGTTAATAGTGTACAGCCCTGGCCTCCACGCCTGCTGGGCCCAACTAAATTTGGTGCGCAATGCCTTCCATCTGTGCCTGGTCTCTATCTGCAACTTGGGCAGGCAAGAGAATGGAGATTCTTAGGAATTCTAATTAGGGGTGCCTCCCTCCCCACTCAGATATTTAGCAATGTCTGGAGACAGTTTTGTTTTGAATGGGGGATGTGTTACTGGCATCTAGTGGGTGGAGACTAAGGCTGGGGCTAAACATCCTGGGATACACAGGAAAATCCTGCGCTGACGTCAACAATTTATGGTGGAGAAAAGCGGGTGCCGGTGCTCTGTGTGTTAGGGGGCTGGGGTTCGGGTGACAGAGATGGGAGGTGAAGAGAGGCCTGTCCCAGCCGCCTGTCACCAGCCCGACTCTAAGCACTGAAGCCCGGATGGGGTCCCAGCCTTCATCTAGTTTTCAAACCGAGGGCACGTGTTTTCAAATGGCACATTTGAGTTACCGGGACAGTTTCCAAACAACTCACACTTCCGTCTCTCCCCTGAGTGTGAGCGAAGTGGTCTCACACAAAGCCTTGGCTACTATGATCTACAGCCAGGTCTGGACCACTGTCCTCGCATTGCCTAGGTTCGGAAAGAGAAGCTTTCTGAGATCTCTACTGTTTTCCTTCTTATTTTTTTTCATCTGTTTTTTTTTTGTTTGTTTGTTTGTTTGTTTTTGTTTTTCAAGATAGTTTCTCTGTGTAATAGCTCTGGAACTCGATTTGTAGATCAGGCTGGCCTCAAACTCACAGAGAGCCACATGCCTCTGCCACCTAAGTGCTGGGATTAAAGGTGTGCACCACCATGCCCAGCCCTAGATTTTGTTTTTAAATTTTGTTTGGTTGGTTATTGTGTGTGTAGGCGTATGTGGACCACAGCACATGTATGGAGGCCAGGGAACAGTTTAAAGGAGTCAATCTTCTCCTTCTGCTATGAGGGTCCCAGGGGCTGAACTCAGATCATCAGTCTTGGTGGCAAGCTCCTTAACCTGCTGAGCCAGCTCTACATCCCTTTGGTCCTGTCAGCTCAATCTGGCCTCCAACTTGCTATGATGCTGAGGATGACCTTGAGCCTCTGACCTTCCTGCCTCTACCTCCTAAATGATGGGATTATAGGCATGCACCACCACCATCTGGCCCTGTTTATTTCTAGGCAATGCTTTCATTTTGTACATGAATATATGAGAGCATATAAGAGCGTGTAAGAGCACAAACCTGTCCAAGGTCATAGGGAAACTCATCCATTCCTTGGACAACACTGAATGCCTACCAGGTACCAGGTAGCATCACCACCCAAGAAGGTGTGAGAAGCCCCATGACATCCTGACCTCAGCGGAGGCACAGTTCTCTGGATGGCAGCTGGCCTGTCCCCTCCTCTGTTCAGCCTCCATTTCCGGGATCAACATTTTACAGGTGATCCCAATTCTCCCACCCAATATTCATAGATCTACAACATCACCCGTTATTCAAGGACCTCTATCCCGTCTGCTCCCTTCTCCTGTGGTGGTCTCCAGCCCACCAAGAACCTTTTATAGTGGACTTAGACTCCCAGATGCTCCATCTGGTTGTGAATGCTCCTCTTGAACCCAGGTCATTCTCAGTGGCCATGTGGGTCCTCCCGAAGCTCCAAATTTCTCACAGCATGTGATGACGTTGGCAATGTATTTAACCTCTGCATCACTTCCTTATCTTTTGTTTTGGACACAGTCTTGCTGTGTAGCGGTGATTGGAGGCAGATGCCACCAGGCTCAGCATCTTGTATGAATTAGTTTTGACTGTAACATTCCTTTAATGTAAGCACGACTGTGCTTCATTAAATGTGTGATATCAGGGACCAGAGGCGGCCCAACTGTGAAAAGCTCTTGCAGAGGACCCAAATTCTGTTCCCAGCACCCACATGGCAGCAACAACTGTCCAACACTCCAGTTTAGGAGGTCCGGTACCTTCTTTTGGCCTCTGTGGACACCAGGAATGCATGTGGTACACATACCTACATGCTGGCAAAATATTCATACACATAAAATGAAAACCAAAATCTTAAAAAAATAAATCTATGAAACCATCAATTATAATATATACTATTACTGTGTGTTAAGAAAAAAAAATCTATCAATTAAGCTATGGCATGCCTGTAACTAAAATTCACCCTGACTTTAAAGATGTTAAAAATGTAAGAAATGAATAGAATTTAAAAAAAAATATATTTGCTTTTAAACAATAAGAAGGGAACTGTGGGAGCTGGAGACATGGCTCAGTGGTTAAGAGCACTGGCTGCTCTTAGAGGTCCTGAGTTCAATTCTCAGCAACCACATGGTGGCTCACAACTGTCTATAAAGGGATGTGATGCCCTCTTCTGGCCTGCAGGCAATACATGCAGATAGAACCTTAACAAAATTACATAAAAAATAAAATTTTTAAAAAATCTGGTGGCTCCTACCGTAATCCTAATGCTTGGGATGGATGTGAAGGCTGGAGAATCAGAGTTCAAGGTCATTCTTGGTTGCATATTAAACTCAAGGCCAAGCTGGACTGCAAGAGATCCTGTTTTCAAAAGCAAAGCAAAGCAGGGTCTAGAGAGATGGCTTCGTGGGTAAGAGTACTTGCTGCTCTTCCAGAGGACCTGGGCGCAGTTCCCAGCACCCACAACCATCTGCAACCACAGTTCCAGGGGGCCACGCCTCTTCTGAGCTCCACAGATTCCTGCATGCACATACCCATGTGCATACACATATGCATAAAATCAAAAGTGTAAAAAGCCAAATATAAGAAGGAGCTGGGCATAGTGGCACGCACCTTTAATCCCAGAACCGGGAGGCAGAAGCAGGTGGCTCTCTGAGTTCGAGGGAGGCCAGCCTGGTCTACAGTGTGAGTTCCAGGACAGTCAGGGCTATATATTGAGACCCTATTAAAAAAAAATGAGAAAGGTGAAGATGAGTGTGTAGTTTACTGTTAGAACACTTGATTATCATACCTGAGAGTCCACTGTGACATCCCCATTATCATCAATCAACCATACTAAGGCTGGTGATGTAGCTCAGTGGTAGAACACTTGCCTGACAAGGCCTGGGTTTGACTCCCAGTGTGCGCACACACACACACACAAGGCACGGTACAGTATATGTCTGTATTCCTTACATCAGGGAGATAGAGGCAAGAGAATCAGAAATTCAAAGTCATCTACAGGTACATAGCAAGATCAAGGTCAGCCTAGCACACATAAGAGCCTGTTTCAAAAAAAAACAAAAAAAAAAACCACCAACTACTGAAGCCATTCCCCATCTCTTCCCTGCCTACAGAACATATGCCTCACTTGTTTACCCCGACTTTCTCCATCAGCAGCCCACTTGTCTTATCTGCTACTCAGGCCAGAGCTTTCTAAACACAGACCTAACTGGAATTTCCACTGGCATGCCCATGAACATCTCAGACTCCACGTGTCCAAACAAAGCTCCCTCACTGACATCCCCAGCGCTCGCTCTCACGCTCCATGGCAGAGCCCCACACGTCCTTCTTCTTCCCTTCCAAATGCTACAAGCTCTCTCCATCAGTAAGCCAGCGGTTTCCCTGTGTCACACGTAGGATCCAGCTGCCACTTGTTGAGGACGTTATCTCCCACAGCTGTCTACCTTATCCTACTCCCCACAGCCACAGTGAATCACTGAAGTTTCCTAAACACTTTGTCTTTCTGCCTTTGTCCAGGCATGTCCCCCCATCTGGAATGTCCTTCTGATCTGGCTCAGATAATGCTTCTGCAGTACTGCTCTGAGTCACGCTGGGACAGTAGACTCCTCAGGCATCTCCCACCTACCGCACCTGTCACATCAAGGTGCTGCGGGGTTTTTTGCGGGGAGAGGGGGCGGGTAGGAGTTGAGACAGGACCTCATATAGTCCAGGCTCACCTTAAACTGACTATGTAGCTGAGGACAATCTTGAACTACTGGTCTTCTTTCCTTTACCGCTGGTATTTCAAGTGTGACCACTACTTCTGGCTTAATGGTTGATGTCTATTTGTGTGTGTGTGTGTGTGTGTGTGTGTGTGTGTAGTATTTTAAAAAAAAAACACTATGAAAATAATGTATGCTAACAAACGGGGGCAGGGGGCAGTGGAGAAAACAGGGCAGAGGTCATAGGCCAAGACTAAAAGAATTTCGGAATGGACTGGATCTGCTGGTTTTGCTGATTGCCTTCTTGGATGGCGACAGAACAGTCCCGCCCCAAGGCCTGCTGGAAGCATACACCTCAGAGGGGACATTCTCCTCTCTCACAACAGTGGGAAGCGCAGAATGGCCTCTAAGAGCTCAGCTCCTGCTGGTATCCGTCGATTCTGAGAGATCCCTGTTGAGGGTCTGGTGGCCTCATTGGTCCCCAAGCTGCTTGCAGTTACATGACTGTCAGACAAGATCCTCAAGCGTTTTTGATGAGGTGGACATCTTTGAGGGGGACACTTTCTGAGTAACATCAGCCATGGTCATGGCTGTAGTCAGCCAGGCTGGTCACAGTGGACACCGAGAAGAACCTGACTTGGTGGTCTTTTCCTAACCTCTCTAGATCATGTGTTTCCTATGGAGCTACTGCAGAAGGAGGATTTGTGATCTCCATTTCCATCACGCCTGGCCCATAGGTAACACCAGAAGACATCCTCCATGGCTCCAGGCCTGTCTCCTGATGCACACGCTCACGAAGCAACTCCTGAGTGGGGTGCACGAGAGGCCACGTTGCCTTTTCACATGAGTGTGTGTGTGTGTGTGTGTGTACATGTGTCCCCACATGCATGTATAGAGGCCAAAGGTCATCTTTTGGGTGCCGGCCTCTATTGCTCTCTATTTTTCTACTATGGGTGAGTGATGTGCGGGTGCATGTGTATACCACAGCGAGCTCATGGAGGCCCGAGGAGGACTCTGAAGAGTCAACTCTCCCCTTCCATCTGGTTGAGGCAGAGTCTCTCTTGTTTCCGCCACCCTGCGTCCTCCAGGCTAGGTGACCTTTGAACTTCTAGGTGGGTTCTCCTGTCTCTGCCTTCCATTGTACTGTAGGGTTGCTGGGGTTACAGATGCCTACCATGGCCACGTCTGGGATTTTTGTTTGTTGTTTGTTTTTTATGTGGGTTTCAGGGATCAAACTCAGGTCATCTGAGTCATCTTGCCATCCCAGGGTCTCTAGATGAACCCAGGGCTCACTGATTGGCTAAGCTGATTGGCCAGGGAGCCCTAGGGATCTGTCTGTCTCCACAATCTCAGTCCTGGAGTTACAGAGGCCTGCCTTTTTATGTATGTGTTAGGGATCTAAACTCAAATTCTTCTTCTTTTTTTTAATCTTTTATTTGTTTTTGCCTATGGATATTTTGCCTGCATGACTGTGCACCATGTACATACAGTGCCCAGAGAGGAGGGTGGAATGTGTCGGATCCTCCAGGACTGGAGTTACAGATGGTTGTGAGCCACCATGTGGATGCTGGGAATTGAACCCAGGTCCTTTGGGAGACCAGTCAGTGCTCTTAATCGCTGAGCCATCTCTCCAGCCCCAAACTCAAACTCTTAGTCTTATGCAGCAAGCACTCTACCCACAAAGTTATCTTCCAGGGCTGGCTGCTCTGAGCCCTCCACCAAACAGGATGACTATTTGTTAGTTGTAAAGAAAAAAGGCTCCCTTTCTGGGCATAGTGACCTGTGCCTTTAATCACAGCACTCAGGGGCCAGAGACGGGCAGATCTCTGTGAGTTAGAGACCAGTCAAGGCTACCTGTGAGATCCTGTCTCAAAAATAAAACAAAAATTAAAAACGAAGGAGCTGGAGAGAACGTGCACCAGTTTAGGGAACTTGCTACTCTCCTGGGGATCCAGGTTCTGCTCCTAGAGCCAACATCAAGTGTTTGACACCTCCCTTTAACTCCAGCTCTAGGGAATCCAGTCCCCTCTTCTGGCATCTGTGGGAACCAGACATGCACACGATGCACAGACATATGTGCAAACCCCCATATATACATAAAACAAAAATAAACACATCGGAAAAAGAAATAAAAATAAAAACAAAGGAAGCTGGGTGTGCTAGTGCACCCATTTAATCCCAGCATTCAGGAGGCAGAGGCAAGTGGATCTCTGTGAGTCCGAGGCCAGCCTGGTTCACAGAGCAAGTTCCAGGACAGCCAGAGCTACACAGAGAAGCCCTGTCTCAAATAAAATAAAAAAAAAAAAATCAAATTAAAAAGAAGAATCTCAAGCTGGAGAGGTGGCTCAGTGGTTAAGAGCACTGGCTATTCTTCTAGAGGATTCTGGTTCCATTCTCAGCATCCACACGATGGCTCACAGATACCTGTAACTCCAATCCTAGAGGATCTCACTCTCCCCTCTGGTCTCCACAAGCACTGCACACCTGTGATGCATAGACATCAATGCAGGCAAACACATAAAATACAAATAAAGGAAATAAAAAAGAAGGATCCAGGGCTGTAGAGATGGCTCAGAGGTTAAGAGCACTTACTGCTCTTCCGGAGGTCCTGAGTTCAATTCCCAGCAACCACATGGTGGCTCAAAACCATCTGTTATGAGATCTGGTGCCCTCTTCTGGCCTGCAGTCATATATACTGTATACATGATAAATAAATAAATCTTTAAAAAAGAAAAGAAGCATCCCAAATCCTTCGATGTGTATTCCAAGGAGACGTGAGTCTGTGTGACCTCCTTCCAGTGCCTGCTCTATGACAGGTTGGTGGACAGGACATTGTAGATGTGACACTGTGTCACTCTTTGAGCCCAGCTCTCAAGGAATGGCATTTCCCTAGTTTTGTCTCCAACACCTGCATGGAATTGTCCAATGGACTGATTGGGTGTCCTCAACACGGTACCTGGCTTCTCCCAAAGGGAATAATACAAGAGAAAGGTTGAAGTCATACTGTTTTCGTGGTCCAATTAGAAAGTCACACACCTGGGGCTAGAGAGATGGCTCAGTGGTTAAGAGCACTGACTGCTCTTCCAGAGGACCTGGGTTCAATTCCCAGCAACCACATGGTGGCTCACAATCGTCTGTAACGAGATCTGATGCCCTCTTCTGACCTGCAGTCATACATGCTGTATGCATAATAAATAAATAAATCTTAAGAAAGTCACACACCTAGTTGGTGGCACATGCATGAAGTCCCAATCTCTGGAAGGGTGAGGCAGGAGGACTAAAAATTTAAGGCAAGTCTCAGGTACACAGTGAGTCCCAGGCCAGCATGATCTACACAGCAAGACTCTGTCTCAAACATAAAATAATATAAAACAGAAAACCACACAACATCCTTTCTGAAATACCCCATTGGTTACATGGATGAACTCTGTTAATTTGGGGAAGGTACTATTCAACAGGTTGAATACCAGGAGGGGACACATTGGAAGCCATTTCAGAGGCTAGCAACTACATACAGAGATACAGTTAACTATCCAGTGAAGCCATCAGGTAGAGAGATGCTCCCAGTAGGTTTATCCAGAAGGAGAAGACACAGAGATTTCATGATATGAAATTATATTTGTTCA
This sequence comes from Peromyscus maniculatus bairdii, assembly GCF_049852395.1. NCBI lineage: Eukaryota > Metazoa > Chordata > Mammalia > Rodentia > Cricetidae > Peromyscus > Peromyscus maniculatus. The sequence goes on along the minus strand of NC_134859.1, from coordinate 54,541,532 downwards.
TGTTCACAGCTTTGTAAGAGGTAAAGCTGAAATTCAAACTCAGGTGTCATGGGCTTGGAAGAGACGGCTCAGCAGTTTAAGACCTACTGCTCTTGCAGAGGACCCAGGTTCAATTCCCAGCACCCACATGGTGGCTAACTCCAACTCCAGGGGATCCAATGCTTCTTCTAACCTCTATGAGCTCCTTCACGCACGTAGTCCACATACAAACATCAGGCATGTGCGCATCGGAGTATTTTTAAACAAAGCCTCAGGCCCTCAGCCTCTAGGGCTGAGGTCTAAGCTACCGTATGGTGGTGGTGGTCTTATTTCCAGTGCAAGTTTGGGGGGAACACAGTGGCCATGAACAGAAGGTGTATGTACAGTAGTGGGTAACAACTCTAAAAATGAGTGAGGCAAATGGAAATGGAAAGAGAAGGGACTTCTGGGTCCTAGGAGGAAGTAGAATGATAACAAGGAGGAACTAAGAACCCAAGGGCCTGAGAAAAGCCATCTGTGTGGACCAAGGAGCACCAAATGGGAAGCGGGCAGTGACTAGATCCTAGAGAAGACATATTGGCGAAGGTTGGAGATTCCCCATCTGTACCACTTCTAGCAAAGGGGTACTTGGTCTCCTTGGCTTTACCAGATGGTGTCGTGTCCCATCCATGCGTTCAACAAAGGTTATGGAGAACTTATCACCCAGGAGCCAGGCACTAGAGATGATAACAAGGCGAGGTCTTTGTTAGCGGAGGAGGGGTGTTACCGGCAGGGTGATGATGCAATACCGGGAGAGAACAGAGGACTTGGGATTCGGAGGAAGAGATAGGATAGGTGAGGGATGGGCTTTTGGCAAGGGCTGAGGAAACCACTCCCAGGGAATAGCTGTGCCGAACTTCCGAGTGCGCCAGCATGCTGAGGTGCCTTGTCCCTTGCGTGACACTGTCAGGGGTGAGGTGGCCGGAACAGAGCATGGGAGAAGCTAACAGCGTTCATGCAGTTCCAGGAGCAAGAATCCTGCGGATGGGCCTCTCTCAAGTCCTGGTCCTCCTCCCACCTGCCCCAGGCAAGCAGCGGGATGGGGAGTATCCAGGTGTCTCCCCCTGCTGCTCTTCCTGGATCCCTGCCCTAGGTAGGAGGAATTATTCATCCTTCCTGCAGGGAAGGCAGGTTGGGGAAAGGGTGGTGCCCAATCTGGGTCTTCAGGTCTAAGGCCTTAATAGGAAGCCCTTCTTGGCCTGGAGGAGAGGCTTCCAAAGGGTGGTTAGGGTGGTCAAGCTGCATGCTCCTACATCCCACTCCTCTGCAGATAAAAATGAGCATGAGAGAAATAAATTTTAAGCCCAAAAGGAAGAGATAAATAGGGACAGGGGGTGGGGGGCCAGGGCGTACCAAAAGGCTAATTCCCTGGATTTTTTTTTTCCCTCAAGCTAAAGATGGAAGTGGGGTGAGTTTCTGCCTGTGTTTCCTGCTGAGGCATGATGGCGTGTAGAAGACCTAGGCCAGGAGTCCAAGCTATAATGCCCCCGATTCTCAGCCTCCTCTCCATCTGTCATGTTGGGATATAATAAGAAATGTATATTTGGTCTTTGTCCCAGTTCCTGCCACAGAGATCCTAAAACCTTTGGAATTTCCCGAGTGATCATGGCACCAGGAACATCTGTTGTTGTTTGGATTAAGCCCCTTTCAATCATACCTGGGTTTATGTTAATGAGGAGGCTCAGGAGCCCGGGATCCATTGCCAGATGGTTGGGTCTTTCAGCCTCAGTCCCTAGCTGCTGAGATGGGGAGGGTGGCTAGAGACTGATTGTATCACATATGTTCATATGACGCCTGTATGATGTCTATATAATGGAGCCTCCACATGAACGCAGCACAGCGCTGCTCTGGGGACATGGGGCTCGGTGAGAGTATGAAGGTACTGGAGGCTATCAGGTACAAAGACCGCACGGAAACTCCTGCCCATCCCTGCACCTCACCTGATGCGTCCCTCCAATTGGGGGACATCAGTAGCCTCTGTAGGGCTGTTTCTTTATTTCCTTATTTATGTAGCCAAGGGTGACCTTGAACTGATCCTCCTCCCTCTGCCTCCCAACGGCTCAGTGTAGTCTGGAGAAGAACGGTCTCCATAGCTGTACGTTCGGTTTTGAACGAGTGAGCTTAGGAGGTACACATCCGGGGAAGTAAAGGAGCAGGGAGCAGGTAGCAGACAGATCGAAGCTGCAGATAGACGGGGAGACATCAAAGCTTATAACATCCAGCACAGGCGACTGGAGTAGCTTGTTTGAGCTTACAAGCATCCAGCAGAAATCACCTGGGAAAGCTGAAGCAATTAGCCAGAGTCGACCATTGAGCTTCCCGCTTCCACATTCTCAGTCCTACTGCAGGTGTTTTTATACCACGGGACAAACAGTGCTAGTCTCGGTTGGAAGTGGTTCGCCTTCCAGTGTTCTCAAGGACAGGATGTTTTATTTATATTATTATTAGTATTATTTTGGTTTTTCAAGATAGGGTTTCTCTGTATAATAGTCCAGGCTGTCCTGGAACTCTCTTTATAAGGCCAGGCTGGCCTCAAACTCACAGAGATCCGCCTGCCTCTGCCTCCCGAGTGCTGAGATTAAAGGTGTACACCATCATGCCCATCTCTTTCCTTCTTTTCTTGAGACAGGGCCTCACCATGTAGCCTTGGCTAGCCTAAAACTTGCTAAGCAGACCAGGGTGGCCTCAACCTCACAGAGATCCATCTGCTTCTGCCTCCACGTGATGGGATCAAAGGCGTGTCCCATCCCAGCCCGACTCTCAACAAGCTTAAACAGCACACGCCAGTTTACCAGTACAATTTACATTACACCGACCGAGTGCTGGATTCCAGGGGTGGTGTGCATCCAGACATCTTTTACCTCCCCTGCCGTGACTGCCTTTACAGGTCGCCACGTGTCCCGTATGTGTTAACTAACTCCCAGATGAACTCCATGATGACCAGATCTGGGAGGACATTGAGTGTTCAGAGGAAAATCATGTCTCACATAATTTTCCCTCAAGAACCTCATGAAACCATTGTGTTTCATGAACTTGGACATAATTTTTTTTATTACGTTTATTTACTTACTTAGTTATTTGCTGTGGTGCATGTATGTGCGTGTATGTGTGTACGTGCCCCACAGCACTCCTGTGGAGGTCGGACAACTCGCAGGAGTTGGTTGACTCTTTCCATTATGTAAACCCCGGGGGTCAACGGAAGGTCATCAAGTGTGGCAGCGGGGTACTTCTACCCACTGAGTCATTCTGTCAGTCCACCCTGGACACTAACTTGTTCCGTTTCTTTGGTCTGGAATGCCTTTTCAACATCCAACTGCTCCTTCGGGGCTCAGCTGATATTCACACACTTCCACAATGCCTTTGTCCAGTCCAGTAAAAACATTCACTCAGGGCTGTGGCTGGAGGGTGATGGCAGAGGAGCTGACTAGCATGCATGAGGAATTGGAGGGAAAAGAGAAGACTCACATGGATTCATTTTTCCGTGTTCCCATGTGTTTATTCATTTAATCCAGGCGGGGAGCCTCTGTTTCTCACAGGATTGCTATTGCGTACACATTTGTAACTTCGTTGGAAGGTGCTGGGTGGATGGAGGCTCCTGCAGGAACCTGGAACTCCTGAAAGATGACTCAGGGAGGCCGTTATTTCTGGTTCCTGGCAGAAACAAAAGAAATTACTTGCTGGAGAAAAACAACTCAGGTTTTGGCCCTGTGATTCCTATAGATTAAGATCAATAGTCCATCATCTCAGGATCGTGAATCATTAGACACACAAGGAAACAATTCATCATAAGTGAGAGTCAGCAGAAACAAATATACATATATATCTGTAAGGATGTATAATTAGAATCAAAACATCAAATGAAGCCAGGCATGTTGGCTCTTACCTATGATCCTAGTACTCAGGAGGCACAGGCAAGTTTGAGGCCAGCCTGGTCTACATAGTGATACCTGGTCTCAAAACTATATAAGTTCGCCGGGCGTTGGTGGCGCACGCCTTTAATCCCAGCACTCGGGAGGCGGAGGCAGGCGGATCTCTGTGAGTTCGAGGCCATCCTGGGCTACCAAGTGAGCTCCAGGAAAGGCGCAAAGCTACACAGAGAAACCCTGTCTCGAAAAACCAAAAAAAAAAAAAAAAAAAAAAAAAAAAAAAAAAAAAAAAACTATATAAGTTCGCTGGGTATGGTGGTGCACACCTTTAATCCCAGTTCTTGAGAGGCAGAGGTAGGCTGATCTCTAAGTTCAAGGCCAGCCTGGTCTACAGAGTGAGTTCCAGGACAGCCAGAGCTACATAGAGAAACATTGTCTCAAAAAAAAAAAAAAAAAAAAAAAACTATATACATTTTAAACATTTATATGTGTGCAGTGTTTATATATCATGTATGTGTATGTGGTGCATATGTGTGTATGTGCATGTGTAAATGTATGTATGCCCATGGGTGCACAGGAGGAGGACAGAGGAGGACATTAGGTACTTCTGTCTTAAAAACAAAATCAAAGCCGGGTGGTGGCACATGTCTTTAGTCCCAGCACTTGGAAGGCAGAGGCAGGTGGGTCTCTGTGAGTTCGAGGCCAGCCTGGCTACAGAGTGAGTTTCAGGAAAGGCTCCAAAGCTACACAGAGAAACCCTGTCTCAAAAAACAAAACAAGGGGGCTGGAGAGATGGCTCAGAGGTTAAGAGCACTGACTGCTTTTCCAGAGGTCCTGAGTTCAATTCCCAGCAACCACATGGTGGCTCACAATCATCTGTAATAAGATCTGGCGCCCTCTTCTGGCCTGCAGGGGTACACGCAAACAGAACACTATACATAATAAATATATCTTTAAAAAAAAATTTAAAAAACGAACAAAAACAAACAAACAAAAGCAACCAAACAAACACAAACAAAAAACCCAAAAACAAAATCAAACAGAACAGTCACACATACCTAACAGAGGACTTATGTACAGAATATAAAAATCACTTACAAATCTGTGATAAGAAGAAAAACAGGCAGGGAGGTGGTTGCACACGCCTTTAATCCCAGCACTCAGGAGGCAGAGGCAGGCGGATCTCTGTGAGTTCGAGGCCAGCCTGGTCTACAGAGTCTATAGCCAGGACAGGAACCAAAAACTACACAGAGAAACCCTGTCTCAGAAAAACAAACAAACAAACAAACAAAAAAAAACAACAAGAGGAGGAGGAGAAGGAGAAGAAGGAGAAGAAGAAGAGGAAGAAGAACCCATTAGAAAGAGGAGCTGGGGGACAGACAAAAGAACAGAACATACATTTAAAACTGTGTGTGGCTGGCAAGGAGGTCCAGGAAGGCCGAGGACGGCTTCTGGGACTCGGGTCTCACCTTCCACCTTGTTGAGTCTTTCTGGTTTCTCCCGCTGTCCTACATTCTCCAGGTCAGCTGTACCAAGAGCGTCTGGGAAATTCTGTCTCAGCCTCCCATCTCACCACTGGAGTGTTGCGGTTTACAGATGTCTGCCACTGCATCCAGATTTTTTTTTTTTTTTAAGACAGGATCTCCCTATGCAGCTCTGGCTGGCCTGGAACTCACAGAAATCCATGCCAGGCTAAATATCCTGCTTTTTCATGTGGGTTCCAAGGTTCAAACTCCGGCTATCGGGAATGTTGTGGAACACCTTTACCTGCTAGACCATTTCCCAGGGGCTCACAATGAGATAGCTTTCTTTCGTTTCCTTGACTGTATTTGTTTTTGTGGTTCTGGGGATTGAGCTTAGGGCTTTGCACACGTTAGGGAAGTGTTCCACCACTGAGCCACACCTCTAAGCCATCCAGTCGGTTTTTGTGGATAGCACTGGTGTCTTCCTGTGCAGTTCAGGCTGACCTAGAACTCACTCTGTAGTCTGTCGCCCTCCAACCTCAGTCCTTCCGCTTCAGTCTCCTGAGTGGAGAAACTACAGGAATGAGCCACCATTCAATTAATATATGGCTTTTAAAATCTAGTGCCCTGACCAAAGGTATTTGTGTTGTTTTTATTCATTGGATTTCTTTCAAAACACCTTTATTAATGTGCAATTGGCAAAGAAGAAACTGTCCGTATTTAAAGTATAAGAAGAAACTGTCCATATTTAAAGTATTCAACTTGGCAAATTTTGATGAGCATGAGCATATGTACCCAGGCAGCCTTTACTGCAATCAAGATAATGAAAATACCTGCTATCCCTATGAGTTTCCTGTGTCTCTTCCTAATCAATTACTTCCTTCTCTCTGTTCCTCTCATTTGTATTTCTTAAAATTTTATACATCAGATTCATAAAGTATGTTCTCTCTTGTCTGTCTTCATTTACTCTGCATAATTATTATTTTTTTCTTTGTTTTGAGACAGGGTTTCTCTGTGTAGACCAGGCTGTTTCTGGAACTTGGATCCGCCTGCCTCTGCCTCCCAAGTGCTAGGATTAAAGGTGTGCGCCGCCACCTGGCAGTAACTCCTAAAAACATTATATGATATTAAGGGTTGGAGGTACGGCTCAGTGGCAAAGTGTCTTCCTAGTGTGCGTAAGGCCCTAGGTTCCTCCCCAGCTTTCCCAAAATCAAAACAACAACAAAAATATTATGTGAACTGAAATAAGCTAAAAACAATAAAATTGGTTAAACTCAATGCTATTTAACTTTTTTTTTTTTTTTTTTTTAACATTTAGTCATGCATTTGTGTATGCACAGAGGTCAGAGAACAACTTGGGGAGTTTTCTCCTACTCCCATGTGGGTTCTGGGGATTGAAGTCAGACTGTCAGGCTGGGTAGCCGCTTCCTTTATATGCTGATCATCTGGCTTGCCTGGAAACTCTATTTAAAGAGAGTTTAAACTCTATTTAAAGAGAGCAAAAATGATCTACAGTTTATAGTTTTTGTTTCTTTCTTTCTTGTATTGTTTTGGGACAAGGTTACACCCACACGCTACCACATCCTGTTTATGCAGTGCTGGGATTAAACCTAGAACCTAGTAAATACCAGGCAAGTAGTCTATCAACTGAACTACAGCGCCAGCCCCCCTCTTATTTTTGGCTGGAAGAGTATGTTGTAGAATATTATTTCAAGGTGTGTTACTTTTGTTTATGTTGCATTTAACTCTGTGAAGCTGTGTTACTGTGCCTGTGTGAAACACCTGATGGTCTAATAAAGATCTGAACAGCCAACAGCAAAGTAAGAGAAAGGGTAGGTGGGGCTGGCAGGCAGACAGAATATAGAGAAGGAGACATTTGGGAGGAAGGAGATAGGAGCAAAAGAGAAGGAGGAGGACATCAGGAGCCAGCCACTCAGCCACACAGCCAGCCACGGAGAAAGAATGAAAGTAAGATTACAGAAGGAAGAGAAGGAAAAAACCCCGAGGCAAAAGGTAGATGGGATAATTTAAAGTTAAGGAAAGTTGGCAAGAAACAAGCCAAGCTAAGGCTGGACATTTATAAGTAAGAATAAACCTCCATGTGTGATTTATTTGAGAGCTGGGCCCCTCCAAAAGAGCAACAACCAACAACAACATATTTATTCATTTTATTTATTTATTTATTTTGTTGTTTTGAGACAAGGTTTCTCTGTGTAGCTTTGGAGCCTCTCCTGGAACTCACTCTGTAGCCCAGGCTGACCTCAAACTCACAGAGATCTGCCTGACTCTGCCTCCCGAGTGCTGGGATTAAAGGCATGTGCCACCATGGCCTGGCATTATTCATTTTAAATTGTATTTATTTTTATGTTTCTGGGTGTTTTGTCTACACATTTATGTGCCACAAGTGTGCAGTGCCTTCAGAGGCCAAAAGAAGAGGAGCTGTAACAATAGCAAAAAAAAAAAAAAAAAAAAACTGTAACAAAAAAACTGTAAAAAAAGTTGTGGGCCACCATATAGGTCATGAGAACTGAACCTGGGTCATCAAAAAGAACAGCCAAGGCTCTTAACTACTGCACCATCTCTCCAGCCCCATATTATTAGTTTTTTTTTAAAGATTTATTTATTCATGTATATGAATGCTCTGTCTTCATGCACATCGGGAGGAATCTGATCCCATTGCAGATGGCTGTGAGCCACCATGTGGTTGCTGGGAATTGAACTCAGGCCCTCTGGAAGAGCAGCCAGTGCTGTTAACCACTGAACAATCTCTCCAGCCCCAATATTATCAGTTTTTAAATTATGTGTGTATGTGTATCTCTAGGTGAGGATTTGTGCACCTGTGCATGCAGTACCCAATGAAGGCCAGAAGAGGGCATCTGATTTCTGGGAGCTGAGGTGATTATGAACTACCTGATGTGGGTGCTAAGGAACTGAGCTCGGGTCCTTGGTAAAAGCAGTATATACTCTTTATTTTAAGTTTTTCAAGACCGAGTTTCACTGTGTAGCCCAGGCTGTCCTGGAACTCACAGAGATCAGTCTACCTCTGCCTCCCAAGTGCTTGGATTAAAGGTGTGTGCTTCCACTACTTGGCCAGTACATGTTCTTAACTACTAAGCCATCTCTCTAAACCCTTAAAAGACATTTTTTGTTGTTGTTGTTTTGAGACAGGGTTTCTCTGAGTGCTGGGATTAAAGGCATGCACACCACCACCCAGCAAAAGACATTTTTTAAAAGCAGATTGTTTTTCTTTTTTGAATTTTGTGTGTATGTGTGTTTTGCCTATGTGTATGTTTGTGTATTACTTGGGTACCTGGTGCCTGTGAAGGTTTGTGATGGTTAAAATGTATATTAAGGGAGGCTGGAGAGATGGCTCAGGAGTAGTAGCTGCTCTTTCCAAGGACCTGGGTTCAATTCCCAGTCCCCACACGGTGGCTTACAACCGTTTGTAACTTCACATGTATGTAGTGGTGGTACATAGACATACACTGAAGGAAAACACCCATACATGCACAATAAAAAAATAAAATTTAAAAAAGAAATCAAAACAATAGCTGCTTTTGAGATACGGATTTTTTCAGAGCTGTGATTATTTTTTTAAAAAGATTTATTTATTATGTATACAGTCTGTCTGTACACCAGAAGAGGGTACCAGATCTCATTACAAATGGCTGTGAGGCACCATGTGGTTGCTGGGAATTGAATCTCTGAGCCATCTCTCCAGTCCCAGTGCTCTGATGATTGAACCTAGGGCCTCACACAAGCCAAGCACGCACTCTACATTGAACTACACCCCTGCCTTTTCCTTATCTCCCTCTGAGACAAGGTCTCACTACACTGCCCAGGCTCACCTTGAGCTACCGAACTTGGGATCCTGCCCCAGCCTCCTGAATAGTTGGGATTCCAGACCTCCAATTCCCTATCTGGCTGGATTATTGTCTGCAGTGATGCATGTGTACAGGAGTTACAGTTTCATTGAGCTGTATATTTAAACGTGTTACCACGTACCGCATGTAAGTTAGGCCTCGATAGAGAACTACCACTGAGCTACATCCCACAAGCTTTGCTTGCATTTTGAGACCTTAAACTGGAGATTTCTTTACCTCAACCTCTGAATGCTGAGATGACAGGGGTGTGCCACCATCCCAGCCACCATCCCAGCCACCATCCAGCAATATGGCCATTTTTAGCATATTCCTACTTATAAAGAAAAGTTTACTGGGCATGGCAAAACACACTTACAATTCCAGCACTTAATAGGCTGAGTCAGAAGGATCTCAAGTTTGAAGCTAGATACATAAGGAGACCTGGCTTCAAAACAGAACAAAGGAGAATCTAGATACAATAAAATAATGGTGAAAATCTAGTATAGGAAATATACATACCATTAACATAGTTGTTTCCAAGTATCATATACTGTAGGCAATGCTATAGGTCCTGCTTTTATACTGTTGACAGCACAGGTTTGTTACAGGATCGCCATAAACACATGAGTCATACGTTATAATAAGACTTTACCACCCCCCACCCCCACCCCGGAGCTGAGGGCTGAACCCAGGGCCTTGTGCTTGCTAGGCAAGTGCTCTACTACTGAGCTAAATCTCCAACCTGTTTTTTTTTTTCTTGAGACAGGGTTTCTCTGTGTAGCCTTGGCTGTTCTGGAACTCACTCTGTAGACCAGGCTGGCCTCGAACTCAGAAATTCACTTGCCTCTGCCTCCTGAGTGCTGGGACTAAAGATGTGTGCCACCACTGTCCAACTCATTGTAGGCATCTTTTAAAAATGTCTTATGGAGCAGTTCGAGGCCAGCCTGGTCTACATAGTTCCAGAACAGCCAGGGCTACACAGAGAAACCCTGTCTCAAAAACAAACAAACAAACAAAACCAACAACAACAACAACAACAAAAACAAAAACCAAGCAAACAAAAAGATACCTACAAATGTCACCCGGCAATGAGAAGAGATACTGGCTGAGAATTTTCCAAATCTGATCAAAATTGTGAGTTCATAGGGAAAAGAAATATAACACAATGCATAGAATAAATTGAAAGGAATCATTATCAAGTACTATACAAGAAAACAGAAATGCCAATGATATTTTAAAAGCAGGGAATAATGACAGATCATCGACAAAAATCATCAGATTGGATTAGACCGGCAGATTGCTTTACAACCAACATACTCAGCCCTACTGTATGCCTACGCTGTTCTGAGGACTTCAAACTCCAAGATGAGTAAGACGGGCCAATTTCCTACCCTGTGGAGCCCACGGCGTACAAGTGTGACAGATGAACAGTTGCAGCGTGTCTAGTTGGAGGACAAGGAACCGGTAAGAAATCGTACTTGTAGAACTGCAGTGTGATTTCCCTCCAGGGCTGGGACAACTCGTGTGTTTCCCAATATACGGAGGGCTCTTACCACTAGGGATGGAGGGTGACAGTGCTGTGTTCATGGAGTCATCCTTCCTTGGGACAGGAGGCAAGTCAGATAGTCAAGCCTTGAGGCTTCCTCTCTGGGACCTCAGAAGAAAAGGGAGAGAACATGATCCTCCTTGAAATATTCCTCACGATCCCATCTGCATGCCCAGTGCGGTGGCACACACCTTTCATCCCAGTGCTAGGGAGGCAAAGGCAGGCAGATCTCTGTGAATTCAAGCGTGGGCTACATAGTGAGACCCTGTCTCAAAAAAGCAGGGTCGGGGCTGGAGAGATGGCTCAGCGCTTAAGGGCACTCGCTGCTCTTTCGGAGAACTGTGTTCGGTTTCCAGCGCCCACTGGTAACTCCAGTTTCAAGGGATCCAACAGTCTCTTCTGGCACCTGTGGGCACTAACACACACATGGGGTACATGTAGGCACACAGACAAAGGCTACCTAGGGGCTGAGCTATAGCGGAAGTGTCAGTGAGAGGAAAGGCGTCCCTTGGGCCACTGAGTGCTCCCCAGACTCACTTCCTGACCCTGTTTAGGACCAGAGCTGTCTTCGTAACACCACCCCTCGGCCCCGGCTCTATTCCAAAGCGTCCTGTGCCTTGGCTTCCCTTCCAGAGGTTAGGACCTCTCTCCTAAAGGCCGTGCCTGTGTCCTGCTTCATCCACATTCCCGTACCTGGACACAGCAGTAGGTGCCTACTGCTTCGGTGAAATATCTGGGGGCAGGGACAGCATGTGAGACAGACAGGGCCGGGAGAAAGATCTAGGGAGCCCAAGGGAGGTTAACGACGGCCCGGAGGAGGCTCGCTCACCTGTCCAGCAGGTGGGGTGAGCGCAGCCTGGGCGTCCGCCACAAAGGGCCACCAGGGAATTGGTCCTCGATTGCTCCGGGCCAGCTTCCAGGACCCGCCCTCCGCCGCCTGGGGTCCCGCCCTTCTTAGGGTTTAATACCCGCCACTTGGGCGGCTCCGCTGCTGCCTCTTCCGCCTCTGCCAGGTGAGAGTCCGCACCTAGAAGGGGCGCCCGGGGCTGGGACCAGCAGGATCCCTTTGGGGTGCGTCACTGGATCCCTTTCCCGGGTCCTTCCCTTCCTTCCCAGCGTTTCTTCCTGGCTGCCTCCTCTCCGGTTCCTCCCTTCCTACCTGTGGTGCGACGACGCAGGGTCTTTCTGGGCCTGGACTTTCATCTGCTCTCAGTTCCGAGGCCGCCTGGGGTGGCTCTCCGCGCCTCCCACCCCCACTTCCACCCCCCGCCCGCAATCCAGGACTTCCTCGTGGCTGAACTGCAGCGGGATCAGGGAGAGGGCCAGGGGTGTGAAGGAGAGTCTTTGGCCAGGCAGTCCGGACCCAAAGGCCTAGAGCCTTGGTAATGGCTGGTGGACGTGCTTGGAAGCCGGCCGGGGCCGAGTGACGCAGTGGAGCACCTGGGGGCTGTACCTGGAGCTGAGCTCAGGTGGGTGTGGAGGACCACACACCTGGCCGCCCGGGCAGCTTTGTGAACGCTTGGCAGCCGGGCACAGATACCTATTTAATTTCTGATGTTGTTCTTGCCTTGGGTGTTTAAGAAGCCGTGGCGCTGGGCGGGCATCACTGGGGTGAGGTGGTAGGTACAGCCTCACTACGTGTTTGTGTTTATGTGACCCTTGGTGTCTCAGATATGTGTGACGGTGTATCTAGGTAGCTTTGATTGTGGAGAAAGTGAACTGTTGGGTCTCAAGTACACCTGTGTGAGGGTGTGTGGCAGTATGCCTGCATTTCGAGGCCGTCTATGGGAATGTCTTGGACTTGAGACAACATGTATCTGATTGTCTCAGGCATGTTTTGTAGCATATCTAGGTCTGTGTGTGTGTGTGTGTGTGTGTGTGTGTGTGTGTGTGTGTTCAGCAGTAGGTGGGAGGCAGTGTACCTCATATGTATGTCTTCCTATGTGCCTGAGGTATGGCGTGTTAGCATATCTGGACATCTCCGATTTGTGTGTGGTAGGTAAAACGAGGAAGGGCGATGTTGCAAAGGTGTGGCTCAGGACTAAATGGGCACAGCGTTTGAGTGTCAGGGGTACAGGGGAGGTGTGCCATATCACTAAAGACGGTGGCATAGCTGGACTTGGTAGCCTGGGCAGGCAGTGTTCTGAAATCTCAAGTGTGTGGGGAGCAGATTTCTCAGCCTTGGGAATGGGAGTAGGCTACCAGAGGTATGTATGTGTGTATGTGGCCGAGTTCCTCACTACCTCTGATCCACCTCTTGAGTACCTGAGTGTTTCTGATGTGCTGAGGGTGGCAGTTGAGAGTCTGTCATTGTGTCCTCGGTACCTGCTTTAGGCTACACATTTAGCAGACTGCCATCCTCCTTAGAGGTCCGACTCCAGACATGCTCCCGGAAGCCAGTTCCCTGTGGCTACTGCGGCTGCTCCGGGACATACAGCTGGCCCAGTTTTACCGGCCCATCCTTGAGGAACTTAACGTCACCCGGCCAGAACATTTTGACTTTGTAAGGCCTGAGGACCTGGACAACATTGGCATGGGCAGGCCTGGTGAGGACCCTTTGCCCTGAGGCCCTGTAGCTTCCCCAGCCTTCTCCCAGGACCAGCTGTTGGTCCTGCTCCCCCAGCTCCAGACTTCTTGCCTGTCAGCTCTCGGCACACCCCGCCCCCATCCTTTTTCCACCCTAACCCTCGAATTCTGGCCTTCCCCAGCCCAGCGCAGACTTGCTGAAGCCCTGAAGAGGTACCGGTCAGGAGTCAAGTCTAAGAACTGGGTCTACAAGGTATGTGGTGGTGTTGTTGATGGTGGTGGTGCTGGTGCTGGTGGTGGTGCTGGTGGTGGAGGTGGTGATGGTGGTGGAGGTGGTGGTGGTGGTGGTGGTGGTGGTGGAGGTGGTGGTGCTGGTGGTGGTGGTGGTGGTGGTGCTGGTGGTGGTGGTGGTGGTGCTGGTGCTGGTGGAGGTGGTGGTGGTGCTGGTGGTGGTGGAGGTGGTGGTGCTGGCGGTGGTGGTGGTGGGGCTGGTGGTGGTGGTGGTGGAGGTGGTGCTGGTGGTGGTGGTGCTGGTGCTGGTGCTGGTGGAGGTGGTGCTGGTGCTGGTGCTGGTGGAGGTGGTGGTGGTGCTGGTGCTGGTGCTGGTGGAGGTGGTGGTGGTGGGGGTGGTGGAGGTGGTGGTGGTGGGGCTGGTGGTGCTGGTGGTGGTGGTGGTGGTGGTGGTATCTGAGGAATGACAAGCTGAGTGGCTGTTAGGGTTAATCGGGGTCCTCATACCTGAATTCGCACTCCTATTCCAGATCCTTGGGGGTTTTGCCCCTGAACAGAAGGAGATCACGCCGCGCTCAGACAGCCTCCAGTGTCTCCATGAGCCAGAGGGGGGACTCAAGTGTCTGATCCCAGAGGGCGCCGTGTGCAGAGGGGAGCTCCTGGGCTCAGGCTGCTTCGGTGTTGTCCATCGAGGGCTGTGGACACTGCCCAGTGGCCAGAGTGTGAGTGTTCAAGGGGCTTACTTAACCCAAGGTAACCAGCCCCTTCCTTCTCCATCCTCTACCCTGGCCATGGCCCGTCACCCTGGGCGCTTGATGGTACTTCCGTCCCCCGCAGATCCCAGTGGCTGTCAAGTCCCTCCGGGTCGACCCTGAGGTGCCGATGGGCACAGAACTGGGAGACTTCCTGCGGGAAGTGTCCGTCATGATGAAGCTGGAGCACCCACATGTGCTGCGTCTGCATGGCCTCGTCCTGGGCCAGCCTCTGCAGATGGTGAGCACACACTGCTTTCCTCGTAGCCCCAGGGCTGGGGTGCGGCAGGAAAGACCAGTGGGGCCACCCTGTTCCTTACAAGGCACCGTGTTCCTGCAGGTGATGGAGCTGGCGCCACTGGGCTCCCTGCATGCGCGCCTGACTGCCCCTGCGCCGACGCCCCCACTGCCTTTGGCTCTTCTGTGCCTCTTCCTGAGGCAGTTGGCCGGAGCCATGGCATACTTGGGGTCCCGTGGGTTAGTGCACCGGGATCTCGCTACCCGCAACCTGCTGCTGGCCTCGCCACGCACCATCAAGGTGGCAGATTTTGGACTTGTGAGGCCGCTGGGCGGCACCCGGGGTCGCTACATCATGGGTGGGCCCCGTCCCATCCCCTATGCCTGGTGAGGGTCTTACTCTGGTGGTCTGGCTTGAGGCAGGGCTGGGGAGTCCGGCTTAGGCAGGGCTGGAGAGCAGCAGCCAGTTAGGAACTAGGGCCGGGGTGCAGGATGGGGGGATGTGTATTGGGGGTGGGAGCTGTTAGTCTTCTAGAGGAGGCAGGACAGAGGCATCATCAGGGCAAGAAACAGAAGGGATTTCTGAGGCTGATGGGGCGGGGAGGGAATCCAAGGGAGTGGGCGCAGTGGAAGATGAGCTGGGCATAGACCTATCCACCTTCGACTTCTGTCTGCCTCAGGTGTGCCCCAGAGAGCCTACGCCAGGGAGCCTTCTCCTCTGCCTCTGATGTGTGGATGTTTGGCGTGACGCTGTGGGAAATGTTTTCCGGAGGCGAGGAACCCTGGGCAGGCGTTCCACCCTATCTCATCTTACAGCGGCTGGAGAAGGACCGAGCCAGGCTGCCGCGGCCTCCTCTCTGTTCCAGGGCCCTCTACTCACTCGCCTTGCGCTGCTGGGCCGCCCACCCTGCGGACAGGCCCAGCTTCTCCAGCCTGGAAGGGCTGCTTCAAGAGGTGGGGCTCCCCAACGCTGCAGACACACATCGCCTTTCTTCCCTTTACCCGCTCCCCCAGAGTTCCGTGTATAAGACAAGCATGTCTTGATGCCCGGGCTGGAACCTGGAACTCAGCTCTAGACCAAACAGATTCAGCCCCTTCCTGCAGCAGGTTTGGAGCCCGGAGGAGGCAGCTAGGGGCTACAGAGATGTGGCTGGAAGAGGTGGTGTTTGCTTCTTGGCCGCAAAGGAGGCTCAGAATAGAGTAGCAGGTACCAGCGAAGAAAGAGAAATTCTGTGTGCCAGGGCGAGTGGAAGTAATGAGGCTGTAGTTGTGAGCAGACCTTCGTCATGGAGCGTGTAGAAGACTTAACTAGTGTGATACACTCTGAAGTGCTTTACGGGTGTCCTCGGTCCCTCATTTTGTCCTGTTTAGCAGCTCCTGGAGGTGGTTATTCTTAATCTCTATTTAACAGACGGGGCGGTTCATCCACTGATAGGCCAGTGACTTATCTAAAGTGCAGGGGCTGAGAGTAGCATTGTCCACGTGACTTCAGAGCTGGTCCCTAAACCAGGCTCTCTGCTTGTTAAGGCAGTTTGGTCTTCACTCGGAGGGCACTTGGGAGCTGTGGGAAGGGGACGGATCAGAGTCATTATTTCAGTAGAGCTGGGTCAGAGAATGCTAACAGGGATGTTACTGAGAGTGGCTGGGAGGCAGAGGTGAGAAAGAACTCTCCAGACCAGAGCTGAAGCAGTGGACCTGGGAGTGGAAATGCCCCAGATGTGTGGGGGACAGACGTGGTGGGCTTGGGTGTGAAATAAAGGACGGGAACAGGATGGCTCTCCTTTGGTCCCTTAAGTGGAGGCAAGGTTCCCCTTTGCAGTTTCTCGAGTCCCATGTCCAGCATGGCATGGAGTCCAGGTCAGCAACCCTACCCCACTTTGGGTTGCAGTGGGGTATCAGGGACGGGGCCAGGCACAGAGGACACACCTGGTGTGCACTTCTTTGATGGATGGATGCCAGGGAAGGTCCTTTCTTTGGCTTTCTTGTCATCCTTGTGACTTAGGCCGAAAGCCCAGCCACATTTTTTCTTCTGTCTCCACAGGCTTGGCTTTCTGAGGGACGCTGTGTGAGGGAGGTCACAGAGCCAGGTGCTTTGCGGATGGAGCCCGGTGACCCCATCACTGTCATCGAGGGCAGGTGACAACCTTACATCTCCTAAGCATCCCCAGGGGAGGCATCCTCCCGGTCTTCTTGACTCCTGGTCTCTCCATTTTTCTCCGTCTCCTTGAATTCTTGTGGGTCTTTTTCTCCCCTCCCCACGGTTCCCCGAGCTCCAGTGCAGTCCTGCCCTCCCTGCTGGAGCCCTGCCTGGCCCACAGTGCCCTTTTTGTGCTGGAGAGAAAAAGGCTTCCCTTCCTCCAGGCAGATGTGGCCACAAGACACACAGCTTGATGAGCTGAATGTGGCCCGAGAGCGGCCGCCACTCCCCTGCTCCCGTTTCTTCACCAGCTCCTCTTCCCACAGCCCCGACACCACAACCTGGAAGGGCCAGAATGGCCGCACCTTCAAAGTGGGCAACTTCCCGGCTTCAGCAGTGACGCTGCCAGACCTGGGGGGTTCGCCAGTCACCCATCCAGCCCATAGAGGTCCCCCCGCCCGCGGAGAGAGATGCCGAGGAAGCGTAGATGGGTGAGGCTCTGAGGGGATAGGAGGGGACAGCGGGGTCGGAGGGACTGACCAAATCTAGAACCTTCTCTGGAAGAAAACCTGGGAACAGGACTAGCATGATCTGGGAGTGTAAGAACGGACTCGCCCCCAGCTCGAGCTTCCCCTCTGGGTCTCAGCATGTGTGGGACCCATTTTCTTTTGGGGGTGGGGAAAGGAGGTCATGATGTGGGGGAGCAGTGGAGGATGAACTACATCACTCTTTGGCAGGGAGAGAGAGAAGACAAAGTTTCAGGACCTGCCATCAGCACAAGGCCAGAGAAGGAAGGTACCCCTGCAGAGGATGAAAGGTAAGGGCGTTGGTACCCAGGGTCTCAGGAACAACCCTCCGATTCCCCTTCCTAACCCTGAATCCATATGTGTGCATATGTGTACACATGTTTTCCTTCCTCCAAATCCTATCTTTGGATAGCCTACCTTTACTCTAAGATCTTTGTTTGGGGGTGGGTTGAAACATGGTTTCTCTATGTAGCCCTGGCTGTCAGAACTTGCTCTGTAGCCCAGGCTGGCCTCAAACTCAGAGATCCACCTGCCTCTGCCTCCCAAGCACTAGGGTTAAAGGGGTGCGCCACTACTGCCTGGCATACTTTGAGATCTTAAGAAATTGGAGGCACCTTGATGTCCCCACCGGACAGTGTCCCCTGGGTCCGGCCCCAAATACTGTTCTTTGGATCCCTAGCTGCCTTGGTGCCATTTACATACCTTTCTTACTGTCCCACCTAACACAGAGACACCCGAGGACAAGGCCAGCTAGTTTACCTAAATGTTCTTTCAAAATCACGCAGCTCAGTGCAGACAGACAGAGCAGGAAGGGAGGCCTCCTTTCAAGTTGTTTCTTTCTCAACTCTGAAGGCATTTCCAAGAGTCTGGAGTCAGTTTTGTCCCTGGGCCCCCGACCCACAGGAGGTGGTTCAAGCCCTCCGGAACTTCGACACAGAAGAGCTGTGCCCCAGGGACTCCCAGAGCGGCCTCCACGCCCACCAGACCTGCCTCCACGCCCACCTTTGATCTCCAGCTCTTCTCAGCCCATCCAGCCCCACAAAGCACGGCCTCCCTGGCCCAAAAGAGAACCCTCACACAATCACCGCACTGGAGTACCTGGAGCCAGCAAAGCCTCTGTCCCTTCTGGAGGCCCCTTTTCAGACCCCGAGTGGCAGAGGAAGATTGTGGAGGTGAGGTCTCCACTGAAATGACTTGGGGTTCAAAGGGCATACAGGCTGGGACAAGAGCTAAGCAAGGATTGGTCCCCCACAGGTAGAGCTGAGTGTACATGGAGTCACTTACCAGGAGTGCCAAGCGGCCCTTAGAACCACTGGGGGAGATGTGGCTTCGGCTATCCGGAACCTCAAGGTAAAGCGAACTAACCCCTTCTCCCGGTTCCCTTTTCTCCTGCTCTGCCCCCTGGTGGTCAGCTGCCCTCCTTCCTGCTCCCACAGGTAGACCAGCTCTTCCACCTCAGTAACAGGTCCAGAGCAGACTGTCGTCGCATCCTGGAGCATCACCAGTGGGACCTGTCAGCAGCCAGTCGCTATGTCCTGGCGCGGTCCTGAACTCTGCATCCTTGAAGATGGCCTACCAGCATGGAGAACCTGGTCCACTTGGGGCCTGGCCTTATGGGACCAAACAGCACCAGGAGGTCTTGACAGAGGCAGACTTCACACCAAGGGAGATCTTACTGGCTGTAAGGAGGTATAGGGAGTGTGCAGGGCACCAGGTCAGGCACTAGGGAGTGTTTCCTCCATGCCCTGCTCCTTGGCCTCTGAGGGCCTCAGAACCTTTGACTGGACCAAGAAGGATCTAGTCCACTCTGCTCACCACATTCCCAATCGAATAGGACTTGGAAGAACAAAAGCTGCAGAGGAATCCTCTACTCAGACAACGACCAAGTAGCTGCACTGGCCCACGGAACAACCGTTAGCACCGTCGTTAGCTACCTCACTGGACTATGGGGCACCCGGCTTAGATACTGACTCGGGGCAGCAATATCTTAGACACAAAAATCACCATGGGTGATAAAGACCACGTTTTTGGACTCAAGGATGTTTTCTTTCTTCTTTAATCCGAACAGTAGAGATTATGAGATGGCAACCCTAGCCCGGTGGCTGCCATTCATTCCCTTTGCTTTATCCCACATCGGTTCGTTCTTCGTCCATCACATACATCTTCCAATGTTTAAAAAGTTGCAAAGTTTATATGAGTACAACATACAAAGACACTCCCCTGCAGCAGGGGAGGAGGGGGTGAACGGTTAAATAAGGCACAGGAAGCCGCAGAAAGCACCAGCGGACCCAGGGGGTTAGGGAGATGGCACTGGGTCCCGACCTCTACAGCTGCTAATGAGGAGGCGGTGGGGATCCCCTCAAGGTGCCACAGTCTGAAGCTAAACTAATTGGCTAAACCGGCATAAGAGTGGCCGGTGTGCCGTCTTTGGTGCTGCTGGCTGTCTACCCACCGGCCCTCTTGTGAGAGTCCTGAATACCATAGGCCTCCTCCTGTGCAGAGGCCCTGGAGGAGGGAGGGGGTAGGGAAGTCCAAACTCTACTGCTGTGTGGGTAGGGACGGCCGGGAGACGGTAAGCACTGTGAGGAAAGGTCTCATACACACTCCTCTGCGGGCCATGGCCACGGGTGAAGGAGCGAGGAGGGGAGGGGAGGGATGGGACACAACCACTCAGCCACCTGTCTGTCCGCTGCAGTGTATACCAAGGAAGGGGTTGCCTCAGGAGGGGAAGGCCAGGGCAGGTGACCATCTTGCATTCTGGATGAGGCGATGGTCTCCTCACACTGAGGGGCCTTCTAACTGGTGATGGCAGAGGGTCCAGCGCCGCCTCGCTTCTCGAAGAACATGTAGTCCTAAGGGAAGGTCACGGTCAAATGGGAGGTCTGGCTGGGTCCCGCTCGTATGACTTAGCTCTGGACCTGACACCCACCATCCACCGGACTGGCCTTCCAGTAAGGGTCCAGGAAGTAAACAAAGCTTCAAATAAGAGGGAAGGAGGAGCAGGCAGAAGGGCAGGGACAGCCCACTCACAATGAGGAACGTGGCTCCCAGCAGCACGGCCTTCGCTCTTACATCGAGATCTATGGGGAACTGGAGGCCAAAGTCGTCAGCGTCTGTGAGGGCTTCTCGGAGCAATCCTCCCCACTGCTTGCTGATGCGACCCACGCTTCGGGATTCATCCTTAGTTTTAACCTGTTGGGAGGGAAGAAGGGTCCAGCTGGGAAAGCGCTATCCATCTCACTCGCCTCCTGTCTCTACAGTTGCATGTGTTAGTGGTGGAGACTGTACACCCAGTGAATCCTCCCAATAGCGTTGGGTTTCCATACGAGGGCAGGGGAGACGTACCCCAGGTTACATGAACACACAGTGAAGATTAGGATTTAGATTCAGATCTGTTGCTTCCCAGAGGCCACGCATGGCATAACTGTATTCAGTGATAAGTGACCAGTTGCTAGACTTGCTTTGGTTACCAGTACTCCTGACACCTATGGTTGGTACTGTATGCAAAGTGTGTGCCCTATGCAAAGAAGCCTAGCCGAGAGGGCAAAGGGGGGTGCCAAAGATCCTCCCCAAAGTGTGCTTTTGATTCTTTCCAGCATTGCATGTGAACCCCATCTAGAGGCTAGCCAATCCTAACAGACAAGGTGCCAACGGGCAGCCTCTGAGGACTGTGATTCCCACTGGCCTCTCCAAGCTCAGCAAGAACAAGCCATGTGGAAGTCAGTGGTGACTCAGTGACTTCCTGGTCCAGAGACTAGAATTGAAGCAGTTTCCTCTTACATCCTGTGCATCCTCTTCCCACCTTCAGGGAACTTCCTGCAGCCTAGTTCTGCACTCAGCAAGGTCGTCCGCTACCAACTCTGCATTCCCGAGAGCACAGATCAAGTACGGACCATTCAAGACTGTCAAAGGGACACTGGATCCCTGAGAACCCCACAACACACACATTCCCATCCAGGGATCACACAATTAGCTCCTTTTCAACTGGTTCTCAGGACAGCAACTCCCTCTGACTACAAGGTGACTCACTTTCTACAGACAACCTGGGGTGAGGCACCTCCACGGGACAAAACCTGTTGTCTCTCCTTTATCTGAATGGAGAATCATCCTTTAAAAAAACTCGGTCCGTGCGGTGCCTCTGTCTTCTAAGAGCCAAGGTTTCCCAAGCCTCATCCTGAAATCCTCACCACTTGAGTTCTTCTGTCTCTGGACTGGTGAGAGGAAGCCACACTGAGAGGACATCACCTGGACTTCAGGTTGGACTGGTCACCTGGACTTCAGGTTTGCAGGACAAGCCAAGGATTAAGCTACTGCAGGGTCCAGCCTGTGGCAAACTTACACACTGAAAGAACACTGAAACGGCAGTCCTCCACCTTAGATCTAGGCTGGCCTTGGACTCTCCCCCAGTTCCCCTACAGGGCTGGAGGGAACACTCAGCCTTGGCCTGAAGATGAATTTTTGTTGTTGTTTCTATAATAGTCCTGACTGTCCTAGAACTCACTATGTAGACCAGGCTGGCCTCAATCTCACAGAAACCACATTCCTCTGCCTTCTGAGTGCTGGGATTAAAGGTGTGCATCACCATGAAATCTTTTTTGATGTGCTTTTACAGGCTCACAGGACCATCTCACTTTTGAATGGAAGAAAACCAAGTACAGTAGGGATCACAACAGATTCGGAATTGTCAGATTGCGGGTCTTGACCCTAATCCAGCCATTAGCACAGAAGCTACCATCTTGTTTTTCTAATTCCATTTATTGGCTGATTGATTGTGTGTGCTCCATGGCGTGTGTGTAGAGACCAGAGGATAGTTTGCAGGAGTCGATTCTCCTGTACCGTATGGGACTCACAGCCAGAACTCAGGTTGTCAAAACCTGGTCCCTTTATCCTCTGAGCCATCTCATCAGCCCCCAGCTTGGTTTATGAAGAACCTAGGAATCGCTCCCTATTTATAATACCTCAAAGTTGGTGTCTGTACCACAGCCACAGGTCCAGCAAGGCCCCACAACTCGAAGGACAGTCTGACGATCAGCATCCAGGATGGAAAACTTAGGAAGGAAAGGATGCCAGGTCTGCAGCACATGGCCAATGGTGGTACCAGGTGGAGCCTGAACTTCCATCTGGAGATGGAGGCAGACAGGGTCAGTGTCAAGCCGGGATACCTGGGCCAGAGCTCTCTTCGATGCCAGCTGTCTTCTGACTACTCACTAAACCTCCCACCACTATGAAAGCCACAGTTCTTCCTAGGCTTGCCCCCTACACCGCTCACCAACCACCACAAAACCTGCCCTACCCACCTCCTGAAGGCCACAGGGGCAGCAGCTGCAGCCACAGTGAAGTGGGCGGAGAAGGCGGAGCACCTCGCGGTCCCCGGGGTCCGCTAGGCGGACACGAAGTGGCCGGCGGGCACCACAGCACAGACGGGCACAACAGCTACTCTCCTCCGCTGCCTGACCCAGCTGCTGCCCGGTCCCGGAGCGCAGTTCATACCGATTACAGGTCTCCCAGCCTAGGAACGCTGTGAAGGGGGTAACATGCTGAGGCTCGGGGGGCCTCACCTGGCCAAAAGCTCACCACCGCAGCCAAGACCATGAAGCCCAACCTGCTCCTCCTCCTACTCACTTTCCACTCGTTCAGCCTTCTGATGAATGAAGATCTGATCAATCTGTAAAGAGTTAAGAGCAGCGTTGACCTTATCCCTCAGCCCGAACCGTACCCATCATGCCCTCAGCCACCCTCCCTCCCACTCACCTGCACTAGGAATTCGAGGCCAGGAGGCACCCCAGGCAGCGGCAAGAATGGAGCAGGAGACCCTGGGGCCACCACGGGGCCTGGCGAGGGGAAGAGAGCGAAGCCGGGCGCAGGGGCCGGCACCTGGGCAGGCACTGGGGCCTGTGCGGGTCCAGGATGCAGGGCAGGCTCTGGATACCCAGCTGTCACGGGGTAGGGAGGTGGGGGCGAAGGGGCGTAGCCTTTGGGGGGTAAGTAGCCTGTAGGGGAGCAGGGGCAGGTTAGAAAGTTACCTGTGGCCTCATCTTCCTCTTTCTCAGCCCAAGGGCCAGGAGTACCCGCGGGAAACATAAGAAGAGGCAGAGAAGGATGGGGCGGGGAGGGGGGGCAGGGCGGTGGCTCCCCAGGAGGAAGGGAGGGCCCCACGCAGCCAGTCTGAGCACATTCCTGGAGAATGTGTTCGACACCCGGCACCCAAGTTCGTGGGGGGGGGGGGGGAGATAACGCAGACCCCAGCCTAGCGCCCACGTACCTGCCATGGGAAAGGGGAGGGGAGCCTTGGGCTGTCGGCGTCCGGGAGGCTTAGTTCTGGAGTGGAGACAAGCTTGGGAACAGCCAGACAGACACAGACACAAAGACGGACAGGCAAAGGCGAAGAGGCAGCGGCGCCTAGCGCAGGCCCAGGGTCTCTTGGGCGGCGCCTATGACTCGGGGGAGAAACCGAAAGTGTCAGCGGGCGGGGCGGGGTACCTGGGACCCTGAATTTCCTTAGGGGCCCCAGGACCGCCCCCTCCCTTTGTTCTCCCATTTTCCGCGGAGATGGCTGTTGGCAGACGGCAGGACAGATGGACCTGCGGTCAGGCAGACGACCTGACCTCGAGGAAGGTCTCCCTGACCCCTCTATGGTCCGGCTCACCTGAAGCCCCCAGAATAAGCCGGGGGGCCACGCACTCCCGGGCTCACAGGCTGGTGGAGGCGGGCCCGGGATCTGACCCCACCCCCGGCTCGCCCAAGCCCCGCCCCCCAGCCCGGGCGGGGCGTCTGCGCAGAAGACAGGCGCTTCTCCTCCCCCGGGGCCGCGGACCTTGGACCTTGTGCGCCTTGCTCGCCGTGGGCCCGCCCCTTCCGCTCGGACTGCAGAGGCGTGGAGACCCGGGCTGTCGGGGGGCACTGCGGCCCAGTCCCTACGCCGCGACCCTAACCTTCTCGGCGGGCGGCTGTGCAGCCTCCCCACCGCGTGGCTGCTCGGGACCCCGCGATCCTCCTCCCAAGGGCGGGTCGGGCGTCGCTGACGCAGCGGAGCACCGTTCACACTCTCATTGGCTTCCAGAGTTGGCTCGGCGGCGTTCTCCTTCTAGCTCAGGGCGACCTCGCTGTGTTCTCTCCCTGTCGCAGCGTTGACCCACTCGGGCACCTCTCCGTTCAGGCGCACCCATTACACGCGTGACAGGCTGCCAAGAGGTATCAATAATGAATGTGCGTGAGGTGAGGCTCAGAAAACAAAACAAAACAAAACGCTTGAACCGAACAGGTCCCCCATTCCCCTGCATAGTGGCACACGCTTGTAATCCCAGCACTTGGGAAGGAAGAGGCAGGAGGATAGCTACAAGTATGAGGCCAGTCTGTTCTGTATAGCGAGTTCCAGAACAAGTCAGGGCTACAATAGCAAGACTCTCAAAAGACCCTCTCCCTCAATAGAAGAAAGTATAGTAGCATCTAGGTAGGTGTGGATCACGCCCGAAGTTGCAGCACTTTGAAGACTGAGGCAGGAGGATCACCGTGAGTTCCAGGTCATCCTGGGAGTGAGATGCTATTTAAAAACAAACAAAACCAAAGCAGCCCACTACTTCTGCCTGGGTCTGTTATATTTTAATGTCTGAGATGAGGTGCAGACACAGGAACTCAGAATTCTAGCCTTGATTGCACAGCCCAAACTGAGAACTACTCTATTAGAAGAACTCGGGAGCTGTAGGCAGGCAGAGACGAGGAGGAGGTGCCTGCAGAAATCTGGGCATAATGTGATGGATTGGACCAGAAACCAGGGCAGTAGCAGCGGTGGTGATGTGCATTTGAGGAAACATGACTTCATTGTGGCTCAGAGATGGGCTGTAAGAAAAAGAGAATTGGAAGGTGAGTCACACTTGGCTTGGGAGACCCTTCAGTGCAGCACAGATCCCCCCCAACCCCTGCTGTGATCAGTCATTTACTGCCTACCCATCGAATCCCTGGTTTCATGTATCCTCTTCTCCCTGTTGACTTGTTACTTCCAAGATCCTGTTCCTTTTCCTTTGGTGACTTCTGACTAATTCTGAACACACAGCGGATGAGCTGAAGCCTTAACAGCTTCCAAAGTCTAAACCATTCTTAACCACTGGGTCACCTCTCGAGCCCCTAGAATTTGTATTTCTTGGTTTTAGAAGAACTTAATTTTGGGAGGTGATACAGGAGAACATGAACCACAACTCACCCGGTTTAGCTTACAACTACGTATGCAGAACAAGTTCATTTTTTTTCTTCTTTCTTTCTTTTACTTGAGGCAGGGTCTCAGTATGTTGCTCTGGCTGTCCTGGAATTAGGACCAGGTTAACCTCCAGTTCACAAAGATGTGTCTGTCTTTGCCTCCCGAGTGCTGGGATTAAAGGCGTTCACCATTGTGCCTGGGTTTGTAGTTCATTCCACTAATAACAAACCTGACCACAGCCTGGCATAACGGTACAGGCCTTTAATCCCAGCACTCGGGAGGCAGAGACAAGGTCAGCCTTGTCTACATAGTGCGTTCTGCTTAGCTAGGCTGCACAGTGAGAGCCTGTCTTGACAAAAAGAAAAAAGAAGCCTGCCCCTGACGTAATGATCAGGAACTGTCTCTATTCTTATTATCAACATCATCTTTACAGTGCCCTCCTCTGTGTGTGTGTGTGTGTGTGTGTGTGTGTGTGTGTGTGTGTGTGTGTGTGTGTGTGGTGGTAGGAAGCCCATCCATGCTAGTCAAGTGGTCTACTACTCAGCTCTGTCCCCAGCCCTTAGCTTCTAGTTTGTTTCCCTGTCCGGGTTTATCATACTGACCTCCATGGTTCTCTCTACCTGATCCTGCTTTAGTAGGATGAAGTCCGTACTGTGAACCACTTGACAACCTGGCTGTGGTTTGAAGCCTGGTGAACCAGACTCTTGAGTCCCCCACCTTTGCTTTGGGCTCCCTTCAAATTATGTAGTCCTGTCCTGTCATGGGAAACTAACACATACAGAAAATGCTGTGGGCCCCAAAAGAAGCTTCAGCCCACAGACCCATCTCTTGCTCCCACCCATGGGCTTCCTATGTATGCCCTGGGTGCCTGTGCCCTTCTGGGATTTCAGCTCCTGGAATTCTCTCACACTAATGCATATTTTTGCTTGGTGTGACCCTTAAAAATTTTGGCAAGCCAGGACTGTTGCTCAGGCCTCTGGTTCTAGCAGGAGGCAGGAGGATCAGAGATCATGAGTTCAAGGTCATCCACGGATACATAACAGTTTTGAGGCTAGCATAGGCTACATGAGGCCACCTCAAATGGACAGTTGTGATTTCAATGAGAAGGGTCCCCATAGGCTCATATGTTTGAACACTTGGTCCCCAGCTGGTAGAAGTGTTCAGGAAGAATTAGGAAGGGTGGCCTTCCTGGAGGTGGCATTTCATTGGGGGCAGGCTTTGAGGTTTCAAAAGCCCACACCATTCCCAGTTAGCAGTCTGTCTGGTGCTTGTAGATAGAGATCTGAGCTCTCACGCTACCCTAGCGCCACCCTGCCTGCCTGCTGCCAATGCTCCTTGTCATGCTGGTCATGGACTCACCCTCTGAAACTATAAGCCCCAAATAAACTCTTCTAGAAATTGCCTTGGTCATGGTGTCTAATCACAACAATAGGAAAGTAACTGACCCAAACCAAACCAAAGCTGTTAGCACAGGAATCTGCGGCCCAGAGCTGGTGTGACGGCTCAGCGCCTAAAAGCCTGAGGACTTGAGTTTTATTCCCAGAGCCCATGCTCGAAGGAGAAAACCAACTCCTGAGATTTGGCCTTTGATCTTCAACTCCACACACATACAGTAATAATAAATTTAGAAAACTGAAAAGAACCTGCAGCTGAGCAGAGACCAGGGTAGGAAATAAAAATCCTAGTCTTAAAAGTATGCAGATACAGTGGGGCAATGGGGGTGCACACCCGTAATCCCAGCACTTGGGTGGTACAGGGAGGCAGATCTCTGGGAGTTTTAAGCCAGCCTGGTCTACAGAGTGAGTTCCAGGGCAGCCAGGGCTATATAGACCCAGTCTCAATCCCCCCCTCCCCCAAAAAGATCAAGAGTTCAAAAATCACCCTCCTCTAGATAAGGACTTTGAGGCCAGTCTAGGATACAAGAAACCCTATCTCAAAAAGATAAAATCTCACACACAAACAAGAGCCTAAAAGGATGATTTAAAACCTAGATACTTACTACTGTACTGAACAGAAGAGTTTAGGCAACTTACCGCCTTCTGTAAGGCCTGCACCCACCATCTGGGATCTCTTAGTCAGTTCCTGGATGCTACACTGTCCTTACTCCTCCTATTCGTCAGGTTTTTGTCTAACCTCAGGGATGTGGGGTTGCTCCTCTCAGCCTGTCTTGCTGGCTATCCCTTTTGCCTGGAATACACTTCTCCCTTTTGGCCATGGTCAGAACAGGACATCCAGTACGCAGATCCTGCAGCTGTGCTATCCTGGACCTAGAGCACCTTGTTTTTTGTTTTGAGAGTTTTGTATCCTAAGCTGGCCTTAAATTTGTGATCCTCCAGACTCATTTTCCAAGTACTGTGCTTTTTTTTTTTTTTGGGGGGGGGGGAGGGATTCGAGACAGGCTTTCTCTGTGTAGCTTTGCGCCTTTCCTGGATCTCGCTCTGTAGCCCAGGCTAGCCTCGAACTCACGGAGATCCACTTTATTTTCTGAAGGTGTGCACTCAAAAAAGTGTGTGGACACTCCCTAAATGACAGACATTTTAGGTGATCTTGTTCAGTTCTTATCTTTTTGGTCCTACTTCGCTAGGACCTCTTTGGTGGGTGGGGTCTTCCCGTCAGAGCGGGAACGTGCTCTGCTGCCCAGCTGTTTCATTTCTTTCCAGGCTATGAATTAGTCAGGTCTGTCTTGCAACTGTGTGTGTGTGTGTCTTTCCCTGCTTCAGTTCCCAATGAAGCCACACAGAAGACCCTTGATGCCCCACACCTTCCCTTTCTATCTCAGGCTCTGCTCACTGATGCCCTCCACACACGAGGGCTTCTTTAAGGCCATCTCAAGCTTTTCTGATGTCCAATACACCACGCTCTGCTTCTGCTTTGAAGTTTAGAACACAGCTCACAACTAATCACATGGCCGTTCTGTCTTGCCTGGGCTCTCCCTTCTAGATTGGGGGGGTATGTAACACATCTGTTTCACCAGGTAGACACTGTTGAAAAAGACAACCCGGGAATGGCAGGGTTAACACCCACCATTCTGAACTAACCAAATTCTGCTGAAGCTGGTGTACTACACACCTGTAATCTCAGCCACCAGGAGGCTAAGGCAGGGGGCAGCTGGGCATATAACTCAATGGAAGAGGAATTTCCTAACATTTCCAAGGCTTTGGGGTCAATCCCCAGCACTGGAAAAAAACTTTCAGTGATCTACATGAATGAATTTACTAAAGTCCACATTCCCATGTGCTCCTTGGGTAGGAAGCTGCATTATTTCAAGCATTCTATATGAGTTTTGCCCACCATTGTCACACCTTGTAAAGCACAGAATTCCAGAACCAGGGCTTATTTGTGAGTCTGAGAAACACAAAGAATTCAAAGATTGACTCTCTACCTTTCCTTGCTCAAGGTTAGATGAATGAAGACTCCAAAGTTCTTTATTTCTTTATGTGTCTTTTTCTTTTAATTTCTTTTCTGCTTCAACACCCCCCACTCCCATTACCCAGAAAGCCCAGGACTGGCAATTAAACAAGAGACCTCAAACAGCCAAGGCAAGCCAGCCCAAGATTAGCAGACTCCCGCCAACAGGACCCAGATTCTGGATGCGAGTGTCGCCACTCAGAGCCTGGTAGTAAAAGCTGGTACAGAATAAGGTAGTTCCAGAAGCTAGCAGTAATCCTGCCTGAAAGAGATGGGAAACAGAATACAGTATTTTAAGAACAAAGCAGTATGAGAGATTGGATGGGGTATGATCAGAATTAGGCAAGGGGACTAATTACCCAGAGAGGCTTTCTGCAATAGGGTACCCCTAACAGGGCCAGGCTGTGAAAAAAGTGGTGCTTGTTGGCCTTGTCAAAGAGCTGGAAGGGGGGAAAAAAAAAAGGTAGAGAGACATCGTCTAAGCAACACAGGAGCCCAGGAACCTGAAGTGACACACAGGACCGAAGTCCACTCCTCGCACACACCGCACTCTGTGTTTGCTACTCCCCCAGGTCCCCAAGCCACAGGCTTGCAGCCCTTCCCATTCATCTCCCCACCCTCTACTTTCAAC
The DNA here is from genome assembly GCF_049852395.1 of Peromyscus maniculatus bairdii. Classification (NCBI taxonomy): domain Eukaryota; kingdom Metazoa; phylum Chordata; class Mammalia; order Rodentia; family Cricetidae; genus Peromyscus; species Peromyscus maniculatus. The sequence continues at coordinate 54,512,136 of NC_134859.1, read as the reverse complement.
ATCCCTACCCTCCAGTTTAAGGACACCCAGATATTTCGCCTGTAGTCCCGACTCCGGGAGTCCCAATGCTATTACTTCACCTCCTTCCCGTAGGCATCCGGAAATTGGGCGCCTGTGGAGAGAAGCGAAAGTGATCAGATGTGTTTTAGCCTCCACCGTCCCAAACCCCGGAGAACCCACGCAGACACCAGTGAAAAGGGGCATCCCCAGAAGCTTCCGATTGGTGGAAATAGGTGTCGAGTGGTACTGAGAAGCCTTTGCACCCACTGAAAAACTGGACTCCAAGGGACCTCTAGTCCATAAGAGACAGAACGCTTCCTATAGGTTCCTTCCCGCACCAGACCCCAAAGGTCGCCCCCGCCCAGTTGCATCCCTCGTCCCCTGACCGTGTGCCCCGTAGGTGGCCAAACCCAAGGCCCCAGCTCCGGACAAGGCACCTAGGCGGCGGAAAGCAGACCCTACCACGGCCATGGCTGTGGGTGGTCACGCGCAGAACCAACACCGCCCTGGCCACCCAAGAAGCCAGCCAATCCAGATTGCCCATGCAAATAAGGTCCACAGGTACCCAATCAGGGCTGTGTTCATTTCAGTGCCCCGGCTCCTTCCACAGACGCCTTTGTAAAACTTCTGCTGAGTGGAGAAGACGTCTGGCGGGCGGAGAAACTGGAACCAATTAGGAGCGGAGGAGCGGAGCAGTGGGAGGCGAAGTTGTGGGCGGTACTAAAGGACTTGCGTCACGGATTGGCCCACTTTCCAAGTTGATCGCCGCTTCGACACCCCAACCCCACACCTCCAGCTAATTTGCAAAGATATCGGTCCCCACACAAAGTCCCGCCCCTTTCCCCGCAGGCTCCTCCCGTTCAGCTTCTAATCAGACCCTCTCCTCAAAAGGGGCGGCCCCACGGATGCCTAAGCCCCACCCATTGCCATCCAGCCCCTCCCACTTCACGAATGGCCCCTCCCCTGTGCCTAGAGGCCCCGCCTTTTTGTGTGAGGCCCTGCCCTCTGCATTTCAGATCTTCTCCCCCTTGCTAGACCCGGAGAGCCCCGAGGGTGGGAGATCCGGGGGGAAATGTCTTCACCCTGCCCCAGCCCGCTACGTCCATCCGTCCGTCTGTCCACTCCCACCCCCGTCACTGTCTTCAATCCCCCCACACTCTAGAGGGCGGGTGGGCAGGCGAGTGAGAGCGAGGGGTGTGCGCCGCTCTCTCGGCAGGGGGCGGGGGAGGCGGCCGCGCGGTGACGCGCGGGGCTGCTGCGGCTGCTCCGCCGGCGGATCATCACTCTCGGGCTGGGATGGACGCAGGGCGGGCGGGCCCTGGCGCGCAGAGCCAGGAGTCCGGGCCTCCTGGCTGCTGAGCATTCCCCAAAGCCTCCCCCAGCCCTTGCCTTCCTTCCTAGGAGCCGCGCCGACCTCTGCCTCGAGGCTCCGGACTCGGCCCCCGCCCTCTTCTGACTCCCCGGATCTCCCTCTCCCGCCCGCCCTCGGGATCGACTAGATCCCTCCCCCCTCCCCGAGGATTCCGGCTGGATCCCTGCCCCTGCACCGCGGATTCTGCGCTCCGGGGCCCCGGGCCCCTGGGGATTGCTGTGGACTCCTCCTCCAGCGCCCGATCCCTTAGGATCTTCCGCCTGGACCGCCTCTTGGTCCCTCGAAGCCGGCCCAGAGAGCCAGTGGATCTCCAATCCAATCCTGTCCCGTTGCTCCCTCCTGGCTCAGCCTTCCCCACTGCGGGGTTCCCTGTTCTTGAGCTCCCTCTGACCCCATACCCTAGCTTTCCTTTTCCCGGGGATCGACTGGATCCCGGCCCCGCCCCCCGGGGCTGGGGCGATCCCCCTCCCCCGCCGGGTGAGGCGCTGCAGGCGGGGGCTGGGCCTGCGGGGCCGCGGGGGCTCAGAGGCCGCCGCCCCCCTTCTGAAGCCCGTCCGCCCCCCACTCGGAGCCCTGGATGGAGGCACCACGGCCCCAGGGCTGATCCAGGTAGGAGCTAAGCCAGGCTGGGTGGAGGGGGCTGCGCGGCGGTCCGTTGGGGTCTTCCTCTTCCCATATTCCTCCCTGCGCCTGGTTTCCCCTAGCCTGCTCTGTCTGCGTGTCTCCGCCTAGGGATGCTCTCGCCGTGTCTCTGCGTCTTGGTCTCTTTGTCTCTGCCTCTCTCCAGTCCATGAATGATCCTTTGAATGGGCCCACAGACCCCGTGTGTTCCCATCTCCCCCTCCCCCTCCTTCTCCCCTTCCCGGCCAAGCCATTTTCCCCACTGCAGGAAGGGGGGGGGGGGCTGCGGCCTGAGCCCCTGTCCCTCAACTCTCCCCGGTTGGGGGAGTCAGGCCTGGGCTGGAATGGAAGAGCAAGGCAGAGAGGAATCGGGAGAAGGGGGAGCAAGATGTAGCAGACAGAGATGGAGAGAGAAAATGGGGGAGAGAGAAACAGAGAAAGGAGAGAGAGCGAGAGAGCTCTTGAGGGAGAAAAATCAGAGAAGGTATTTGGAGGAGAGAGCGATGAGAAACATCAAGGAGACAAATGAGAAAAGACCGAAGGATGAGACTGGAGGCAAGAGCTGGAGCGAGCCGGTTCAGGCCAAGAAAAGATGCTCCGAGAGACCCAGTACAGAGGAGAAGGGGGGGGGGGAGGACTCTAGCGGGATTGAAGAGAGAAAAGCTAGTTGGAGGAGAGGAGGCAAGGGGCCCAAAGTGCCTTAAGGGAAAGGGGTGGCTGAGGCAGGCCATGTTGGGAAGAGGAACAGCAAACCCCGGCCTGGCATAGGAAGAGGAGACCGGGCGGAGGGGGGCGGGCGGAGGGGGGGGGGAGTCAACTCCAAACCCCACTCAGGTGATGGGAGAACAGAGGCCTAAAAGGACCTGAAAAGGGGGAGGGCATGACTGGGTGTGAGTGGTGAGGACTCCTGTGTCCCCATCTCTGGAATAAATTGACACCTGCAGAGAGCCACCCGCGGGCTGGCGCCTGGCTCTGAAAAACCCGGCGTCAGCAAACAGCCCTGGAGACTGGGGGGGGGGGGTGCTGGGGGGGGCTTGCTGAAATGACCTGGGTGTCTGCCCTGCCTACCTCTGCCTAGCCCTGCCCCTGCAGCCTGAGCACCCAGGCTGGCAAGGGGAAGGGGAGGGAGGGCTAATGGAAGGGATGGGATGAGAAGAAACCTGAGGTCAAAATGCTGTGCAGAGAAACCCCAGATGGGGTCTGAGGCTGTTCGAAATTATGGAAGGAGGAAGTCAGTAGGCTTATTTGAGAAGCCCACTTCAGTACAGCATCCCCCCCCCCACCCCTACCAGAGACCTGGTCAGTAGGGTTAGGCTCTGATTGGCTAAGTGGGATGGGGGGGCATCTCTTTTAGGATTCTCTGTTCTCCTAGACTATGCTTCCCCTCATACACACTTCTTCCTCTCTGCTAAGACTGGGTGAAACTAACATTCTGACTCATGCCTCTGTCCTCCCTCTCATGGCGCGAGTGGACCCTCAAACCAAGCAGGCCCCTTCCCCTCTTCCTCTAGACCACCCCCCTCCAGGGTTAAAGCTGCAGCCGGTTGCCGAGGTAACATTGCGGGGCAGCATCCTGTCGCCCAGCAACCGGCTGCAGGATCATGCATCTGTCCCTGGATTTTGCCCCTTCAGCATCCCCTCCTCACTTTAGCCCCTGGCTCTGGGCACCCCAACTTCCAAGGGACGACATGGAAGGGCCTGAGGAGAAAGAGAGGGGTTCCCGAGTGCACAGATCCTTAGGGAATGATACATTGATGGGGACAGGAGGCACCACGGGGGTTTTGTAGTCCAAGAAGGCCCAGAGTCTGGCCTGGGATGGGGGTTCAGCGCCATGAAATTACAGCTCAGGAGTAATTAACACGTATAAACAAACCCGCCACTTCCTGCTAATTAATGACTTGGTATTTTTATTTTCTCTTCCTCGTCTGTCTCATTGTCTCCCAGGGAAGTGGGGACTGGAAGTCCTGTGTCCCTAGGGGGAGCCTGCCTGGGAGGGACTGAGGCAGAAAAGGGGCACCCTTGAGTCCAGGAAGTTCCCTTCTCTGCCCCTGCCCTGGACATTTACCACATCTGACCCCACCCCAAACTTGGGTCTCTGCGGAGGGGAGGAGGGCAGCTGGGGGGAGGGGAGAGGTGTTGGGGGGTCTGTGGGTGGGAGAAAGGGGCAACTTGATCTGAAATTCAAGCCACTAACCACTTGTCTCTTGTTTCCCCGTCCTTCCTGTCCTCCCCATCCAATCTCCCTTCCCTTCCTCCACCTCTCTGTATTTTTCTGTCTGTTTGTCTGTCTGTATCTTGCACACCCTCTCCGGGTCCCCTGTCCTCCCCTGCCACCGGTCACCGGGCAGGTCGGGCCTGCCTGCACCTCCTCCCACCTTCCTCCCCTTCCCCACCCCTCGCCCCCTCCATGGAGAGGAACAGACCCCTCTTCTGTCCCTTCTAACCCAGGTCCCTACCCGTCCCCCTCCTCCTTCCTTTCCCCGCCCCCTCCTCCCTCCTGGGGCGAGGGGGGCCTCCCTCCCTCTCCCCCCCTTCTCTCTCTCTCCGAGGGGGGGGTCAGGGGAGGGAGGGGGGGTCCCCCAATCAGCATGTGGCTCCTGGCGTTGTGTCTGGTGGGGCTGGCTGGGGCTCAACGGGGAGGAGGGGGTCCCGGCGGCGGCGGCGGCGGCGGCGGCGCCCCTGGCGGCCCGGGCCTGGGCCTCGGCAGCCTCGGGGAGGAGCGCTTCCCGGTAGTGAACACAGCCTACGGGCGAGTGCGCGGCGTGCGGCGCGAGCTCAACAACGAGATCCTGGGTCCGGTCGTGCAGTTCTTGGGCGTGCCCTACGCCACGCCGCCCTTGGGCGCCCGCCGCTTCCAGCCGCCGGAGGCACCGGCCTCGTGGCCCGGCGTGCGCAACGCCACCACCCTGCCGCCCGCCTGCCCGCAGAACCTGCACGGGGCCCTGCCGGCCATCATGCTGCCTGTGTGGTTCACCGACAACTTGGAGGCGGCCGCCACCTACGTGCAGAACCAGAGCGAGGACTGCCTGTACCTCAACCTCTACGTGCCCACTGAGGACGGTAAGGGCACGGGCACAAGGCCGGGCACCCTGTGGACACAGCCCACAAACGCACACGCAGACCCTCAAGCACAGGACCGACTCCTGCCCCTAAGCTGTGCCCTAATGGGCAATGAGGGGCAGTATGCCCCTGCAAGCCTCCGCGCATCTCCCAGGTAAGGGTGCCTGCTTCCCAGGCAGTCCTAGGAGCATCCCATAAATAGCCTCTTCCACAGCAGAAACTCTTTGTGCCCCAGAAGGAAGGGTAGCTGGCATTAGGTCAGGCTCGCCCATCCTCTCCCTAAAGAGGCACACTGTCAGATACTAAATGTTGATGGCTGGTGTTCAGGTGGTGGATGTCTCCATGGCTTGCTCAGTCACTCCAGCCTTACCTCTACCTCCTGCCTTCTCCTACTTAACTACATCCACATTTTGCTTCCAGCCATACCACACAGAGCCTCATCCTCAGGCCCACCTGCCCTGACTTCTCTCTATCATATGGCACCTATTAGTCCTTTATCTGAGTTGAGAATCCTTGTGAGGGGCACTCAGTGACTTCTTATGGGAGATTTCTGTCCTCAGAAATCCCTACACACAAAGGTCAGGGAAGCTTCTTCCACTCACGACCGTTCACACACAGCACAACAACCCATCCGAACATTTTCCTTGGGGCTGAGACGCTGTTCTTGTGAATGAATTCCTGTTCACTGTATGACAGCTCTGTACCCCAGCACCTGCTCCCGGATAGCTTTCCGCTCACCGACCTTCTGCACACCAAGATTAATCAGAACCTCTTCTACGGTCTGCAACGGATCCCAGCTACCCAAGGGTGGGACCACAGCATCACAAAGAGCCCCCACATTACCCTTCTGACATACAATCTCACCGTTCCAAAACATTTCAACACCTTCACGGAGCAGACTCCGCTGCATGCTTGCCTCCTCCAGCAACTGTGTCTGGTAACTTTACATTCAGGCCCGGCAATAGGAGCCCCCGAGGAATCCCATACGCCTGCACTGTGTACTAAAGTTCTACAGTAACTGAATCTCAACTGCTCCAAATGACCATTTGCCTAGTTGACCGTGTGCTCCAATATCTTAACAGTTACAGCTCCCAACCCCTTCACAGAGTACACAACACATGCCCAATACTTCCCTGAAATGGTATTCCCATTACTCACACAGACTCCAACTTTCCAGTATCCCTGGATGCAAATTGTGTGCTCTGGTCCTGCCCACATGTGCATTTTATGCCCACATACCCTGCACACAGACTTGTTGGCAGGTGTCGACAGCATCCTCAACACTTCGTTGACTCCATCTCCTGTCTGGAGCTCACCCTTCTGAAAGGTCCAGTACTAACAGCTTATACCTTGCACCAAGATTCCTCTCCTGACAATCACAGAATGACTCATATGCCTTAACCTGTCCATTTCCATCCTCATCTCGCTCATATGGACCAACTGCTGCCCCTCATTCCAGCCCTGCAGACTAGCGAGCTCCCCTCTCCCTATAAAACCATGACTTCTAACAACCTCGCCACAAGATCTTTCTGCCCTTTCACTTAGGAGTCCTTCACCTTAATATCTCCCACAGATGCCCCGCAACACTACGATTCATTGACTCTCCATTGCTCTCTCTCTCTCTCTACTCTGTGTGTGTGTGTGTGTGTGTGTGTGTGTGTGTGTGTGTGTGTGAGAGAGAGAGAGAGAGAGAGAGAGAGAGAGAGAGAGCGCGAGCACACACACCCGTGCATGTGTGTGGTTTTTTTGAGACAGGGTCTCACTCTTGTAACCTAAACTTGCCTAGAACTCACTATGAAGCCCAGGCTAGCCTTACACTTTTGATAATCTTCTTGCTTTAACCTCCTGAGTGCTGGGTTTACAGGCATGAGCCGCCATGATCGATGCCACCCACATTTTCACATGGTCTCATCCACTCATGTCTCCCTCTTGGGAGCTTTCTCATCACTGCCATGTGAAACATCGGACTCTTCTCACCGCTGGACTGTCCACTCCATCTCCACACAAATTGTCTCTCCCCTGCCTCCGCACCGCTCATTCCCACACCTTCTGTATTTTTAGCCTTTGCATATTGCAGACCTGACTGGGGCCTGGCACATCAGGTGATCTCACTGAATCTTCACACCAGCTCCAGGAGGAAGTGGTTCGCGCACACACACACACACACACACACACACACACACACACTTCATAGCTTCACGGTCATGAATAGCCTGCTGACTTCATCCCTACCCATATCCTCTCACGAAATAGAGGCCCTGTTCGCAAGTGGATCATCGGTTAGTTAGTCGGTTAGTGCTAGCCTGAGCCTCCTTGACCCATCCCTCCTTGAGCTTTGGGGAAAGCCAGTCAGCGCGGGGAGCTCCCTGAGACTGTTCAGATCCAGCGCTCCCCTGACTAACCCCCGAATCCAGAACAGTCTGACACCGGGCTCTGGGCGGTCTGGGACTTTTCCCGATGTTAGGACCATTTTGTCTCCCCGCCAACACCTACTTTGTGTGTCAGACTGGCCCAAGCGCTGCTTCCTGTTTGCTGTTGGCAGACGAATATCCCCAAGGGGGAGGAGGGCTCTTTAGCAGGGAACCTAGGGTGGGGCTGGTGATCCTGTGGGGGGGCAGAAATCACAATTTGGTGGGGAGGAGAAGAGGCCTGGGCAAGGGAGGAGGTTGGTGGGAGTGTGGAGGGTTAAGTTGGAGTGGAGGGCAAGACCTGATGACCCCTTTCCCTGCTCTGCCCACATTGGGGAACTGGGACAAGAAGCCAGGCCTGTGAGTGTGGATGGAAGAGAAGTACTGGTGGGTGAGGCTGGGTAGATGGGCAGGTGGGCAGCCCTGGCTGATGTACCACAGCCCCTCAGTCGGCAGCAGAGGGCTTCTGGAGGCAATGAGCTACTGAGCTTACGGGGTGGTCTGCCCCCAGCACATCCTACCCTCTGATGCAAAGGGAAGCAGAGTCCTCTCTGCGCAGCCTCCTCTTACCACCTGAGGTGGGCAGCCCGTAGCACGCGGCTGGCCCTGAAAGGAGCCTGCATGAAAGATGGCCTGGGTGGCAGGCCAGCCTTGGTGTCCCTGGGCTCCCCTCCACCCCCTCCCCCTAACACTATTTCATTTCCAGCAAATAGCAAACACACCAAAAAGCCAAATCCTTTCCAGTTAAGTCCCTGTGTCTCAAGAGAGCCTCAGCCCACTCAGGCCCCACCCCCAAACCCACCTTTTCTTTGGGGCATGACTTTTTCTGGGGAGGGGAAAAATTGGGTTATAGAAACGTTTTTCTCTTTTCTTGGTTTCTTTTTCTTGCAAACAAATTTTGCTTTTTTTGGCTTATTTTTTCTGCCTCTCCCCACCCTCCCCTTTTCTGCTTTCTCTCCTCCCCTCCCCATCTACCGCCTCCCCTGACCCCCATCTTTCCCCACAAAATTGTCCTTTTTTCTCTGTTTTGTGTTCCCGGTCTTAGGTCCGCTCACAAAAAAACGTGACGAGGCGACGCTCAATCCGCCAGACACAGGTAGATTTAAAAATCCCGCTGATGCATGTGGTTGCTTTGAAGAGGACGTTGATGGCCCTGCCCCTAACTAAATGTCCCTATAGCCCTCAAGGCCCCTCAGTCGTTCTCCCAACTAAAAATGAAAAAGAAAAGAAAAAATTTTAATAATTGGAAAAAAGAACTATGAAAAGTTCAAACAAAATTTGAACAAAGTTGGACCCACTAGTTAACCTGCGAGAAAAGCTAGCCACGGTGAAAGTGAGGTGGGAGAATGAAAAGGAATTGGATTGCCAGGGAAAAAAAATTGGACAAGATGTCGAGAGTTTGAAAGAAATCTGGACTGTTTTGCAACATGTGAAATGTACCATTTGAAAAAAAAAAAAAAGTTTTAATTTGAAGCAAAATAATATTTGAAAAAAACGGACAAATTAATGACATTCATCAAAACATCAGAAACCTGTTACAATTTCTAACCAAAAGCCTGCCAGATTTTAAAAAAAAAAAAAAAATGTAAACATCTGAAACAAATCAAAGAATTTGGAAATTTTTAAAAACAGGGCCCAATATCTTGAAGTTTCACCCCAAAATTTTGAAATAACGCAAATAATTTTTTTCTTGTTTTCTTTTTTTCCCAAATGGAGCTTTTTGTTTTTTCTTTTCTTGTTGAATCTGCCCCAAGAGCTTCTTGCTTTTTTTGTTGTTGTTTTTTCTTTCTTTCTTCTTTCTTGACCCTGGTTTTTGTTGTTGGTTTTGAAATCTTGTTGCCCCATCCCCTCTTCCTGCTCCCTCCCTTTCTAACACCCTCCCCCCACACTGGGAGAGGGCTTGGGGGAGGGTGGGCGAGAAGGAAGACATTTAGGACAGGACCCTGGAAGGAAGGACATTGTCGCCAGCCCGCCCGCCCGCCTGCCGGAGACTTGTGTCAAGTTAGGGCTGGAAGCGGTGGCGGGCTCTTAGGGGTGGACACAGAGAGAAGTCCAGAGACGCAGAGAAGATCTCAGAGCAGGAGGCAGAAAGCCAGCCTGGAGGCTTGGAAAGGGCGTGCGTGCCCTATGGCTTGCAGGTTGACCTTCTGTGTTGGCACAGGTGCTGGCTATGAGCTGTAAGGGCCCAAACCTGGCTCCCAAGGCAGGTGTTAAACAAGAACTCTGCCACTGAGCATGCCCACCAAGTATGACCAGAGTTCGAGTGAGCTGGAGTTGACCCCAGCCTTGGGACTTCAGTGAAATCAGGGTAGCAGCGGGGAGGTAGGCCGGAGTCTTGAGGACCCCGACAAGCCCTCCAGACTCCCACGCACCCTCTAGGAATTTTCATTCCTTAGCCGGGTCCAGAGCTTCCTGGCCTTGCTGCCTGGGGCACCTATGGAGAAGATTCTTCTAGACTATGGCAAGCGGGCTTCAGTGGAGGACAGGCCAGTTTGGAGGGCGGGGAGTCCAAGAGTCAGAGCTCTACTCTGACTTCATTAAGCAGGCTCTTTCCCACACTGCCTCCTCCTGCCACAGTAATTAGGCTGGGGGTTGCCATGGTAACTGGGGAGGTGACCTAGAAAGGAATTAGGGCGGGGAGGAGACCAAGCCCCCAGGGACCCTAGGGCCTGGCACCCCTCACCCACAGACTAGGGTGCCATGTGGAGCTGAGGCCCAAGCCTGAGTCTGAGGCGATGCCAGGGCCCTCCCAGCACCTCCAGCCCTAGTCCCAGCCTTGGTCCGCTCTACCCAGGAGCAGGAAGGAGTTTTGTTGTGTGTGTGGAGGGGTCCCTGGCTTCAGCAGAAGCCCCGAGGAGGGCCACTTCCTACCCTTGGCCTCTGTTGGGCTTCTTGGAAAGTGTGCCCAACATTTGGTGAAGTACTTGGAGTCATGCTAGCCAATGATGAAGAGGGGCCTTCCTCTAGGGTTAGCTGGGGAGGGAGGGAGGGGAATCCGGTCTTGCCCCCCCGCCAGGGATGGTAGTGACAAGTCTCCCGAGCTCCAGGCTGGTCCTCAGAAGGCCTGGGAGCTCCGAAGTGCTGCTTCTGGTCTGACTGTGTCCTTGTCCCCGATCTCCTGGCCCACCTGCCACCCCCTTCCCACGCAGATATCCGGGACTCTGGGAAGAAACCAGTGATGCTGTTTCTACATGGCGGCTCCTACATGGAGGGCACTGGGAACATGTTCGACGGCTCAGTCCTGGCTGCCTATGGCAATGTCATCGTAGCCACGCTCAACTACCGTCTTGGGGTGCTCGGTGAGGGTGGGCAACCAATCCTTGGGGGGCAGAGTCTGGGAGGCAGTGCTGGTGGGCCTGGTCCTCCCGAGAAGAGCCTTAGAGACTTAGAGTGCATCGAGCTCCCTGCAGAGGGGGTAGGGACGATGTGGCACCTCCAGGGAGTCCCTTTTTTCACCCCTAGGTTTTCTCAGCACTGGTGATCAGGCTGCAAAAGGCAACTATGGGCTCCTGGACCAGATCCAGGCCCTGCGCTGGCTCAGTGAAAACATTGCCCACTTTGGAGGTGACCCTGAACGCATCACCATCTTTGGGTCGGGTGCGGGGGCCTCCTGTGTCAACCTGCTGATCCTCTCCCACCATTCAGAAGGTACCAGCCGCCTCCTCCCCTGCCTTCCCTTTCCCTGGACCCTACCAAGCCTCTCCTTCTTTGGGGCCGATACGGTCTAGCCTGAGGTCTGCCTGTCCCACCAGGACTCTTCCAGAAGGCCATTGCTCAGAGTGGCACCGCCATTTCCAGCTGGTCTGTCAACTATCAGCCGCTCAAGTACACGCGGCTGCTGGCAGCCAAAGTGGGCTGTGACCGCGAGGACAGCACCGAGGCTGTGGAGTGTCTGCGCCGGAAGTCTTCCAGGGAGCTGGTGGACCAGGATGTGCAGCCTGCCCGGTATGGGGGCGGGAGAGGGCTGGGTCCAGGTCTGTACGGTCCTAGCTGGTTCTGAGGAGATGGCGGCGGCGGCGGCGAGAAGTTCCGGGGGACATTGTAGTGGGCAAGGGGAAATGGGCTCCAGACCCCCCTAGTGGCTGTCCCTTAGCAGCCTCCCTCAAGTGAAGGTCACCGCATCACATAGCTCAAGCACAGGGTTTCACAGAGTGCTTTAGGTGGCTCTCCAGAGAAGTCCAAATGCCATGAAGGACTCTAAGAGTCTTCCAGTCATGGAGGAGGGTTTTCCAGGCAGAGGGGAGCACCCGTGTACGACTTAGGAGGCCATGGGTCCAGAGGAGGCCAGAACTGGATGGTGAGACCTTGCCCCCCTTCTCCGCAGCTACCACATCGCCTTTGGGCCTGTGGTGGACGGCGACGTAGTTCCCGATGACCCCGAGATCCTCATGCAGCAGGGAGAATTCCTCAACTACGACATGCTCATTGGTGTCAACCAGGGAGAGGGTCTCAAGTTCGTGGAGGACTCTGCAGAGAGTGAGGATGGCGTGTCCGCCAGCGCCTTTGACTTCACGGTCTCCAACTTTGTGGACAACTTGTACGGGTATCCGGAGGGCAAGGACGTGCTGCGGGAGACCATTAAGTTCATGTATACGGACTGGGCTGACCGGGACAATGGCGAGATGCGGCGGAAGACCCTGCTGGCACTCTTTACCGACCACCAGTGGGTGGCCCCGGCTGTGGCCACTGCCAAGCTGCATGCCGACTACCAATCCCCCGTCTACTTCTACACTTTCTACCACCACTGCCAGGCCGAGGGCCGGCCGGAGTGGGCTGACGCCGCCCACGGGGACGAGCTGCCCTACGTCTTCGGGGTCCCCATGGTAGGCGCCACCGACCTCTTCCCCTGCAACTTCTCCAAGAATGACGTCATGCTCAGCGCAGTGGTCATGACCTACTGGACCAACTTCGCCAAGACTGGGTGAGGGCCAGAGGGCCCAGGGGGGGCTGGGTGGGACACCCCTGTGGGCTGAGGTCCCCTTGCCTTCCCCGGCGGCTTCTCCTTCCCACCTCGCCCCACACAGCCACCACGCCTCTAGGAAGACACTGGCTCTTACCTCCCCTTGCTCTCCTGAGACAAACTGCGTTTGTATTCAGGCACCGAGGGTCGGGGACTCACTGGCATTAGGAAGGTCCCCGTCTTTTCTGGGGTGGACTTTCTGGGTGGCTTTGTCGTGGCCGCTGGCTGACCACCTTGATCTGCATCTGAGTGTAGAGGGTTTGGGTTTCTGTCTGTCTGTCAAGGCATCTGCCTCTTTCCTGAAGTCCACTGACTTCTTTGCACGCTTTGGTTTTTGTCTCTGGGCTGCTCTCCCCAGGGCTGTCTTCCTGTCCCCTGGCTGTCTCTCATGGGCCTTTGTCTCTCCGTTTCTGTCTGTCTGTCTGAGCTCTGTGTCGCTGGCTAACTCTTCTAACTTCATCTCTGTCTCTGCAGTCTGTCTTCATAATTTTTGGGTTGCCCACCTGTTTCTCTCTCTCTGTGTCTCCTCTCTGCCCCCCATCTGTCTATCTGTCTCTCTCTGTCTCCTCTCTCCTCTCCCCCGTCTCTCTGTCTCTGTCTCTGTGTGTGTCTCTCCTCTCTGTCTCTGTCTCTCTGACAGGCTCTCACTACTTAGCCCAGGCCACCCCTCTTGAGTGCTGGGGTTGCAGGCATGCACCACCATGTCCAAGCTCTTCTAGCTTTAGAGGTGCAGCCCTCTCCCAGGTCTCCGACTTCTCCCCCTCCTCCGCTGCGGCTGCTCCTCAGGAGCCCCCTCACCCTCACGCCCCTCCTTGCCCTCCTGTGCCCACAGTGACCCCAACCAGCCGGTGCCACAGGACACCAAGTTCATCCACACGAAGCCCAACCGCTTCGAGGAGGTGGTGTGGAGCAAGTTCAACAGCAAGGAGAAGCAGTACCTGCACATAGGCTTGAAGCCGCGCGTGCGCGACAACTACCGTGCCAACAAGGTGGCCTTCTGGCTGGAGCTCGTGCCTCACCTGCACAACCTGCACACGGAGCTCTTCACCACCACCACCCGCCTGCCTCCCTACGCCACGCGCTGGCCACCCCGCACCCCCGGTCCCGGCACTTCCGGCACCCGCCGGCCGCCCCCGCCCGCCACCCTGCCGCCCGAGTCCGACATTGACCCCGGCCCGAGGGCCTATGACCGCTTCCCCGGTGACTCGCGGGACTACTCCACGGAGCTGAGCGTCACCGTGGCCGTGGGAGCCTCCCTCCTCTTCCTCAACATCCTTGCCTTTGCCGCCCTCTACTACAAGCGGGACCGGCGCCAGGAGCTCCGGTGCCGGCGCCTTAGCCCACCCGGAGGCTCAGGCTCAGGGGTGCCCGGCGGGGGCCCCCTGCTCCCCACGGCCGGCCGGGAGCTGCCTCCCGAGGAGGAGCTGGTGTCCCTGCAGCTGAAGCGGGGTGGGGGTGTCGGGGCGGACCCTGCTGAGGCCCTGCGCCCTGCCTGCCCACCCGACTACACCCTGGCCTTACGCCGGGCACCGGACGATGTGCCTCTCTTGGCCCCGGGGGCCCTGACCCTGCTGCCCAGTGGCCTGGGGCCCCCGCCCCCGCCCCCACCCCCTTCCCTCCATCCCTTTGGGCCCTTCCCACCTCCCCCTCCAACTGCTACCAGTCACAACAACACGCTACCCCACCCCCACTCCACGACGCGGGTATAGGGGGCGGCTTGGGGAGGCCTGCCTCCCTCACCCTCCCCAGCCCAGGCCACTTGAAGGCAGGGAGGAGGACTTGGCACCGGGCTCCCCCCCCCCTGCGCCCCCCCCCCCCCGGATTTGTCAGACGCCGCCGAGGAGCAGCGCTAAGGTGGACATGGGATTCCTCACTGGGATGCAAGTTTTCCCCCAAGCAGAGAAGCCCATTCTCTTCTCTGGACCTGGGCCTTTGAACACCTGGGGGTGTCTTTGCCCTCCCTCGGGACACCAGTCTTCGGTGTGTGGCAATGTGGAAGTCTTTTTTTCCCACGTGAAGGTTGCTTTCCTCCTGAGGGGGTGTTTTCCCATGTGCAGGGTGAGGTGGTTTGTTTTGTTTTGTTTTTTTTTGCCGCCCTGGACACGCGTTGGCCCCCCTCAAAGAATTTCTGCGGAGATTTGTACCCCAGAATCCTGTTCCCTCATGCCTTTGTACCCCAGAATCCTGTTCCCTCTTGCCTTTGCCTCCTCCCCACCCCACCCCCTGGAGACCCTGGAAGTGATGTGTTCACATACAGTGACCCTTGGCCACACCAGACTATACAGGGTGATGCCTGGGCAACAGCAAGAAAATCACAGGCCCCCTGGACCTCACTCCCCCTCCACCCTGAAAAGCATGTTTCTCCCCCATGGCACAAGTCAGGTGAAGCATGTTCTCCCTGGAGGCCCCCCGCCTTCCACAGACAACACAGATTTCCTGCCAGAGGAAAGGGAGGAGATCTGTGCATCCCAGGACGGCCTGGAAACTTACCTGCCCACGGTCCAGGACACATTTCACGGAATGGAAACATGTTCTCGCATGTGGATGTGTGTTTCCCAGGCAGAGGGTCCCGCTCTTCCCAGCACTTCCCCCCGCGTCCCCCCTGCACCTCAGGCCCAGCACACAATTCCTCCTGACAAGGCAGGTAGGAACAGACTTCAGACTGACAGACGCCACGGGGAAGTACACACTTGAAGGGAGATGCTGAGGTGGGAGAATGTGGGGGCATGGTACATGTCACACACGAGGCCATGCATGTTTGACCTAAGCCCTCACGGGGCCTGAGGACAGCTTTCCCTCAGTCCTTGAGATCATTGCTCATCCGTGCCAAACTGGTTAGTGGGGTGGGGAGACTCAAAAATGTGCCAAGGATCCCCTAAGTCCTAGTCCAGGGAAGGGAAATGCCAAGGACAGGTGGCAGCTAAGTCCCCATCCCTCATGTCTCAGCCCCATGTCACGTCTCCGCATCCGCCTTTGTTCCTCATTCTCCATCACTGGCTCCTTCTTCGACGCTCTCCCCATCTCAGGGTCAGACCAGCCCGCTCTCTTCACCCTCCTTGACCTGCCTCCCCTTCCTGATTGGCTGAGCTGAAGGAAAGGAGCCACAGAAGGGGGAGGGGAGGAGCCAGGGGAAAAGGTTACGCAGAGAGGTTGGGGAGAATGAGGTCAGCTGCACCGAGGAGCAGATGGAGGGGGCCGTGGAGGACAGGGCTTGGGCAGACACCAGCAGGAAGGTTTTGAAAGGCAATGTGGGAAGCAGCTGCCCAGAGCTCTTTGTGTTTGGACCTCTGGGGAGAAGAACGATGTCAGGAAAGGTTTTAAGGGACACCGGTGGAGGTGTGACCGAATCCTCATGTATTGTGTGGCTTTCCGTGGGATGTTAGTGCCAAACTTGTAGAGGGGTGGGATGCTGTCTTTCTACTGACGGGGATGCTGTCTTTCTACTGACGCCCAGATCCAGAATCCTTGGTCTTGAGTCCCCTGTCCTTTTCCCGCCTTCCACCCATGGAAACGAAGTTCTTTTCTGGCCCATTCCCCTGCCTGGTCTAGCAATTCTTGGAACAGCCATGCCTTCCAAATGCTATCAACCTGGGCCCTGAGCCCTGTAAGTGGATTCCTCAGAGCTGGGGTGTGAGGGGGGGGGCTGGGGGACCCCATGATACAGCCACGGACTCCAATGCCCAGCCCCTTTCCAAACAATCCCATGTCCCCACCCCCACCCTTTGCGGCTCTGTACACATTTTTAAACCTGGCAAAAGATGAAGAGAATATTGTAAATATAAAAAGTTTAACTGTTGGTGTGTCTGCTGTTATGTTAGAAGGGGGGGGGCGGCCCCAGCCCTGGTTGTGTCTGTTGGAAGGTGGTGGGAAGTAGTTCCCCTTTTCAGGAAACTCCTGAGATCTGAGGGGAAATAGCAGGAGTAAGGGTGCCTTAATGACGGGAATGATGGCTGAGGTAAAGACAGGATGGTCAAATAGTCACAAACACTTGTAAACATAGCATCCAGGCAGTTGTTGGGGAGGGATCATGAACTCAAGACCAGCCTGGACTACATGTCTTTAAAAAAAAAAAGAAGGAAAGAAAATGCTGAACTGGAGAGATGGCTTGGAGGTTAAGAGCACTGGCTGTTCTTCCAGAGGTTGAGTTCAATTCTCAGCAACCACATGGTGGCTCACAACCATCTGTAATGAGATCTGGTGCCCTCTTCTGGCCTGCAGGGACACATGCAGGCAGAATACTGTACACGTAATAAATAAATGATTTTAAAAAAATGCTAGACATGGTGCGCACTGTAATCCCAGTAGATAGGTAGAGACAGGATCAGGAGTTCAAGGTCACTCCTGGCTATGTAGAGGCCAAGATCAGGAGATGTGTGTGTGGAGGGGAGTGTCTAGAACCCAGTGTTGTTTTAGAAGGAGGAGGAACCGAAGAGGGCAGATGCCCAATGGTTAGAGAGTCTGTGGGCTTGGTCTCTGCCAAGGTCTGGACTAAGGCTGGAGGGTCAATCCTGGGCATGGCACCTTGAGAGTATCACCTTGGCACATTATGAGGGAAAGCCTCAGCATCATTGTGACCCGGTCACTCTCAGGACCCCTCTGGGTCAGGTAGCAGGTCACTGGGCACTAGGGTTAGTGGGCTGGGGGCCTAAGGGCCCTGGTGGCCCTAGGGACCGCCATGGCCATGGCTGAGCGGTCACGGTCTGAGTGGGACTCCTATCAAAACCCCAACAGCAACAACTGCCAGGACGTGGGAAACTCCATTCTGATACTGTTGGGTCTCATCATCTGTATTAACATTGGCATCAACTTGGTGACCCTGGTCAGGGATGGGAGGGGTGGCTGGGGTGGCTGGGAGGCAGGCCCGGTTACAAGAACCTACTCGTGGTCACCATGTCCTCCTGTACCTAGCTCTGGAGCCGACTCCGCATCATCTTACACCAAATATTCCATATCATTTGTGAGAAAGGTAAGAACGGCGAGAGGTGGGGGCCTAGGGGGAGCAGAAACCAGGCTTCTGTCCCACCCGACCCTGAGCTGTTCCTTAATGGCTGGAGCAGCCTCTCTCCCAGAGCCCCACCTTACCTCTGTGGAGAAGCCAGCCTCTCCCTCCTCCACAGAAACTACTCAACTATACCCACCTGGGAGGCAGATCCAGCCCTTGAGGAAACAGACCTACCCTGAAGTCCATCTTCGATGTACCATGGACCCCATGAAAATGACCGTGACCCCCCCACCCACTCGCCGACACCGCCGCAGAGCTTCCCAGTCTCGCCGTGCCCACCGTGCCCACCGGCCGACAGCTTGGGCCCCTGACACCGATGAGGAGAGGTCTCTGCATCAGTGTCAGGCCATCTGCTCCCGCCACTGGGATGGTCCTAAGGACTGGGAGAGCTTCCAGCCCCTGCAGGAGATCTGGGAACCCTGGACTCAGGATGGTCTAGAGCAACCTCCCCAGACCATCCGTTTCCAGCCAACAGTAGAGGGACGGCCTCTCAAAACAGAGATCCGGTCGGAGCAGGGCCTAGAGGCCTATGTGTATACTGTGAACCCCCCACCTCCCAACCCAGAGGCTTTGAGCCATAAAAACAATGGGGTGGGGCCAGGGGCAGGGGCTGAGGGTGAGCAAGCACCGTGCCAGCCTGCCTCACCAACCTTCCTGGGTCCAGCAAACATCCCTGAAATACCTCGGCGCCGTTCCTCGGGCCGAATAGTGTATGATGCCCGAGATGTGCGGCGCAGGCTTCGAGAACTGACCCGCGAGGTAGAAGCTTTGTCTCACTGTTACCCCTTGGTTTCTGGATCCAGCACAGTTGAGGGGACAAGCAAAGATTGGGTGTATCGTCCCCTGAAGGGAAGATGACTGGGGGGAAAATAAAAAGGAGAGAGGACGTAGCTTGTGGTAGTCTGGGGGAGGGTCCTCAGAGTGCCCAGAATCCCTGGTTGCTGAGAATGACTTCCCTTGAAACAGGGAGAGCCCTGGGGACCCTTGTCAACTTCTTGCCTTCATAGGCCCTGTCCTGAGCCCTTCTCAAGGCCCTTCTTGGTTCCAAGACTCCCAACTGCCTCTATCCTGTTTTCTTTAGTGCCCAGAGAAGCCACCAAATCCAGCCAGATCCCCAGGCAGTCCTGAACTAGAGGAAAGACCTCAGGCCCCACGGACCTAGCTCAGAGGTCTGAGGAGCCCAGGTTTAGGCTCCAGATCCAGCAGAAACAGGGGTCCCTCTAATGCTCTAGTTTCTTTGGGCAAAGATGTTTTCGAGGGAGGGTCTCTAGGCCCTCATGATCTTCCAGGCAAAACCTGAAGTTCCCGCAACCCTTTTGAATAGACTTAGAAGCAGTAGGTAAAACAATAGGGACACTCTTAAAGAGACGCCATCCCTAATGTCTCAGGCTTGTGTGGTTTTATGCCTCATATGGTTATATGTCCACAAAGGTGGAGGCTTCAGTCAAATGACTTGCTTGTGGCCACAGACATCAGGGACCATGTTCACAGCCTTAAGACTTTCTACCCCCACATCCCCATTCCTGCTAGTGGATCAGCCCAGCCTACATTTTACCACGTGACCTCCAAATATTCCATCCACTGGACAGAAGAGAAACGACTCCTGTCCTGCTGTCAGACTGGCTGACATTCTCCTAGGCATGTGCACACATAAGCTTGGGAACAAGAAATCATGTGACCCCAGGCTGAAGGTACTGGACATCACCTTTCATACTAGATGGATTCCTGGAATGTGAGCATATTTTCTGTGAATCACCTTTTCTGTTTACATCCAGCTGGAGTTATTGAAGTTGAGTGGTAGCACAGGCCTGTAATCCCAGGACTTGGGAAGCTGAGGCAGGATGATCACGGCAAGTTTAAAGCCAGACAGGTTTACATACCCAGTTCTAGGATAGATGGGACTATAATAGCGAGATGCCAACCATATCAGTGAAACAAAACACACGAACAAAAGGTGATCATTTCAAGTTATTTTTATTCTATGGGCACATAGTAAGCATGTACTGTGTATTTGGAGACCATAAGAAACACCTTTCTTCCATTTCTGCTAAATAGTTTGCTGTAGGAGACATTCTTGGTTGGCAGATGGAAGCAGGAAGATCAAGGAGTTCAAGGAACTCCTTAACTACGAAGTTTGCCAAGGTCACCCTGGTTTACATGAGACCCTGTCTCAAAAGAGCAGGGAAAATGACTGTTGGGGGTGGTGGTGGCGCCTGCCTATAATCCCAGCACTCTGGAGGCAAAGGTAGAATGTTTGTTGCAAGTGCAAGGCCAGTTTGATCTTGAGTTCCAGGCCAGGAAGGATTACATAAGACCCTGTTTTATCTTTATGAGACAGGGTCTTCTTACTGTGTGGCCTTGGCTGGCCTGGAAGTCACTGTGTTGATCATGGCTGGTCTTGAACTCATAGAGATCCGCCCTGCCTCTGCATCTGGAATGTGGGTTAAAGGCATGTGCCACACCATACCTGGCCTCTTTTTTTCTTTTTCTTTATAAAGATTTTTGTTTTTTAAATTAGATGTCTATGTGAGGGCAGATATGTGCACTTGAGTGCAGTTGCAGTGGAGTCCAGAAGAGGGCGTTAGATCCTCTGGAACTGAAGTTTTAAGTAATTGTGGGCCACCCAACCTGAGTACTGGGAACTAAACTTGGGTCCTCTGCAAGAGCAGTATGCACTCTGAACTGCTGGGCCGTCTCTATATCTCCTGCTAGATTCTATCATCAAAACAAATGCAAACAACCCACACTTGCAATCTGGGTGCGACGTTCATGGACAAGTGATTGTTAACCTTTGTCATATCAACAATTACATCATTTTATACTTTGTTAACTGTGTGGACTGTTTTTTTTCTAGTGCCGAGTAAACGTGTTTGGCAAGGACTCTGCCTCTTCACTACACTGGTGTGTGTGTTTGTGTGTGAGATTTAGATGGTACCACTAGCTCCAGGAGGGCCTGGAACTAGACCTCTTCTTGTCTCAGCCTCTCCAGCAGCTAGGCCTGACAAGCCCATGCTTTTCATCGCTACCATGCTGTGCTGGGGTTTTCTTAAGGTGGCAGTTGGTGGCTTTTCAACTTGGAGTAGGGGTGGATTGATGGGCAGACAGTTTCTTGGGAAGGAAGGAGGACCACCGTGGATGTTGGTAGTGGGCAGGACAGCAATCTCAGCAAGGTGGACGTCTGTGTGATGCTGAAGCAAATGAGCCAGCGCCGGACACGGACGATTAGGATGAGGAAATGGTCGGGATGGGGAAGAGCGGACACTGCTAGGTGTCGTCCCTGTCGATGGCGACCTCAAAGCAGGCACGAGATGCGACATATCCACAGCCTACACGTGTGGCCGTGTGTCAGAAGAGCAATGAAATCCTTTATGGATATTTTGACAGTCTGAAGACTGTCTCATGACTATAGCTGCCATACTTTCTGATCAGGAACCAGACGTGGGGTTAAGAGTGGAGGCAGGGAAGACTGAACTCCAGTACCTGGGGGCCATGTTCTAGCAAATGGAAGGCAAAGGATAAAACTTGTCATGCAAGGGGTCACATTAGTGAGTGAAAGAGCAGCTACCTCTCCATTATGACCCCAACCTGCCTCATTATGACCTGGCTCCCTCTCCCAGACAGGAAGCATCTCTCGATACTAGCATGGATACAGTGTGGGGTGGGTGGGCTGGGTGGGGGGGTGGGCTGGCCCAGGTGGCCTTAGGACCCCCCCACCATGGAAAACCAGCTATGGCCCGGCACCCTGGGATGCTGCAATCAATACCCAGACAGCCCCCAGGATGCTGAAGACATCTTATTCCTGCTGCTGGGTCTCATCATTCTCGTCAACATCGGCATCAACGTGACGACTGTGGTCAGTGGTTCCTGTGGCTCACCCGTAGGGATGAAGAAGGCTGAGTAGAGAAGCCAGCTACAGGCTTGCTCCACTTGCAGAAATGGGTGGGATCGTTGGGACTGGAGATGGTATTAGAAAACCGGTCTTGACTCCCATCTCCCCACCACCCGCAGATGTGGCATGGGCTCCAGAACGCCTTAGACAAGATGACCTTTTGGATGAATCAGAACAGTGAGTATGCTAGACAATAGCCACACACACACACACACACACACACACACACACACACACACACACGACTCAAAAAAAAAAAAAAAGAAAGAAAGAAAGAAAGAAAAAAAGCACCAGGGCCAAGCGTTCTTAACCCTGAACTTTTCGGCTCTTGTTCTGCAACAGAAGTAGTCCGGGCTACCGAATATCCCCTGAGAGCGCTCCCAGCCAACATCCAGGACGTGCACATCCATTGCATCCTGGACCCTGTACAAGTGAAGATGGCGCAACCCACACACTGCTCCTCTTCCTACCACTATCTCCGTCAGCGCTGTAGCGGCAAGCATCGCCGCCGCCGCAGGCGCTGCCGCAGCCGCCACCCACCGGGCAGCCACATCCGCTTCCCACCGGGCCGCTACGGCCACCAGCGGAGGCTTCCAAACAACAGGCCGCTCTCCCGCCGCTGCCTACCCTTCTGCAAGCAACCTCAAAGCCACAGGACGTCACCGCTGAGGCCGCTGCCCTTTTTTGACCTGGAAGACCGGGATTCCCTTCCGGAGGACGACCAGTCCTGCCCGCACCCCAAACACCCCTCCAGGGGCTGGGGCGGTTTTTATAAGCCGAAAGGTCTGGCCTCCAATGTGGGACTGTGGGGCCGCCAGGGCGGAATCCTGGCCAGCCTCCCGCTGCCCTCTCTCTACCTGTCCCCGGAGCTGCGTCGCCTGCCCAAGCGGGTAGAGGCCAAGTCAGAGCTGAGGCTGCAGACCTTCGGCCCCCATTACTCCCAGTCCCGGATTTGGGGTAACGTGGAAGCTGAGCAGTGGGCCTCATCCCCGGCCCCTGCCCGCTGGCTGCTTCCTAACCCCTCCTGGGTCACTGTGGGCTACAGCCCTTTCTCTTCAGGGGGGCACGTACCCCACGATGCCTGGGAGCAGCGGCGGCGTGGGGTGGAGGGCTCTGAGCCACCGCCGGCCTTTGTGAGCAGGAACCCCAGGCCGGAGGCCCAGGGCTACCGGGAGCACAGCTCCTCCCAGGCCTACCGGCAGAACCTACCTAGCTACAACACTCACAGCCAACCCAACTACAGCCCGCCGCAGTCCACCGGACACATGGGGTACAGCTCCCGGGAGTCCCACGAGATCCGCAGGCGGACCGCCGACTGGACCGACGTCTTCCCCTCCCGGCACCCTCTGACTACTTCTACCTCGCTCACGGCGCTGGGTGAGACTTCCTACCAACGGGCCCCAGCTGCCAGCTCCGGCCTGATGATCCCGCACTCCTCTCAGGCCTCGCCTGAAGTGCAGGCTTCTGATCCAACTCCGCCTCCAACCACCTTTATTCCGCTCAGTCGGAATCCAGGTGGTAATGCCAGCTACCAGGTGTATGACAGCCTGGAGCTGAAGAGGCAGGTGCAGGAGAACAGAGGGCGGGCCAGCTCACTGCCACCACCGTCCACCTCGGCCTCAAGGCCGTCTCTGCACAGGAGTCGGACGGGGAAACTTAACTGACCAGCACGCGGATGTGGGCAGTGGAGCGGGGCATGGAGAAAGGAATAAAGAGAAAGAGTGGAGAAACCCTTGTTGGTGGTTTGGAAGTGCCTTCATCAGCCTGGGACTCCTGATGTGAGAAACCAGCCACTTCCTTGGCATGATGCTCCCGCCGGTAGCCCCCTCTCGATCCTGTCTGAAATGTCTTAAACTGCAAATCACAGGTCTTCAGAGCACCACCTTGCTTCAGTTCTTCCTTTTCCCCAAAGGGACTGACCCAGCTCTGCTCAAGAAACAGATCAGGACTTAGAGAAGGTGGCTCTTTGGCTGGGTGCTGGCTGCTTTTGCAGAGGACCTGGGTTCGGTTCCCAGCACCCACGTGGTGACTCATAACCATTTGTAACTCCAGTTCCAGGGGGCCTAATGTCCGCTTCTGACCTCCATGTATACCAGGAATACATGTGGCACACATATATGCAGTCGAGACACTCATATACATAAAATAAATTTGGGGGGCGGGGAAAGGGAGAAAAAGAAAGTGAGGTCAGACACCAGGCAGATAAAAGCTTGAGGCCAAGTGTCGGAAGAAGACCAAGGCTCTAGGTTTCAGCCAGGTCCCTGAGGTCAAGGGCATCCCAGTCTTAGGCGTGCATGATCAAGGGGTGAAATTCTGGGTTTTCAACTGCCGGAGTGATGGCAGGAGGCATGTTTGAGCTGAGTGAATCAGCTCACTGTGGGGGAATGGTTGGTAAAAGGGAGAGGTGCTGGCCAGCCTATAGGCACAGGTTACCCAGGCTTGGTTACCAGGGAACTTCATTCTGGGCTCTTC
This sequence comes from Peromyscus maniculatus bairdii, assembly GCF_049852395.1. Taxonomy (NCBI): domain Eukaryota; kingdom Metazoa; phylum Chordata; class Mammalia; order Rodentia; family Cricetidae; genus Peromyscus; species Peromyscus maniculatus. Next base: position 54,488,352 of record NC_134859.1, on the reverse strand, counting down.
CACCAGCTCATTATGATCCCAATCACCTGCCCCATTATGACTCAGTCCTCCTCCCCTCCCCCACTAGGGGAGTCTGCCTCCCAGTATGTGGGGGCTACGGGGCCTAGGTAATCCTGGGACCCCCTGTCATGGGTGAACAAGTCTACCATGGAGCCCAAGCATGCTCTGGCACCAACCTCAGGAAATGCCAGGATTTAGGAGATTCAATTCTTCTGATTCTGGGCAGCTTCATCTTGCTCAACGTGGGAATCAATGTGGTGACTCTGGTCAGGGCAGGGTCTAGGCAGCAGGGCGGCGGGGGCTCTGGGCTTTGGTTGTTTGTTTGGAGACAAAGTCTCACTATGTGGCCCTGTTTGAATCCCAAACTTAAGATCTTCCAGCCTAGGTCTCCTGAGTTCTGTAATTATAGGCATGTGCTACCATGCTTGTAGCCTGAGAGCCGGGTTGTTCCAGGGGCTGATGTGGGTGGGCCGCTGGGATATGGCCAGAGGAATGTCGGCCTTCAGGGCTCACTGCACTTCTGGGCTCTCCTTCCTCTGCTTCCCTCAGCTCTGGAAGCATCTGAAGAACTCACTGCGGATTCTATTCCATCACTTTTTCCCCAAAGGTGAGTGGGCTCCTACAGGGTCTCCTGGAGATGTGGCTTGTCCCCTTTGTCACTGTCCCAATGCCCACCTGGGCACCCTGTCCTTTCCCGTCCTCCTCTCTCTGCAGACAAGCAACCTGCTGATCTAAACGGCCGACCCATGTGCACGCGTTGCACTGCAGACCCCAAGAACCTGTACTCAAGGATTTCTTCCCGATTTCCCCGCCGCCCCAGTTTCCTGCTTGGGCATACCAATCACTTTGACTCTTGGGTACCAGACACAAACGACGAGAACATTTCTAGGTGCTGCTGGATGCCACCCCAGTGCAGACATGGCAGAGCTCCCACGGAAGCTCCATGGGAACTGTGGAAAGAAGGACCGATGGGAACTGGGGAAGCCCCTCAGGCCACAGTCATGAAGATCCAGGATCCTTTATTTTCCAGGCCAGAGATTTCTCCCCAGATTCCAAAAATACACAAGCTGAACATGGTTCCACCTTCTTCACCCCAAGAGAACAAGACTAAAGCACCAGATGACAGTCCACCCCATGCTCAAGCCCAGGCTCTAACCTATTCTTCGACCAATACCCATGAGCTCCCCTCCGCTCCGTCCCAGACTCAGACCTCAGAACCCACTCAACTCAGGGCACAGGGTCTTGAGCACACCTCAGCCTATACCCCACCAACCCACGCACCTGACTTTGTCTCAGCTCCTACCCCAGCCCCCGGTGAAGCCCCAATACCAGCCAATGCTTCACCCCCAACCCCATCCCATAACCCAGCCCCCACCCCATCCTATCCCCCAGCCCAGGCCCCAACCCATAATCAAGCCCATATCTTGGATCAGGCCCCGCCCCGTATCACACTCCAGGTACCAGCCCCAACCCAAGCTCAGGGTTTAGCCCACAGCCCCGAGCAACCCTCAGCCCATACATTACCTCAGTCCCCAACCCAGGCTCGTGCACATGCTGCCTTCCAGTCCCCAGGCCGTGACCCAGTCCAAATCCTAGTACACACCTTGACACACCCCCAAGCTAATGTCCCCGAGCAAACAACATCTCAAGCCTCCACACATGCCCCACCCCATTCCCTCCTTCATTTGTACGACCGCATCCCAGGGCCTAGGCCGACCCCTGCCCCAGCCCCTGTCCCAGCCCGCTCCCCAGCCCCTGCCCTAGCACTGTCCATGACCGTGACAACTACTCAAGCCTCTGCTCATGTCCCTGTCACCACCTCTCACCCTACCCTACCTCCCGTTCCTTCCATGCTGGCTACCTTTGACCCCAGCTTCTCCACCGGCCACATGGTCTATGATGCCCTCAGAGTAAAGCAGAACGCCGAGAACTTGAGGTGTTTCAGGAAGGACTTGAACACCCTCTCCAGGCCCCAAGAGGTGAAGGGCCTGGTAAATTCCGGTCCTGCCGAAGAGACACAAAAGCAGCATGGTGGGGGCCGTGCTGAGCCTCCTGCCGGGCCTATACTTGGTTACCTGAAGTTGGGGACCATGGACGGGAAGACCTCGGACAATGCCGAAGAGAAGTTCCCCCAGCCCAGGACCTCCCTTGACTGCGGCTTCCATCCTTGCTGCTCTGAGAGCAAAATCGAAGACTCACAGGCTCCGGTCTACCCCAAGTTCCTGGTCTACACCCAGAACGCCACTCCCTCTAAGCCTTGTTTGCATACTCCAAGTGCTGCTCAGAGCACACTGCCCAGCACCCCACCTCCGTGCACTCTCGCTCTGCCGCTAGTTTCTCCCAGGACGTTTGTTGTTCCTCAGAAGCACTCCAATTTACCACAAACTCCCACCTTTCTCTCAACCTCCAAGTCTCCTCAGACTGTCTCTTCCCCTCATTTCTCTGTCGCTTCTCAGTTCTCCACCATTTCTCAAACCTTAATCCAACCCCCAAACCCTGAGAATCAAAACCTTAACCAAGGCTTTGGCCTTCAAAAGACCCCATCCCTTGCCAAGGAATCTAGAGTTCCCAGGAACCCAGGCCTTACCCAAGTTCCAGGCCTCCAGAAGAACCCAAGCCTTGTCCCAAATCCAGGCCTCCAGAGGAACCCAAGCCTTGTCCCAAATCCAGGCCTCCAGAAGAACCCAGGCCTTACTCCAAATCCAGGCCTCCAGAAGAACCCAGGCCTTACCCAAGATCCAGGACTCCAGAAGAACCCAGGCCTTACCCAAGATCCAGGACTCCAGAAGAGCCCAAGTCTTGCCCCAAATCCAGGACTCCAGAAAAACCCAGACCTTACCCCAAATCCAGGACTCCAGAAGAATCCAGGCCTTACCCAAGATCCAAGACTCCAGAAGAACCCAAGCCTTACCCAAGACCCAGGCTTTACCCTGAATCCATGCCTCCACAAGAACTCAGGTTTCTACAAGTTTCCAGGCTATACTCAAGATCCTTACCTCTGCATGAATCCAAACATTTCCCAAGACCCTTGCCTTCAAAAGAATCTAGGTACCACTCCAGATTCTGGCCTGAGGAGTTCAGTTGCCATCCAAGATGCCGGTGCCCTTAGGAACTTAGGTGTCATCCAACCTTCCAACCTCCACAAGAATATAATATTCAATCAAACATCTGGTCAGAGGACGTTGAGCTTTATGCAAGACTCTGTGGTCTACAGGAATGGTGCATTAACCCAAGACACTGTAATCAACAAAAATAAAGGTCTCTCCCCAGTAGGGGACCAAAAGTGGCTAGACTCCTCTCACAATTCTGGAGGTAACAATGTTTCAGGAAATGTACAACATCCAGGAATCTG